>NC_090440.1:499154274-499779274 GCF_031143425.1 Pleurodeles waltl
CAAAAATGCACAGGTTTGGTAGGTTTCCCTAGGTGCCGGCTGAGCTAGAGGCCAAAATCTACAGGTAGGCACTTTGCAAAAAACAGCTCTGTTTTCTGTCAAAAAATGGGATGTGTCCACGTTGTGTTTTGGGGCATTTCCTGTTGCGGGCGCTAGGCCTACCCACACAAGTGAGGTATCATTTTTATCGGGAGACTTGGGGGAACGCTGGGTGGAAGGAAATTTGTGGCTCCTCTCTGATTCCAGAACTTTCTGTCACCGAAATGCGAGGAAAACGTGTTTATTTAGCCACATTTTGAGGCTTGCAAAGTATTCTGGGTAACAGAACCTGGTCAGAGCCCCACAAGCCACCCATATTGGATTCCCCTAGGTCTCTAGTTTTCAAAAATGCACAGGTTTGGCAGGTTTCCCTAGGTGCCGGCTGAGCTAGACGCCAAAATCTACAGGTAGGCACTTTGCAAAAAACAGCTCTGTTTTCTGTCAAAAAAATGGGATGTGTCCACGTTGTGTTTTGGGGCATTTCCTGTTGCGGGCGCTAGGCCTACCCACACAAGTGAGGTATCATTTTTATCGGGAGACTTTGGGGAACGCTGGGTGGAAGGAAATTTGTGGCTCCTCTCAGATTCCAGAACTTTCTGTCACCGAAATGCGAGGAAAACGTGTTTATTTAGCCACATTTTGAGGTTTGCAAAGGATTCTGGGTAACAGAAACTGGTCAGAGCCCCACAAGCCACCCCATATTGGATTCCCCTAGGTCTCTAGTTTTCAAAAATGCACAGGTTTGGTAGGTTTCCCTAGGTGCCGGCTGAGCTAGAGGCCAAAATCTACAGGTAGGCACTATGCAAAAAACAGCTCTTTTTTCTGTCAAAAAAATGGGATGTGTCCACGTTGTGTTTTGGGGCATTCCCTGTTGCGGGCGCTAGGCCTACCCAGACAAGTGAGGTACCATTTTTATAGGGAGACTTGGGGGAACGCTGGGTGGAAGGAAATTTGCGGCTCCTCTCAGATTCCAGAACTTTCTGTCACCGAAATGCGAGGAAAACGTGTTTATTTAGCCACATTTTGAGGTTTGCAAAGTATTCTGGGTAACAGAACCTGGTCAGAGCCCCACAAGGCACCCCATATTGGATTCCCCTAGGTCTCTAGTTTTCAAAAATGCACAGGTTTGGCAGGTTTCCCTAGGTGCCGGCTGAGCTAGACGCCAAAATCTACAGGTAGGCACTATGCAAAAAACAGCTCTGTTTTCTGTCAAGAAAATGGGATGTGTCCACGTTGTGTTTTGGGGCATTTCCTGTTGTGGGCGCTAGGCCTACCCACACAAGTGAGGTATCATTTTTATCGGGAGACTTGGGGGAACGTTGGGTGGAAGGAAATTTGTGGCTCCTCTCAGATTCCAGATCTTTCTGTCACCGAAATGCGAGGAAAACGTGTTTATTTAGCCACATTTTGAGGTTTGCAAAGGATTCTGGGTAACAGAAACTGGTCAGAGCCCCACAAGCCACCCCATATTGGATTCCCCTAGGTCTCTAGTTTTCAAAAATGCACAGGTTTGGTAGGTTTCCCTAGGTGCCGGCTGAGCTAGAGGCCAAAATCTACAGGTAGGCACTATGCAAAAAACAGCTCTGTTTTCTGTCAAAAAAATGGGATGTGTCCACGTTGTGTTTTGGGGCATTTCCTGTCGCGGGCGCTAGGCCTACCCAGACAAGTGAGGTACCATTTTTATAGGGAGACTTGGGGGAACGCTGGGTGGAAGGAAATTTGCGGCTCCTCTCAGATTCCAGAACTTTCTGTCACCGAAATGCGAGGAAAACGTGTTTATTTAGCCACATTTTGAGGTTTGCAAAGTATTCTGGGTAACAGAACCTGGTCAGAGCCCCACAAGGCACCCCATATTGGATTCCCCTAGGTCTCTAGTTTTCAAAAATGCACAGGTTTGGCAGGTTTCCCTAGGTGCCGGCTGAGCTAGACGCCAAAATCTACAGGTAGGCACTATGCAAAAAACAGCTCTTTTTTCTGTCAAAAAAATGGGATGTGTCCACGTTGTGTTTTGGGGCATTCCCTGTTGCGGGCGCTAGGCCTACCCACACAAGTGAGGTATCATTTTTATCGGGAGACTTGGGGGAACGCTGGGTGGAAGGAAATTTGTGGCTCCTCTCTGATTCCAGAACTTTCTGTCACCGAAATGCGAGGAAAACGTGTTTATTTAGACACATTTTGAGGCTTGCAAAGTATTCTGGGTAACAGAACCTGGTCAGAGCCCCACAAGCCACCCCATATTGGATTCCCCTAGGTCTCTAGTTTTCAAAAATGCACAGGTTTGGCAGGTTTCCCTAGGTGCCGGTTGAGCTAGACGCCAAAATCTACAGGTAGGCACTATGCAAAAAACAGCTCTGTTTTCTGTCAAAAAAATGGGATGTGTCCACGTTGTGTTTTGGGGCATTTCCTGTTGCGGGCGCTAGGCCTACCCACACAAGTGAGGTATCATTTTTATCGGGAGACTTTGGGGAACGCTGGGTGGAAGGAAATTTGTGGCTCCTCTCAGATTCCAGAACTTTCTGTCACCGAAATGCGAGGAAAACGTGTTTATTTAGCCACATTTTGAGGTTTGCAAAGGATTCTGGGTAACAGAAACTGGTCAGAGCCCCACAAGCCACCCCATATTGGATTCCCCTAGGTCTCTAGTTTTCAAAAATGCACAGGTTTGGTAGGTTTCCCTAGGTGCCGGCTGAGCTAGAGGCCAAAATCTACAGGTAGGCACTATGCAAAAAACAGCTCTGTTTTCTGTCAAAAAAATGGGATGTGTCCACGTTGTGTTTTGGGGCATTTCCTGTCGCGGGCGCTAGGCCTACCCAGACAAGTGAGGTACCATTTTTATAGGGAGACTTGGGGGAACGCTGGGTGGAAGGAAATTTGCGGCTCCTCTCAGATTCCAGAACTTTCTGTCACCGAAATGCGAGGAAAACGTGTTTATTTAGCCACATTTTGAGGTTTGCAAAGTATTCTGGGTAACAGAACCTGGTCAGAGCCCCACAAGGCACCCCATATTGGATTCCCCTTGGTCTCTAGTTTTCAAAAATGCACAGGTTTGGCAGGTTTCCCTAGGTGCCGGCTGAGCTAGACGCCAAAATCTACAGGTAGGCACTATGCAAAAAACAGCTCTTTTTTCTGTCAAAAAAATGGGATGTGTCCACGTTGTGTTTTGGGGCATTCCCTGTTGCGGGCGCTAGGCCTACCCACACAAGTGAGGTATCATTTTTATCGGGAGACTTGGGGGAACGCTGGTTGGAAGGAAATTTGTGGCTCCTCTCAGATTCCAGAAATTTCTGTCACCGAAATGCGAGGAAAACGTGTTTATTTAGCCACATTCTGAGGTTTGCAAAGGAGTTTGGGTAACAGAACCTGGTCAGAGCCCCACAAGTCACGTCATCTTGGATTCCCCTAGGTCTCTAGTTTTCAGAAATGCACAGGTTTGGTAGGTTTCCCTAGGTGCCGGCTGAGCTAGAGGCCAAAATCTACATGTAGGCACTTTGCAAAAAAAAGCTCTGTTTTCTGTCATAAAATGGGATGTGTCCACGTTGTCTTTTGTGGCATTTCCTGTCGTGGGCGCTAGGCCTACCCACACAAGTGAGGTATCATTTTTATCGGGAGACTTGGGGGAACGCTGGGTGGAAGGAAATTTGTGGCTCCTCTCAGATTCCAGAACTTCCTGTCACCGAAATGTGAGGAAAACGTGTTTTTTTAGCCACATTTTGAGGTTTGCATAGGATTCTGGGTAACAGAACCTGGTCAGAGCCCCACAAGTCACCCCATCTTGGATTCCCCTAGGTCTCTAGTTTTCAAAAATGCACAGGTTTGGCAGGTTTCCCTAGGTGCCGGCTGAGCTAGATGCCAAAATCTACAGGTAGGCACTATGCAAAAAACAGCTCTGTTTTCTGTCAAAAAAATGGGATGTGTCCACGTTGTGTTTTGGGGCATTTCCTGTTGCGGGCGCTAGGCCTACCCACACAAGTGAGGTATCATTTTTATCGGGAGACTTTGGGGAACGCTGGGTGGAAGGAAATTTGTGGCTCCTCTCAGATTCCAGAACTTTCTGTCACCGAAATGTGAGGAAAACGTGTTTTTTTACCCACATTTTGAGGTTTGCAAAGGAGTCTGGGTAACAGAACCTGGTCAGAGCCCCACAAGTCACGTCATCTTGGATTCCCCTAGGTCTCTAGTTTTCAAAAATGCACAGGTTTGGTAGGTTTCCCTAGGTGCCGGCTGAGCTAGAGGACAAAATCTACAGGTAGGCACTATGCAAAAAACAGCTCTGTTTTCTGTCAAAAAATGGGATGTGTCCACATTGTGTTTTGGGGGCATTTCCTGTTGCGGGCGCTAGGCCTACCCACACAAGTGAGGTATCATTTTTATCGGGAGACTTGGGGGAACGCTGGGTGGAAGGAAATTTGTGTCTCCTCTCAGATTCCAGAAATTTCTGTCACCGAAATGCGAGGAAAACGTGTTTATTTAGCCACATTTTGAGGTTTGCAAAGGATTCTGGGTAACAGAACCTGGTCAGAGCCCCACAAGACACCCCATATTGGATTCCCCTAGGTCTCTAGTTTTCAAAAATGCACAGGTTTGGTAGGTTTCCCTAGGTGCCGGCTGAGCTAGAGGCCAAAATCTACAGGTAGGCACTTTGCAAAAAACAGCTCTGTTTTCTGTCCTAAAATGGGATGTGTCCACGTTGTGTTTTGTGGCATTTCCTGTTGTGGGCGCTAGGTCTTCCCACACAAGTGAGGTATCATTTTTATCGGGAGACTTGGGGTACGCTGGGTGTAAGGAAATTTGTGGCTCCTCTCAGATTCCAGAACTTTCTGTCACCGAAATGTGAGGAAAATGTGTTTTTTTAGCCACATTTTGAGGTTTGCAAAGGATTCTGGGTAACAGAACATGGTCAGAGCCCCACGAGTCACCCCATCTTGGATTCCCCTAGGTCTCTAGTTTTCAAAAATGCACAGGTTTGATAGGTTTCCCTAGGTGCCGGCTGAGAAAGAGGCCAAAATCTATAGGCAGGCACTTTACAAAAAACAGCTCTGTTTTCTGTCAAAAAATGGGATGTGTCCACGTTGTGTTTTGGGGCATTTCCTGTCGCGGGCGCTAGGCCTACCCACACAAGTGAGGTACCATTTTTATAGGGAGACTTGGGGGAACGCTGGGTGGAAGGAAATTTGTGACTCCTCTTAGATTCCAGAACTTCCTGTCACCGAAATGTGAGGAAAACGTGTTTTTTTAGCCACATTTTGAGGTTTGCAAAGGATTCTGGGTAACAGAACCTGGTCAGATCCCACAAGTCACCCCATCTTGGATTCCCCTAGGTCTCTAGTTTTAAAAAATGCACAGGTTTGGTAGGTTTCCCTAGGTGCCGGCTGAGCTAGAGGCCAAAATCTACAGGTAGGCACTTTGCAAAAAACAGCTCTGTTTTCTGTCAAAAAATGGGATGTGTCCACGTTGTGTTTTGGGGCATTTCCTGTTGCGGGCGCTAGGCCTACCCACACAAGTGAGGTATCATTTTTATCGGGAGACTTGGGGGAACGCTGGGTGGAAGGAAATTTGTGGCTCCTCTCTGATTCCAGAACTTTCTGTCACCGAAATGCGAGGAAAACGTGTTTATTTAGCCACATTTTGAGGCTTGCAAAGTATTCTGGGTAACAGAACCTGGTCAGAGCCCCACAAGCCACCCCATATTGGATTCCCCTAGGTCTCTAGTTTTCAAAAATGCACAGGTTTGGCAGGTTTCCCTAGGTGCCGGCTGAGCTAGACGCCAAAATCTACAGGTAGGCACTATGCAAAAAACAGCTCTGTTTTCTGTCAAAAAAATGGGATGTGTCCACGTTGTGTTTTGGGGCATTTCCTGTTGCGGGCGCTAGGCCTACCCACACAAGTGAGGTATCATTTTTATCGGGAGACTTTGGGGAACGCTGGGTGGAAGGAAATTTGTGGCTCCTCTCTGATTCCAGAACTTTCTGTCACCGAAATGCGAGGAAAACGTGTTTATTTAGCCACATTTTGAGGTTTGCAAAGTATTCTGGGTAACAGAACCTGGTCAGAGCCCCACAAGGCACCCCATATTGGATTCCCCTAGGTCTCTAGTTTTCAAAAATGCACAGGTTTGGCAGGTTTCCCTAGGTGCCGGCTGAGCTAGAGGCCAAAATCTACAGGTAGGCACTATGCAAAAAACAGCTCTGTTTTCTGTCAAAAAAATGGGATGTGTCCACGTTGTGTTTTGGGGCATTTCCTGTCGCGGGCGCTAGGCCTACCCAGACAAGTGAGGTACCATTTTTATCGGGAGACTTGGGGGAACGCTGGGTGGAAGGAAATGTGTGGCTCCTCTCTGATTCCAGAACTTTCTGTCACCGAAATGCGAGGAAAACGTGTTTATTTAGCCACATTTTGAGGCTTGCAAAGTATTCTGGGTAACAGAACCTGGTCAGAGCCCCACAAGCCACCCCATATTGGATTCCCCTAGGTCTCTAGTTTTCAAAAATGCACAGGTTTGGCAGGTTTCCCTAGGTGCCGGCTGAGCTAGACGCCAAAATCTACAGGTAGGCACTATGCAAAAAACAGCTCTGTTTTCTGTCAAAAAAATGGGATGTGTCCACGTTGTGTTTTGGGGCATTTCCTGTTGCGGGCGCTAGGCCTACCCTCACAAGTGAGGTATCATTTTTATCGGGAGACTTTGGGGAACGCTGGGTGGAAGGAAATTTGTGGCTCCTCTCAGATTCCAGAACTTTCTGTCACCGAAATGCGAGGAAAACGTGTTTATTTAGCCACATTTTGAGGTTTGCAAAGGATTCTGGGTAACAGAAACTGGTCAGAGCCCCACAAGCCACCCCATATTGGATTCCCCTAGGTCTCTAGTTTTCAAAAATGCACAGGTTTGGTAGGTTTCCCTAGGTGCCGGCTGAGCTAGAGGCCAAAATCTACAGGTAGGCACTATGCAAAAAACAGCTCTGTTTTCTGTCAAAAAAATGGGATGTGTCCACGTTGTGTTTTGGGGCATTTCCTGTCGCGGGCGCTAGGCCTACCCAGACAAGTGAGGTACCATTTTTATAGGGAGACTTGGGGGAACGCTGGGTGTAAGGAAATTTGCGGCTCCTCTCAGATTCCAGAACTTTCTGTCACCGAAATGCGAGGAAAACGTGTTTATTTAGCCACATTTTGAGGTTTGCAAAGTATTCTGGGTAACAGAACCTGGTCAGAGCCCCACAAGGCACCCCATATTGGATTCCCCTAGGTCTCTAGTTTTCAAAAATGCACAGGTTTGGCAGGTTTCCCTAGGTGCCGGCTGAGCTAGACGCCAAAATCTACAGGTAGGCACTATGCAAAAAACAGCTCTTTTTTCTGTCAAAAAAATGGGATGTGTCCACGTTGTGTTTTGGGGCATTCCCTGTTGCGGGCGCTAGGCCTACCCACACAAGTGAGGTATCATTTTTATCGGGAGACTTGGGGGAACGCTGGTTGGAAGGAAATTTGTGGCTCCTCTCAGATTCCAGAAATTTCTGTCACCGAAATGCGAGGAAAACGTGTTTATTTAGCCACATTCTGAGGTTTGCAAAGGAGTCTGGGTAACAGAACCTGGTCAGAGCCCCACAAGTCACGTCATCTTGGATTCCCCTAGGTCTCTAGTTTTCAGAAATGCACAGGTTTGGTAGGTTTCCCTAGGTGTCGGCTGAGCTAGAGGCCAAAATCTACATGTAGGCACTTTGCAAAAAACAGCTCTGTTTTCTGTCATAAAATGGGATGTGTCCACGTTGTCTTTTGTGGCATTTCCTGTCGTGGGCGCTAGGCCTACCCACACAAGTGAGGTATCATTTTTATCGGGAGACTTGGGGGAACGCTGGGTGGAAGGAAATTTGTGGCTCCTCTCAGATTCCAGAACTTCCTGTCACCGAAATGTGAGGAAAACGTGTTTTTTTAGCCACATTTTGAGGTTTGCATAGTATTCTGAGTAACAGAACCTGGTGAGAGCCCCACAAGTCACCCCATCTTGGATTCCCCTAGGTCTCTAGTTTTCAAAAATGCACAGGTTTGGCAGGTTTCCCTAGGTGCCGGCTGAGCTAGACGCCAAAATCTACAGGTAGGCACTATGCAAAAAACAGCTCTGTTTTCTGTCAAAAAAATGGGATGTGTCCACGTTGTGTTTTGGGGCATTTCCTGTTGCGGGCGCTAGGCCTACCCACACAAGTGAGGTATCATTTTTATCGGGAGACTTTGGGGAACGCTGGGTGGAAGGAAATTTGTGGCTCCTCTCAGATTCCAGAACTTTCTGTCACCGAAATGCGAGGAAAACGTGTTTCTTTAGCCACATTTTGAGGTTTGCAAAGGATTCTGGGTAACAGAAACTGGTCAGAGCCCCACAAGCCACCCCATATTGGATTCCCCTAGGTCTCTAGTTTTCAAAAATGCACAGGTTTGGTAGGTTTCCCTAGGTGCCGGCTGAGCTAGAGGCCAAAATCTACAGGTAGGCACTATGCAAAAAACAGCTCTGTTTTCTGTCAAAAAAATGGGATGTGTCCACGTTGTGTTTTGGGGCATTTCCTGTCGCGGGCGCTAGGCCTACCCAGACAAGTGAGGTACCATTTTAATCGGGAGACTTGGGGGAACGCTGGGTGGAAGGAAATGTGTGGCTCCTCTCTGATTCCAGAACTTTCTGTCACCGAAATGCGAGGAAAACGTGTTTATTTAGCCACATTTTGAGGCTTGCAAAGTATTCTGGGTAACAGAACCTGGTCAGAGCCCCACAAGCCACCCCATATTGGATTCCCCTAGGTCTCTAGTTTTCAAAAATGCACAGGTTTGGCAGGTTTCCCTAGGTGCCGGCTGAGCTAGACGCCAAAATCTACAGGTAGGCACTATGCAAAAAACAGCTCTGTTTTCTGTCAAAAAAATGGGATGTGTCCACGTTGTGTTTTGGGGCATTTCCTGTTGCGGGCGCTAGGCCTACCCTCACAAGTGAGGTATCATTTTTATCGGGAGACTTTGGGGAACGCTGGGTGGAAGGAAATTTGTGGCTCCTCTCAGATTCCAGAACTTTCTGTCACCGAAATGCGAGGAAAACGTGTTTATTTAGCCACATTTTGAGGTTTGCAAAGGATTCTGGGTAACAGAAACTGGTCAGAGCCCCACAAGCCACCCCATATTGGATTCCCCTAGGTCTCTAGTTTTCAAAAATGCACAGGTTTGGTAGGTTTCCCTAGGTGCCGGCTGAGCTAGAGGCCAAAATCTACAGGTAGGCACTATGCAAAAAACAGCTCTGTTTTCTGTCAAAAAAATGGGATGTGTCCACGTTGTGTTTTGGGGCATTTCCTGTCGCGGGCGCTAGGCCTACCCAGACAAGTGAGGTACCATTTTTATAGGGAGACTTGGGGGAACGCTGGGTGTAAGGAAATTTGCGGCTCCTCTCAGATTCCAGAACTTTCTGTCACCGAAATGCGAGGAAAACGTGTTTATTTAGCCACATTTTGAGGTTTGCAAAGTATTCTGGGTAACAGAACCTGGTCAGAGCCCCACAAGGCACCCCATATTGGATTCCCCTAGGTCTCTAGTTTTCAAAAATGCACAGGTTTGGCAGGTTTCCCTAGGTGCCGGCTGAGCTAGACGCCAAAATCTACAGGTAGGCACTATGCAAAAAACAGCTCTTTTTTCTGTCAAAAAAATGGGATGTGTCCACGTTGTGTTTTGGGGCATTCCCTGTTGCGGGCGCTAGGCCTACCCACACAAGTGAGGTATCATTTTTATCGGGAGACTTGGGGGAACGCTGGTTGGAAGGAAATTTGTGGCTCCTCTCAGATTCCAGAAATTTCTGTCACCGAAATGCGAGGAAAACGTGTTTATTTAGCCACATTCTGAGGTTTGCAAAGGAGTCTGTGTAACAGAACCTGGTCAGAGCCCCACAAGTCACGTCATCTTGGATTCCCCTAGGTCTCTAGTTTTCAGAAATGCACAGGTTTGGTAGGTTTCCCTAGGTGTCGGCTGAGCTAGAGGCCAAAATCTACATGTAGGCACTTTGCAAAAAACAGCTCTGTTTTCTGTCATAAAATGGGATGTGTCCACGTTGTCTTTTGTGGCATTTCCTGTCGTGGGCGCTAGGCCTACCCACACAAGTGAGGTATCATTTTTATCGGGAGACTTGGGGAAACGCTGGGTGGAAGGAAATTTGTGGCTCCTCTCAGATTCCAGAACTTCCTGTCACCGAAATGTGAGGAAAACGTGTTTTTTTAGCCACATTTTGAGGTTTGCATAGTATTCTGGGTAACAGAACCTGGTGAGAGCCCCACAAGTCACCCCATCTTGGATTCCCCTAGGTCTCTAGTTTTCAAAAATGCACAGGTTTGGCAGGTTTCCCTAGGTGCCGGCTGAGCTAGACGCCAAAATCTACAGGTAGGCACTATGCAAAAAACAGCTCTGTTTTCTGTCAAAAAAATGGGATGTGTCCACGTTGTGTTTTGGGGCATTTCCTGTTGCGGGCGCTAGGCCTACCCACACAAGTGAGGTATCATTTTTATCGGGAGACTTTGGGGAACGCTGGGTGGAAGGAAATTTGTGGCTTCTCTCAGATTCCAGAACTTTCTGTCACCGAAATGCGAGGAAAACATGTTTATTTAGCCACATTTTGAGGTTTGCAAAGGATTCTGGGTAACAGAACCTGGTCAGAGCCCCACAAGCCACCCCATATTGGATTCCCCGAGGCCTCTAGTTTTCAAAAATGCACAGGTTTGCAAGGTTTCCCTAGGTGCCGGCAGAGCTAGAGGCCAAAATCTACAGGTAGGCACTTTGCAAAAAACAGCTCTGTTTTCTGTCATAAAATGGGATGTGTCCACGTTGTCTTTTGTGGCATTTCCTGTCGTGGGCGCTAGGCCTACCCACACAAGTGAGGTATCATTTTTATCGGGAGACTTGGGGGAACGCTGGGTGGAAGGAAATTTGTGGCTCCTCTCAGATTCCAGAACTTCCTGTCACCGAAATGTGAGGAAAACGTGTTTTTTTAACCACATTTTGAGGTTTGCATAGGATTCTGGGTAACAGAACCTGGTCAGAGCCCCACAAGTCACCCCATCTTGGATTCCCCTAGGTCTCTAGTTTTCAAAAATGCACAGGTTTGGCAGGTTTCCCTAGGTGCCGGCTGAGCTAGACGCCAAAATCTACAGGTAGGCACTATGCAAAAAAGAGCTCTGTTTTCTGTCAAAAAAATGGGATGTGTCCACGTTGTGTTTTGGGCCATTTCCTGTTGCGGGTGCTATGCCTACCCACACAAGTGAGGTATCATTTTTATCGGGAGACTTTGTGGAACGCTGGGTGGAAGGAAATTTGTGGCTCCTCTCAGATTCCAGAACTTTCTGTCACCGAAATGTGAGGAAAACGTGTTTTTTTAGCCACATTTTGAGGTTTGCAAAGGAGTCTGGGTAACAGAACCTGGTGAGAGCCCCACAAGTCACCCCATCTTGGATTCCCCTAGGTCTCTAGTTTTCAAAAATGCACAGGTTTGGCAGGTTTCCCTAGGTGCCGGCTGAGCTAGACGCCAAAATCTACAGGTAGGCACTATGCAAAAAACAGCTCTGTTTTCTGTCAAAAAAATGGGATGTGTCCACGTTGTGTTTTGGGGCATTTCCTGTTGCGGGCGCTAGGCCTACCCACACAAGTGAGGTATCATTTTTATCGGGAGACTTTGGGGAACGCTGGGTGGAAGGAAATTTGTGGCTCCTCTCAGATTCCAGAACTTTCTGTCACCGAAATGCGAGGAAAACGTGTTTCTTTAGCCACATTTTGAGGTTTGCAAAGGATTCTGGGTAACAGAAACTGGTCAGAGCCCCACAAGCCACCCCATATTGGATTCCCCTAGGTCTCTAGTTTTCAAAAATGCACAGGTTTGGTAGGTTTCCCTAGGTGCCGGCTGAGCTAGAGGCCAAAATCTACAGGTAGGCACTATGCAAAAAACAGCTCTGTTTTCTGTCAAAAAAATGGGATGTGTCCACGTTGTGTTTTGGGGCATTTCCTGTCGCGGGCGCTAGGCCTACCCAGACAAGTGAGGTACCATTTTAATCGGGAGACTTGGGGGAACGCTGGGTGGAAGGAAATGTGTGGCTCCTCTCTGATTCCAGAACTTTCTGTCACCGAAATGCGAGGAAAACGTGTTTATTTAGCCACATTTTGAGGCTTGCAAAGTATTCTGGGTAACAGAACCTGGTCAGAGCCCCACAAGCCACCCCATATTGGATTCCCCTAGGTCTCTAGTTTTCAAAAATGCACAGGTTTGGCAGGTTTCCCTAGGTGCCGGCTGAGCTAGACGCCAAAATCTACAGGTAGGCACTATGCAAAAAACAGCTCTGTTTTCTGTCAAAAAAATGGGATGTGTCCACGTTGTGTTTTGGGGCATTTCCTGTTGCGGGCGCTAGGCCTACCCTCACAAGTGAGGTATCATTTTTATCGGGAGACTTTGGGGAACGCTGGGTGGAAGGAAATTTGTGGCTCCTCTCAGATTCCAGAACTTTCTGTCACCGAAATGCGAGGAAAACGTGTTTATTTAGCCACATTTTGAGGTTTGCAAAGGATTCTGGGTAACAGAAACTGGTCAGAGCCCCACAAGCCACCCCATATTGGATTCCCCTAGGTCTCTAGTTTTCAAAAATGCACAGGTTTGGTAGGTTTCCCTAGGTGCCGGCTGAGCTAGAGGCCAAAATCTACAGGTAGGCACTATGCAAAAAACAGCTCTGTTTTCTGTCAAAAAAATGGGATGTGTCCACGTTGTGTTTTGGGGCATTTCCTGTCGCGGGCGCTAGGCCTACCCAGACAAGTGAGGTACCATTTTTATAGGGAGACTTGGGGGAACGCTGGGTGTAAGGAAATTTGCGGCTCCTCTCAGATTCCAGAACTTTCTGTCACCGAAATGCGAGGAAAACGTGTTTATTTAGCCACATTTTGAGGTTTGCAAAGTATTCTGGGTAACAGAACCTGGTCAGAGCCCC
Source organism: Pleurodeles waltl (assembly GCF_031143425.1). Lineage (NCBI taxonomy): Eukaryota > Metazoa > Chordata > Amphibia > Caudata > Salamandridae > Pleurodeles > Pleurodeles waltl. The sequence continues at coordinate 499,167,279 of NC_090440.1, forward strand.
ACAAGGCACCCCATATTGGATTCCCCTAGGTCTCTAGTTTTCAAAAATGCACAGGTTTGGCAGGTTTCCCTAGGTGCCGGCTGAGCTAGACGCCAAAATCTACAGGTAGGCACTATGCAAAAAACAGCTCTTTTTTCTGTCAAAAAAATGGGATGTGTCCACGTTGTGTTTTGGGGCATTCCCTGTTGCGGGCGCTAGGCCTACCCACACAAGTGAGGTATCATTTTTATCGGGAGACTTGGGGGAACGCTGGTTGGAAGGAAATTTGTGGCTCCTCTCAGATTCCAGAAATTTCTGTCACCGAAATGCGAGGAAAACGTGTTTATTTAGCCACATTCTGAGGTTTGCAAAGGAGTCTGTGTAACAGAACCTGGTCAGAGCCCCACAAGTCACGTCATCTTGGATTCCCCTAGGTCTCTAGTTTTCAGAAATGCACAGGTTTGGTAGGTTTCCCTAGGTGTCGGCTGAGCTAGAGGCCAAAATCTACATGTAGGCACTTTGCAAAAAACAGCTCTGTTTTCTGTCATAAAATGGGATGTGTCCACGTTGTCTTTTGTGGCATTTCCTGTCGTGGGCGCTAGGCCTACCCACACAAGTGAGGTATCATTTTTATCGGGAGACTTGGGGAAACGCTGGGTGGAAGGAAATTTGTGGCTCCTCTCAGATTCCAGAACTTCCTGTCACCGAAATGTGAGGAAAACGTGTTTTTTTAGCCACATTTTGAGGTTTGCATAGTATTCTGGGTAACAGAACCTGGTGAGAGCCCCACAAGTCACCCCATCTTGGATTCCCCTAGGTCTCTAGTTTTCAAAAATGCACAGGTTTGGCAGGTTTCCCTAGGTGCCGGCTGAGCTAGACGCCAAAATCTACAGGTAGGCACTATGCAAAAAACAGCTCTGTTTTCTGTCAAAAAAATGGGATGTGTCCACGTTGTGTTTTGGGGCATTTCCTGTTGCGGGCGCTAGGCCTACCCACACAAGTGAGGTATCATTTTTATCGGGAGACTTTGGGGAACGCTGGGTGGAAGGAAATTTGTGGCTTCTCTCAGATTCCAGAACTTTCTGTCACCGAAATGCGAGGAAAACATGTTTATTTAGCCACATTTTGAGGTTTGCAAAGGATTCTGGGTAACAGAACCTGGTCAGAGCCCCACAAGCCACCCCATATTGGATTCCCCGAGGCCTCTAGTTTTCAAAAATGCACAGGTTTGCAAGGTTTCCCTAGGTGCCGGCTGAGCTAGAGGCCAAAATCTACAGGTAGGCACTTTGCAAAAAACAGCTCTGTTTTCTGTCATAAAATGGGATGTGTCCACGTTGTCTTTTGTGGCATTTCCTGTCGTGGGCGCTAGGCCTACCCACACAAGTGAGGTATCATTTTTATCGGGAGACTTGGGGGAACGCTGGGTGGAAGGAAATTTGTGGCTCCTCTCAGATTCCAGAACTTCCTGTCACCGAAATGTGAGGAAAACGTGTTTTTTTAACCACATTTTGAGGTTTGCATAGGATTCTGGGTAACAGAACCTGGTCAGAGCCCCACAAGTCACCCCATCTTGGATTCCCCTAGGTCTCTAGTTTTCAAAAATGCACAGGTTTGGCAGGTTTCCCTAGGTGCCGGCTGAGCTAGACGCCAAAATCTACAGGTAGGCACTATGCAAAAAAGAGCTCTGTTTTCTGTCAAAAAAATGGGATGTGTCCACGTTGTGTTTTGGGCCATTTCCTGTTGCGGGTGCTAGGCCTACCCACACAAGTGAGGTATCATTTTTATCGGGAGACTTTGTGGAACGCTGGGTGGAAGGAAATTTGTGGCTCCTCTCAGATTCCAGAACTTTCTGTCACCGAAATGTGAGGAAAACGTGTTTTTTTAGCCACATTTTGAGGTTTGCAAAGGAGTCTGGGTAACAGAACCTGGTCAGAGCCCCACAAGTCACGTCATCTTGGATTCCCCTAGGTCTCTAGTTTTCAGAAATGCACAGGTTTGGTAGGTTTCCCTAGGTGCCGGCTGAGCTAGAGGCCAAAATCTACATGTAGGCACTTTGCAAAAAACAGCTCTGTTTTCTGTCATAAAATGGGATGTGTCCACGTTGTCTTTTGTGGCATTTCCTGTCGTGGGCGCTAGGCCTACCCACACAAGTGAGGTATCATTTTTATCGGGAGACTTGGGGGAACGCTGGGTGGAAGGAAATTTGTGGCTCCTCTCAGATTCCAGAACTTCCTGTCACCGAAATGTGAGGAAAACGTGTTTTTTTAGCCACATTTTGAGGTTTGCATAGGATTCTGGGTAACAGAACCTGGTCAGAGCCCCACAAGTCACCCCATCTTGGATTCCCCTAGGTCTCTAGTTTTCAAAAATGCACAGGTTTGGCAGGTTTCCCTAGGTGCCGGCTGAGCTAGACGCCAAAATCTACAGGTAGGCACTATGCAAAAAACAGCTCTGTTTTCTGTCAAAAAAATGGGATGTGTCCACGTTGTGTTTTGGGGCATTTCCTGTTGCGGGCGCTAGGCCTACCCACACAAGTGAGGTATCATTTTTATCGGGAGACTTTGGGAAACGCTGGGTGGAAGGAAATTTGTGGCTCCTCTCAGATTCCAGAACTTTCTGTCACCGAAATGTGAGGAAAACGTGTTTTTTTACCCACATTTTGAGGTTTGCAAAGGAGTCTGGGTAACAGAACCTGGTCAGAGCCCCACAAGTCATGTCATCTTGGATTCCCCTAGGTCTCTAGTTTTCAAAAATGCACAGGTTTGGTAGGTTTCCCTAGGTGCCGGCTGAGCTAGAGGCCAAAATCTACAGGTAGGCACTATGCAAAAAACAGCTCTGTTTTCTGTCAAAAAATGGGATGTGTCCACATTGTGTTTTGGGGGCATTTCCTGTTGCGGGCGCTAGGCCTACCCACACAAGTGAGGTATCATTTTTATCGGGAGACTTGGGGGAACGCTGGGTGGAAGGAAATTTGTGGCTCCTCTCAGATTCCAGAAATTTCTGTCACCGAAATGCGAGGAAAACGTGTTTATTTAGCCACATTTTGAGGTTTGCAAAGGATTCTGGGTAACAGAACCTGGTCAGAGCCCCACAAGACACCCCATATTGGATTCCCCTAGGTCTCTAGTTTTCAAAAATGCACAGGTTTGGTAGGTTTCCCTAGGTGCCGGCTGAGCTAGAGGCCAAAATCTACAGGTAGGCACTTTGCAAAAAACAGCTCTGTTTTCTGTCCTAAAATGGGATGTGTCCACGTTGTGTTTTGTGGCATTTCCTGTTGTGGGCGCTAGGTCTTCCCACGCAAGTGAGGTATCATTTTTATCGGGAGACTTGGGGTACGCTGGGTGTAAGGAAATTTGTGGCTCCTCTCAGATTCCAGAACTTTCTGTCACCGAAATGTGAGGAAAATGTGTTTTTTTAGCCACATTTTGAGGTTTGCAAAGGATTCTGGGTAACAGAACCTGGTCAGAGCCCCACGAGTCACCCCATCTTGGATTCCCCTAGGTCTCTAGTTTTCAAAAATGCACAGGTTTGGTAGGTTTCCCTAGGTGCCGGCTGAGAAAGAGGCCAAAATCTATAGGCAGGCACTTTACAAAAAACAGCTCTGTTTTCTGTCAAAAAATGGGATGTGTCCACGTTGTGTTTTGGGGCATTTCCTGTTGCGGGCGCTAGGCCTACCCACACAAGTGAGGTATCATTTTTATCGGGAGACTTGGGGGAACGCTGGGTGGAAGGAAATTTGTGGCTCCTCTTAGATTCCAGAACTTCCTGTCACCGAAATGTGAGGAAAACGTGTTTTTTTAGCCACATTTTGAGGTTTGCAAAGGATTCTGGGTAACAGAACCTGGTCAGAGCCCACAAGTCACCCCATCTTGGATTCCTCTAGGTCTCTAGTTTTCAAAAATGCACAGGTTTGGTAGGTTTCCCTAGGTGCCGGCTGAGCTAGAGGCCAAAATCTACAGGTAGGCACTTTGCAAAAAACAGCTCTGTTTTCTGTCAAAAAATGGGATGTGTCCACGTTGTGTTTTGGGGCATTTCCTGTTGCGGGCGCTAGGCCTACCCACACAAGTGAGGTATCATTTTTATCGGGAGACTTGGGGGAACGCTGGGTGGAAGGAAATTTGTGGCTCCTCTCTGATTCCAGAACTTTCTGTCACCGAAATGCGAGGAAAACGTGTTTATTTAGCCACATTTTGAGGCTTGCAAAGTATTCTGGGTAACAGAACCTGGTCAGAGCCCCACAAGCCACCCCATATTGGATTCCCCTAGGTCTCTAGTTTTCAAAAATGCACAGGTTTGGCAGGTTTCCCTAGGTGCCGGCTGAGCTAGACGCCAAAATCTACAGGTAGGCACTATGCAAAAAACAGCTCTGTTTTCTGTCAAAAAAATGGGATGTGTCCACGTTGTGTTTTGGGGCATTTCCTGTTGCGGGCGCTAGGCCTACCCACACAAGTGAGGTATCATTTTTATCGGGAGACTTTGGGGAACGCTGGGTGGAAGGAAATTTGTGGCTCCTCTCAGATTCCAGAACTTTCTGTCTCCGAAATGCGAGGAAAACGTGTTTATTTAGCCACATTTTGAGGTTTGCAAAGGATTCTGGGTAACAGAAACTGGTCAGAGCCCCACAAGCCACCCCATATTGGATTCCCCTAGGTCTCTAGTTTTAAAAAATGCACAGGTTTGGTAGGTTTCCCTAGGTGCCGGCTGAGCTAGAGGCCAAAATCTACAGGTAGGCACTATGCAAAAAACAGCTCTGTTTTCTGTCAAAAAAATGGGATGTGTCCACGTTGTGTTTTGGGGCATTTCCTGTCGCGGGCGCTAGGCCTACCCAGACAAGTGAGGTACCATTTTTATAGGGAGACTTGGGGGAACGCTGGGTGGAAGGAAATTTGCGGCTCCTCTCAGATTCCAGAACTTTCTGTCACCGAAATGCGAGGAAAACGTGTTTATTTAGCCACATTTTGAGGTTTGCAAAGTATTCTGGGTAACAGAACCTGGTCAGAGCCCCACAAGGCACCCCATATTGGATTCCCCTAGGTCTCTAGTTTTCAAAAATGCACAGGTTTGGCAGGTTTCCCTAGGTGCCGGCTGAGCTAGACGCCAAAATCTACAGGTAGGCACTATGCAAAAAACAGCTCTGTTTTCTGTCAAGAAAATGGGATGTGTCCACGTTGTGTTTTGGGGCATTTCCTGTTGTGGGCGCTAGGCCTACCCACACAAGTGAGGTATCATTTTTATCGGGAGACTTGGGGGAACGTTGGGTGGAAGGAAATTTGTGGCTCCTCTCAGATTCCAGAACTTTCTGTCACCGAAATGCGAGGAAAACGTGTTTATTTAGCCACATTTTGAGGTTTGCAAAGGATTCTGGGTAACAGAAACTGGTCAGAGACCCCACAAGCCACCCCATATTGGATTCCCCTAGGTCTCTAGTTTTCAAAAATGCACAGGTTTGGTAGGTTTCCCTAGGTGCCGGCTGAGCTAGAGGCCAAAATCTACAGGTAGGCACTATGCAAAAAACAGCTCTGTTTTCTGTCAAAAAAATGGGATGTGTCCACGTTGTGTTTTGGGGCATTTCCTGTCGCGGGCGCTAGGCCTACCCAGACAAGTGAGGTACCATTTTTATAGGGAGACTTGGGGGAACGCTGGGTGGAAGGAAATTTGCGGCTCCTCTCAGATTCCAGAACTTTCTGTCACCGAAATGCGAGGAAAACGTGTTTATTTAGCCACATTTTGAGGTTTGCAAAGTATTCTGGGTAACAGAACCTGGTCAGAGCCCCACAAGGCACCCCATATTGGATTCCCCTAGGTCTCTAGTTTTCAAAAATGCACAGGTTTGGCAGGTTTCCCTAGGTGCCGGCTGAGCTAGACGCCAAAATCTACAGGTAGGCACTATGCAAAAAACAGCTCTTTTTTCTGTCAAAAAAATGGGATGTGTCCACGTTGTGTTTTGGGGCATTCCCTGTTGCGGGCGCTAGGCCTACCCACACAAGTGAGGTATCATTTTTATCGGGAGACTTGGGGGAACGCTGGGTGGAAGGAAATTTGTGGCTCCTCTCTGATTCCAGAACTTTCTGTCACCGAAATGCGAGGAAAACGTGTTTATTTAGCCACATTTTGAGGCTTGCAAAGTATTCTGGGTAACAGAACCTGGTCAGAGCCCCACAAGCCACCCCATATTGGATTCCCCTAGGTCTCTAGTTTTCAAAAATGCACAGGTTTGGCAGGTTTCCCTAGGTGCCGGCTGAGCTAGACGCCAAAATCTACAGGTAGGCACTATGCAAAAAACAGCTCTGTTTTCTGTCAAAAAAATGGGATGTGTCCACGTTGTGTTTTGGGGCATTTCCTGTTGCGGGCGCTAGGCCTACCCACACAAGTGAGGTATCATTTTTTTCGGGAGACTTTGGGGAACGCTGGGTGGAAGGAAATTTGTGGCTCCTCTCAGATTCCAGAACTTTCTGTCACCGAAATGCGAGGAAAACGTGTTTCTTTAGCCACATTTTGAGGTTTGCAAAGTATTCTGGGTAACAGAACCTGGTCAGAGCCCCACAAGGCACCCCATATTGGATTCCCCTAGGTCTCTAGTTTTCAAAAATGCACAGGTTTGGCAGGTTTCCCTAGGTGCCGGCTGAGCTAGACGTCAAAATCTACAGGTAGGCACTATGCAAAAAACAGCTCTTTTTTCTGTCAAAAAAATGGGATGTGTCCACGTTGTGTTTTGGGGCATTCCCTGTTGCGGGCGCTAGGCCTACCCACACAAGTGAGGTATCATTTTTATCGGGAGACTTGGGGGAACGCTGGGTGGAAGGAAATTTGTGGCTCCTCTCTGATTCCAGAACTTTCTGTCACCGAAATGCGAGGAAAACGTGTTTATTTAGCCACATTTTGAGGCTTGCAAAGTATTCTGGGTAACAGAACCTGGTCAGAGCCCCACAAGCCACCCCATATTGGATTCCCCTAGGTCTCTAGTTTTCAAAAATGCACAGGTTTGGCAGGTTTCCCTAGGTGCCGGCTGAGCTAGACGCCAAAATCTACAGGTAGGCACTATGCAAAAAACAGCTCTGTTTTCTGTCAAAAAAATGGGATGTGTCCACGTTGTGTTTTGGGGCATTTCCTGTTGCGGGCGCTAGGCCTACCCACACAAGTGAGGTATCATTTTTATCGGGAGACTTTGGGGAACGCTGGGTGGAAGGAAATTTGTGGCTCCTCTCAGATTCCAGAACTTTCTGTCACCGAAATGCGAGGAAAACGTGTTTCTTTAGCCACATTTTGAGGTTTGCAAAGGATTCTGGGTAACAGAAACTGGTCAGAGCCCCACAAGCCACCCCATATTGGATTCCCCTAGGTCTCTAGTTTTCAAAAATGCACAGGTTTGGTAGGTTTCCCTAGGTGCCGGCTGAGCTAGAGGCCAAAATCTACAGGTAGGCACTATGCAAAAAACAGCTCTGTTTTCTGTCAAAAAAATGGGATGTGTCCACGTTGTGTTTTGGGGCATTTCCTGTCGCGGGCGCTAGGCCTACCCAGACAAGTGAGGTACCATTTTTATAGGGAGACTTGGGGGAACGCTGGGTGGAAGGAAATTTGCTGCTCCTCTCAGATTCCAGAACTTTCTGTCACCGAAATGCGAGGAAAACGTGTTTATTTAGCCACATTTTGAGGTTCGCAAAGTATTCTGGGTAACAGAACCTGGTCAGAGCCCCACATGGCACCCCATATTGGATTCCCCTAGGTCTCTAGTTTTCAAAAATGCACAGGTTTGGCAGGTTTCCCTAGGTGCCGGCTGAGCTAGACGCCAAAATCTACAGGTAGGCACTATGCAAAAAACAGCTCTTTTTTCTGTCAAAAAAATGGGATGTGTCCACGTTGTGTTTTGGGGCATTCCCTGTTGCGGGCGCTAGGCCTACCCACACAAGTGAGGTATCATTTTTATCGTGAGACTTGGGGGAACGCTGGTTGGAAGGAAATTTGTGGCTCCTCTCAGATTCCAGAAATTTCTGTCACCGAAATGCGAGGAAAACGTGTTTATTTAGCCACATTCTGAGGTTTGCAAAGGAGTCTGGGTAACAGAACCTGGTCAGAGTCCCACAAGTCACGTCATCTTGGATTCCCCTAGGTCTCTAGTTTTCAGAAATGCACAGGTTTGGTAGGTTTCCCTAGGTGCCGGCTGAGCTAGAGGCCAAAATCTACATGTAGGCACTTTGCAAAAAAAAGCTCTGTTTTCTGTCATAAAATGGGATGTGTCCACGTTGTCTTTTGTGGCATTTCCTGTCGTGGGCGCTAGGCCTACCCACACAAGTGAGGTATCATTTTTATCGGGAGACTTGGGGGAACGCTGGGTGGAAGGAAATTTGTGGCTTCTCTCAGATTCCAGAACTTCCTGTCACCGAAATGTGAGGAAAACGTGTTTTTTTAGCCACATTTTGAGGTTTGCATAGGATTCTGGGTAACAGAACCTGGTCAGAGCCCCACAAGTCACCCCATCTTGGATTCCCCTAGGTCTCTAGTTTTCAAAAATGCACAGGTTTGGCAGGTTTCCCTAGGTGCCGGCTGAGCTAGACGCCAAAATCTACAGGTAGGCACTATGCAAAAAACAGCTCTGTTTTCTGTCAAAAAAATGGGATGTGTCCACGTTGTGTTTTGGGGCATTTCCTGTTGCGGGCGCTAGGCCTACCCACACAAGTGAGGTATCATTTTTATCGGGAGACTTTGGGGAACGCTGGGTGGAAGGAAATTTGTGGCTCCTCTCAGATTCAAGAACTTTCTGTCACCGAAATGTGAGGAAAACGTGTTTTTTTACCCACATTTTGAGGTTTGCAAAGGAGTCTGGGTAACAGAACCTGGTCAGAGCCCCACAAGTCACGTCATCTTGGATTCCCCTAGGTCTCTAGTTTTCAAAAATGCACAGGTTTGGTAGGTTTCCCTAGGTGCCGGCTGAGCTAGAGGACAAAATCTACAGGTAGGCACTATGCAAAAAACAGCTCTGTTTTCTGTCAAAAAATGGGATGTGTCCACATTGTGTTTTGGGGGCATTTCCTGTTGCGGGCGCTAGGCCTACCCACACAAGTGAGGTATCATTTTTATCGGGAGACTTGGGGGAACGCTGGGTGGAAGGAAATTTGTGGCTCCTCTCAGATTCCAGAAATTTCTGTCACCGAAATGCGAGGAAAACGTGTTTATTTAGCCACATTTTGAGGTTTGCAAAGGATTCTGGGTAACAGAACCTGGTCAGAGCCCCACAAGACACCCCATATTGGATTCCCCTAGGTCTCTAGTTTTCAAAAATGCACAGGTTTGGTAGGTTTCCCTAGGTGCCGGCTGAGCTAGAGGCCAAAATCTACAGGTAGGCACTTTGCAAAAAACAGCTCTGTTTTCTGTCCTAAAATGGGATGTGTCCACGTTGTGTTTTGTGGCATTTCCTGTTGTGGGCGCTAGGTCTTCCCACACAAGTGAGGTATCATTTTTATCCGGAGACTTGGGGTATGCTGGGTGTAAGGAAATTTGTGGCTCCTCTCAGATTCCAGAACTTTCTGTCACCGAAATGTGAGGAAAATGTGTTTTTTTAGCCACATTTTGAGGTTTGCAAAGGATTCTGGGTAACAGAACCTGGTCAGAGCCCCACGAGTCACCCCATCTTGGATTCCCCTAGGTCTCTAGTTTTCAAAAATGCACAGGTTTGGTAGGTTTCCCTAGGTGCCGGCTGAGAAAGAGGCCAAAATCTATAGGCAGGCACTTTACAAAAAACAGCTCTGTTTTCTGTCAAAAAATGGGATGTGTCCACGTTGTGTTTTGGGGCATTTCCTGTCGCGGGCGCTAGGCCTACCCACACAAGTGAGGTACCATTTTTATAGGGAGACTTGGGGGAACGCTGGGTGGAAGGAAATTTGTGGCTCCTCTTAGATTCCAGAACTTCCTGTCACCGAAATGTGAGGAAAACGTGTTTTTTAGCCACATTTTGAGGTTTGCAAAGGATTCTGGGTAACAGAACCTGGTCAGAGCCCACAAGTCACCCCATCTTGGATTCCCCTAGGTCTCTAGTTTTAAAAAATGCACAGGTTTGGTAGGTTTCCCTAGGTGCCGGCTGAGCTAGAGGCCAAAATCTACAGGTAGGCACTTTGCAAAAAACAGCTCTGTTTTCTGTCAAAAAATGGGATGTGTCCACGTTGTGTTTTGGGGCATTTCCTGTTGCGGGCGCTAGGCCTACCCACACAAGTGAGGTATCATTTTTATCGGGAGACTTGGGGGAACGCTGGGTGGAAGGAAATTTGTGGCTCCTCTCTGATTCCAGAACTTTCTGTCACCGAAATGCGAGGAAAACGTGTTTATTTAGCCACATTTTGAGGATTGCAAAGTATTCTGGGTAACAGAACCTGGTCAGAGCCCCACAAGCCACCCCATATTGGATTCCCCTAGGTCTCTAGTTTTCAAAAATGCACAGGTTTGGCAGGTTTCCCTAGGTGCCGGCTGAGCTAGACGCCAAAATCTACAGGTAGGCACTATGCAAAAAACAGCTCTGTTTTCTGTCAAAAAAATGGGATGTGTCCACGTTGTGTTTTGGGGCATTTCCTGTTGCGGGCGCTAGGCCTACCCACACAAGTGAGGTATCATTTTTATCGGGAGACTTTGGGGAACGCTGGGTGGAAGGAAATTTGTGGCTCCTCTCAGATTCCAGAACTTTCTGTCACCGAAATGCGAGGAAAACGTGTTTCTTTAGCCACATTTTGAGGTTTGCAAAGGATTCTGGGTAACAGAAACTGGTCAGAGCCCCACAAGCCACCCCATATTGGATTCCCCTAGGTCTCTAGTTTTCAAAAATGCACAGGTTTGGTAGGTTTCCCTAGGTGCCGGCTGAGCTAGAGGCCAAAATCTACAGGTAGGCACTATGCAAAAAACAGCTATGTTTTCTGTCAAAAAAATGGGATGTGTCCACGTTGTGTTTTGGGGCATTTCCTGTCGCGGGCGCTAGGCCTACCCAGACAAGTGAGGTACCATTTTTATCGGGAGACTTGGGGGAACGCTGGGTGGAAGGAAATTTGTGGCTCCTCTCTGATTCCAGAACTTTCTGTCACCGAAATGCGAGGAAAACGTGTTTATTTAGCCACATTTTGAGGCTTGCAAAGTATTCTGGGTAACAGAACCTGGTCAGAGCCCCACAAGCCACCCCATATTGGATTCCCCTAGGTCTCTAGTTTTCAAAAATGCACAGGTTTGTCAGGTTTCCCTAGGTGCCGGCTGAGCTAGACGCCAAAATCTACAGGTAGGCACTATGCAAAAAACAGCTCTGTTTTCTGTCAAAAAAATGGGATGTGTCCACGTTGTGTTTTGGGGCATTTCCTGTTGCGGGCGCTAGGCCTACCCACACAAGTGAGGTATCATTTTTATCGGGAGACTTTGGGGAACGCTGGGTGGAAGGAAATTTGTGGCTCCTCTCAGATTCCAGAACTTTCTGTCACCGAAATGCGAGGAAAACGTGTTTATTTAGCCACATTTTGAGGTTTGCAAAGGATTCTGGGTAACAGAAACTGGTCAGAGCCCCACAAGCCACCCCATATTGGATTCCCCTAGGTCTCTAGTTTTCAAAAATGCACAGGTTTGGTAGGTTTCCCTAGGTGCCGGCTGAGCTAGAGGCCAAAATCTACAGGTAGGCACTTTGCAAAAAACAGCTCTGTTTTCTGTCCTAAAATGGGATGTGTCCACGTTGTGTTTTGTGGCATTTCCTGTTGTGGGCGCTAGGTCTTCCCACACAAGTGAGGTATCATTTTTATCGGGAGACTTGGGGTATGCTGGGTGTAAGGAAATTTGTGGCTCCTCTCAGATTCCAGAACTTTCTGTCACCGAAATGTGAGGAAAATGTGTTTTTTTAGCCACATTTTGAGGTTTGCAAAGGATTCTGGGTAACAGAACCTGGTCAGAGCCCCACGAGTCACCCCATCTTGGATTCCCCTAGGTCTCTAGTTTTCAAAAATGCACAGGTTTGGTAGGTTTCCCTAGGTGCCGGCTGAGAAAGAGGCCAAAATCTATAGGCAGGCACTTTACAAAAAACAGCTCTGTTTTCTGTCAAAAAATGGGATGTGTCCACGTTGTGTTTTGGGGCATTTCCTGTCGCGGGCGCTAGGCCTACCCACACAAGTGAGGTACCATTTTTATAGGGAGACTTGGGGGAACGCTGGGTGGAAGGAAATTTGTGGCTCCTCTCAGATTCCAGAACTTTCTGTCTCCGAAATGCGAGGAAAACGTGTTTATTTAGCCACATTTTGAGGTTTGCAAAGGATTCTGGGTAACAGAAACTGGTCAGAGCCCCACAAGCCACCCCATATTGGATTCCCCTAGGTCTCTAGTTTTAAAAAATGCACAGGTTTGGTAGGTTTCCCTAGGTGCCGGCTGAGCTAGAGGCCAAAATCTACAGGTAGGCACTATGCAAAAAACAGCTCTGTTTTCTGTCAAAAAAATGGGATGTGTCCACGTTGTGTTTTGGGGCATTTCCTGTCGCGGGCGCTAGGCCTACCCAGACAAGTGAGGTACCATTTTTATAGGGAGACTTGGGGGAACGCTGGGTGGAAGGAAATTTGCGGCTCCTCTCAGATTCCAGAACTTTCTGTCACCGAAATGCGAGGAAAACGTGTTTATTTAGCCACATTTTGAGGTTTGCAAAGTATTCTGGGTAACAGAACCTGGTCAGAGCCCCACAAGGCACCCCATATTGGATTCCCCTAGGTCTCTAGTTTTCAAAAATGCACAGGTTTGGCAGGTTTCCCTAGGTGCCGGCTGAGCTAGACGCCAAAATCTACAGGTAGGCACTATGCAAAAAACAGCTCTGTTTTCTGTCAAGAAAATGGGATGTGTCCACGTTGTGTTTTGGGGCATTTCCTGTTGTGGGCGCTAGGCCTACCCACACAAGTGAGGTATCATTTTTATCGGGAGACTTGGGGGAACGTTGGGTGGAAGGAAATTTGTGGCTCCTCTCAGATTCCAGAACTTTCTGTCACCGAAATGCGAGGAAAACGTGTTTATTTAGCCACATTTTGAGGTTTGCAAAGGATTCTGGGTAACAGAAACTGGTCAGAGCCCCCACAAGCCACCCCATATTGGATTCCCCTAGGTCTCTAGTTTTCAAAAATGCACAGGTTTGGTAGGTTTCCCTAGGTGCCGGCTGAGCTAGAGGCCAAAATCTACAGGTAGGCACTATGCAAAAAACAGCTCTGTTTTCTGTCAAAAAAATGGGATGTGTCCACGTTGTGTTTTGGGGCATTTCCTGTCGCGGGCGCTAGGCCTACCCAGACAAGTGAGGTACCATTTTTATAGGGAGACTTGGGGGAACGCTGGGTGGAAGGAAATTTGCGGCTCCTCTCAGATTCCAGAACTTTCTGTCACCGAAATGCGAGGAAAACGTGTTTATTTAGCCACATTTTGAGGTTTGCAAAGTATTCTGGGTAACAGAACCTGGTCAGAGCCCCACAAGGCACCCCATATTGGATTCCCCTAGGTCTCTAGTTTTCAAAAATGCACAGGTTTGGCAGGTTTCCCTAGGTGCCGGCTGAGCTAGACGCCAAAATCTACAGGTAGGCACTATGCAAAAAACAGCTCTTTTTTCTGTCAAAAAAATGGGATGTGTCCACGTTGTGTTTTGGGGCATTCCCTGTTGCGGGCGCTAGGCCTACCCACACAAGTGAGGTATCATTTTTATCGGGAGACTTGGGGGAACGCTGGGTGGAAGGAAATTTGTGGCTCCTCTCTGATTCCAGAACTTTCTGTCACCGAAATGCGAGGAAAACGTGTTTATTTAGCCACATTTTGAGGCTTGCAAAGTATTCTGGGTAACAGAACCTGGTCAGAGCCCCACAAGCCACCCCATATTGGATTCCCCTAGGTCTCTAGTTTTCAAAAATGCACAGGTTTGGCAGGTTTCCCTAGGTGCCGGCTGAGCTAGACGCCAAAATCTACAGGTAGGCACTATGCAAAAAACAGCTCTGTTTTCTGTCAAAAAAATGGGATGTGTCCACGTTGTGTTTTGGGGCATTTCCTGTTGCGGGCGCTAGGCCTACCCACACAAGTGAGGTATCATTTTTTTCGGGAGACTTTGGGGAACGCTGGGTGGAAGGAAATTTGTGGCTCCTCTCAGATTCCAGAACTTTCTGTCACCGAAATGCGAGGAAAACGTGTTTCTTTAGCCACATTTTGAGGTTTGCAAAGTATTCTGGGTAACAGAACCTGGTCAGAGCCCCACAAGGCACCCCATATTGGATTCCCCTAGGTCTCTAGTTTTCAAAAATGCACAGGTTTGGCAGGTTTCCCTAGGTGCCGGCTGAGCTAGACGTCAAAATCTACAGGTAGGCACTATGCAAAAAACAGCTCTTTTTTCTGTCAAAAAAATGGGATGTGTCCACGTTGTGTTTTGGGGCATTCCCTGTTGCGGGCGCTAGGCCTACCCACACAAGTGAGGTATCATTTTTATCGGGAGACTTGGGGGAACGCTGGGTGGAAGGAAATTTGTGGCTCCTCTCTGATTCCAGAACTTTCTGTCACCGAAATGCGAGGAAAACGTGTTTATTTAGCCACATTTTGAGGCTTGCAAAGTATTCTGGGTAACAGAACCTGGTCAGAGCCCCACAAGCCACCCCATATTGGATTCCCCTAGGTCTCTAGTTTTCAAAAATGCACAGGTTTGGCAGGTTTCCCTAGGTGCCGGCTGAGCTAGACGCCAAAATCTACAGGTAGGCACTATGCAAAAAACAGCTCTGTTTTCTGTCAAAAAAATGGGATGTGTCCACGTTGTGTTTTGGGGCATTTCCTGTTGCGGGCGCTAGGCCTACCCACACAAGTGAGGTATCATTTTTATCGGGAGACTTTGGGGAACGCTGGGTGGAAGGAAATTTGTGGCTCCTCTCAGATTCCAGAACTTTCTGTCACCGAAATGCGAGGAAAACGTGTTTCTTTAGCCACATTTTGAGGTTTGCAAAGGATTCTGGGTAACAGAAACTGGTCAGAGCCCCACAAGCCACCCCATATTGGATTCCCCTAGGTCTCTAGTTTTCAAAAAGGCACAGGTTTGGTAGGTTTCCCTAGGTGCCGGCTGAGCTAGAGGCCAAAATCTACAGGTAGGCACTATGCAAAAAACAGCTCTGTTTTCTGTCAAAAAAATGGGATGTGTCCACGTTGTGTTTTGGGGCATTTCCTGTCGCGGGCGCTAGGCCTACCCAGACAAGTGAGGTACCATTTTTATAGGGAGACTTGGGGGAACGCTGGGTGGAAGGAAATTTGCTGCTCCTCTCAGATTCCAGAACTTTCTGTCACCGAAATGCGAGGAAAACGTGTTTATTTAGCCACATTTTGAGGTTTGCAAAGTATTCTGGGTAACAGAACCTGGTCAGAGCCCCACAAGGCACCCCATATTGGATTCCCCTAGGTCTCTAGTTTTCAAAAATGCACAGGTTTGGCAGGTTTCCCTAGGTGCCGGCTGAGCTAGACGCCAAAATCTACAGGTAGGCACTATGCAAAAAACAGCTCTTTTTTCTGTCAAAAAAATGGGATGTGTCCACGTTGTGTTTTGGGGCATTCCCTGTTGCGGGCGCTAGGCCTACCCACACAAGTGAGGTATCATTTTTATCGTGAGACTTGGGGGAACGCTGGTTGGAAGGAAATTTGTGGCTCCTCTCAGATTCCAGAAATTTCTGTCACCGAAATGCGAGGAAAACGTGTTTATTTAGCCACATTCTGAGGTTTGCAAAGGAGTCTGGGTAACAGAACCTGGTCAGAGTCCCACAAGTCACGTCATCTTGGATTCCCCTAGGTCTCTAGTTTTCAGAAATGCACAGGTTTGGTAGGTTTCCCTAGGTGCCGGCTGAGCTAGAGGCCAAAATCTACATGTAGGCACTTTGCAAAAAAAAGCTCTGTTTTCTGTCATAAAATGGGATGTGTCCACGTTGTCTTTTGTGGCATTTCCTGTCGTGGGCGCTAGGCCTACCCACACAAGTGAGGTATCATTTTTATCGGGAGACTTGGGGGAACGCTGGGTGGAAGGAAATTTGTGGCTTCTCTCAGATTCCAGAACTTCCTGTCACCGAAATGTGAGGAAAACGTGTTTTTTTAGCCACATTTTGAGGTTTGCATAGGATTCTGGGTAACAGAACCTGGTCAGAGCCCCACAAGTCACCCCATCTTGGATTCCCCTAGGTCTCTAGTTTTCAAAAATGCACAGGTTTGGCAGGTTTCCCTAGGTGCCGGCTGAGCTAGACGCCAAAATCTACAGGTAGGCACTATGCAAAAAACAGCTCTGTTTTCTGTCAAAAAAATGGGATGTGTCCACGTTGTGTTTTGGGGCATTTCCTGTTGCGGGCGCTAGGCCTACCCACACAAGTGAGGTATAATTTTTATCGGGAGACTTTGGGGAACGCTGGGTGGAAGGAAATTTGTGGCTCCTCTCAGATTCAAGAACTTTCTGTCACCGAAATGTGAGGAAAACGTGTTTTTTTACCCACATTTTGAGGTTTGCAAAGGAGTCTGGGTAACAGAACCTGGTCAGAGCCCCACAAGTCACGTCATCTTGGATTCCCCTAGGTCTCTAGTTTTCAAAAATGCACAGGTTTGGTAGGTTTCCCTAGGTGCCGGCTGAGCTAGAGGACAAAATCTACAGGTAGGCACTATGCAAAAAACAGCTCTGTTTTCTGTCAAAAAATGGGATGTGTCCACATTGTGTTTTGGGGGCATTTCCTGTTGCGGGCGCTAGGCCTACCCACACAAGTGAGGTATCATTTTTATCGGGAGACTTGGGGGAACGCTGGGTGGAAGGAAATTTGTGGCTCCTCTCAGATTCCAGAAATTTCTGTCACCGAAATGCGAGGAAAACGTGTTTATTTAGCCACATTTTGAGGTTTGCAAAGGATTCTGGGTAACAGAACCTGGTCAGAGCCCCACAAGACACCCCATATTGGATTCCCCTAGGTCTCTAGTTTTCAAAAATGCACAGGTTTGGTAGGTTTCCCTAGGTGCCGGCTGAGCTAGAGGCCAAAATCTACAGGTAGGCACTTTGCAAAAAACAACTCTGTTTTCTGTCCTAAAATGGGATGTGTCCACGTTGTGTTTTGTGGCATTTCCTGTTGTGGGCGCTAGGTCTTCCCACACAAGTGAGGTATCATTTTTATCCGGAGACTTGGGGTATGCTGGGTGTAAGGAAATTTGTGGCTCCTCTCAGATTCCAGAACTTTCTGTCACCGAAATGTGAGGAAAATGTGTTTTTTTAGCCACATTTTGAGGTTTGCAAAGGATTCTGGGTAACAGAACCTGGTCAGAGCCCCACGAGTCACCCCATCTTGGATTCCCCTAGGTCTCTAGTTTTCAAAAATGCACAGGTTTGGTAGGTTTCCCTAGGTGCCGGCTGAGAAAGAGGCCAAAATCTATAGGCAGGCACTTTACAAAAAACAGCTCTGTTTTCTGTCAAAAAATGGGATGTGTCCACGTTGTGTTTTGGGGCATTTCCTGTCGCGGGCGCTAGGCCTACCCACACAAGTGAGGTACCATTTTTATAGGGAGACTTGGGGGAACGCTGGGTGGAAGGAAATTTGTGGCTCCTCTTAGATTCCAGAACTTCCTGTCACCGAAATGTGAGGAAAACGTGTTTTTTAGCCACATTTTGAGGTTTGCAAAGGATTCTGGGTAACAGAACCTGGTCAGAGCCCACAAGTCACCCCATCTTGGATTCCCCTAGGTCTCTAGTTTTAAAAAATGCACAGGTTTGGTAGGTTTCCCTAGGTGCCGGCTGAGCTAGAGGCCAAAATCTACAGGTAGGCACTTTGCAAAAAACAGCTCTGTTTTCTGTCAAAAAATGGGATGTGTCCACGTTGTGTTTTGGGGCATTTCCTGTTGCGGGCGCTAGGCCTACCCACACAAGTGAGGTATCATTTTTATCGGGAGACTTGGGGGAACGCTGGGTGGAAGGAAATTTGTGGCTCCTCTCTGATTCCAGAACTTTCTGTCACCGAAATGCGAGGAAAACGTGTTTATTTAGCCACATTTTGAGGCTTGCAAAGTATTCTGGGTAACAGAACCTGGTCAGAGCCCCACAAGCCACCCCATATTGGATTCCCCTAGGTCTCTAGTTTTCAAAAATGCACAGGTTTGGCAGGTTTCCCTAGGTGCCGGCTGAGCTAGACGCCAAAATCTACAGGTAGGCACTATGCAAAAAACAGCTCTGTTTTCTGTCAAAAAAATGGGATGTGTCCACGTTGTGTTTTGGGGCATTTCCTGTTGCGGGCGCTAGGCCTACCCACACAAGTGAGGTATCATTTTTATCGGGAGACTTTGGGGAACGCTGGGTGGAAGGAAATTTGTGGCTCCTCTCAGATTCCAGAACTTTCTGTCACCGAAATGCGAGGAAAACGTGTTTCTTTAGCCACATTTTGAGGTTTGCAAAGGATTCTGGGTAACAGAAACTGGTCAGAGCCCCACAAGCCACCCCATATTGGATTCCCCTAGGTCTCTAGTTTTCAAAAATGCACAGGTTTGGTAGGTTTCCCTAGGTGCCGGCTGAGCTAGAGGCCAAAATCTACAGGTAGGCACTATGCAAAAAACAGCTATGTTTTCTGTCAAAAAAATGGGATGTGTCCACGTTGTGTTTTGGGGCATTTCCTGTCGCGGGCGCTAGGCCTACCCAGACAAGTGAGGTACCATTTTTATCGGGAGACTTGGGGGAACGCTGGGTGGAAGGAAATTTGTGGCTCCTCTCTGATTCCAGAACTTTCTGTCACCGAAATGCGAGGAAAACGTGTTTATTTAGCCACATTTTGAGGCTTGCAAAGTATTCTGGGTAACAGAACCTGGTCAGAGCCCCACAAGCCACCCCATATTGGATTCCCCTAGGTCTCTAGTTTTCAAAAATGCACAGGTTTGTCAGGTTTCCCTAGGTGCCGGCTGAGCTAGACGCCAAAATCTACAGGTAGGCACTATGCAAAAAACAGCTCTGTTTTCTGTCAAAAAAATGGGATGTGTCCACGTTGTGTTTTGGGGCATTTCCTGTTGCGGGCGCTAGGCCTACCCACACAAGTGAGGTATCATTTTTATCGGGAGACTTTGGGGAACGCTGGGTGGAAGGAAATTTGTGGCTCCTCTCAGATTCCAGAACTTTCTGTCACCGAAATGCGAGGAAAACGTGTTTATTTAGCCACATTTTGAGGTTTGCAAAGGATTCTGGGTAACAGAAACTGGTCAGAGCCCCACAAGCCACCCCATATTGGATTCCCCTAGGTCTCTAGTTTTCAAAAATGCACAGGTTTGGTAGGTTTCCCTAGGTGCCGGCTGAGCTAGAGGCCAAAATCTACAGGTAGGCACTTTGCAAAAAACAGCTCTGTTTTCTGTCCTAAAATGGGATGTGTCCACGTTGTGTTTTGTGGCATTTCCTGTTGTGGGCGCTAGGTCTTCCCACACAAGTGAGGTATCATTTTTATCGGGAGACTTGGGGTATGCTGGGTGTAAGGAAATTTGTGGCTCCTCTCAGATTCCAGAACTTTCTGTCACCGAAATGTGAGGAAAATGTGTTTTTTTAGCCACATTTTGAGGTTTGCAAAGGATTCTGGGTAACAGAACCTGGTCAGAGCCCCACGAGTCACCCCATCTTGGATTCCCCTAGGTCTCTAGTTTTCAAAAATGCACAGGTTTGGTAGGTTTCCCTAGGTGCCGGCTGAGAAAGAGGCCAAAATCTATAGGCAGGCACTTTACAAAAAACAGCTCTGTTTTCTGTCAAAAAATGGGATGTGTCCACGTTGTGTTTTGGGGCATTTCCTGTCGCGGGCGCTAGGCCTACCCACACAAGTGAGGTACCATTTTTATAGGGAGACTTGGGGGAACGCTGGGTGGAAGGAAATTTGTGGCTCCTCTTAGATTCCAGAACTTCCTGTCACCGAAATGTGAGGAAAACGTGTTTTTTTAGCCACATTTTGAGGTTTGCAAAGGATTCTGGGTAACAGAACCTGGTCAGAGCCCACAAGTCACCCCATCTTGGATTCCCCTAGGTCTCTAGTTTTAAAAAATGCACAGGTTTGGTAGGTTTCCCTAGGTGCCGGCTGAGCTAGAGGCCAAAATCTACAGGTAGGCACTTTGCAAAAAACAGCTCTGTTTTCTGTCAAAAAATGGGATGTGTCCACGTTGTGTTTTGGGGCATTTCCTGTTGCGGGCGCTAGGCCTACCCACACAAGTGAGGTATCATTTTTATCGGGAGACTTGGGGGAACGCTGGGTGGAAGGAAATTTGTGGCTCCTCTCTGATTCCAGAACTTTCTGTCACCGAAATGCGAGGAAAACGTGTTTATTTAGCCACATTTTGAGGCTTGCAAAGTATTCTGGGTAACAGAACCTGGTCAGAGCCCCACAAGCCACCCCATATTGGATTCCCCTAGGTCTCTAGTTTTCAAAAATGCACAGGTTTGGCAGGTTTCCCTAGGTGCCGGCTGAGCTAGACGCCAAAATCTACAGGTAGGCACTATGCAAAAAACAGCTCTGTTTTCTGTCAAAAAAATGGGATGTGTCCACGTTGTGTTTTGGGGCATTTCCTGTTGCGGGCGCTAGGCCTACCCACACAAGTGAGGTATCATTTTTATCGGGAGACTTTGGGGAACGCTGGGTGGAAGGAAATTTGTGGCTCCTCTCAGATTCCAGAACTTTCTGTCACCGAAATGCGAGGAAAACGTGTTTCTTTAGCCACATTTTGAGGTTTGCAAAGGATTCTGGGTAACAGAAACTGGTCAGAGCCCCACAAGCCACCCCATATTGGATTCCCCTAGGTCTCTAGTTTTCAAAAATGCACAGGTTTGGTAGGTTTCCCTAGGTGCCGGCTGAGCTAGAGGCCAAAATCTACAGGTAGGCACTATGCAAAAAACAGCTATGTTTTCTGTCAAAAAAATGGGATGTGTCCACGTTGTGTTTTGGGGCATTTCCTGTCGCGGGCGCTAGGCCTACCCAGACAAGTGAGGTACCATTTTTATCGGGAGACTTGGGGGAACGCTGGGTGGAAGGAAATTTGTGGCTCCTCTCTGATTCCAGAACCTTCTGTCACCGAAATGCGAGGAAAACGTGTTTATTTAGCCACATTTTGAGGCTTGCAAAGTATTCTGGGTAACAGAACCTGGTCAGAGCCCCACAAGCCACCCCATATTGGATTCCCCTAGGTCTCTAGTTTTCAAAAATGCACAGGTTTGGCAGGTTTCCCTAGGTGCCGGCTGAGCTAGACGCCAAAATCTACAGGTAGGCACTATGCAAAAAACAGCTCTGTTTTCTGTCAAAAAAATGGGATGTGTCCACGTTGTGTTTTGGGGCATTTCCTGTTGCGGGCGCTAGGCCTACCCACACAAGTGAGGTATCATTTTTATCGGGAGACTTTGGGGAACGCTGGGTGGAAGGAAATTTGTGGCTCCTCTCAGATTCCAGAACTTTCTGTCACCGAAATGCGAGGAAAACGTGTTTATTTAGCCACATTTTGAGGTTTGCAAAGGATTCTGGGTAACAGAAACTGGTCAGAGCCCCACAAGCCACCCCATATTGGATTCCCCTAGGTCTCTAGTTTTCAAAAATGCACAGGTTTGGTAGGTTTCCCTAGGTGCCGGCTGAGCTAGAGGCCAAAATCTACAGGTAGGCACTATGCCAAAAACAGCACTGTTTTCTGTCAAAAAAATGGGATGTGTCCACGTTGTGTTTTGGGGCATTTCCTGTCGCGGGCGCTAGGCCTACCCAGACAAGTGAGGTACCATTTTTATAGGGAGACTTGGGGGAACGCTGGGTGGAAGGAAATTTGCGGCTCCTCTCAGATTCCAGAACTTTCTGTCACCGAAATGCGAGGAAAACGTGTTTATTTAGCCACATTTTGAGGTTTGCAAAGTATTCTGGGTAACAGAACCTGGTCAGAGCCCCACAAGGCACCCCATATTGGATTCCCCTAGGTCTCTAGTTTTCAAAAATGCACAGGTTTGGCAGGTTTCCCTAGGTGCCGGCTGAGCTAGACGCCAAAATCTACAGGTAGGCACTATGCAAAAAACAGCTCTTTTTTCTGTCAAAAAAATGGGATGTGTCCACGTTGTGTTTTGGGGCATTCCCTGTTGCGGGCGCTAGGCCTACCCACACAAGTGAGGTATCATTTTTATCGGGAGACTTGGGGGAACGCTGGTTGGAAGGAAATTTGTGGCTCCTCTCAGATTCCAGAAATTTCTGTCACCGAAATGCGAGGAAAACATGTTTATTTAGCCACATTCTGAGGTTTGCAAAGGAGTCTGGATAACAGAACCTGGTCAGAGCCCCACAAGTCACGTCATCTTGGATTCCCCTAGGTCTCTAGTTTTCAGAAATGCACAGGTTTGGTAGGTTTCCCTAGGTGCCGGCTGAGCTAGAGGCCAAAATCTACATGTAGGCACTTTGCAAAAAAAAGCTCTGTTTTCTGTCATAAAATGGGATGTGTCCACGTTGTCTTTTGTGGCATTTCCTGTCGTGGGCGCTAGGCCTACCCACACAAGTGAGGTATCATTTTTATCGGGAGACTTGGGGGAACGCTGGGTGGAAGGAAATTTGTGGCTCCTCTCAGATTCCAGAACTTCCTGTCACCGAAATGTGAGGAAAACGTGTTTTTTTAGCCACATTTTGAGGTTTGCATAGGATTCTGGGTAACAGAACCTGGTCAGAACCCCACAAGTCACCCCATCTTGGATTCCCCTAGGTCTCTAGTTTTCAAAAATGCACAGGTTTGAAAGGTTTCCCTAGGTGCCGGCTGAGCTAGACGCCAAAATCTACAGGTAGGCACTATGCAAAAAACAGCTCTGTTTTCTGTCAAAAAAATGGGATGTGTCCACGTTGTGTTTTGGGGCATTTCCTGTTGCGGGCGCTAGGCCTACCCACACAAGTGAGGTATCATTTTTATCGGGAGACTTTGGGGAACGCTGGGTGGAAGGAAATTTGTGGCTCCTCTCAGATTCCAGAACTTTCTGTCACCGAAATGTGAGGAAAACGTGTTTTTTTACCCACATTTTGAGGTTTGCAAAGGAGTCTGGGTAACAGAACCTGGTCAGAGCCCCACAAGTCACGTCATCTTGGATTCCCCTAGGTCTCTAGTTTTCAAAAATGCACAGGTTTGGTAGGTTTCCCTAGGTGCCGGCTGAGCTAGAGGACAAAATCTACAGGTAGGCACTATGCAAAAAACAGCTCTGTTTTCTGTCAAAAAATGGGATGTGTCCACATTGTGTTTTGGGGGCATTTCCTGTTGCGGGCGCTAGGCCTACCCACACAAGTGAGGTATCATTTTTATCGGGAGACTTGGGGGAACGCTGGGTGGAAGGAAATTTGTGGCTCCTCTCAGATTCCAGAAATTTCTGTCACCGAAATGCGAGGAAAACGTGTTTATTTAGCCACATTTTGAGGTTTGCAAAGGATTCTGGGTAACAGAACCTGGTCAGAGCCCCACAAGACACCCCATATTGGATTCCCCTAGGTCTCTAGTTTGCAAAAATGCACAGGTTTGGTAGGTTTCCCTAGGTGCCAGCTGAGCTAGAGGCCAAAATCTACAGGTAGGCACTATGCAAAAAACAGCTCTGTTTTCTGTCCTAAAATGGGATGTGTCCACGTTGTGTTTTGTGGCATTTCCTGTTGTGGGCGCTAGGTCTTCCCACACAAGTGAGGTATCATTTTTATCTGGAGACTTGGGGTACGCTGGGTGTAAGGAAATTTGTGGCTCCTCTCAGATTCCAGAACTTTCTGTCACCGAAATGTGAGGAAAATGTGATTTTTTAGCCACATTTTGAGGTTTGCAAAGGATTCTGGGTAACAGAACCTGGTCAGAGCCCCACGAGTCACCCCATCTTGGATTCCCCTAGGTCTCTAGTTTTCAAAAATGCACAGGTTTGGTAGGTTTCCCTAGGTGCCGGCTGAGAAAGAGGCCAAAATCTATAGGCAGGCACTTTACAAAAAACAGCTCTGTTTTCTGTCAAAAAATGGGATGTGTCCACGTTGTGTTTTGGGGCATTTCCTGTCGCGGGCGCTAGGCCTACCCACACAAGTGAGGTACCATTTTTATAGGGAGACTTGGGGGAACGCTGGGTGGAAGGAAATTTGTGGCTCCTCTTAGATTCCAGAACTTCCTGTCTCCGAAATGTGAGGAAAACGTGTTTTTTTAGCCACATTTTGAGGTTTGCAAAGGATTCTGGGTAAC
Organism: Pleurodeles waltl; assembly: GCF_031143425.1. Classification (NCBI taxonomy): domain Eukaryota; kingdom Metazoa; phylum Chordata; class Amphibia; order Caudata; family Salamandridae; genus Pleurodeles; species Pleurodeles waltl. The sequence goes on from NC_090440.1 coordinate 499,191,420, forward strand.
AGAACCTGGTCAGAGCCCACAAGTCACCCCATCTTGGATTCCCCTAGGTCTCTAGTTTTAAAAAATGCACAGGTTTGGTAGGTTTCCCTAGGTGCCGGCTGAGCTAGAGGCCAAAATCTACAGGTAGGCACTTTGCAAAAAACAGCTCTGTTTTCTGTCAAAAAATGGGATGTGTCCACGTTGTGTTTTGGGGCATTTCCTGTTGCGGGCGCTAGGCCTACCCACACAAGTGAGGTATCATTTTTATCGGGAGACTTGGGGGAACGCTGGGTGGAAGGAAATTTGTGGCTCCTCTCTGATTCCAGAACTTTCTGTCACCGAAATGCGAGGAAAACGTGTTTATTTAGCCACATTTTGAGGCTTGCAAAGTATTCTGGGTAACAGAACCTGGTCAGAGCCCCACAAGCCACCCCATATTGGATTCCCCTAGGTCTCTAGTTTTAAAAAATGCACAGGTTTGGCAGGTTTCCCTAGGTGCCGGCTGAGCTAGACGCCAAAATCTACAGGTAGGCACTATGCAAAAAACAGCTCTGTTTTCTGTCAAAAAAATGGGATGTGTCCACGTTGTGTTTTGGGGCATTTCCTGTTGCGGGCGCTAGGCCTACCCACACAAGTGAGGTATCATTTTTATCGGGAGACTTTGGGGAACGCTGGGTGGAAGGAAATTTGTGGCTCCTCTCAGATTCCAGAACTTTCTGTCACCGAAATGCGAGGAAAACGTGTTTCTTTAGCCACATTTTGAGGTTTGCAAAGGATTCTGGGTAACAGAAACTGGTCAGAGCCCCACAAGCCACCCCATATTGGATTCCCCTAGGTCTCTAGTTTTAAAAAATGGACAGGTTTGGTAGGTTTCCCTAGGTGCCGGCTGAGCTAGAGGCCAAAATCTACAGGTAGGCACTATTCAAAAAACAGCTCTGTTTTCTGTCAAAAAAATGGGATGTGTCCATGTTGTGTTTTGGGGCATTTCCTGTCGCGGGCGCTAGGCCTACCCAGACAAGTGAGGTACCATTTTTATAGGGAGACTTGGGGGAACGCTGGGTGGAAGGAAATTTGCGGCTCCTCTCAGATTCAAGAACTTTCTGTCACCGAAATGCGAGGAAAACGTGTTTATTTAGCCACATTTTGAGGTTTGCAAAGTATTCTGGGTAACAGAACCTGGTCAGAGCCCCACAAGGCACCCCATATTGGATTCCCCTAGGTCTCTAGTTTTCAAAAATGCACAGGTTTGGCAGGTTTCCCTAGGTGCCGGCTGAGCTAGACGCCAAAATCTACAGGTAGGCACTATGCAAAAAACAGCTCTTTTTTCTGTCAAAAAAATGGGATGTGTCCACGTTGTGTTTTGGGGCATTTCCTGTTGCGGGCGCTAGGCCTACCCACACAAGTGAGGTATCATTTTTATCGGGAGACTTGGGGGAACGCTGGTTGGAAGGAAATTTGTGGCTCCTCTCAGATTCCAGAAATTTCTGTCACCGAAATGCGAGGAAAACGTGTTTATTTAGCCACATTCTGAGGTTTGCAAAGTATTCTGGGTAACAGAACCTGGTCAGAGCCCCACAAGCCACCCCATATTGGATTCTCCTAGGTCTCTAGTTTTCAAAAATGCACAGGTTTGGTAGGTTTCCCTAGGTGCCGGCTGAGCTAGACGCCAAAATCTACAGGTAGGCACTATGCAAAAAACAGCTCTGTTTTCTGTCAAAAAAATGGGATGTGTCCACGTTGTGTTTTGGGGCATTTCCTGTTGCGGGCGCTAGGCCTACCCACACAAGTGAGGTATCATTTTTATCGGGAGACTTTGGGGAACGCTGGGTGGAAGGAAATTTGTTGCTCCTCTCAGATTCCAGAACTTTCTGTCACCGAAATGCGAGGAAAACGTGTTTATTTAGCCACATTTTGAGGTTTGCAAAGGATTCTGGGTAACAGAAACTGGTCAGTGCCCCACAAGCCACCCCATATTGGATTCCCCTAGGTCTCTAGTTTTCAAAAATGCACAGGTTTGGTAGGTTTCCCTAGGTGCCGGCTGAGCTAGAGGCCAAAATCTACAGGTAGGCACTATGCAAAAAACAGCTCTGTTTTCTGTCAAAAAAATGGGATGTGTCCACGTTGTGTTTTGGGGCATTTCCTGTTGCGGGCGCTAGGCCTACCCACACAAGTGAGGTATCATTTTTATCGGGAGACTTGTGGGAACGCTGGGTGGAAGGAAATTTGTGGCTCCTCTCAGATTCCAGAACTTTCTGTCACCGAAATGTGAGGAAAACGTGTTTTTTTATCCACATTTTGAGGTTTGCAAAGGAGTCTGCTTAACAGAACCTGGTCAGAGCCCCACAAGTCACGTCATCTTGGATTCCCCTAGGTCTCTAGTTTTAAAAAATGCACAGGTTTGGTAGGTTTCCCTAGGTGCCGGCTGAGCTAGAGGCCAAAATCTACAGGTAGGCACTATGCAAAAAACAGTTCTGTTTTCTGTTAAAAAATGGGATGTGACCACATTGTGTTTTGGGGGCATTTCCTGTTGCGGGCGCTAGGCCTACCCACACAAGTGAGGTATCATTTTTATCGGGAGACTTGGGGGAACGCTGGGTGGAAGGAAATTTGTGGCTCCTCTCAGATTCCAGAACTTTCTGTCACCGAAATGCGAGGAAAACGTGTTTATTTAGCCACATTTTGAGGTTTGCAAAGGATTCTGTGTAACAGAACCTAGTCAGAGCCCCACAAGCCACCGCATATTGGATTCCCCTAGGTCTCTAGTTTTCAAAAATGCACAGGTTTGGTAGGTTTCCCTAGGTGCCGGCTGAGCTAGAGGCCAAAATCTACAGGTAGGCACTTTGCAAAAAACAGCTCTGTTTTCTGACAAAAAATGGGATGTGTCCACGTTGTGTTTTGTGGCATTTCCTGTTGTGGGCGCTAGGCCTTCCCACACAAGTGAGGTATCATTTTTATCTGGAGACTTAGTGGAACGCTGGGTGGAAGGAAATTTGTGGCTCCTCTCAGATTCCAGAACTTTCTGTCACCGAAATGTGAGGAAAATGTGTTTTTTTAGCCACATTTTGAGGTTTGCAAAGGATTCTGGGTAACAGAACCTGGTCAGAGTCCCACGAGTCACCCCATCTTGGATTCCCCTAGGTCTCTAGTTTTCAAAAATGCACAGGTTTGGTAGGTTTCCCTAGGTGCCGGCTGAGCTAGAGGCCAAAATCTACAGGTAGGCACTATGCAATAAACAGCTCTGTTTTCTGTCAAAAAAATGGGATGTGTCCACGTTGTGTTTTGGGGCATTTCCTGTCGCGGGCGCTAGGCCTACCCAGACAAGTGAGGTACCATTTTTATAGGGAGACTTGGGGGAACGCTGGGTGGAAGGAAATTTGCGGCTCCTCTCAGATTCAAGAACTTTCTGTCACCGAAATGCGAGGAAAACGTGTTTATTTAGCCACATTTTGAGGTTTGCAAAGTATTCTGGGTAACAGAACCTGGTCAGAGCCCCACAAGGCACCCCATATTGGATTCCCCTAGGTCTCTAGTTTTCAAAAATGCACAGGTTTGGCAGGTTTCCCTAGGTGCCGGCTGAGCTAGACGCCAAAATCTACAGGTAGGCACTATGCAAAAAACAGCTCTTTTTTCTGTCAAAAAAATGGGATGTGTCCACGTTGTGTTTTGGGGCATTTCCTGTTGCGGGCGCTAGGCCTACCCACACAAGTGAGGTATCATTTTTATCGGGAGACTTGGGGGAACGCTGGTTGGAAGGAAATTTGTGGCTCCTCTCAGATTCCAGAAATTTCTGTCACCGAAATGCGAGGAAAACGTGTTTATTTAGCCACATTCTGAGGTTTGCAAAGTATTCTGGGTAACAGAACCTGGTCAGAGCCCCACAAGCCATCCCATATTGGATTCTCCTAGGTCTCTAGTTTTCAAAAATGCACAGGTTTGGTAGGTTTCCCTAGGTGCCGGCTGAGCTAGACGCCAAAATCTACAGGTAGGCACTATGCAAAAAACAGCTCTGTTTTCTGTCAAAGAAATGGGATGTGTCCACGTTGTGTTTTGGGGCATTTCCTGTTGCGGGCGCTAGGCCTACCCACACAAGTGAGGTATCATTTTTATCGGGAGACTTTGGGGAACGCTGGGTGGAAGGAAATTTGTTGCTCCTCTCAGATTCCAGAACTTTCTGTCACCGAAATGCGAGGAAAACGTGTTTATTTAGCCACATTTTGAGGTTTGCAAAGGATTCTGGGTAACAGAAACTGGTCAGTGCCCCACAAGCCACCCCATATTGGATTCCCCTAGGTCTCTAGTTTTCAAAAATGCACAGGTTTGGTAGGTTTCCCTAGGTGCCGGCTGAGCTAGAGGCCAAAATCTACAGGTAGGCACTATGCAAAAAACAGCTCTGTTTTCTGTCAAAAAAATGGGATGTGTCCACGTTGTGTTTTGGGGCATTTCCTGTTGCGGGCGCTAGGCCTACCCACACAAGTGAGGTATCATTTTTATCGGGAGACTTGTGGGAACGCTGGGTGGAAGGAAATTTGTGGCTCCTCTCAGATTCCAGAACTTTCTGTCACCGAAATGTGAGGAAAACGTGTTTTTTTATCCACATTTTGAGGTTTGCAAAGGAGTCTGCTTAACAGAACCTGGTCAGAGCCCCACAAGTCACGTCATCTTGGATTCCCCTAGGTCTCTAGTTTTCAAAAATGCACAGGTTTGGTAGGTTTCCCTAGGTGCCGGCTGAGCTAGAGGCCAAAATCTACAGGTAGGCACTATGCAAAAAACAGTTCTGTTTTCTTTTAAAAAAGCGGATGTGACCACATTGTGTTTTGGGGGCATTTCCTGTTGCGGGCGCTAGGCCTACCCACACAAGTGAGGTATCATTTTTATCGGGAGACTTGGGGGAACGCTGGGTGGAAGGAAATTTGTGGCTCCTCTCAGATTCCAGAACTTTCTGTCACCGAAATGCGAGGAAAACGTGTTTATTTAGCCACATTTTGAGGTTTGCAAAGGATTCTGTGTAACAGAACCTAGTCAGAGCCCCACAAGCCACCGCATATTGGATTCCCCTAGGTCTCTAGTTTTGAAAAATGCACAGGTTTGGTAGGTTTCCCTAGGTGCCGGCTGAGCTAGAGGCCAAAATCTACAGGTAGGCACTTTGCAAAAAACAGCTCTGTTTTCTGACAAAAAATGGGATGTGTCCACGTTGTGTTTTGTGGCATTTCCTGTTGTGGGCGCTAGGCCTTCCCACACAAGTGAGGTATCATTTTTATCTGGAGACTTAGTGGAACGCTGGGTGGAAGGAAATTTGTGGCTCCTCTCAGATTCCTGAACTTTCTGTCACCGAAATGTGAGGAAAATGTGTTTTTTTAGCCACATTTTGAGGTTTGCAAAGGATTCTGGGTAACAGAACCTGGTCAGAGTCCCACGAGTCAACCCATCTTGGATTCCCCTAGGTCTCCAGTTTTCAAAAATGCACAGGTTTGGTAGGTTTCCCTAGGTGCCGGCTGAGAAAGAGGCCAAAATCTACAGGCAGGCACTTTGCAAAAAACAGCTCTGTTTTCTGTAAAAAAATGGGATGTGTCCACGTTGTGTTTTGGGGCATTTCCTGTTGCGGGCGCTAGGCCTACCCACACAAGTGAGGTACCATTTTTATAGGGAGACTTGGGGGAACGCTGGGTGGAAGGAAATTTGTGGCTCCTCTTAGATTCCAGAACTTCCTGTCACCGAAATGTGAGGAAAACGTGTTTCTTTAGCCACATTTTGAGGTTTGCAAAGGATTCTGGGTAACAGAACCTTGGTCAGAGCCCCACAAGTCACCCCATCTTGGATTCCCCTAGGTCTCTAGTTTTCAAAAATGCACAGGTTTGGTAGGTTTCCCTAGGTGCCCGCTGAGCTAGAGGCCAAAATCTACAGGTAGGCACTTTGCAAAAAACAGCTCTGTTTTCTGTCAAAAAATGGGATGTGTCCACGTTGTGTTTTGGGGCATTTCCTGTTGCGGGTGCTAGGCCTACCCACACAAGTGAGGTATCATTTTTATCGGGACACTTGGGGGAACGCTGGGTGGAAGGAAATTTGTGGCTCCTCTCAGATTCCAGAACTTTCTGTCACCGAAATGCGAGGAAAACGTGTTTATTTAGCCACATTTTGAGGTTTGCAAAGTATTCTGGGTAACAGAACCTGGTCAGAGCAACACAAGCCACCCCGTATTGGATTCCCCTAGGTCTCTAGTTTTCAAAAATGCACAGGTTTGGCAGGTTTCCCTAGGTGCCGGCTGAGCTAGACGCCAAAATCTACAGGTAGGCACTATGCAAAAAACAGCTTTGTTTTCTGTTCAAAAAATGGGATGTGTCCACGTTGTGTTTTGGGGCATTTCCTGTTGCGGGCGCTAGGCCTACCCACACAAGTGAGGTATCATTTTTATCGGGAGACTTGGGGGAACGCTGGGTGGAAGGAAATTTGTGGCTCCTCTCAGATTCCAGAACTTTCTGTCACAGAAATGTGAGGAAAACGTGTTTATTTAGCCACATTCTGAGGTTTGCAAAGTATTCTGGGTAACAGAACCTGGTCAGAGCCCCACAACCCACCCCATATTGGATTCCCCTAGGTCTCTAGTTTTCAAAAATGCACAGGTTTGGCAGGTTTCCGTAGGTGCCGGCTGAGCTAGACGCCAAAATCTACAGGTAGGCACTATGCAAAAAACAGCTCTGTTTTCTGTCAAAAAAATGGGATGTGTCCACGTTGTGTTTTGGGGCATTTCCTGTTGCGGGCGCTAGGCCTACCCACACAAGTGAGGTATCATTTTTATCGGGTGACTTGGGGGAACGCTGGGTGGAAGGAAATTTGTGGCTCCTCTCAGATTCCAGAACTTTCTGTCACCGAAATGTGAGGAAAATGTGTTTTTTTAGCCACATTTTGAGGTTTGCAAAGGATTCTGGGTAACAGAACCTGGTCAGAGTCCCACGAGTCACCCCATCTTGGATTCCCCTAGGTCTCTAGTTTTAAAAAATGCACAGGTTTGGTAGGTTTCCCTAGCTGCCGGCTGAGAAAGAGGCCAAAATCTACAGGCAGGCACTTTGCAAAAAACAGCTCTGTTTTCTGTCAAAAAATGGGATGTGTCCACGTTGTGTTTTGGGGCATTTCCTGTTGCGGGCGCTAGGCCTACCCACACAAGTGAGGTACCATTTTTATAGGGAGACTTGGGGGAACGCTGGCTGGAAGGAAATTTGTGGCTCCTCTTAGATTCCAGAACTTCCTGTCACCGAAATGTGAGGAAAACGTGTTTTTTTAGCCACATTTTGAGGTTTGCAAAGGATTCTGGGTAACAGAACCTGGTCAGAGCCCCACAAGTCACCCCATCTTGGATTCCCCTAGGTCTCTAGTTTTCAAAAATGCACAGGTTTGGTAGGTTTCCCTAGGTGCCCGCTGAGATAGAGGCCAAAATCTACAGGTAGGCACTTTGCAAAAAACAGCTCTGTTTTCTGTCAAAAAATGGGATGTGTCCACGTTGTGTTTTGGGGCATTTCCTGTTGCGGGTGCTAGGCCTACCCACACAAGTGAGGTATCATTTTTATCGGGAGACTTGGGGGAACGCTGGGTGGAAGGAAATTTGTGGCTCCTCTCAGATACCAGAACTTTCTGTCACCGAAATGCGAGGAAAACGTGTTTATTTAGCCACATTTTGAGGTTTGCAAAGTATTCTGGGTAACAGAACCTGGTCAGAGCCCCACAAGCCACCCCATATTGGATTCCCCTAGGTCTCTAGTTTTCAAAAATGCACAGGTTTGGCAGGTTTCCCTAGGTGCCGGCTGAGCTAGACGCCAAAATCTACAGGTAGGCACTATGCAAAAAACAGCTCTGTTTTCTGTCAAAAAAATGGGATGTGTCCACGTTGTGTTTTGGGGCATTTCCTGTTGCGGGCGCTAGGCCTACCCACACAAGTGAGGTATCATTTTTATCGGGAGACTTGGGGGAACGCTGGGTGGAAGGAAATTTGTGGCTCCTCTCAGATTCCAGAACTTTCTGTCACCGAAATGTGAGGAAAATGTGTTTTTTTAGCCACATTTTGAGGTTTGCAAAGGATTCTGGGTAACAGAACCTGGTCAGAGCCCCACAAGTCACCCCATCTGGGATTCCCCTAGGTCTCTAGTTTTCAGAAATGCACAGGTTTGGTAGGTTTCCCTAGGTGCCGGCTGAGCTAGAGGCCAAAATCTACAGGTAGGCACTTTGTAAAAAAAAGCTGTTTTCTGTCAAAAAATGGGATGTGTCCACGTTGTGTTTTGGGGGCATTTCCTGTTGCGGGCGCTAGGCCTACCCACACAAGTGAGGTATCATTTTTATCGGGAGACTTGGGGGAACGCTGGGTGGAAGGAAATTTGTGGCTCCTCTCAGATTCCAGAACTTTCTGTCACCGAAATGCGAGGAAAACGTGTTTATTTAGCCACATTCTGAGGTTTGCAAAGTATTCTGGGTAACAGAACCTGGTCAGAGCCCCACAAGCCACCCCATATTGGATTCCCCTAGGTCTCTAGTTTTCAAAAATGCACAGGTTTGGCAGGTTTCCGTAGGTGCCGGCTGAGCTAGACGTCAAAATCTACAGGTAGGCACTATGCAAAAAGCAGCTCTGTTTTCTGTCAAAAAAATGGGATGTGTCCACGTTGTGTTTTGGGGCATTTCCTGTTGCGGGCGCTAGGCCTACCCACACAAGTGAGGTATCATTTTTATCGGGTGACTTGGGGGAACGCTGGGTGGAAGGAAATTTGTGGCTCCTCTCAGATTCCAGAATTTTCTGTCACTGTAATGCTAGGAAAACGTGTTTATTTAGCCACATTTTGAGGTTTGCAAAGGATTCTGGGTAACAGAACCTGGTCAGAGCCCCACAAGCCACCCCGTATTGGATTCCCCTAGGTCTCTAGTTTTCAAAAATGCACAGGTTTGGTAGGTTTCCCTAGGTGCCGGCTGAGCTAGAGGCCAAAATCTACAGGTAGGCACTTTGCAAAAAAAGGTTCTGTTTTCTGTAAAAAAATGGGATGTGTCCACATTGTGTTTTGGGGCATTTCCTGTCACAGGCGCTAGGCCTACCCACACAAGTGAGGTATCATTTTTATCGGGAGACTTGGGGGAACGCTGGGTGGAAGGAAGTTTGTGGCTCCTCTCAGATTCCAGAACTTTCTGTCACCGAAATGTGAGGAAAATGTGTTTTTTTAGCCACATTTTGAGGTTTGCAAAGGATTCTGGGTAACAGAACCTGGTCAGAGCCCCACAAGTCACCCCATCTGGGATTCCCCTAGGTCTCTAGTTTTCAGAAATGCACAGGTTTGGTAGGTTTCCCTAGGTGCCGGCTGAGCTAGAGGCCAAAATCTACAGGTAGGCACTTTGTAAAAAAAAGCTGTTTTCTGTCAAAAAATGGGATGTGTCCACGTTGTGTTTTGGGGGCATTTCCTGTTGCGGGCGCTAGGCCTACCCACACAAGTGAGGTATCATTTTTATCGGGAGACTTGGGGGAACGCTGGGTGGAAGGAAATTTGTGGCTCCTCTCAGATTCCAGAACTTTCTGTCACCGAAATGCGAGGAAAACGTGTTTATTTAGCCACATTTTGAGGTTTGCAAAGTATTCTGGGTAACAGAACCTGGTCAGAGCCCCACAAGCCACCCCATATTGGATTCCCCTAGGTCTCTAGTTTTCAAAAATGCACAGGTTTGGCAGGTTTCCCTAGGTGAGGCTGAGCTAGACGTCAAAATCTACAGGTTGGCACTATGCAAAAAACAGCTCTGTTTTCTGTCAAAAAAATGGGATGTGTCCACGTTGTGTTTTGGGGCATTTCCTGTTGCGGGCGCTAGGCCTACCCATACAAGTGAGGTATCATTTTTATCGGGAGACTTGGGGGAACGCTGGGTGGAAGGAAATTTGTGGCTCCTCTCAGATTCCAGAACTTTCTGTCACCGAAATGCGAGGAAAACGTGTTTATTTAGCCACATTCTGAGGTTTGCAAAGTATTCTGGGTAACAGAACCTGGTCAGAGCCCCACAAGCCACCCCATATTGGATTCCCCTAGGTCTCTAGTTTTCAAAAATGCACAGGTTTGGCAGGTTTCCGTAGGTGCCGGCTGAGCTAGACGTCAAAATCTACAGGTAGGCACTATGCAAAAAACAGCTCTGTTTTCTGTCAAAAAAATGGGATGTGTCCACGTTGTGTTTTGGGGCATTTCCTGTTGCGGGCGCTAGGCCTACCCACACAAGTGAGGTATCATTTTTATCGGGTGACTTGGGGGAACGCTGGGTGGAAGGAAATTTGTGGCTCCTCTCAGATTCCAGAATTTTCTGTCACCGAAATGCGATGAAAACGTGTTTATTTAGCCACATTTTGAGGTTTGCAAAGTATTCTGGGTAACAGAACCTGGTCAGAGCCCCACAAGCCACCCCATATTGGATTCCCCTTGTTCTCTAGTTTTCAAAAATGCACAGGTTTGGCAGGTTTCCCTAGGTGCCGGCTGAGCTAGACGCCAAAATCTACAGGTAGGCACTTTGCAAAAAACAGCTCTGTTTTCTGTCAAAAAAATGGGATGTGTCCACGTTGTGTTTTGGGGCATTTCCTGTTGCGGGCGCTAGGCCTACCCACACAAGTGAGGTATCATTTTTATCGGGTGACTTGGGGGAACGCTGGGTGGAAGGAAATTTGTGGCTCCTCTCAGATTCCAGAACTTTCTGTCACCGAAATGCGAGGAAAACGTGTTTATTTAGCCACATTTTGAGGTTTGCAAAGGATTCTGGGTAACAGAACCTGGTCAGAGCCCCACAAGCCACCCCATATTGGATTCCCCTAGGTCTCTAGTTTTCAAAAATGCACAGGTTTGGTAGGTTTCCCTAGGTGCCGGCTGAGCTAGAGGCCAAAATCTACAGGTAGACACTTTGCAAAAAACGGCTGTTTTCTGTAAAAAAATGGGATGTGTCCACGTTGTGTTTTGGGGCATTTCCTGTCACAGGCGCTAGGCCTACCCACACAAGTGAGGTATAATTTGTATCGGGAGACTTGGGGGAACGCTGGGTGGAAGGAAATTTGTGGCTCCTCTCAGATTCCAGAACTTTCTGTCACAGAAATGTGAGGAAAACGTGTTTTTTTAGCCACATTTTGAGGTTTGCAAAGGATTCTCGGTAACAGAACCTGGTCAGAGCCCCACCAGTCACCCCATCTTGGATTCCCCTAGGTCTCTAGTTTTCAGAAATGCACAGGTTTGGTAGGTTTCTCTAGGTGCCGGCTGAGCTAGAGGCCAAAATCTACAGGTAGGCACTTTGTAAAAAAACAGCTCTGTTTTCTGTCAAAAAATGGGATGTGTCCACGTTGTGTTTTGGGGGCATTTCCTGTTGTGGGCGCTAGGCCTACCCACACAAGTGAGGTATCATTTTTATCGGGAGACTTGGGGGAACGCTGGGTGGAAGGAAATTTGTGGCATCTCTCAGATTCCAGAACTTTCTGTCACCGAAATGCGAGGAAAACATGTTTATTTAGCCACATTTTGAGGTTTGCAAAGGATTCTGGGTAACAGAACCTGGTCAGAGCCCCACAAACCACCCCATATTGGATTCCCCGAGGCCTCTAGTTTTCAAAAATGCACAGGTTTGGTAGGTTTCCCTAGGTGCCGGCTGAGCTAGAGGCCAAAATCTACAGGTAGACACTTTGCAAAAAACGGCTCTGTTTTCTGTAAAAAAATGGGATGTGTCCACGTTGTGTTTTGGGGCATTTCCTGTCACAGGCGCTAGGCCTACCCACACAAGTGAGGTATAATTTGTATCGGGAGACTTGGGGGAACGCTGGGTGGAAGGAAATTTGTGGCTCCTCTCAGATTCCAGAACTTTCTGTAACTGAAATGTGAGGAAAATGTGTTTTTTTAGCCACATTTTGAGGTTTGCAAAGGATTCTCGGTAACAGAACCTGGTCAGAGCCCCACCAGTCACCCCATCTTGGATTCCCCTAGGTCTCTAGTTTTCAGAAATGCACAGGTTTGGTAGGTTTCTCTAGGTGCCGGCTGAGCTAGAGGCCAAAATCTACAGGTAGGCACTTTGTAAAAAAACAGCTCTGTTTTCTGTCAAAAAATGGGATGTCTCCACGTTGTGTTTTGGGGGAATTTCCTGTTGCGGGCGCTAGGCCTACCCACACAAGTGAGGTATCATTTTTATCGGGAGACTTGGGGGAACGCTGGGTGGAAGGAAATTTGTGGCTTCTCTCAGATTCCAGAACTTTCTGTTACCGAAATGCGAGGAAAACATGTTTATTTAGCCACATTTTGAGGTTTGCAAAGGATTCTGGGTAACAGAACCTGGTCAGAGCCCCACAAGCCACCCCATATTGGATTCCCCCAGGCCTCTAGTTTTCAAAAATGCACAGGTTTGGTAGGTTTCCCTAGGTGCCGGCTGAGCTAGAGGCCAAAATCTACAAGTAGGCACTTTGCAAAAAACAGCTCTGTTTTCTGTCATAAAATGGGATGTGTCCACGTTAACTTTTGTGGCATTTCCTGTCGTGGGCGCTAGGCCTACCCACACAAGTGAGGTATCATTTTTATCGGGAGACTTGGGGGAACGCTGGGTGGAAGGAAATTTGTGGCTCCTCTCAGATTCCAGAACTTCCTGTCACCAAAATGTGAGGAAAACGTGTTTTTTTAGCCACATTTTGAGGTTTGCATAGGATTCTGGGTAACAGAACCTGGTCAGAGCCCCACAAGTCACCCCATCTTGGTTTCCCCTAGGTCTCTAGTTTTAAAAAATGCACAGGTTTGGCAGGTTTCCCTAGGTGCCGGCTGAGCTAGACGCCAAAATCTACAGGTAGGCACTATGCAAAAAACAGCTCTGTTTTCTGTCAAAAAAATGGGATGTGTCCACGTTGTGTTTTGGGGCATTTCCTGTTGCGGGCGCTAGGCCTACCCACACAAGTGAGGTATCATTTTTATCGGGTGACTTGGGGGAACGCTGGGTGGCAGGAAATTTGTGGCTCCTCTCAGATTCCAGAACTTTCTGTCACCGAAATGCGAGGAAAACGTGTTTATTTAGCCACATTTTGAGGTTTGCAAAGGATTCTGGGTAACAGAACCTGGTCAGAGCCCCACAAGCCACTCCATATTGGATTCCCCTAGGTCTCTAGTTTTCAAAAATGCACAGGTTTGGTAGGTTTCCCTAGGTGCCGGCTGAGCTAGAGGCCAAAATCTACAGGTAGGCACTTTGCAAAAAACCGCTCTGTTTTCTGTAAAAAAATGGGATGTGTCCACGTTGTGTTTTGGGGCATTTCCTGTCACAGGCGCTAGGCCTACCCACACAAGTGAGGTATCATTTTTATCGGGAGACTTGGGGGAACGCTGGGTGGAAGGAAATTTGTGGCTCCTCTCAGATTCCAGAACTTTCTGTCACTGAAATATGAGGAAAATGTGTTTTTTTAGCCACATTTTGAGATTTGCAAAGGATTCTGGGTAACAGAACCTGGTCAGAGCCCCACCAGTCACGCCATCTTGGATTCCCCTAGGCCTCTAGTTTTCAGAAATGCACAGGTTTGGTAGGTTTCCCTAGGTGCCGGCTGAGCTAGAGGCCAAAATCTACAGGTAGGCACTTTGTAAAAAAACAGCTCTGTTTTCTGTCAAAAAATGGGATGTGTCCACGTTGTGTTTTGGGGGCATTTCCTGTTGCGGGCGCTAGGCCTACCCACACAAGTGAGGTATCATTTTTATCGGGAGACTTGGGGGAACGCTGGGTGGAAGGAAATTTGTGGCTTCTCTCAGATTCCAGAACTTTCTGTCACCGAAATGCGAGGAAAACATGTTTATTTAGCCACATTTTGAGGTTTGCAAAGGATTCTGGGTAACAGAACCTGGTCAGAGCCCCACAAACCACCCCATATTGGATTCCCCGAGGCCTCTAGTTTTAAAAAATGCACAGGTTTGCAAGGTTTCCCTAGGTGCCGGCTGAGCTAGAGGCCAAAATCTACAGCTAGGCACTTTGCAAAAAACAGCTCTGTTTTCTGTCATAAAATGGGATGTGTCCACGTTGTCTTTTGTGGCATTTCCTGTCGTGGGCGCTAGGCCTACCCACACAAGTGAGGTATCATTTTTATCGGGAGACTTGGGGGAACGCTGGGTGGAAGGAAATTTGTGGCTCCTCTCAGATTCCAGAACTTCCTGTCACCGAAATGTGAGGAAAACATGTTTTTTTAACCACATTTTGAGGTTTGCATAGGATTCTGGGTAACAGAACCTCGTCAGAGCCCCACAAGTCACCCCATCTTGGATTCCCCTAGGTCTCTAGTTTTCAAAAATGCACAGGTTTGGCAGGTTTCCCTAGGTGCCGGCTGAGCTAGACGCCAAAATCTACAGGTAGGCACTATGCAAAAAACAGCTCTGTTTTCTGTAAAAAAATGGGATGTGTCCACGTTGTGTTTTGGGGCATTTCCTGTTGCGGGTGCTAGGCCTACCCACACAAGTGAGGTATCATTTTTATCGGGAGACTTTGTGGAACGCTGGGTGGAAGGAAATTTGTGGCTCCTCTCAGATTCCAGAACTTTCTGTCACCGAAATGTGAGGAAAACGTGTTTTTTTAGCCACATTTTGAGGTTTGCAAAGGAGTCTGGGTTACAGAACCTGGTCAGAGCCCCACAAGTCACGTCATCTTGGATTCCCCTAGGTCTCTAGTTTTCAGAAATGCACAGGTTTGGTAGGTTTCCCTAGGTGTCGGCTGAGCTAGAGGCCAAAATCTACATGTAGGCACTTTGCAAAAAACAGCTCTGTTTTCTGTCAAAAAAATGGGATGTGTCCAAGTTGTGTTTTGGGGCATTTCCTGTTGCGGGCGCTAGGCCTACCCACACAAGTGAGGTATCATTTTTATCGGGAGACTTTGGGGAACGCTGGGTGGAAGGAAATTTGTGGCTTCTCTCAGATTCCAGAACTTTCTGTCACCGAAATGCGAGGAAAACATGTTTATTTAGCCACATTTTGAGGTTTGCAAAGGATTCTGGGTAACAGAACCTGGTCAGAGCCCCACAAGCCACCCCATATTGGATTCCCCGAGGCCTCTAGTTTTAAAAAATGCACAGGTTTGCAAGGTTTCCCTAGGTGCCGGCTGAGCTAGAGGCCAAAATCTACAGGTAGGCACTTTGCAAAAAACAGCTCTGTTTTCTGTCATAAAATGGGATGTGTCCACGTTGTCTTTTGTGGCATTTCCTGTCGTGGGCGCTAGGCCTACCCACACAAGTGAGGTATCATTTTTATCGGGAGACTTGGGGGAACGCTGGGTGGAAGGAAATTTGTGGCTCCTCTCAGATTCCAGAACTTCCTGTCACCGAAATGTGAGGAAAACGTGTTTTTTTAACCACATTTTGAGGTTTGCATAGGATTCTGGGTAACAGAACCTCGTCAGAGCCCCACAAGTCACCCCATCTTGGATTCCCCTAGGTCTCTAGTTTTCAAAAATGCACAGGTTTGGCAGGTTTCCCTAGGTGCCGGCTGAGCTAGACGCCAAAATCTACAGGTAGGCACTATGCAAAAAACAGCTCTGTTTTCTGTCAAAAAAATGGGATGTGTCCACGTTGTGTTTTGGGGCATTTCCTGTTGCGGGTGCTAGGCCTACCCACACAAGTGAGGTATCATTTTTATCGGGAGACTTTGTGGAACGCTGGGTGGAAGGAAATTTGTGGCTCCTCTCAGATTCCAGAACTTTCTGTCACCGAAATGTGAGGAAAACGTGTTTTTTTTAGCCACATTTTGAGGTTTGCAAAGGAGTCTGGGTAACAGAACCTGGTCAGAGCCCCACAAGTCACGTCACCTTGGATTCCCCTAGGTCTCTAGTTTTCAGAAATGCACAGGTTTGGTAGGTTTCCCTACGTGCCGGCTGAGCTAGAGGCCAAAATCTACATGTAGGCACTTTGCAAAAAACAGCTCTGTTTTCTGTCATAAAATGGGATGTGTCCACGTTGTCTTTTGTGGCATTTCCTGTCGTGGGCGCTAGGCCTACCCACACAAGTGAGGTATCATTTTTATCGGGAGACTTGGGGGAACGCTGGGTGGAAGGAAATTTGTGGCTCCTCTCAGATTCCAGAACTTCCTGTCACCGAAATGTGAGGAAAACGTGTTTTTTTTGCCACATTTTGAGGTTTGCATAGGATTCTGGGTAACAGAACCTGGTCAGAGCCCCACAAGTCACCCCATCTTGGATTCCTCTAGGTCTCTAGTTTTCAAAAATGCACAGGTTTGGCAGGTTTCCCTAGGTGCCGGCTGAGCTAGACGCCAAAATCTACAGGTAGGCACTATGCAAAAAACAGCTCTGTTTTCTGTCAAAAAAATGGGATGTGTCCACGTTGTGTTTTGGGGCATTTCCTGTTGCGGGCGCTAGGCCTACCCCCACAAGTGAGGTATCATTTTTATCGGGAGACTTTGGGGAACGCTGGGTGGAAGGAAATTTGTGGCTCCTCTCAGATTCCAGAACTTTCTGTCACCGAAATGTGAGGAAAACGTGTTTTTTTACCCACATTTTGAGGTTTGCAAAGGAGTCTGGGTAACAGAACCTGGTCAGAGCCCCACAAGTCACGTCATCTTGGATTCCCCTAGGTCTCTAGTTTTCAAAAATGCACAGGTTTGGTAGGTTTCCCTAGGTGCCGGCTGAGCTAGAGGCCAAAATCTACAGGTAGGCACTATGCAAAAAACAGCTCTGTTTTCTGTCAAAAAATGGGATGTGTCCACATTGTGTTTTGGGGGCATTTCCTGTTGCGGGCGCTAGGCCTACCCACACAAGTGAGGTATCATTTTTATCGGGAGACTTGGGGGAACGCTGGGTGGAAGGAAATTTGTGGCTCCTCTCAGATTCCAGAAATTTCTGTCACCGAAATGCGAGGAAAACGTGTTTATTTAGCCACATTTTGAGGTTTGCAAAGGATTCTGGGTAACAGAACCTGGTCAGAGCCCCACAAGCCACCCCATATTGGATTCCCCGAGGCCTCTAGTTTTAAAAAATGCACAGGTTTGCAAGGTTTCCCTAGGTGCCGGCTGAGCTAGAGGCCAAAATCTACAGGTAGGCACTTTGCAAAAAACAGCTCTGTTTTCTGTCATAAAATGGGATGTGTCCACGTTGTCTTTTGTGGCATTTCCTGTCGTGGGCGCTAGGCCTACCCACACAAGTGAGGTATCATTTTTATCGGGAGACTTGGGGGAACGCTGGGTGGAAGGAAATTTGTGGCTCCTCTCAGATTCCAGAACTTCCTGTCACCGAAATGTGAGGAAAACGTGTTTTTTTAACCACATTTTGAGGTTTGCATAGGATTCTGGGTAACAGAACCTCGTCAGAGCCCCACAAGTCACCCCATCTTGGATTCCCCTAGGTCTCTAGTTTTCAAAAATGCACAGATTTGGCAGGTTTCCCTAGGTGCCGGCTGAGCTAGACGCCAAAATCTACAGGTAGGCACTATGCAAAAAACAGCTCTGTTTTCTGTCAAAAAAATGGGATGTGTCCACGTTGTGTTTTGGGGCATTTCCTGTTGCGGGTGCTAGGCCTACCCACACAAGTGAGGTATCATTTTTATCGGGAGACTTTGTGGAACGCTGGGTGGAAGGAAATTTGTGGCTCCTCTCAGATTCCAGAACTTTCTGTCACCGAAATGTGAGGAAAACGTGTTTTTTTAGCCACATTTTGAGGTTTGCAAAGGAGTCTGGGTAACAGAACCTGGTCAGAGCCCCACAAGTCACGTCACCTTGGATTCCCCTAGGTCTCTAGTTTTCAGAAATGCACAGGTTTGGTAGGTTTCCCTAGGTGCCGGCTGAGCTAGAGGCCAAAATCTACAGGTAGGCACTATGCAAAAAACAGCTCTGTTTTCTGTCAAAAAATGGGATGTGTCCACATTGTGTTTTGGGGGCATTTCCTGTTGCGGGCGCTAGGCCTACCCACACAAGTGAGGTATCATTTTTATCGGGAGACTTGGGGGAACGCTGGGTGGAAGGAAATTTGTGGCTCCTCTCAGATTCCAGAAATTTCTGTCACCGAAATGCGAGGAAAAAGTGTTTATTTAGCCACATTTTGAGGTTTGCAAAGGATTCTGGGTAACAGAACCTGGTCAGAGCCCCACAAGACACCCCATATTGGATTCCCCTAGGTCTCTAGTTTTAAAAAATGCACAGGTTTGGTAGGTTTCCCTAGGTGCCGGCTGAGCTAGAGGCCAAAATCTACAGGTAGGCACTTTGCAAAAAACAGCTCTGTTTTCTGTCCAAAAATGGGATGTGTCCACGTTGTGTTTTGTGGCATTTCCTGTTGTGGGCGCTAGGCCTTCCCACACAAGTGAGGTTTCATTTTTATCGGGAGACTTGGGGTACGCTGGGTGTAAGGAAATTTGTGGCTCCTCTCAGATTCCAGAACTTTCTGTCACCGAAATGTGAGGAAAATGTGTTTTTTTAGCCACATTTTGAGGTTTGCAAAGGATTCTGGGTAACAGAACCTGGTCAGAACCCCACGAGTCACCCCATCTTGGATTCCCCTAGGTCTCTAGTTTTCAAAAATGCACAGGTTTGGTAGGTTTCCCTAGGTGCCGGCTGAGAAAGAGGCCAAAATCTATAGGCAGGCACTTTACAAAAAACAGCTCTGTTTTCTGTCAAAAAATGGGATGTGTCCACGTTGTATTTTGGGGCATTTCCTGTCGCGGGCGCTAGGCCTACCCACACAAGTGAGGTACCATTTTTATAGGGAGACTTGGGGGAACGCTGGGTGGAAGGAAATTTGTGGCTCCTCTTAGATTCCAGAACTTCCTGTCACCGAAATGTGAGGAAAACGTGTTTTTTTAGCCACATTTTGAGGTTTGCAAAGGATTCTGGGTAACAGAACCTGGTCAGAGCCCACAAGTCACCCCATCTTGGATTCCCCTTGGTCTCTAGTTTTCAAAAATGCACAGGTTTGGTAGGTTTCCCTAGGTGCCGGCTGAGCTAGAGGCCAAAATCTACAGGTAGGCACTTTGCAAAAAACAGCTCTGTTTTCTGTCAAAAAATGGGATGTGTCCACGTTGTGTTTTGGGGCATTTCCTGTTGCGGGCGCTAGGCCTACCCACACAAGTGAGGAATCATTTTTATCGGGAGACTTGGGGGAACGCTGGGTGGAAGGAAATTTGTGGCTCCTCTCTGATTCCAGAACTTTCTGTCACCGAAATGCGAGGAAAACGTGTTTATTTAGCCACATTTTGAGGCTTGCAAAGTATTCTGGGTAACAGAACCTGGTCAGAGCCCCACAAGCCACCCCATATTGGATTCCCCTAGGTCTCTAGTTTTCAAAAATGCACAGGTTTGGCAGGTTTCCCTAGGTGCCGGCTGAGCTAGACGCCAAAATCTACAGGTAGGCACTATGCAAAAAACAGCTCTGTTTTCTGTCAAAAAAATGGGATGTGTCCACGTTGTGTTTTGGGGCATTTCCTGTTGCGGGCGCTAGGCCTACCCACACAAGTGAGGTATCATTTTTATCGGGAGACTTGGGAGAACGCTGGGTGGAAGGAAATTTGTGGCTCCTCTCAGATTCCAGAACTTTCTGTCACCGAAATGCGCGGAAAACGTGTTTATTTAGCCACATTCTGAGGTTTGCAAAGTATTCTGGGTAACAGAACCTGGTCAGAGCCCCACAAGCCACCCCATATTGGATTCTCCTAGGTCTCTAGTTTTCAAAAATGCACAGGTTTGGTAGGTTTCCCTAGGTGCCAGCTGAGCTAGACGCCAAAATCTACAGGTAGGCACTATGCAAAAAACAGCTCTGTTTTCTGTCAAAAAAATGGGATGTGTCCACGTTGTATTTTGGTGCATTTCCTGTTGCGGGCGCTAGGCCTACCCACACAAGTGAGGTATCATTTTTATCAGGAGACTTTGGGGAACGCTGGGTGGAAGGAAATTTGTGGCTCCTCTCAGATTCCAGAACTTTCTGTCACCGAAATGCGAGGAAAACGTGTTTATTTAGCCACATTTTGAGGTTTGCAAAGGATTCTGGGTAACAGAAACTGGTCAGAGCCCCAAAAGCCACCCCATATTGGATTCCCCTAGGTCTCTAGTTTTCAAAAATGCACAGGTTTGGTAGGTTTCCCTAGGTGCCGGCTGAGCTAGAGGCCAAAATCTACAGGTAGGCACTATGCAAAAAACAGCTCTGTTTTCTGTCAAAAAAATGGGATGTGTCCACGTTGTGTTTTGGGGCATTTCCTGTCGCGGGCGCTAGGCCTACCCAGACAAGTGAGGTACCATTTTTATAGGGAGACTTGGGGGAACGCTGGGTGGAAGGAAATTTGTGGCTCCTCTTAGATTCCAGAACTTCCTGTCACCGAAATGTGAGGAAAACGTGTTTTTTTAGCCACATTTTGAGGTTTGCAAAGGATTCTGGGTAACAGAACCTGGTCAGAGCCCACAAGTCACCCCATCTTGGATTCCCCTAGGTCTCTAGTTTTCAAAAATGCACAGGTTTGGTAGGTTTCCCTAGGTGCCGGCTGAGCTAGAGGCCAAAATCTACAGGTAGGCACTTTGCAAAAAACAGCTCTGTTTTCTGTCAAAAAATGGGATGTGTCCACGTTGTGTTTTGGGGCATTTCCTGTTGCGCGTGCTAGGCCTACCCACACAAGTGAGGTATCATTTTTATCGGGAGACTTGGGGGAACGCTGGGTGGAAGGAAATTTGCGGCTCCTCTCAGATTCCAGAACTTTCTGTCACCGAAATGCGAGGAAAACGTGTTTATTTAGCCACATTTTGAGGTTTGCAAAGTATTCTGGGTAACAGAACCTGGTCAGAGCCCCACAAGCCACCCCATATTGGATTCCCCTAGGTCTCTAGTTTTCAAAAATGCACAGGTTTGGCAGGTTTCCCTAGGTGAGGCTGAGCTAGACGTCAAAATCTACAGGTTGGCACTATGCAAAAAACAGCTCTGTTTTCTGTCAAAAAAATGGGATGTGTCCACGTTGTGTTTTGGGGCATTTCCTGTTGCGGGCGCTAGGCCTACCCATACAAGTGAGGTATCATTTTTATCGGGAGACTTGGGGGAACGCTGGGTGGAAGGAAATTTGTGGCTCCTCTCAGATTCCAGAACTTTCTGTCACCGAAATGCGAGGAAAACGTGTTTATTTAGCCACATTCTGAGGTTTGCAAAGTATTCTGGGTAACAGAACCTGGTCAGAGCCCCACAAGCCACCCCATATTGGATTCCCCTAGGTCTCTAGTTTTCAAAAATGCACAGGTTTGGCAGGTTTCCGTAGGTGCCGGCTGAGCTAGACGTCAAAATCTACAGGTAGGCACTATGCAAAAAACAGCTCTGTTTTCTGTCAAAAAAATGGGATGTGTCCACGTGGTGTTTTGGGGCATTTCCTGTTGCGGGCGCTAGGCCTACCCACACAAGTGAGGTATCATTTTTATCGGGTGACTTGGGGGAACGCTGGGTGGAAGGAAATTTGTGGCTCCTCTCAGATTCCAGAATTTTCTGTCACCGAAATGCAATGAAAACGTGTTTATTTAGCCACATTTTGAGGTTTGCAAAGTATTCTGGGTAACAGAACCTGGTCAGAGCCCCACAAGCCACCCCATATTGGATTCCCCTTGTTCTCTAGTTTTCAAAAATGCACAGGTTTGGCAGGTTTCCCTAGGTGCCGGCTGAGCTAGACGCCATAATCTACAGGTAGGCACTTTGCAAAAAACAGCTCTGTTTTCTGTCAAAAAAATGGGATGTGTCCACGTTGTGTTTTGGGGCATTTCCTGTTGCGGGCGCTAGGCCTACCCACACAAGTGAGGTATCATTTTTATCGGGTGACTTGGGGGAACGCTGGGTGGAAGGAAATTTGTGGCTCCTCTCAGATTCCAGAACTTTCTGTCACCGAAATGCGAGGAAAACGTGTTTATTTAGCCACATTTTGAGGTTTGCAAAGGATTCTGGGTAACAGAACCTGGTCAGAGCCCCACAAGCCACCCCATATTGGATTCCCCTAGGTCTCTAGTTTTCAAAAATGCACAGGTTTGGTAGGTTTCCCTAGGTGCCGGCTGAGCTAGAGGCCAAAATCTACAGGTAGACACTTTGCAAAAAACGGCTCTGTTTTCTGTAAAAAAATGGGATGTGTCCACGTTGTGTTTTGGGGCATTTCCTGTCACAGGCGCTAGGCCTACCCACACAAGTGAGGTATAATTTGTATCGGGAGACTTGGGGGAACGCTGGGTGGAAGGAAATTTGTGGCTCCTCTCAGATTCCAGAACTTTCTGTAACTGAAATGTGAGGAAAATGTGTTTTTTTAGCCACATTTTGAGGTTTGCAAAGGATTCTCGGTAACAGAACCTGGTCAGAGCCCCACCAGTCACCCCATCTTGGATTCCCCTAGGTCTCTAGTTTTCAGAAATGCACAGGTTTGGTAGGTTTCTCTAGGTGCCGGCTGAGCTAGAGGCCAAAATCTACAGGTAGGCACTTTGTAAAAAAACAGCTCTGTTTTCTGTCAAAAAATGGGATGTGTCCACGTTGTGTTTTGGGGGCATTTCCTGTTGCGGGCGCTAGGCCTACCCACACAAGTGAGGTATCATTTTTATCGGGAGACTTGGGGGAACGCTGGGTGGAAGGAAATTTGTGGCATCTCTCAGATTCCAGAACTTTCTGTCACCGAAATGCGAGGAAAACATGTTTATTTAGCCACATTTTGAGGTTTGCAAAGGATTCTGGGTAACAGAACCTGGTCAGAGCCCCACAAACCACCCCATATTGGATTCCCCGAGGCCTCTAGTTTTCAAAAATGCACAGGTTTGGTAGGTTTCCCTAGGTGCCGGCTGAGCTAGAGGCCAAAATCTACAGGTAGACACTTTGCAAAAAACGGCTCTGTTTTCTGTAAAAAAATGGGATGTGTCCACGTTGTGTTTTGGGGCATTTCCTGTCACAGGCGCTAGGCCTACCCACTCAAGTGAGGTATAATTTGTATCGGGAGACTTGGGGGAACGCTGGGTGGAAGGAAATTTGTGGCTCCTCTCAGATTCCAGAACTTTCTGTAACTGAAATGTGAGGAAAATGTGTTTTTTTAGCCACATTTTGAGGTTTGCAAAGGATTCTCGGTAACAGAACCTGGTCAGAGCCCCACCAGTCACCCCATCTTGGATTCCCCTAGGTCTCTAGTTTTCAGAAATGCACAGGTTTGGTAGGTTTCTCTAGGTGCCGGCTGAGCTAGAGGCCAAAATCTACAGGTAGGCACTTTGTAAAAAAACAGCTCTGTTTTCTGTCAAAAAATGGGATGTCTCCACGTTGTGTTTTGGGGGAATTTCCTGTTGCGGGCGCTAGGCCTACCCACACAAGTGAGGTATCATTTTTATCGGGAGACTTGGGGGAACGCTGGGTGGAAGGAAATTTGTGGCTTCTCTCAGATTCCAGAACTTTCTGTTACCGAAATGCGAGGAAAACATGTTTATTTAGCCACATTTTGAGGTTTGCAAAGGATTCTGGGTAACAGAACCTCGTCAGAGCCCCACAAGCCACCCGATATTGGATTCCCCCAGGCCTCTAGTTTTCAAAAATGCACAGGTTTGGTAGGTTTCCCTAGGTGCCGGCTGAGCTAGAGGCCAAAATCTACAAGTAGGCACTTTGCAAAAAACAGCTCTGTTTTCTGTCATAAAATGGGATGTGTCCACGTTAACTTTTGTGGCATTTCCTGTCGTGGGCGCTAGGCCTACCCACACAAGTGAGGTATCATTTTTATCGGGAGACTTGGGGGAACGCTGGGTGGAAGGAAATTTGTGGCTCCTCTCAGATTCCAGAACTTCCTGTCACCGAAATGTGAGGAAAATGTGTTTTTTTAGCCACATTTTGAGGTTTGCATAGGATTCTGGGTAACAGAACCTGGTCAGAGCCCCACAAGTCACCCCATCTTGGTTTCCCCTAGGTCTCTAGTTTTAAAAAATGCACAGGTTTGGCAGGTTTCCCTAGGTGCCGGCTGAGCTAGACGCCAAAATCTACAGGTAGGCACTATGCAAAAAACAGCTCTGTTTTCTGTAAAAAAAATGGGATGTGTCCACGTTGTGTTTTGGGGCATTTCCTGTTGCGGGCGCTAGGCCTACCCACACAAGTGAGGTATCATTTTTATCGGGTGACTTGGGGGAACGCTGGGTGGCAGGAAATTTGTGGCTCCTCTCAGATTCCAGAACTTTCTGTCACCGAAATGCGAGGAAAACGTGTTTATTTAGCCACATTTTGAGGTTTGCAAAGGATTCTGGGTAACAGAACCTGGTCAGAGCCCCACAAGCCACTCCATATTGGATTCCCCTAGGTCTCTAGTTTTCAAAAATGCACAGGTTTGGTAGGTTTCCCTAGGTGCCGGCTGAGCTAGAGGCCAAAATCTACAGGTAGGCACTTTGCAAAAAACCGCTCTGTTTTCTGTAAAAAAATGGGATGTGTCCACGTTGTGTTTTGGGGCATTTCCTGTCACAGGCACTAGGCCTACCCACACAAGTGAGGTATCATTTTTATCGGGAGACTTGGGGGAACGCTGGGTGGAAGGAAATTTGTGGCTCCTCTCAGATTCCAGAACTTTCTGTCACTGAAATATGAGGAAAATTTGTTTTTTTAGCCACATTTTGAGATTTGCAAAGGATTCTGGGTAACAGAACCTGGTCAGAGCCCCACCAGTCACGCCATCTTGGATTCCCCTAGGCCTCTAGTTTTCAGAAATGCACAGGTTTGGTAGGTTTCTCTAGGTGCCGGCTGAGCTAGAGGCCAAAATCTACAGGTAGGCACTTTGTAAAAAAACAGCTCTGTTTTCTGTCAAAAAATGGGATGTGTCCACGTTGTGTTTTGGGGGCATTTCCTGTTGCGGGCGCTAGGCCTACCCACACAAGTGAGGTATCATTTTTATCGGGAGACTTGGGGGAACGCTGGGTGGAAGGAAATTTGTGGCTTCTCTCAGATTCCAGAACTTTCAGTCACCGAAATGCGAGGAAAACATGTTTATTTAGCCACATTTTGAGGTTTGCAAAGGATTCTGGGTAACAGAACCTGGTCAGAGCCCCACAAACCACCCCATATTGGATTCCCCGAGGCCTCTAGTTTTAAAAAATGCACAGGTTTGCAAGGTTTCCCTAGGTGCCGGCTGAGCTAGAGGCCAAAATCTACAGCTAGGCACTTTGCAAAAAACAGCTCTGTTTTCTGTCATAAAATGGGATGTGTCCACGTTGTCTTTTGTGGCATTTCCTGTCGTGGGCGCTAGGCCTACCCACACAAGTGAGGTATCATTTTTATCGGGAGACTTGGGGGAACGCTGGGTGGAAGGAAATTTGTGGCTCCTCTCAGATTCCAGAACTTCCTGTCACCGAAATGTGAGGAAAACGTGTTTTTTTAACCACATTTTGAGGTTTGCATAGGATTCTGGGTAACAGAACCTCGTCAGAGCCCCACAAGTCACCCCATCTTGGATTCCCCTAGGTCTCTAGTTTTCAAAAATGCACAGGTTTGGCAGGTTTCCCTAGGTGCCGGCTGAGCTAGACACCAAAATCTACAGGTAGGCACTATGCAAAAAACAGCTCTGTTTTCTGTCAAAAAAATGGGATGTGTCCACGTTGTGTTTTGGGGCATTTCCTGTTGCGGGTGCTAGGCCTACCCACACAAGTGAGGTATCATTTTTATCGGGAGACTTTGTGGAACGCTGGGTGGAAGGAAATTTGTGGCTCCTCTCAGATTCCAGAACTTTCTGTCACCGAAATGTGAGTAAAACGTGTTTTTTTAGCCACATTTTGAGGTTTGCAAAGGAGTCTGGGTTACAGAACCTGGTCAGAGCCCCACAAGTCACGTCATCTTGGATTCCCCTAGGTCTCTAGTTTTCAGAAATGCACAGGTTTGGTAGGTTTCCCTAGGTGTCGGCTGAGCTAGAGGCCAAAATCTACATGTAGGCACTTTGCAAAAAACAGCTCTGTTTTCTGTCATAAAATGGGATGTGTCCACGTTGTCTTTTGTGGCATTTCCTGTCGTGGGCGCTAGGCCTACCCACACAAGTGAGGTATCATTTTTATCGGGAGACTTGGGGGAACGCTGGGTGGAAGGAAATTTGTGGCTCCTCTCAGATTCCAGAACTTCCTGTCACCGAAATGTGAGGAAAACGTGTTTTTTTAGCCACATTTTGAGGTTTGCATAGGATTCTGGGTAACAGAACCTGGTGAGAGCCCCACAAGTCACCCCATCTTGGATTCCCCTAGGTCTCTAGTTTTCAAAAATGCACAGGTTTGGCAGGTTTCCCTAGGTGCCGGCTGATCTAGACGCCAAAATCTACAGGTAGGCACTATGCAAAAAACAGCTCTGTTTTCTGTCAAAAAAATGGGATGTGTCCACGTTGTGTTTTGGGGCATTTCCTGTTGCGGGCGCTAGGCCTACCCACACAAGTGAGGTATCATTTTTATCGGGAGACTTTGGGGAACGCTGGGTGGAAGGAAATTTGTGGCTTCTCTCAGATTCCAGAACTTTCTGTCACCGAAATGCGAGGAAAACATGTTTATTTAGCCACATTTTGAGGTTTGCAAAGGATTCTGGGTAACAGAACCTGGTCAGAGCCCCACAAGCCACCCCATATTGGATTCCCCGAGGCCTCTAGTTTTAAAAAATGCACAGGTTTGCAAGGTTTCCCTAGGTGCCGGCTGAGCTAGAGGCCAAAATCTACAGGTAGGCACTTTGCAAAAAACAGCTCTGTTTTCTGTCATAAAATGGGATGTGTCCACGTTGTCTTTTGTGGCATTTCCTGTCGTGGGCGCTAGGCCTACCCACACAAGTGAGGTATCATTTTTATCGGGAGACTTGGGGGAACGCTGGGTGGAAGGAAATTTGTGGCTCCTCTCAGATTCCAGAACTTCCTGTCACCGAAATGTGAGGAAAACGTGTTTTTTTAACCACATTTTGAGGTTTGCATAGGATTCTGGGTAACAGAACCTCGTCAGAGCCCCACAAGTCACCCCATCTTGGATTCCCCTAGGTCTCTAGTTTTCAAAAATGCACAGGTTTGGCAGGTTTCCCTAGGTGCCGGCTGAGCTAGACGCCAAAATCTACAGGTAGGCACTATGCAAAAAACAGCTCTGTTTTCTGTCAAAAAAATGGGATGTGTCCACGTTGTGTTTTGGGGCATTTCCTGTTGCGGGTGCTAGGCCTACCCACACAAGTGAGGTATCATTTTTATCGGGAGACTTTGTGGAACGCTGGGTGGAAGGAAATTTGTGGCTCCTCTCAGATTCCAGAACTTTCTGTCACCGAAATGTGAGGAAAACGTGTTTTTTTAGCCACATTTTGAGGTTTGCAAAGGAGTCTGGGTAACAGGACCTGGTCAGAGCCCCACAAGTCACGTCATCTTGGATTCCCCTAGGTCTCTAGTTTTCAAAAATGCACAGGTTTGGTAGGTTTCCCTAGGTGCCGGCTGAGCTAGAGGCCAAAATCTACAGGTAGGCACTATGCAAAAAACAGCTCTGTTTTCTGTCAAAAAATGGGATGTGTCCACATTGTGTTTTGGGGGCATTTCCTGTTGCGGGCGCTAGGCCTACCCACACAAGTGAGGTATCATTTTTATCGGGAGACTTGGGGGAACGCTGGGTGGAAGGAAATTTGTGGCTCCTCTCAGATTCCAGAACTTCCTGTCACCGAAATGTGAGGAAAACGTGTTTTTTTTGCCACATTTTGATGTTTGCATAGGATTCTGGGTAACAGAACCTGGTCAGAGCCCCACAAGTCACCCCATCTTGGATTCCTCTAGGTCTCTAGTTTTCAAAAATGCACAGGTTTGGCAGGTTTCCCTAGGTGCCGGCTGAGCTAGACGCCAAAATCTACAGGTAGGCACTATGCAAAAAACAGCTCTGTTTTCTGTCAAAAAAATGGGATGTGTCCACGTTGTGTTTTGGGGCATTTCCTGTTGCGGGCGCTAGGCCTACCCACACAAGTGAGGTATCATTTTTATCGGGAGACTTTGGGGAACGCTGGGTGGAAGGAAATTTGTGGCTCCTCTCAGATTCCAGAACTTTCTGTCACCGAAATGTGAGGAAAACGTGTTTTTTTAGCCACATTTTGAGGTTTGCAAAGGAGTCTGGGTAACAGAACCTGGTCAGAGCCCCACAAGTCACGTCATCTTGGATTCCCCTAGGTCTCTAGTTTTCAAAAATGCACAGGTTTGGTAGGTTTCCCTACGTGCCGGCTGAGCTAGAGGCCAAAATCTACATGTAGGCACTTTGCAAAAAACAGCTCTTTTTCTGTCATAAAATGGGATGTGTCCACGTTGTCTTTTGTGGCATTTCCTGTCGTGGGCGCTAGGCCTACCCACACAAGTGAGGTATCATTTTTATCGGGAGACTTGGGGGAACGCTGGGTGGAAGGAAATTTGTGGCTCCTCTCAGATTCCAGAACTTCCTGTCACCGAAATGTGAGGAAAACGTGTTTTTTTTGCCACATTTTGAGGTTTGCATAGGATTCTGGGTAACAGAACCTGGTCAGAGCCCCACAAGTCACCCCATCTTGGATTCCTCTAGGTCTCTAGTTTTCAAAAATGCACAGGTTTGGCAGGTTTCCCTAGGTGCCGGCTGAGCTAGACGCCAAAATCTACAGGTAGGCACTATGCAAAAAACAGCTCTGTTTTCTGTCAAAAAAATGGGATGTGTCCACGTTGTGTTTTGGGGCATTTCCTGTTGCGGGCGCTAGGCCTACCCACACAAGTGAGGTATCATTTTTATCGGGAGACTTTGGGGAACGCTGGGTGGAAGGAAATTTGTGGCTCCTCTCAGATTCCAGAACTTTCTGTCACCGAAATGTGAGGAAAACGTGTTTTTTTACCCACATTTTGAGGTTTGCAAAGGAGTCTGGGTAACAGAACCTGGTCAGAGCCCCACAAGTCACGTCATCTTGGATTCCCCTAGGTCTCTAGTTTTCAAAAATGCACAGGTTTGGTAGGTTTCCCTAGGTGCCGGCTGAGCTAGAGGCCAAAATCTACAGGTAGGCACTATGCAAAAAACAGCTCTGTTTTCTGTCAAAAAATGGGATGTGTCCACATTGTGTTTTGGGGGCATTTCCTGTTGCGGGCGCTAGGCCTACCCACACAAGTGAGGTATCATTTTTATCGGGAGACTTGGGGGAACGCTGGGTGGAAGGAAATTTGTGGCTCCTCTCAGATTCCAGAAATTTCTGTCACCGAAATGCGAGGAAAACGTGTTTATTTAGCCACATTTTGAGGTTTGCAAAGGATTCTGGGTAACAGAACCTGGTCAGAGCCCCACAAGACACCCCATATTGGATTCCCCTAGGTCTCTAGTTTTAAAAAATGCACAGGTTTGGTAGGTTTCCCTAGGTGCCGGCTGAGCTAGAGGCCAAAATCTACAGGTAGGCACTTTGCAAAAAACAGCTCTGTTTTCTGTCCAAAAATGGGATGTGTCCACGTTGTGTTTTGTGGCATTTCCTGTTGTGGGCGCTAGGCCTTCCCACACAAGTGAGGTATCATTTTTATCGGGAGACTTGGGGTACGCTGGGTGTAAGGAAATTTGTGGCTCCTCTCAGATTCCAGAACTTTCTTTCACCGAAATGTGAGGAAAATGTGTTTTTTTAGCCACATTTTGAGGTTTGCAAAGGATTCTGGGTAACAGAACCTGGTCAGAACCCCACGAGTCACCCCATCTTGGATTCCCCTATGTCTCTAGTTTTCAAAAATGCACAGGTTTGGTAGGTTTCCCTAGGTGCCGGCTGAGAAAGAGGCCAAAATCTATAGGCAGGCACTTTACAAAAAACAGCTCTGTTTTCTGTCAAAAAATGGGATGTGTCCACGTTGTGTTTTGGGGCATTTCCTGTCGCGGGCGCTAGGCCTACCCACACAAGTGAGGTACCATTTTTATAGGGAGACTTGGGGGAACGCTGGGTGGAAGGAAATTTGTGGCTCCTCTTAGATTCCAGAACTTCCTGTCACCGAAATGTGAGGAAAACGTGTTTTTTTAGCCACATTTTGAGGTTTGCAAAGGATTCTGGGTAACAGAACCTGGTCAGAGCCCACAAGTCACCCCATCTTGGATTCCCCTAGGTCTCTAGTTTTCAAAAATGCACAGGTTTGGTAGGTTTCCCTAGGTGCCGGCTGAGCTAGAGGCCAAAATCTACAGGTAGGCACTTTGCAAAAAACAGCTCTGTTTTCTGTCAAAAAATGGGATGTGTCCACGTTGTGTTTTGGGGCATTTCCTGTTGCGGGCGCTAGGCCTACCCACACAAGTGAGGTATCATTTTTATCGGGAGACTTGGGGGAACGCTGGGTGGAAGGAAATTTGTGGCTCCTCTCTGCTTCCAGAACTTTCTGTCACCGAAATGCGAGGAAAACGTGTTTATTTAGCCACATTTTGAGGCTTGCAAAGTATTCTGGGTAATAGAACCTGGTCAGAGCCCCACAAGCCACCCCATATTGGATTCCCCTAGGTCTCTAGTTTTCAAAAATGCACAGGTTTGGCAGGTTTCCCTAGGTGCCGGCTGAGCTAGACGCCAAAATCTACAGGTAGGCACTATGCAAAAAACAGCTCTGTTTTCTGTCAAAAAAATGGGATGTGTCCACGTTGTGTTTTGGGGCATTTCCTGTTGCGGGCGCTAGGCCTACCCACACAAGTGAGGTATCATTTTTATCGGGAGACTTGGGAGAACGCTGGGTGGAAGGAAATTTGTGGCTCCTCTCAGATTCCAGAACTTTCTGTCACCGAAATGCGCGGAAAACGTGTTTATTTAGCCACATTCTGAGGTTTGCAAAGTATTCTGGGTAACAGAACCTGGTCAGAGCCCCACAAGCCACCCCATATTGGATTCTCCTAGGTCTCTAGTTTTCAAAAATGCACAGGTTTGGTAGGTTTCCCTAGGTGCCAGCTGAGCTAGACGCCAAAATCTACAGGTAGGCACTATGCAAAAAACAGCTCTGTTTTCTGTCAAAAAAATGGGATGTGTCCACGTTGTATTTTGGTGCATTTCTTGTTGCGGGCGCTAGGCCTACCCACACAAGTGAGGTATCATTTTTATCGGGAGACTTTGGGGAACGCTGGGTGGAAGGAAATTTGTGGCTCCTCTCAGATTCCAGAACTTTCTGTCACCGAAATGCGAGGAAAACGTGTTTATTTAGCCACATTTTGAGGTTTGCAAAGGATTCTGGGTAACAGAAACTGGTCAGAGCCCCAAAAGCCACCCCATATTGGATTCCCCTAGGTCTCTAGTTTTCAAAAATGCACAGGTTTGGTAGGTTTCCCTAGGTGCCGGCTGAGCTAGAGGCCAAAATCTACAGGTAGGCACTTTGCAAAAAACAGCTCTGTTTTCTGTCAAAAAATGGGATGTGTCCACGTTGTGTTTTGGGGCATTTCCTGTTGCGCGTGCTAGGCCTACCCACACAAGTGAGGTATCATTTTTATCGGGAGACTTGGGGGAACGCTGGGTGGAAGGAAATTTGCGGCTCCTCTCAGATTCCAGAACTTTCTGTCACCGAAATGCGAGGAAAACGTGTTTATTTAGCCACATTTTGAGGTTTGCAAAGTATTCTGGGTAACAGAACCTGGTCAGAGCCCCACAAGGCACCCCATATTGGATTCCCCTAGGTCTCTAGTTTTAAAAAATGCACAGGTTTGGCAGGTTTCCCTAGGTGCCGGCTGAGCTAGACGCCAAAATCTACAGGTAGGCACTATGCAAAAAACGGCTCTTTTTTCTGTCAAAAAAATGGGATGTGTCCACGTTGTGTTTTGGGGCATTTCCTGTTGCGGGCGCTAGGCCTACCCACACAAGTGAGGTATCATTTTTATCGGGAGACTTGGGGGAACGCTGGTTGGAAGGAAATTTGTGGCTCCTCTCAGATTCCAGAAATTTCTGTCACCGAAATGCGAGGAAAACGTGTTTATTTAGCCACATTCTGAGGTTTGCAAAGTATTCTGGGTAACAGAACCTGGTCAGAGCCCCACAAGCCACCCCATATTGGATTCTCCTAGGTCTCTAGTTTTCAAAAATGCACAGGTTTGGTAGGTTTCCCTAGGTGCCGGCTGAGCTAGACGCCAAAATCTACAGGTAGGCACTATGCAAAAAACAGCTCTGTTTTCTGTAAAAAAAATGGGATGTGTCCACGTTGTGTTTTGGGGCATTTCCTGTTGCGGGCGCTAGGCCTACCCACACAAGTGAGGTATCATTTTTATCGGGAGACTTTGGGGAACGCTGGGTGGAAGGAAATTTGTTGCTCCTCTCAGATTCCAGAACTTTCTGTCACCGAAATGCGAGGAAAACGTGTTTATTTAGCCACATTTTGAGGTTTGCAAAGGATTCTGGGTAACAGAAACTGGTCAGTGCCCCACAAGCCACCCCATATTGGATTCCCCTAGGTCTCTAGTTTTCAAAAATGCACAGGTTTGGTAGGTTTCCCTAGGTGCCGGCTGAGCTAGAGGCCAAAATCTACAGGTAGGCACTA
Source organism: Pleurodeles waltl (assembly GCF_031143425.1). Taxonomy (NCBI): domain Eukaryota; kingdom Metazoa; phylum Chordata; class Amphibia; order Caudata; family Salamandridae; genus Pleurodeles; species Pleurodeles waltl. Next base: position 499,223,770 of record NC_090440.1, read on the forward strand.
TGCAAAAAACAGCTCTGTTTTCTGTCAAAAAAATGGGATGTGTCCACGTTGTGTTTTGGGGCATTTCCTGTTGCGGGCGCTAGGCCTACCCACACAAGTGAGGTATCATTTTTATCGGGAGACTTGTGGGAACGCTGGGTGGAAGGAAATTTGTGGCTCCTCTCAGATTCCAGAACTTTCTGTCACCGAAATGTGAGGAAAACGTGTTTTTTTATCCACATTTTGAGGTTTGCAAAGGAGTCTGCTTAACAGAACCTGGTCAGAGCCCCACAAGTCACGTCATCTTGGATTCCCCTAGGTCTCTAGTTTTAAAAAATGCACAGGTTTGGTAGGTTTCCCTAGGTGCCGGCTGAGCTAGAGGCCAAAATCTACAGGTAGGCACTATGCAAAAAACAGTTCTGTTTTCTGTCAAAAAATGGGATGTGTCCACATTGTGTTTTGGGGGCATTTCCTGTTGCGGGCGCTAGGCCTACCCACACAAGTGAGGTATCATTTTTATCGGGAGACTTGGGGGAACGCTGGGTGGAAGGAAATTTGTGGCTCCTCTCAGATTCCAGAAATTTCTGTCACCGAAATGCGAGGAAAACGTGTTTATTTAGCCACATTTTGAGGTTTGCAAAGGATTCTGGGTAACAGAACCTGGTCAGAGCCCCACAAGACACCCCATATTGGATTCCCCTAGGTCTCTAGTTTTCAAAAATGCACAGGTTTGGTAGGTTTCCCTAGGTGCCGGCTGAGCTAGAGGCCAAAATCTACAGGTAGGCACTTTGCAAAAAACAGCTCTGTTTTCTGTCCAAAAATGGGATGTGACCACGTTGTGTTTTGTGGCATTTCCTGTTGTGGGCGCTAGGCCTTCCCACACAAGTGAGGTATCATTTTTATCGGGAGACTTGGGGTACGCTGGGTGTAAGGAAATTTGTGGCTCCTCTCAGATTCCAGAACTTTCTGTCACCGAAATGTGAGGAAAATGTGTTTTTTTAGCCACATTTTGAGGTTTGCAAAGGATTCTGGGTAACAGAACCTGGTCAGAGCCCCACGAGTCACCCCATCTTGGATTCCCCTAGGTCTCTAGTTTTAAAAAATGCACAGGTTTGGTAGGTTTCCCTAGGTGCCGGCTGAGAAAGAGGCCAAAATCTATAGGCAGGCACTTTACAAAAAACAGCTCTGTTTTCTGTCAAAAAATGGGATGTGTCCACGTTGTGTTTTGGGGCATTTCCTGTCGCGGGCGCTAGGCCTACCCACACAAGTGAGGTACCATTTTTATAGGGAGACTTGGGGGAACGCTGGGTGGAAGGAAATTTGTGGCTCCTCTTAGATTCCAGAACTTCCTGTCACCGAAATGTGAGGAAAACGTGTTTTTTTAGCCACATTTTGAGGTTTGCAAAGGATTCTGGGTAACAGAACCTGGTCAGAGCCCACAAGTCACCCCATCTTGGATTCCCCTAGGTCTCTAGTTTTCAAAAATGCACAGGTTTGGTAGGTTTCCCTAGGTGCCGGCTGAGCTAGAGGCCAAAATCTACAGGTAGGCACTTTGCAAAAAACAGCTCTGTTTTCTGTCAAAAAATGGGATGTGTCCACGTTGTGTTTTGGGGCATTTCCTGTTGTGGGCGCTAGGCCTACCCACACAAGTGAGGTATCATTTTTATCGGGAGACATGGGGGAACGCTGGGTGGAAGGAAATTTGTGGCTCCTCTCAGATTCCAGAAATTTCTGTCACCGAAATGCGAGGAAAACGTGTTTATTTAGCCACATTTTGAGGTTTGCAAAGGATTCTGGGTAACAGAACCTGGTCAGAGCCCCACAAGACACCCCATATTGGATTCCCCTAGGTCTCTAGTTTTAAAAAATGCACAGGTTTGGTAGGTTTCCCTAGGTGCCGGCTGAGCTAGAGGCCAAAATCTACAGGTAGGCACTTTGCAAAAAACAGCTCTGTTTTCTGTCCAAAAATGGGATGTGTCCACGTTGTGTTTTGTGGCATTTCCTGTTGTGGGCGCTAGGCCTTCCCACACAAGTGAGGTATCATTTTTATCGGGAGACTTGGGGTACGCTGGGTGTAAGGAAATTTGTGGCTCCTCTCAGATTCCAGAACTTTCTTTCACCGAAATGTGAGGAAAATGTGTTTTTTTAGCCACATTTTGAGGTTTGCAAAGGATTCTGGGTAACAGAACCTGGTCAGAACCCCACGAGTCACCCCATCTTGGATTCCCCTAGGTCTCTAGTTTTCAAAAATGCACAGGTTTGGTAGGTTTCCCTAGGTGCCGGCTGAGAAAGAGGCCAAAATCTATAGGCAGGCACTTTACAAAAAACAGCTCTGTTTTCTGTCAAAAAATGGGATGTGTCCACGTTGTGTTTTGGGGCATTTCCTGTCGCGGGCGCTAGGCCTACCCACACAAGTGAGGTACCATTTTTATAGGGAGACTTGGGGGAACGCTGGGTGGAAGGAAATTTGTGGCTCCTCTTAGATTCCAGAACTTCCTGTCACCGAAATGTGAGGAAAACGTGTTTTTTTAGCCACATTTTGAGGTTTGCAAAGGATTCTGGGTAACAGAACCTGGTCAGAGCCCACAAGTCACCCCATCTTGGATTCCCCTAGGTCTCTAGTTTTCAAAAATGCACAGGTTTGGTAGGTTTCCCTAGGTGCCGGCTGAGCTAGAGGCCAAAATCTACAGGTAGGCACTTTGCAAAAAACAGCTCTGTTTTCTGTCAAAAAATGGGATGTGTCCACGTTGTGTTTTGGGGCATTTCCTGTTGCGGGCGCTAGGCCTACCCACACAAGTGAGGTATCATTTTTATCGGGAGACTTGGGGGGAACGCTGGGTGGAAGGAAATTTGTGGCTCCTCTCTGCTTCCAGAACTTTCTGTCACCGAAATGCGAGGAAAACGTGTTTATTTAGCCACATTTTGAGGCTTGCAAAGTATTCTGGGTAATAGAACCTGGTCAGAGCCCCACAAGCCACCCCATATTGGATTCCCCTAGGTCTCTAGTTTTCAAAAATGCACAGGTTTGGCAGGTTTCCCTAGGTGCCGGCTGAGCTAGACGCCAAAATCTACAGGTAGGCACTATGCAAAAAACAGCTCTGTTTTCTGTCAAAAAAATGGGATGTGTCCACGTTGTGTTTTGGGGCATTTCCTGTTGCGGGCGCTAGGCCTACCCACACAAGTGAGGTATCATTTTTATCGGGAGACTTGGGAGAACGCTGGGTGGAAGGAAATTTGTGGCTCCTCTCAGATTCCAGAACTTTCTGTCACCGAAATGCGCGGAAAACGTGTTTATTTAGCCACATTCTGAGGTTTGCAAAGTATTCTGGGTAACAGAACCTGGTCAGAGCCCCACAAGCCACCCCATATTGGATTCTCCTAGGTCTCTAGTTTTCAAAAATGCACAGGTTTGGTAGGTTTCCCTAGGTGCCAGCTGAGCTAGACGCCAAAATCTACAGGTAGGCACTATGCAAAAAACAGCTCTGTTTTCTGTCAAAAAAATGGGATGTGTCCACGTTGTATTTTGGTGCATTTCTTGTTGCGGGCGCTAGGCCTACCCACACAAGTGAGGTATCATTTTTATCGGGAGACTTTGGGGAACGCTGGGTGGAAGGAAATTTGTGGCTCCTCTCAGATTCCAGAACTTTCTGTCACCGAAATGCGAGGAAAACGTGTTTATTTAGCCACATTTTGAGGTTTGCAAAGGATTCTGGGTAACAGAAACTGGTCAGAGCCCCAAAAGCTACCCCATATTGGATTCCCCTAGGTCTCTAGTTTTCAAAAATGCACAGGTTTGGTAGGTTTCCCTAGGTGCCGGCTGAGCTAGAGGCCAAAATCTACAGGTAGTCACTATGCAAAAAACAGCTCTGTTTTCTGTCAAAAAAATGGGATGTGTCCACGTTGTGTTTTGGGGCATTTCCTGTCGCGGGCGCTAGGCCTACCCAGACAAGTGAGGTACCATTTTTATAGGGAGACTTGGGGGAACGCTGGGTGGAAGGAAATTTGTGGCTCCTCTTAGATTCCAGAACTTCCTGTCACCGAAATGTGAGGAAAACGTGTTTTTTTAGCCACATTTTGAGGTTTGCAAAGGATTCTGGGTAACAGAACCAGGTCAGAGCCCACAAGTCACCCCATCTTGGATTCCCCTAGGTCTCTAGTTTTCAAAAATGCACAGGTTTGGTAGGTTTCCCTAGGTGCCGGCTGAGCTAGAGGCCAAAATCTACAGGTAGGCACTTTGCAAAAAACAGCTCTGTTTTCTGTCAAAAAATGGGATGTGTCCACGTTGTGTTTTGGGGCATTTCCTGTTGCGCGTGCTAGGCCTACCCACACAAGTGAGGTATCATTTTTATCGGGAGACTTGGGGGAACGCTGGGTGGAAGGAAATTTGCGGCTCCTCTCAGATTCCAGAACTTTCTGTCACCGAAATGCGAGGAAAACGTGTTTATTTAGCCACATTTTGAGGTTTGCAAAGTATTCTGGGTAACAGAACCTGGTCAGAGCCCCACAAGGCACCCCATATTGGATTCCCCTAGGTCTCTAGTTTTAAAAAATGCACAGGTTTGGCAGGTTTCCCTAGGTGCCGGCTGAGCTAGACGCCAAAATCTACAGGTAGGCACTATGCAAAAAACGGCTCTTTTTTCTGTCAAAAAAATGGGATGTGTCCACGTTGTGTTTTGGGGCATTTCCTGTTGCGGGCGCTAGGCCTACCCACACAAGTGAGGTATCATTTTTATCGGGAGACTTGGGGGAACGCTGGTTGGAAGGAAATTTGTGGCTCCTCTCAGATTCCAGAAATTTCTGTCACCGAAATGCGAGGAAAACGTGTTTATTTAGCCACATTCTGAGGTTTGCAAAGTATTCTGGGTAACAGAACCTGGTCAGAGCCCCACAAGCCACCCCATATTGGATTCTCCTAGGTCTCTAGTTTTCAAAAATGCACAGGTTTGGTAGGTTTCCCTAGGTGCCGGCTGAGCTAGACGCCAAAATCTACAGGTAGGCACTATGCAAAAAACAGCTCTGTTTTCTGTCAAAAAAATGGGATGTGTCCACGTTGTGTTTTGGGGCATTTCCTGTTGCGGGCGCTAGGCCTACCCACACAAGTGAGGTATCATTTTTATCGGGAGACTTTGGGGAACGCTGGGTGGAAGGAAATTTGTTGCTCCTCTCAGATTCCAGAACTTTCTGTCACCGAAATGCGAGGAAAACGTGTTTATTTAGCCACATTTTGAGGTTTGCAAAGGATTCTGGGTAACAGAAACTGGTCAGTGCCCCACAAGCCACCCCATATTGGATTCCCCTAGGTCTCTAGTTTTCAAAAATGCACAGGTTTGGTAGGTTTCCCTAGGTGCCGGCTGAGCTAGAGGCCAAAATCTACAGGTAGGCACTATGCAAAAAACAGCTCTGTTTTCTGTCAAAAAAATGGGATGTGTCCACGTTGTGTTTTGGGGCATTTCCTGTTGCGGGCGCTAGGCCTACCCACACAAGTGAGGTATCATTTTTATCGGGAGACTTGTGGGAACGCTGGGTGGAAGGAAATTTGTGGCTCCTCTCAGATTCCAGAACTTTCTGTCACCGAAATGTGAGGAAAACGTGTTTTTTTATCCACATTTTGAGGTTTGCAAAGGAGTCTGCTTAACAGAACCTGGTCAGAGCCCCACAAGTCACGTCATCTTGGATTCCCCTAGGTCTCTAGTTTTAAAAAATGCACAGGTTTGGTAGGTTTCCCTAGGTGCCGGCTGAGCTAGAGGCCAAAATCTACAGGTAGGCACTATGCAAAAAACAGTTCTGTTTTCTGTCAAAAAATGGGATGTGTCCACATTGTGTTTTGGGGGCATTTCCTGTTGCGGGCGCTAGGCCTACCCACACAAGTGAGGTATCATTTTTATCGGGAGACTTGGGGGAACGCTGGGTGGAAGGAAATTTGTGGCTCCTCTCAGATTCCAGAAATTTCTGTCACCGAAATGCGAGGAAAACGTGTTTATTTAGCCACATTTTGAGGTTTGCAAAGGATTCTGGGTAACAGAACCTGGTCAGAGCCCCACAAGACACCCCATATTGGATTCCCCTAGGTCTCTAGTTTTCAAAAATGCACAGGTTTGGTAGGTTTCCCTAGGTGCCGGCTGAGCTAGAGGCCAAAATCTACAGGTAGGCACTTTGCAAAAAACAGCTCTGTTTTCTGTCCAAAAATGGGATGTGTCCACGTTGTGTTTTGTGGCATTTCCTGTTGTGGGCGCTAGGCCTTCCCACACAAGTGAGGTATCATTTTTATCGGGAGACTTGGGGTACGCTGGGTGTAAGGAAATTTGTGGCTCCTCTCAGATTCCAGAACTTTCTGTCACCGAAATGTGAGGAAAATGTGTTTTTTTAGCCACATTTTGAGGTTTGCAAAGGATTCTGGGTAACAGAACCTGGTCAGAGCCCCACGAGTCACCCCATCTTGGATTCCCCTAGGTCTCTAGTTTTAAAAAATGCACAGGTTTGGTAGGTTTCCCTAGGTGCCGGCTGAGAAAGAAGCCAAAATCTATAGGCAGGCACTTTACAAAAAACAGCTCTGTTTTCTGTCAAAAAATGGGATGTGTCCACGTTGTGTTTTGGGGCATTTCCTGTCGCGGGCGCTAGGCCTACCCACACAAGTGAGGTACCATTTTTATAGGGAGACTTGGGGGAACGCTGGGTGGAAGGAAATTTGTGGCTCCTCTTAGATTCCAGAACTTCCTGTCACCGAAATGTGAGGAAAACGTGTTTTTTTAGCCACATTTTGAGGTTTGCAAAGGATTCTGGGTAACAGAACCTGGTCAGAGCCCACAAGTCACCCCATCTTGGATTCCCCTAGGTCTCTAGTTTTCAAAAATGCACAGGTTTGGTAGGTTTCCCTAGGTGCCGGCTGAGCTAGAGGCCAAAATCTACAGGTAGGCACTTTGCAAAAAACAGCTCTGTTTTCTGTCAAAAAATGGGATGTGTCCACGTTGTGTTTTGGGGCATTTCCTGTTGTGGGCGCTAGGCCTACCCACACAAGTGAGGTATCATTTTTATCGGGAGACATGGGGGAACGCTGGGTGGAAGGAAATGTGTGGCTCCTCTCTGATTCCAGAACTTTCTGTCACCGAAATGCGCGGAAAACGTGTTTATTTAGCCACATTCTGAGGTTTGCAAAGTATTCTGGGTAACAGAACCTGGTCAGAGCCCCACAAGCCACCCCATATTGGATTCTCCTAGGTCTCTAGTTTTCAAAAATGCACAGGTTTGGTAGGTTTCCCTAGGTGCCAGCTGAGCTAGACGCCAAAATCTACAGGTAGGCACTATGCAAAAAACAGCTCTGTTTTCTGTCAAAAAAATGGGATGTGTCCACGTTGTATTTTGGGGCATTTCCTGTTGCGGGCGCTAGGCCTACCCACACAAGTGAGGTATCATTTTTATCGGGAGACTTTGGGGAATGCTGGGTGGAAGGAAATTTGTGGCTCCTCTCAGATTCCAGAACTTTCTGTCACCGAAATGCGAGGAAAACGTGTTTATTTAGCCACATTTTGAGGTTTGCAAAGGATTCTGGGTAACAGAAACTGGTCAGAGCCCCAAAAGCCACCCCATATTGGATTCCCCTAGGTATCTAGTTTTAAAAAATGCACAGGTTTGGTAGGTTTCCCTAGGTGCCGGCTGAGCTAGAGGCCAAAATCTACAGGTAGGCACTATGCAAAAAACAGCTCTGTTTTCTGTAAAAAAAATGGGATGTGTCCACGTTGTGTTTTGGGGCATTTCCTGTCGCGGGCGCTAGGCCTACCCAGACAAGTGAGGTACCATTTTTATAGGGAGACTTGGGGGAACGCTGGGTGGAAGGAAATTTGTGGCTCCTCTTAGATTCCAGAACTTCCTGTCACCGAAATGTGAGGAAAACGTGTTTTTTTAGCCACATTTTGAGGTTTGCAAAGGATTCTGGGTAACAGAACCTGGTCAGAGCCCACAAGTCACCCCATCTTGGATTCCCCTAGGTCTCTAGTTTTCAAAAATGCACAGGTTTGGTAGGTTTCCCTAGGTGCCGGCTTTGCTAGAGGCCAAAATCTACAGGTAGGCACTTTGCAAAAAACAGCTCTGTTTTCTGTCAAAAAATGGGATGTGTCCACGTTGTGTTTTGGGGCATTTCCTGTTGCGCGTGCTAGGCCTACCCACACAAGTGAGGTATCATTTTTATCGGGAGACTTGGGGGAACGCTGGGTGGAAGGAAATTTGCGGCTCCTTTCAGATTCCAGAACTTTCTGTCACCGAAATGCGAGGAAAACGTGTTTATTTAGCCACATTTTGAGGTTTGCAAAGTATTCTGGGTAACAGAACCTGGTCAGAGCCCCACAAGGCACCCCATATTGGATTCCCCTAGGTCTCTAGTTTTAAAAAATGCACAGGTTTGGCAGGTTTCCCTAGGTGCCGGCTGAGCTAGACGCCAAAATCTACAGGTAGGCACTATGCAAAAAACGGCTCTTTTTTCTGTCAAAAAAATGGGATGTGTCCACGTTGTGTTTTGGGGCATTTCCTGTTGCGGGCGCTAGGCCTACCCACACAAGTGAGGTATCATTTTTATCGGGAGACTTGGGGGAACGCTGGTTGGAAGGAAATTTGTGGCTCCTCTCAGATTCCAGAAATTTCTGTCACCGAAATGCGAGGAAAACGTGTTTATTTAGCCACATTCTGAGGTTTGCAAAGTATTCTGGGTAACAGAACCTGGTCAGAGCCCCACAAGCCACCCCATATTGGATTCTCCTAGGTCTCTAGTTTTCAAAAATGCACAGGTTTGGTAGGTTTCCCTAGGTGCCGGCTGAGCTAGACGCCAAAATCTACAGGTAGGCACTATGCAAAAAACAGCTCTGTTTTCTGTCAAAAAAATGGGATGTGTCCACGTTGTGTTTTGGGGCATTTCCTGTTGCGGGCGCTAGGCCTACCCACACAAGTGAGGTATCATTTTTATCGGGAGACTTTGGGGAACGCTGGGTGGAAGGAAATTTGTTGCTCCTCTCAGATTCCAGAACTTTCTGTCACCGAAATGCGAGGAAAACGTGTTTATTTAGCCACATTTTGAGGTTTGCAAAGGATTCTGGGTAACAGAAACTGGTCAGTGCCCCACAAGCCACCCCATATTGGATTCCCCTAGGTCTCTAGTTTTCAAAAATGCACAGGTTTGGTAGGTTTCCCTAGGTGCCGGCTGAGCTAGAGGCCAAAATCTACAGGTAGGCACTATGCAAAAAACAGCTCTGTTTTCTGTCAAAAAAATGGGATGTGTCCACGTTGTGTTTTGGGGCATTTCCTGTTGCGGGCGCTAGGCCTACCCACACAAGTGAGGTATCATTTTTATCGGGAGACTTGTGGGAACGCTGGGTGGAAGGAAATTTGTGGCTCCTCTCAGATTCCAGAACTTTCTGTCACCGAAATGTGAGGAAAACGTGTTTTTTTATCCACATTTTGAGGTTTGCAAAGGAGTCTGCTTAACAGAACCTGGTCAGAGCCCCACAAGTCACGTCATCTTGGATTCCCCTAGGTCTCTAGTTTTAAAAAATGCACAGGTTTGGTAGGTTTCCCTAGGTGCCGGCTGAGCTAGAGGCCAAAATCTACAGGTAGGCACTATGCAAAAAACAGTTCTGTTTTCTGTTAAAAAATGGGATGTGACCACATTGTGTTTTGGGGGCATTTCCTGTTGCGGGCGCTAGGCCTACCCACACAAGTGAGGTATCATTTTTATCGGGAGACTTGGGGGAACGCTGGGTGGAAGGAAATTTGTGGCTCCTCTCAGATTCCAGAACTTTCTGTCACCGAAATGCGAGGAAAACGTGTTTATTTAGCCACATTTTGAGGTTTGCAAAGGATTCTGGGTAACAGAACCTAGTCAGAGCCCCACAAGCCACCGCATATTGGATTCCCCTAGGTCTCTAGTTTTAAAAAATGCACAGGTTTGGTAGGTTTCCCTAGGTGCCGGCTGAGCTAGAGGCCAAAATCTACAGGTAGGCACTTTGCAAAAAACAGCTCTGTTTTCTGACAAAAAATGGGATGTGTCCACGTTGTGTTTTGTGGCATTTCCTGTTGTGGGCGCTAGGCCTTCCCACACAAGTGAGGTATCATTTTTATCTGGAGACTTAGTGGAACGCTGGGTGGAAGGAAATTTGTGGCTCCTCTCAGATTCCAGAACTTTCTGTCACCGAAATGTGAGGAAAATGTGTTTTTTTAGCCACATTTTGAGGTTTGCAAAGGATTCTGGGTAACAGAACCTGGTCAGAGTCCCCACGAGTCACCCCATCTTGGATTCCCCTAGGTCTCTAGTTTTCAAAAATGCACAGGTTTGGTAGGTTTCCCTAGGTGCCGGCTGAGAAAGAGGCCAAAATCTACAGGCAGGCACTTTGCAAAAAACAGCTCTGTTTTCTGTAAAAAAATGGGATGTGTCCACGTTGTGTTTTGGGGCATTTCCTGTTGCGGGCGCTAGGCCTACCCACACAAGTGAGGTACCATGTTTATAGGGAGACTTGGGGGAACGCTGGGTGGAAGGAAATTTGTGGCTCCTCTTAGATTCCAGAACTTCCTGTCACCGAAATGTGAGGAAAAAGTGTTTCTTTAGCCACATTTTGAGGTTTGCAAAGGATTCTGGGTAACAGAACCTGGTCAGAGCCCCACAAGTCACCCCATCTTGGATTCCCCTAGGTCTCTAGTTTTCAAAAATGCACAGGTTTGGTAGGTTTCCCTAGGTGCCCGCTGAGCTAGAGGCCAAAATCTACAGGTAGGCACTTAGCAAAAAACAGCTCTGTTTTCTGTCAAAAAAATGGGATGTGTCCACGTTGTGTTTTGGGGCATTTCCTGTTGCGGGTGCTAGGCCTACCCACACAAGTGAGGTATCATTTTTATCGGGACACTTGGGGGAACGCTGGGTGGAAGGAAATTTGTGGCTCCTCTCAGATTCCAGAACTTTCTGTCACCGAAATGCGAGGAAAACGTGTTTATTTAGCCACATTTTGAGGTTTGCAAAGTATTCTGGGTAACAGAACCTGGTCAGAGCAACACAAGCCACCCCATATTGGATTCCCCTAGGTCTCTAGTTTTCAAAAATGCATAGGTTTGGCAGGTTTCTCTAGGTGCCGGCTGAGCTAGACGCCAAAATCTACAGGTAGGCACTATGCAAAAAACAGCTCTGTTTTCTGTCCAAAAAATGGGATGTGTCCACGTTGTGTTTTGGGGCATTTCCTGTTGCGGGCGCTAGGCCTACCCACACAAGTGAGGTATCATTTTTATCGGGAGACTTGGGGGAACGCTGGGTGGAAGGAAATTTGTGGCTCCTCTCAGATTCCAGAACTTTCTGTCACAGAAATGTGAGGAAAACGTGTTTATTTAGCCACATTCTGAGGTTTGCAAAGTATTCTGGGTAACAGAACCTGGTCAGAGCCCCACAACCCACCCCATATTGGATTCCCCTAGGTCTCTAGTTTTTCAAAAATGCACAGGTTTTGGAAGGTTTTCCGTAGGTGCCGGCTGAGCTAGACGCCAAAATCTACAGGTAGGCACTATGCAAAAAACAGCTCTGTTTTCTGTCAAAAAAATGGGATGTGTCCACGTTGTGTTTTGGGGCATTTCCTGTTGCGGGCGCTAGGCCTACCCACACAAGTGAGGTACCATTTTTATAGGGAGACTTGGGGGAACGCTGGCTGGAAGGAAATTTGTGGCTCCTCTTAGATTCCAGAACTTCCTGTCACCGAAATGTGAGGAAAACGTGTTTTTTTAGCCACATTTTGAGGTTTGCAAAGGATTCTGGGTAACAGAACCTGGTCAGAGCCCCACAAGTCACCCCATCTTGGATTCCCCTAGGTCTCTAGTTTTCAAAAATGCACAGGTTTGGTAGGTTTCCCTAGGTGCCCGCTGAGCTAGAGGCCAAAATCTACAGGTAGGCACTTTGCAAAAAACAGCTCTGTTTTCTGTCAAAAAATGTGATGTGTCCACGTTGTGTTTTGGGGCATTTCCTGTTGCGGGTGCTAGGCCTACCCACACAAGTGAGGTATCATTTTTATCGGGAGACTTGGGGGAACGCTGGGTGGAAGGAAATTTGTGGCTCCTCTCAGATTCCAGAACTTTCTGTCACCGAAATGCGAGGAAAACGTGTTTTTTTAGCCACATTTTGAGGTTTGCAAAGTATTCTGGGTAACAGAACCTGGTCAGAGCCCCACAAGCCACCCCATATTGGATTCCCCCTAGGTCTCTAGTTTTCAAAAATGCACAGGTTTGGCAGGTTTCCCTAGGTGCCGGCTGAGCTAGATGCCAAAATCTACAGGTAGGCACTATGCAAAAAACAGCTCTGTTTTCTGTCAAAAAAATGGGATGTGTCCACGTTGTGTTTTGGGGCATTTCCTGTTGCGGACGCTAGGCCTACCCACACAAGTGAGGTATCATTTTTATCGGGAGACTTGGGGGAACGCTGGGTGGAAGGAAATTTGTGGCTCCTCTCAGATTCCAGAACTTTCTGTCACCGAAATGTGAGGAAAATGTGTTTTTTTAGCCACATTTTGAGGTTTGCAAAGGATTCTGGGTAACAGAACCTGGTCAGAGCCCCACAAGTCACCCCATCTGGGATTCCCCTAGGTCTCTAGTTTTCAGAAATGCACAGGTTTGGTAGGTTTCCCTAGGTGCCGGCTGAGCTAGAGGCCAAAATCTACAGGTAGGCACTTTGTAAAAAAAAGCTCTGTTTTCTGTCAAAAAATGGGATGTGTCCACGTTGTGTTTTGGGGGCATTTCCTGTTGCGGGCGCTAGGCCTACCCACAAAAGTGAGGTATCATTTTTATCGGGAGACTTGGGGGAACGCTGGGTGGAAGGAAATTTGTGGCTCCTCTCAGATTCCAGAACTTTCTGTCACCGAAATGTGAGGAAAACGTGTTTTTTTAGCCACATTTTGAGGTTTGCAAAGGATTCTGGGTAACAGAACCTGGTCAGAGCCCCACAAGTCACCCCATCTGGGATTCCCCTAGGTCTCTAGTTTTCAGAAATGCACAGGTTTGGTAGGTTTCCCTAGGTGCCGGCTGAGCTAGAGGCCAAAATCTACAGGTAGGCACTTTGCAAAAAACAGCTCTGTTTTCTGTCAAAAAATGGGATGTGTCCACGTTGTGTTTTGGGGCATTTCGTGTTGCGGGTACTAGGCCTACCCACAAAAGTGAGGTATCATTTTTATCGGGAGACTTGGGGGAACGCTGGGTGGAAGGAAATTTGTGGCTCCTCTCAGATTCCAGAACTTTCTGTCACCGAAATGCGAGGAAAACGTGTTTATTTAGCCACATTCTGAGGTTTGCAAAGTATTCTGGGTAACAGAACCTGGTCAGAGCCCCACAAGCCACCCCATATTGGATTCCCCTAGGTCTCTAGTTTTCAAAAATGCACAGGTTTGGCAGGTTTCCGTAGGTGCCGGCTGAGCTAGACGTCAAAATCTACAGGTAGGCACTATGCAAAAAGCAGCTCTGTTTTCTGTCAAAAAAATGGGATGTGTCCACGTTGTGTTTTGGGGCATTTCCTGTTGCGGGCGCTAGGCCTACCCACACAAGTGAGGTATCATTTTTATCGGGTGACTTGGGGGAACGCTGGGTGGAAGGAAATTTGTGGCTCCTCTCAGATTCCAGAATTTTCTGTCACCGAAATACGAGGAAAACGTGTTTATTTAGCCACATTTTGAGGTTTGCAAAGGATTCTGGGTAACAGAACCTGGTCAGAGCCCCACAAGCCACCCCGTATTGGATTCCCCTAGGTCTCTAGTTTTCAAAAATGCACAGGTTTGGTAGGTTTCCCTAGGTGCCGGCTGAGCTAGAGGCCAAAATCTACAGGTAGGCACTTTGTAAAAAAAAGCTGTTTTCTGTCAAAAAATGGGATGTGTCCACGTTGTGTTTTGGGGGCATTTCCTGTTGCGGGCGCTAGGCCTACCCACACAAGTGAGGTATCATTTTTATCGGGAGACTTGGGGGAACGCTGGGTGGAAGGAAGTTTGTGGCTCCTCTCAGATTCCAGAACTTTCTGTCACCGAAATGTGAGGAAAATGTGTTTATTTAGCCACATTTTGAGGTTTGCAAAGGATTCTGGGTAACAGAACCTGGTCAGAGCCCCACAAGCCACCCCATATTGGATTCCCCTAGGTCTCTAGTTTTCAAAAATGCACAGGTTTGGCAGGTTTCCCCAGGTGAGGCTGAGCTAGACGTCAAAATCTACAGGTTGGCACTATGCAAAAAACAGCTCTGTTTTCTGTCAAAAAAATGGGATGTGTCCACGTTGTGTTTTGGGGCATTTCCTGTTGCGGGCGCTAGGCCTACCCATACAAGTGAGGTATCATTTTTATCGGGAGACTTGGGGGAACGCTGGGTGGAAGGAAATTTGTGGCTCCTCTCAGATTCCAGAACTTTCTGTCACCGAAATGCGAGGAAAACGTGTTTATTTAGCCACATTCTGAGGTTTGCAAAGTATTCTGGGTAACAGAACCTGGTCAGAGCCCCACAAGCCACCCCATATTGGATTCCCCGAGGTCTCTAGTTTTCATAAATGCACAGGTTTGGCAGGTTTCCGTAGGTGCCGGCTGAGCTAGACGTCAAAATCTACAGGTAGGCACTATGCAAAAAACAGCTCTGTTTTCTGTCAAAAAAATGGGATGTGTCCACGTTGTGTTTTGGGGCATTTCCTGTTGCGGGCGCTAGGCCTACCGACACAAGTGAGGTATCATTTTTATCGGGTGACTTGGGGGAACGCTGGGTGGAAGGAAATTTGTGGCTCCTCTCAGATTCCAGAATTTTCTGTCACCGAAATGCGAGGAAAACGTGTTTATTTAGCCACATTTTGAGGTTTGCAAAGGATTCTGGGTAACAGAACCTGGTCAGAGCCCCACAAGCCACCCCATATTGGATTCCCCTAGGTCTCTAGTTTTCAAAAATTCACAGGTTTGGTAGGTTTCCCTAGGTGCCGGCTGAGCTAGAGGCCAAAATCTATAGGTAGGCACTTTGCAAAAAAAGGCTCTGTTTTCTGTAAAAAAATGGGATGTGTCCACGTTGTGTTTTGGGGCATTTCCTGTCACAGGCGCTAGGCCTACCCACACAAGTGAGGTATCATTTTTATCGGGAGACTTGGGGGAACGCTGGGTGGAAGGAAGTTTGTGGCTCCTCTCAGATTCCAGAACTTTCTGTCACCGAAATGTGAGGAAAATGTGTTTTTTTAGCCACATTTTGAGGTTTGCAAGGGATTCTGGGTAACAGAACCTGGTCAAAGGCCCACAAGTCACCCCATCTGGGATTCCCCTAGGTCTCTAGTTTTCAGAAATGCACAGGTTTGGTAGGTTTCCCTAGGTGCCGGCTGAGCTAGAGGCCAAAATCTACAGGTAGGCACTTTGTAAAAAAAAGCTCTGTTTTCTGTCAAAAAATGGGATGTGTCCACATTGTGTTTTGGGGGCATTTCCTGTTGCGGGCGCTAGGCCTTCCCACACAAGTGAGGTATCATTTTTATCGGGAGACTTGGGGGAACGCTGGGTGGAAGGAAATTTGTGGCTCCTCTCAGATTCCAGAACTTTCTGTCACCGAAATGCGAGGAAAACGTGTTTATTTAGCCACATTTTGAGGTTTGCAAAGTATTCTGGGTAACAGAACCTGGTCAGAGCCCCACAAGCCACCCCATATTGGATTCCCCTAGGTCTCTAGTTTTCAAAAATGCACAGGTTTGGCAGGTTTCCCCAGGTGCCGGCTGAGCTAGACGCCAAAATCTACAGGTAGGCACTATGCAAAAATCAGCTCTGTTTTCTGTCAAAAGAATGGGATGTGTCCACGTTGTGTTTTGGGGCATTTCCTATTGCGGGCGCTAGGCCTACCCACACAAGTGAGTATCATTTTTATCGGGAGACTTTGGGGAACGCTGGGTGGAAGGAAATTCGTGGCTCCTCTCAGATTCCAGAACTTTCTGTCACCGAAATGCGAGGAAAACGTTTTTATTTAGCCACATTTTGAGGTTTGCAAAAGATTCTGGGTAACAGAACCTGGTCAGAGCCCCACAACCCACCCCATATTGGATTCCCCTAGGTCTCTAGTTTTCAAAAATGCACAGGTTTGGCAGGTTTCCGTAGGTGCCGGCTGAGCTAGAGGCCAAAATCTACAGGTAGGCACTTTGTAAAAAAAAGCTCTGTTTTCTGTCAAAAAATGGGATGTGTCCACATTGTGTTTTGGGGGCATTTCCTGTCGCGGGCGCTAGGCATACCCACACAAGTGAGGTATCATTTTTATCGGGAGACTTGGGGGAACGCTGGGTGGAAGGAAATTTGTGGCTCCTCTCAGATTCCAGAACTTTCTGTCACCGAAATGAGAGGAAAATGTGTTTTTTTTAGCCACATTTTGAGGTTTGCAAAGGATTCTGGGTAACAGAACCTGGTCAGAGCCCCACAAGTCACCCCATCTTGGATTCCCCTAGGTCTCTATTTTTCAGAAATGCACAGGTTTGGTAGGTTTCCCTAGGTGCCGGCTGAGCTAGAGGCCAAAATCTACAGGTAGGCACTTTGTAAAAAAAAGCTCTGTTTTCTGTCAAAAAATGGGATGTGTCCACGTTGTGTTTTGGGGGCATTTCCTGTTGCGGGCGCTAGGCCTACCCACACAAGTGAGGTATCATTTTTATCGGGAGACTTGGGGGAACGCTGGGTGGAAGGAAATTTGTGGCTCCTCTCAGATTCCAGAACTTTCTGTCACCGAAATGCGAGGAAAACATGTTTATTTAGCCACATTTTGAGGTTTGCAAAGGATTCAGGGTAACAGAACCTGGTCAGAGCCCCACAAGCCACCCCATATTGGATTCCCCTAGGTCTCTAGTTTTCAAAAATGCACAGGTTTGGTAGGTTTCCCTAGGTGCCGGCTGAGCTAGAGGCCAAAATCTACAGGTAGGCACTATGCAAAAAACAGCACTGTTTTCTGTCAAAAAAATGGGATGTGTCCACGTTGTGTTTTGGGGCATTTCCTGTTGCGGGCGCTAGGCCTACCCACACAAGTGAGGTATCATTTTTATCAGGAGACTTGTGGGAACGCTGGGTGGAAGGAAAATTGTGGCTCCTCTCAGATTCCAGAACTTTCTGTCACCGAAATTGTGTGGAAAAAGTGTTTATTTAGCCACATTTTGAGGTTTGCAAAGGAGTCTGGGTAACAGAACCTGGTCAGAGCCCCACAAGCCACCCCATATTGGATTCCCCTAGGTCTCTAGTTTTCAAAAATGCACAGGTTTGGCAGGTTTCCGTAGGTGCCGGCTGAGCTAGACGCCAAAATCTACAGGTAGGCACTATGCAAAAAACAGCTCTGTTTTCTGTCAAAAAAATGGGATGTGTCCACGTTGTGTTTTGGGGCATTTCCTGTTGCGGGCGCTAGGCCTACCCACACAAGTGAGGTATAATTTTTATCGGGTGACTTGGGGGAACGCTGGGTGGAAGGAAATTTGTGGCTCCTCTCAGATTCCAGAACTTTCTGTCACCGAAATGCGAGGAAAACGTGTTTATTTAGCCACATTTTGAGGTTTGCAAAGGATTCTGGGTAACAGAACCTGGTCAGAGCCCCACAAGCCACCCCATACTGGATTCCCCTAGGTCTCTAGTTTTCAAAAATGCACAGGTTTGGTAGGTTTCTCTAGGTGCCGGCTGAGCTAGAGGCCAAAATCTACAGGTAGGCACTTTGCAAAAAACAGCTCTGTTTTCAGACAAAAAATGGGATGTGTCCACGTTGTGTTTTGTGGCATTTCCTGTTGTGGGCGCTAGGCCATCCCACACAAGTGAGGTGTCATTTTTATCTGGAGACTTAGGGGAACGCTGGGTGGAAGGAAATTTGTGGCTCCTCTCAGATTCCAGAACTTTCTGTCACCGAAATGCGAGGAAAACGTGTTTATTTAGCCACATTCTGAGGTTTGCAAAATATTCTGGGTAACAGAACCTGGTCAGAGCCCCACAAGCCACCCCATATTGGATTCCCCTAGGTCTCTAGTTTTCAAAAATGCACAGGTTTGGCAGGTTTCCGTAGGTGCCGGCTGAGCTAGACGCCAAAATCTACAGGTAGGCACTATGCAAAAAACAGCTCTGTTTTCTGTCAAAAAAAATGGGATGTGTCCACGTTGTGTTTTGGGGCATTTCCTGTTGCGGGCGCTAGGCCTACCCACACAAGTGAGGTATAATTTTTATCGGGTGACTTGGGGGAACGCTGGGTGGAAGGAAATTTGTGGCTCCTCTCAGATTCCAGAACTTTCTGTCACCGAAATGCGAGGAAAACGTGTTTATTTAGCCACATTTTGAGGTTTGCAAAGGTTTCTGGGTAACAGAACCTGGTCAGAGCCCCACAAGCCACCCCATATTGGATTCCCCTAGGTCTCTAGTTTTCAAAAATACACAGGTTTGGTAGGTTTCCCTAGGTGCCGGCTGAGCTAGAGGCCAAAATCTACAGGTAGGCACTTTGCAAAAAACAGCTCTGTTTTCAGACAAAAAATGGGATGTGTCCACGTTGTGTTTTGTGGCATTTCCTGTTGTGGGCGCTAGGCCTTCCCACACAAGTGAGGTGTCATTTTTATCTGGAGACTTAGGGGAACACTGGGTGGAAGGAAATTTGTGGCTCCTCTCAGATTCCAGAACTTTCTGTCACCGAAATGTGAGGAAAATGTGTTTTTTTAGCCACATTTTGAGGTTTGCAAAGGATTCTGGGTAACATAACCTGGTCAGAGTCCAACGAATCACCCCATCTTGGATTCCCCTAGGTCTCTAGTTTTCAAAAATGCACAGGTTTGGTAGGTTTCCCTAGGTGCCGGCTGAGAAAGAGGCCAAAATCTACAGGCAGGCACTTTGCAAAAAACAGCTCTGTTTTCTGTCAAAAAATGGGATGTGTCCACGTTGTGTTTTGGGGCATTTCCTGTTGCGGGCGCTAGGCCTACCCACACAAGTGAGGTATCATTTTTATCGGGAGACTTAGGGGAACGCTGGGTGGAAGGAAATTTGTGGCTCCTCTCAGATTCCAGAACTTTCTGTCACCGAAATGTGAGGAAAACGTGTTTTTTTAGCCACATTTTGAGGTTTGCAAAGGATTCTGGGTAACAGAACCTGGTCAGAGCCCCACAAGTCACCCCATCTTGGATTCCCCTAGGTCTCTAGTTTTCAAAAATGCACAGGTGTGGTAGGTTTCCCTAGGTGCCAGCTGAGCTAGAGGCCAAAATCTACAGGTAGGCACTTTGCAAAAAACAGCTCTGTTTTCTGTGAAAAAATGGGATGTGTCCACGTTGTGTTTTGGGGCATTTCCTGTTGCGGGTGCTAGGCCTACCCACACAAGTGAGGTATCATTTTTATCGGAGACTTGGGGGATCGCTGGGTGGAAGGAAATTTGTGGCTCCTCTCAGATTCCAGAACTTTCTGTCACCGAAATGCGAGGAAAACGTGTTTATTTAGCCACATTTTGAGGTTTGCAAAGTATTCTGGGTAACAGAACCTGGTCAGAGCCCCACAAGCCACCCCATATTGGATTCCCCTAGGTCTCTAGTTTTCAAAAATGCACAGGTTTGGCAGGTTTCCCTAGGTGCCGGCTGAGCTAGACGCCAAAATCTACAGGTAGGCACTATGCAAAAAACAGCTCTGTTTTCTGTAAAAAAAATGGGATGTGTCCACGTTGTGTTTTGGGGCATTTCCTGTTGCGGGTGCTAGGCCTACCCACACAAGTGAGGTATAATTTTTATCGGGTGACTTGGGGGAACGCTGGGTGGAAGGAAATTTGTGGCTCCTCTCAGATTCCAGAACTCTCTGTCACCGAAATGCGAGGAAAACGTGTTTATTTAGCCACATTTTGAGGTTTCCAAAGGATTCTGGGTAACAGAACCTGGTCAGAGCCCCACAAGCCACCCCATACTGGATTCCCTTAGGTCTCTAGTTTTCAAAAATGCACAGGTTTGGTAGGTTTCCCCTAGGTGCCGGCTGAGCTAGAGGCCAAAATCTACAGGTAGGCACTTTGCAAAAAACAGCTCTGTTTTCTGTAAAAAAATGGGATGTGTCCACGTTGTGTTTTGGGGCATTTCCTGTCAAAGGCGCCAGGCCTACCCACACAAGTGAGGTATCATTATTATCGGGAGACTTGGGGGAACGCTGTGTGGAAGGAAATTTGTAGCTCCTCTCAGATTCCAGAACTTTCTGTCACCGAAATGTGAGGAAAATGTGTTTTTTTAGCCACATTTTGAGGTTTGCAAAGGATTCTGGGTAACAGAACCTGGTCAGAGCCCCACAAGTCACCCCATCTTGGATTCCCCTAGGTCTCTAGTTTTCAGAAATGCACAGGTTTGGTAGGTTTCCCTAGGTGCCGGCTGAGCTGGAGGCCAAAATCTACAGGTAGGCACTTTGCAAAAAACAGCTCTGTTTTCTGTCAAAAAATGGGATGTGTCCACGTTGTGTTTTGTGGCATTTCCTGTCGTGGGCGCTAGGCCTACCCACACAAGTGAGGTATCATTTTTATCGGGAGACTTGGGGGAACGCTGGGTGGAAGGAAATTTGTGGCTCCTCCCAGATTCCAGAACTTTCTGTCACCGAAATGTGAGGAAAACGTGTTTTTTTACCCACATTTTGAGGTTTGCAAAGGAGTCTGGGTAACAGGACCTGGTCAGAGCCCACAAGTCACGTCATCTTGGATTCCCCTAGGTCTTTAGTTTTCAAAAATGCACAGGTTTGGTAGGTTTCCCTAGGTGCCGGGTGAGCTAGAGGCCAAAATCTACAGGTAGGCACTTTGCAAAAAACAGCTCTGTTTTCTGTCAAAAAATAGGATGTGTCCACGTTGTGTTTTGGGGCATTTCCTGTCGCGGGCGCTAGGCCTACCCACACAAGTGAGGTATCATTTTTAAAGGGAGACTTGGGGGAACGCTGGGTGGAAGGAAATTTGTGGCTCCTCTCAGATTCCAGAACTTCCTGTCACCGAAATGTGAGGAAAACGTGTTTTTTTAGCCACATTTTGAGGTTTGCAAAGGTTTCTGGGTAACAGAACCTGGTCAGAGCCCCACAAGTCACGCCCATCTTGGATTTCCCTAGGTCTCTAGTTTTCAAAAATGCACAGGTTTGGTAGGTTTCCCTAGGTGCCGGCTGAGCTAGAGGCCAAAATCTACAGGTAGGCACTTTGCAAAAAACAGCTCTGTTTTCTGTCAAAAAATAGGATGTGTCCACGTTGTGTTTTGGGGCATTTCCTGTCGCGGGCGCTAGGCCTACCCACACAAGTGAGGTATCATTTTTAAAGGGAGACTTGGGGGAACGCTGGGTGGAAGGAAATTTGTGGCTCCTCTCAGATTCCAGAACTTCCTGTCACCGAAATGTGAGGAAAACGTGTTTTTTTAGCCACATTTTGAGGTTTGCAAAGGTTTCTGGGTAACAGAACCTGGTCAGAGCCCCACAAGTCACGCCCATCTTGGATTTCCCTAGGTCTCTAGTTTTCAAAAATGCACAGGTTTGGTAGGTTTCCCTAGGTGCCGGCTGAGCTAGAGGCCAAAATCTACAGGTAGGCACTTTGCAAAAAACAGCTCTGTTTTCTGTCAAAAAATGGGATGTATCCACTTTGTGTTTTGGGCATTTCCTGTCGCAGGAGCTAGGCCTACCCACACAAGTGAGGTACCATTTTTATAGTGAGACTTGGGGGAACGCTGGGTGGAAGGAAATTTGTGGCTCCTCTCAGATTCCAGAACTTTCTGTCACCGAAATGTGAGGAAAACATGTTTTTTTAGCCACATTTTGAGGTTTGCAAAGGAGTCTGGGTAACAGTACCTAGTCAGAGCCCCACAAGTCACCTCATCTGGGATTCCCTAGGTCTCTAGTTTCAAAATACGCAGGTTTGGTAGGTTTCCCAGGTGCCGGCTGAGCTAGAGGCCAAAATCTACAGGTAGGCACTTTGCAAAAAACAGCTCTGTTTTCTGTCAAAAAATGGGATGTGTCCAAGTTGTGTTTTGTGGCATTTCCTGTCGCGGGTGTTAGACCTACCCACACAAGTGAGGTATCATTTTTATCGGGAGACTTGAGGGAACGCTAGGTGGAAGGAAATTTGTGGCTCCTCCAAGATTCCAGAACATTCTGTCACCGAAATGTGAGGAAAATGTGTTTTTTTAGTCACATTTTGAGGTTTGCAAAGGATTCTGGGTAACAGAACCTGGTCAGAGCCCCACAAGTCACCCCATATTGAATTCCCCTAGGTCTCTAGTTTTCACAAATGCACAGGTTTGCTAGGTTTCCCTAGGTGCCGGCTGAGCTAGAGGCCAAAATCTACAGGTAGGCACTTTGTAAAAAAACGGCTCTGTTTTCTGTCAAAAAATGGGATGTGTCCATGTTGTGTTTTGGGGCATTTCCTGTCACGGGCGCTAGGCCTACCCACACAAATGAGGTATAATTTTTATCGGGAGACTTGGGGGAACGCTGGGTGGAAGGAAACTTGTGGCTCCTCTCAGATTCCAGAACTTTCTGTTGCCGAAATGTGAGGAGAACGTGTTTTTTTAGCCACATTTTGAGGTTTGCAAAGGATTTTGGGTAACATAACCTTGTCAGAGCCCCACAAGCCACCCCATATTGGATTCCTCTAGGTCTCTAGTTTTCAAAAATGCACAGGGTTGACAAGTTTCCGTAGGTGCCGGCTGAGCTAGACGCCAAAATCTACAGGTAGGCACTATGCAAAAAACAGCTCTGTTTTCTGTCAAAAAATAGGATGTGTCCACGTTGTGTTTTGGGTCATTTCCTGTCGCGGGCGCTAGGCCTACCCACACAAGTGAGGTACCGATTTTATAGGGAGACTTGGGGAACGCTGGGTGGAAGGAAATTTGTGGCTCCTCTCAGATTCCAGAACTTCCTGTCACCGAAAGGTGAGGGAAACGTTTTTTTTTAGCCACATTTTGAGGTTTGCAAAGGATTCTGGGTAACAGAACCTGGTCAGAGCCCCACAAGTCACCCCATCTTGGATTCCCCTAGGTCTCTAGTTTTACAAAATGCACAGGTTTGGTAGGTTTCCTAGGTGCCGGCTGAGCTAGAGGCCAAAATCTACAGGTAGGCACTTTGCAAAAAACAGCTCTGTTTTCTGTCTAAAAATAGGATGTGTCCACGTTGTGTTTTGGGTCATTTCCTGTCGCGGGCGCTAGGCCTACCCACACAAGTGAGGTACCATTTTTATAGGGAGACTTGGGGGAACGCTGGGTGGAAGGAAATTTGTGGCTCCTCTCAGATTCCAGAACTTCCTGTCACCGAAATGTGAGGAAAACGTGTTTTTTTAGCCACATTTTGAGGTTTGCATAGGATTCTGGGTAACAGAACCTGGTCAGAGCCCCACAAGTCACCCCATCTTGAATTCCCCTAGGTCTATAGTTTTCAAAAATGCACAGGTTTAGCAGGTTTCCCTAGGTGCCGGCTGAGCTAGACGCCAAAATCTACAGGTAGGTACTATGCAAAAAACAGCTCTGTTTTCTGTCAAAAAAATGGGATGTGTCCACGTTGTGTTTTGGGGCATTTCCTGTTGCGGGCGCTAGGCCTACCCACACAAGTGAGGTATCATTTTTATCGGGAGACTTGGCGGAACGCTGGGTGGAAGGAAATTTGTGGGTCCTCTCAGATTCCAGAACTTTCTGTCACCGAAATGCGAGAAAAACGTGTTTATTTAGCCACATTTTGAGGTTTGCAAAGGATTCTGGGTAACAGAACCTGGTCAGAGCCCCACAAGCCACCCCATATTGGATTCCCGTAGGTCTCTAGTTTTAAAAAATGCACAGGTTTGGTAGGTTTCCCTAGGTGCCGGCTGAGCTAGAGGCCAAAATCTACAGGTAGGCACTATGCAAAAAACAGCTCTTTTTTCTGGCAAAAAAATGAGATGTGTCCACGTTGTGTTTTGGGGCATTTCTTGTTGCAGGCGCTTGGCCTACCCACACAAGTGAGGTATCATTTTTATCGGGAGACTTGTGGGAATGCTGGGTGGAAGGAAAATTGTGGCTCCTCTCAGATTCCAGAACTTTCTGTCACCGAAATGCGAGTAAAACGTGTTTATTTAGCCACATTTTGAGGTTTGCAAAGGATTCTGGGTAACAGAACCTGGTCAGAGCCCCACAAGCCACCCCATATTGGATTCCCCTAGATCTCTAGTTTTAAAAAATGCACAGGTTTGGTAGGTTTCCCTAGGTGCCGGCTGAGCTAGAGGCCAAAATCTACAGGTAGGCACTTTGCAAAAAACAGCTCTGTTTTCTGTCAAAAAATGGGATGTGTCCACGTTGTGTTTTGGGGCATTTCCTGTTGCGGGTGCTAGGCCTACCCACACAAGTGAGGTATCATTTTTATCGGGAGACTTGGGGGAACTCTGGGTGGAAGGAAATTTGTGGCTCCTCTCAGATTCCAGAACTTCCTGTCACCGAAATGTGAGGAAAATGTGTTTTTTTAGCCACATTTTGAGGTTTGCATAGGATTCTGGGTAACAGAACCTGGTCAGAGCCCCACAAGTCACCCCATCTTGGATTCCCCTAGGTCTCTAGTTTTCAAAAATGCACAGGTTTGGCAGATTTCCCTAGGTGCCGGCTGAGCTAGACGCCAAAATCTACAGGTAGGCACTATGCAAAAAACAGCTCTGTTTTCTGTAAAAAAAATGGGATGTGTCCACGTTGTGTTTTGGGGCATTTTCTGTTGCGGGCGCTAGGCCTACCCACACAAGTGAGGTATCATTTTAATCGGGAGACTTGGGGGAACGCTGGGTGGAAGGAAATTTGTGGCACCTCTTAGATTCCAGAACTTCCTTTCACCGAAATGTGAGGAAAACGTGTTTTTTTAGCCACATTTTGAGGTTTGCAAAGGATTCTGGGTAACAGAACCTGGTCAGAGCCCCACAAGTCACCCCATCTTCGATTCCCCTAGGTCTCTAGTTTTAAAAAATGCACAGGTTTGGTAGGTTTCCCTAGGTGCCGGCTCAGCTAGAGGCCAAAATCTACAGGTAGGCACTTTGCAAAAAACAGCTCTGTTTTCTGTCAAAAAATGGGATGTGTCCACGTTGTGTTTTGGGGCATTTCCTGTTGCGGGTGCTAGGCCTACCCACACAAGTGAGGTATCATTTTTATCGGGAGACTTGGGGGAACGCTGGGTGGAAGGAAATTTGTGGCTCCTCTCAGATTCCAGAACTTCCTGTCACCGAAATGTGAGGAAAACGTGTTTTTTTAGCCACAGTTTGAGGTTTGCATAGGATTCTGGGTAACAGAACCTGGTCAGAGCCCCACAAGTCACCCCATCTTGGATTCCCCTAGGTCTCTAGTTTTCAAAAATGCACAGGTTTGGCAGGTTTCCCTAGGTGCCGGCTGAGCTAGACACCAAAATCTACAGGTAGGCACTATGCAAAAAACAGCTCTGTTTTCTGTAAAAAAAATGGGATGTGTCCACGTTGTGTTTTGGGGCATTTTCTGTTGCGGGCGCTAGGCCTACCCACACAAGTGAGGTATCATTTTAATCGGGAGACTTGGGGGAACGCTGGGTGGAAGGAAATTTGTGGCTGCTCTTAGATTCCAGAACTTGCTTTCACCGAAATGTGAGGAAAACGTGTTTTTTTAGCCACATTTTGAGGTTTGCAAAGGATTCTGGGTAACAGAACCTGGTCAGAGCCCCACAAGTCACCCCATCTTCGATTCCCCTAGGTCTCTAGTTTTAAAAAATGCACAGGTTTGGTAGGTTTCCCTAGGTGCCGGCTCAGCTAGAGGCCAAAATCTACAGGTAGGCACTTTGCAAAAAACAGCTCTGTTTTCTGTCAAAAAATGGGATGTGTCCACGTTGTGTTTTGGGGCATTTCCTGTTGCGGGTGCTAGGCCTACCCACACAAGTGAGGTATCATTTTTATCGGGAGACTTGGGGGAACGCTGGGTGGAAGGAAATTTGTGGCTCCTCTCAGATTCCAGAACTTCCTGTCACCGAAATGTGAGGAAAACGTGTTTTTTTAGCCACATTTTGAGGTTTGGATAGGATTCTGGGTAACAGAACCTGGTCAGAGCCCCACAAGTCACCCCATCTTGGATTCCCCTAGGTCTCTAGTTTTCAAAAATGCACAGGTTTGGCAGGTTTCCCTAGGTGCCGGCTGAGCTAGACGCCAAAATCTACAGGTAGGCACTATGCAAAAAACAGCTCTGTTTTTTGTCAAAAAAATGGGATGTGTCCACGTTGTGTTTTGGGGCATTTTCTGTTGCGGGCGCTAGGCCTACCTACCCAAGTGAGGTATCATTTTTATCGGGAGACTTTGGGGAACGCTGGGTGGAAGGAAATTTGCGGCTCCTCTCAGATTCCAGAACTTTCTGTCACCGAAATGCGAGGAAAACATGTTTATTTAGCCACATTTTGAGGTTTGCAAAGGATTCTGGGTAACATAACCTGGTCAGAGCCCCACAAGCCACCCCATATTGGATTCCCCTAGGTCTCTAGTTTTCAAAAATGCACAGGTTTGGTAGGTTTCCCTAGGTGCCGGCTGAGCTAGAGGCCAAAATCTACAGGTAGGCACTATGCAAAAAAACAGCTCTGTTTTCCGTCAAAAAAATGGGATGTGTCCACGTTGTGTTTTGGGTCATTTCCTGTCGCGGGCGCTAGGCCTACCCACACAAGTGAGGTACCATTTTTATAGGGAGACTTGGGGGAACGCTGGGTGGAAGGAAATTTGTGGCTCCTCTCAGATTCCAGAACTTCCTGTCACCGAAATGTGAGGAAAACGTGTTTTTTTAGCCACATTTTGAGGTTTGCATAGGATTCTGGGTAACAGAACCTGGTCAGAGCCCCACAAGTCACCCCATCTTGAATTCCCCTAGGTCTATAGTTTTCAAAAATGCACAGGTTTAGCAGGTTTCCCTAGGTGCCGGCTGAGCTAGACGCCAAAATCTACAGGTAGGCACTATGCAAAAAACAGCTCTGTTTTCTGTCAAAAAAATGGGATGTGTCCACGTTGTGTTTTGGGGCATTTCCTGTTGCGGGCGCTAGGCCTACCCACACAAGTGAGGTATCATTTTTATCGGGAGACTTGGCGGAACGCTGGGTGGAAGGAAATTTGTGGGTCCTCTCAGATTCCAGAACTTTCTGTCACCGAAATGCGAGAAAAACGTGTTTATTTAGCCACATTTTGAGGTTTGCAAAGGATTCTGGGTAACAGAATCTGGTCAGAGCCCCACAAGCCACCCCATATTGGATTCCCGTACGTCTCTAGTTTTCAAAAATGCACAGGTTTGGTAGGTTTCCCTAGGTGCCGGCTGAGCTAGAGGCCAAAATCTACAGGTAGGCACTATGCAAAAAACAGCTCTTTTTTCTGGCAAAAAAAATGAGATGTGTCCACGTTGTGTTTTGGGGCATTTCTTGTTGCAGGCGCTTGGCCTACCCACACAAGTGAGGTATCATTTTTATCGGGAGACTTGTGGGAATGCTGGGTGGAAGGAAAATTGTGGCTCCTCTCAGATTCCAGAACTTTCTGTCACCGAAATGCGAGTAAAACGTGTTTATTTAGCCACATTTTGAGGTTTGCAAAGGATTCTGGGTAACAGAACCTGGTCAGAGCCCCACAAGCCACCCCATATTGGATTCCCCTAGATCTCTAGTTTTAAAAAATGCACAGGTTTGGTAGGTTTCCCTAGGTGCCGGCTGAGATAGAGGCCAAAATCTACAGGTAGGCACTTTGAAAAAAACAGCTCTGTTTTCTGTCAAAAAATGGGATGTGTCCACGTTGTGTGTTGGGGCATTTTCTGTTGCGGGCGCTAGGCCTACCCACACAAGTGAGGTATCATTTTAATCGGGAGACTTGGGGGAACGCTGGGTGGAAGGAAATTTGTGGCTCCTCTTAGATTCCAGAACTTGCTTTCACCGAAATGTGAGGAAAACGTGTTTTTTTAGCCACATTTTGAGGTTTGCAAAGGATTCTGGGTAACAGAACCTGGTCAGAGCCCCACAAGTCACCCCATCTGGGATTCCCCTAGGTCTCTAGTTTTCAGAAATGCACAGGTTTGGTAGGTTTCCCTAGGTGCCGGCTGAGCTAGAGGCCAAAATCTACAGGTAGGCACTTTGCAAAAAACAGCTCTGTTTTCTGTCAAAAAATGGGATGTGTCCACGTTGTGTTTTGGGGCATTTCCTGTTGCGGGTGCTAGGCCTACCCACACAAGTGAGGTATCATTTTTATCGGGAGACTTGGGGGAACGCTGGGTGGAAGGAAATTTGTGGCTCCTCTCAGATTCCAGAACTTCCTGTCACCGAAATGTGAGGAAAACGTGTTTTTTTAGCCACATTTTGAGGTTTGCATAGGATTCTGGGTAACAGAACCTGGTCAGAGCCCCACAAGTCACCCCATCTTGGATTCCCCTAGGTCTCTAGTTTTCAAAAATGCACAGGTTTGGCAGGTTTCCCTAGGTGCCGGCTGAGCTAGACGCCAAAATCTACAGGTAGGCACTATGCAAAAAACAGCTCTGTTTTTTGTAAAAAAAATGGGATGTGTCCACGTTGTGTTTTGGGGCATTTTCTGTTGCGGGCGCTAGGCCTACCTACACAAGTGAGGTATCATTTTTATCGGGAGACTTTGGGGAACGCTGGGTGGAAGGAAATTTGTGGCTCCTCTCAGATTCCAGAACTTTCTGTCATCGAAATGCGAGGAAAACATGTTTATTTAGCCACATTTTGAGGTTTGCAAAGGATTCTGGGTAACATAACCTGGTCAGAGCCCCACAAGCCACCCCATATTGGATTCCCCTAGGTCTCTAGTTTTCAGAAATGCACAGGTTTGGTAGGTTTCCCTAGGTGCCGGCTGAGCTAGAGGCCAAAATCTACAGGTAGGCACTATGCAAAAAAACAGCTCTGTTTTCTGTCAAAAAAATGGGATGTGTCCACGTTGTGTTTTGGGTCATTTCCTGTCGCGGGCGCTAGGCCTACCCACACAAGTGAGGTACCATTTTTATAGGGAGACTTGGGGGAACGCTGAGTGGAAGGAAATTTGTGGCTCCTCTCAGATTCCAGAACTTCCTGTCACCGAAATGTGAGGAAAACGTGTTTTTTTAGCCACATTTTGAGGTTTGCATAGGATTCTGGGTAACAGAACCTGGTCAGAGCCCCACAAGTCACCCCATCTTGAATTCCCCTAGGTCTATAGTTTTCAAAAATGCACAGGTTTAGCAGGTTTCCCTAGGTGCCGGCTGAGCTAGACGCCAAAATCTACAGGTAGGCACTATGCAAAAAACAGCTCTGTTTTCTGTCAAAAAAATGGGATGTGTCCACGTTGTGTTTTGGGGCATTTCCTGTTGCGGGCGCTAGGCCTACCCACACAAGTGAGGTATCATTTTTATCGGGAGACTTGGCGGAACGCTGGGTGGAAGGAAATTTGTGGGTCCTCTCAGATTCCAGAACTTTCTATCACCGAAATGCGAGAAAAACGTGTTTATTTAGCCACATTTTGAGGTTTGCAAAGGATTCTGGGTAACAGAATCTGGTCAGAGCCCCACAAGCCACCCCATATTGGATTCCCGTACGTCTCTAGTTTTAAAAAATGCACAGGTTTGGTAGGTTTCCCTAGGTGCCGGCTGAGCTAGAGGCCAAAATCTACAGGTAGGCACTATGCAAAAAACAGCTCTTTTTTCTGGCAAAAAAAATGAGATGTGTCCACGTTGTGTTTTGGGGCATTTCTTGTTGCAGGCGCTTGGCCTACCCACACAAGTGAGGTATCATTTTTATCGGGAGACTTGTGGGAATGCTGGGTGGAAGGAAAATTGTGGCTCCTCTCAGATTCCAGAACTTTCTGTCACCGAAATGCGAGTAAAACGTGTTTATTTAGCCACATTTTGAGGTTTGCAAAGGATTCTGGGTAACAGAACCTGGTCAGAGCCCCACAAGCCACCCCATATTGGATTCCCCTAGATCTCTAGTTTTAAAAAATGCACAGGTTTGGTAGGTTTCCCTAGGTGCCGGCTGAGATAGAGGCCAAAATCTACAGGTAGGCACTATGCAAAAAACAGCTCTGTTTTCTGTCAAAAAAATGGGATGTGTCCACGTTGTGTGTTGGGGCATTTTCTGTTGCGGGCGCTAGGCCTACCCACACAAGTGAGGTATCATTTTAATCGGGAGACTTGGGGGAACGCTGGGTGGAAGGAAATTTGTGGCTCCTCTTAGATTCCAGAACTTCCTTTCACCGAAATGTGAGGAAAACATGTTTTTTTAGCCACATTTTGAGGTTTGCAAAGGATTCTGGGTAACAGAACCTGGTCAGAGCCCCACAAGTCACACCATCTTCGATTCCCCTAGGTCTCTAGTTTTAAAAAATGCACAGGTTTGGTAGGTTTCCCTAGGTGCCAGCTCAGCTAGAGGCCAAAATCTACAGGTAGGCACTTTGCAAAAAACAGCTCTGTTTTCTGTCAAAAAATGGGATGTGTCCACGTTGTGTTTTGGGGCATTTCCTGTTGCGGGTGCTAGGCCTACCCACACAAGTGAGGTATCATTTTTATCGGGAGACTTGGGGGAACTCTGGATGGAAGGAAATTTGTGGCTCCTCTCAGATTCCAGAACTTCCTGTCACCGAAATGTGAGGAAAAAGTGTTTTTTTAGCCACATTTTGAGGTTTGCATAGGATTCTGGGTAACAGAACCTGGTCAGAGCCCCACAAGTCACCCCATCTTGGATTCCCCTGGGTCTCTAGTTTTCAAAAATGCACAGGTTTGGCAGGTTTCCCTAGGTGCCGGCTGAGCTAGACGCCAAAATCTACAGGTAGGCACTATGCAAAAAACAGCTCTGTTTTCTGTAAAAAAAATGGGATGTGTCCACGTTGTGTTTTGGGGCATTTTCTGTTGCGGGCGCTAGGCCTACCCACACAAGTGAGGTATCATTTTAATCGGGAGACTTGGGGGAACGCTGGGTGGAAGGAAATTTGTGGCTCCTCTTAGATTCCAGAACTTCCTTTCACCGAAATGTGAGGAAAACGTGTTTTTTTAGCCACATTTTGAGGTTTGCAAAGGATTCTGGGTAACAGAACCTGGTCAGAGCCCCACAAGTCACGCCATCTTCGATTCCCCTAGGTCTCTAGTTTTAAAAAATGCACAGGTTTGGTAGGTTTCCCTAGGTGCCGGCTCAGCTAGAGGCCAAAATCTACAGGTAGGCACTTTGCAAAAAACAGCTCTGTTTTCTGTCAAAAAATGGGACGTGTCCACGTTGTGTTTTGGGGCATTTCCTGTTGCGGGTGCTAGGCCTACCCACACAAGTGAGGTATCATTTTTATCGGGAGACTTGGGGGAACGCTGGGTGGAAGGAAATTTGTGGCTCCTCTCAGATTCCAGAACTTCCTGTCACCGAAATGTGAGGAAAACGTGTTTTTTTAGCCACATTTTGAGGTTTGCATAGGATTCTGGGTAACAGAACCTGGTCAGAGCCCCACAAGTCACCCCATCTTGGATTCCCCTAGGTCTCTAGTTTTCAAAAATGCACAGGTTTGGCAGGTTTCCCTATGTGCCGGCTGAGCTAGACGCCAAAATCTACAGGTAGGCACTATGCAAAAAACAGCTCTGTTTTCTGTCAAAAAAATGGGATGTGTCCACGTTGTGTTTTGGGGCATTTTCTGTTGCGGGCGCTAGGCCTACCTACACAAGTGAGGTATCATTTTTATCGGGAGACTTTGGGGAACGCTGGGTGGAAGGAAATTTGTGGCTCCTCTCAGATTCCAGAACTTTCTGTCACCGAAATGCGAGAAAAACATGTTTATTTAGCCACATTTTGAGGTTTGCAAAGGATTCTGGGTAACAGAACCTGGTCAGAGCCCCACAAGCCACCCCATCTTGGATTCCCCTAGGTCTCTAGTTTTCAAAAATGCACAGGTTTGGCAGGTTTCCCTAGGTGCCGGCTGAGCTAGACGCCAAAATCTACAGGTAGGCACTATGCAAAAAACAGCTCTGTTTTCTGTAAAAAAAATGGGATGTGTCCACGTTGTGTTTTGGGTCATTTCCTGTTGCGGGCGCTAAGCCTACCCACACAAGTGAGGTATCATTTTTATCGGGAGACTTGTGGGAACGCTGGGTGGAAGGAAAATTGTGGCTCCTCTCAGATTCCAGAACTTTCTGTCACCGAAATGCGAGGAAAACGTGTTTATTTAGCCACATTTTGGGGTTTGCAAAGGATTCTGGGTAACAGAACCTGGTCAGAGCCCCACAAGCCACCCCATATTGGATTCCCCTAGATCTCTAGTTTAAGAAAATGCACAAGTTTGGTAGGTCTCCCTAGGTGCCAGCTGAGCTAGAGGCCAAAATCTACAGGTAGGCACTTTGCAAAAAACAGCTCTGTTTTCCGTCAAAAAATGGGATGTGTCCACGTTGTGTTTTGGGGCATTTTCTGTCGCGGGCGCTAGGCCTACCCACACAAGTGAGGTATCATTTTTATCGGGAGACTTGGGGGAACGCTGGGTGGAAGGAAATTTGTGGCTCCTCTCAGATTCCAGAACTTTCTGTCACCGAAATGTGAGGAAAACGTGTTTTTTTAGCCACATTTTGAGGTTCGCAAAGGATTCTGGGTAACAGAACCTGGTCAGAGCCCCACAAGTCACCCCATCTTGGATTTCCCTAGGTTTCTAGTTTTCAAAAATGCACAGGTTTGGTAGGTTTCCTTGGGTGCCGGCTGAGCTAGAGGCCAAAATCTACAGGTAGGCACTTTGCAAAAAACAGCTCTGTTTTCTGTCCAAAAATGGGATGTGTCCACTTTGTGTTTTGGGGCATTTCCTGTCGTAGGAGCTAGGCCTACCCACACAAGTGAGGTACCATTTTTATCGTGAGACTTCGGGGAACGCTGGGTGGAAGGAAATTTGTGGCTCCTCTCAGATTACAGAACTTTCTGCCACCGAAATGTGAGGAAATCATGTTTATTTAGCCACATTTTGAGGTTTGCAAAGGATTCTGGGTAACAGAACCTGGTCAGAGCCCCACAAGTCACCCCATCTTGGATTCCCCTAGGTCTCTAGTTTTCACAAATGCACAGGTTTGGTAGGTTTCCCTAGGTGCCGACTGAGCTAGAGGCCAAAATCCACAGGTAGGCACTTTGTAAAAAAACGGCTCTGTTTTCTGTCAAAAAATGGGATGTGTCCACGTTGTGTTTTGGGGCATTTCCTGTCGCGGGCGCTAGGCCTACCCACTCAAATGAGGTATCATTTTTATCGGGAGACTTGGGGGAACGCTGGGTGGAAGGAAACTTGTGGCTCCTCTCAGATTCCAGAACTTTCTGTTGCCGAAATGTGAGGAGAACGTTTTTTTTAGCCACATTTTGAGGTTTACAAAGTTTTCTGGGAAACATAACCTGGTCAGAGCCCCACAAGTCACCCCATCCTGGATTCCCCTAGGTCTCTAGTTTTACAAAATGCACAGGTTTGGTAGGTTTCCCTAGGTGCCGGCTGAGCTAGAGGCCAAAATCTACAGGTAGGCACTTTGCAAAAAACAGCTCTGTTTTCTGTCATAAAATGGGATGTGTCCACGTTGTCTTTTGTGGCATTTCCTGTCGTGGGCGCTAGGCCTACCCACACAAGTGAGGTATCATTTTTATAGGGAGACTTGGGGGAACGCTGGGTGGAAGGAAATTTGTGGCTCCTCTCAGATTCCAGAACTTCCTTTCACCGAAATGTGAGGAAAACGTGTTTTTTTAGCCACATTTTGAGGTTCGCAAAGGATTCTGGGTAACAGAACCTGGTCAGAGCCCCACAAGTCACCCCACCTTCGATTCCCCTAGGTTTGTAGTTTTCAAAAATGCACAGGTTTGGTAGGTTTCCCTAGGTGCCGGCTCAGCTAGAGGCCAAAATCCACAGGTAGGCACTTTGCAAAAAACAGCTCTGTTTTCTGTCAAAAAATGGGATGTGTCCACGTTGTGTTTTGGGGCATTTCCTGTTGCGGGTGCTAGGCCTACCCACACAAGTGAGGTATCATTTTTATCGGGAGACTTGGGGAAACGCTGGGTGGAAGGAAATGTGTGGCTCCTCTCAGATTCCAGAACTTCCTGTCACCGAAATGTGAGGAAAACATGTTTTTTTAGCCACATTTTGAGGTTTGCATAGGATTCTGGGTAACAGAACCTGGTCAGAACCCCACAAGTCACCCCATCTTGGATTCCCCTAGGTCTCTAGTTTTCAAAAATGCACAGGTTTGGCAGGTTTTCCTAGGTGCCGGCTGAGCTAGACGCCAAAATCTACATGTAGGCACTATGCAAAAAACAGCTCTGTTTTCTGTCAAAAAAATGGGATGTGTCCACGTTGTGTTTTGGGGCATTTTCTGTTGCGGGCGCTAGGCCTACCTACACAAGTGAGGTATCATTTTTATAGGGAGACTTTGGGGAACGCTGGGTGGAAGGAAATTTGTGGCTCCTCTCAGATTCCAGAACTTTCTGTCACCGAAATGCGTGGAAAACGTGTTTATTTAGCCACATTTTGAGGTTTGCAAAGGATTCTGGGTAACAGAACCTGGTCAGAGCCCCACAAGCCACCCCATATTGGATTCCCCTAGATCTCTAGTTTAAAAAAATGCACAGGTTTGGTAGGTTTCCATAGGTGCCAGCTGAGCTAGAGGCCAAAATCTACAGGTAGGCACTTTTAAAAAAACAGCTCTGTTTTCTGTAAAAAAATGGGATGTGTCCACGTTGTGTTTTGGGGCATTTTCTGTTGTGGGCGCTAGGCCTACCCACACAAGTGAGGTATCATTTTTATCGGGAGACTTGGGGGAACGCTGGGTGGAAGGAAATTTGTGGCTCCTCTCAGATTCCAGAACTTTCTGTCACCGAAATGTGAGGAAAACGTGTTTTTTTAGCCACATTTTGAGGTTCGCAAAGGATTCTGGGTAACAGAACCTGGTCAGAGCCCCACAAGTCACCCCATCTTGGATTTCCCTAGGTTTCTAGTTTTCAAAAATGCACAGGTTTGGTAGGTTTCCTTGGGTGCCGGCTGAGCTAGAGGCCAAAATCTACAGGTAGGCACTTTGCAAAAAACAGCTCTGTTTTCTGTCCAAAAATGGGATGTGTCCACTTTGTGTTTTGGGGCATTTCCTGTCGTAGGAGCTAGGCCTACCCACACAAGTGAGGTACCATTTTTATCGTGAGACTTCGGGGAACGCTGGGTGGAAGGAAATTTGTGGCTCCTCTCAGATTCCAGAACTTTCTGCCACCGAAATGTGAGGAAATCATGTTTATTTAGCCACATTTTGAGGTTTGCAAAGGATTCTGGGTAACAGAACCTGGTCAGAGCCCCACAAGTCACCCCATCTTGGATTCCCCTAGGTCTCTAGTTTTCACAAATGCACAGGTTTGGTAGGTTTCCCTAGGTGCCGGCTGAGCTAGAGGCCAAAATCCACAGGTAGGCACTTTGTAAAAAAACGGCTCTGTTTTCTGTCAAAAAATGGGATGTGTCCACGTTGTGTTTTGGGGCATTTCCTGTCGCGGGCGCTAGGCCTACCCACTCAAATGAGGTATCATTTTTATCGGGAGACTTGGGGGAACGCTGGGTGGAAGGAAACTTGTGGCTCCTCTCAGATTCCAGAACTTTCTGTTGCCGAAATGTGAGGAGAACGTTTTTTTTAGCCACATTTTGAGGTTTACAAAGGATTCTGGGAAACATAACCTGGTCAGAGCCCCACAAGTCACCCCATCCTGGATTCCCCTAGGTCTCTAGTTTTACAAAATGCACAGGTTTGGTAGGTTTCCCTAGGTGCCGGCTGAGCTAGAGGCCAAAATCTACAGGTAGGCACTTTGCAAAAAACAGCTCTATTTTCTGTCATAAAATGGGATGTGTCCACGTTGTCTTTTGTGGCATTTCCTGTCGTGGGCGCTAGGCCTACCCACACAAGTGAGGTATCATTTTTATAGGGAGACTTGGGGGAACGCTGGGTGGAAGGAAATTTGTGGCTCCTCTCAGATTCCAGAACTTCCTTTCACCGAAATGTGAGGAAAACGTGTTTTTTTAGCCACATTTTGAGGTTCGCAAAGGATTCTGGGTAACAGAACCTGGTCAGAGCCCCACAAGTCACCCCACCTTCGATTCCCCTAGGTTTGTAGTTTTCAAAAATGCACAGGTTTGGTAGGTTTCCCTAGGTGCCGGCTCAGCTAGAGGCCAAAATCCACAGGTAGGCACTTTGCAAAAAACAGCTCTGTTTTCTGTCAAAAAATGGGATGTGTCCACGTTGTGTTTTGGGGCATTTCCTGTTGCGGGTGCTAGGCCTACCCACACAAGTGAGGTATCATTTTTATCGGGAGACTTGGGGAAACGCTGGGTGGAAGGAAATGTGTGGCTCCTCTCAGATTCCAGAACTTCCTGTCACCGAAATGTGAGGAAAACATGTTTTTTTAGCCACATTTTGAGGTTTGCATAGGATTCTGGGTAACAGAACCTGGTCAGAACCCCACAAGTCACCCCATCTTGGATTCCCCTAGGTCTCTAGTTTTCAAAAATGCACAGGTTTGGCAGGTTTCCCTAGGTGCCGGCTGAGCTAGACGCCAAAATCTACATGTAGGCACTATGCAAAAAACAGCTCTGTTTTCTGTCAAAAAAATGGGATGTGTCCACGTTGTGTTTTGGGGCATTTTCTGTTGCGGGCGCTAGGCCTACCTACACAAGTGAGGTATCATTTTTATAGGGAGACTTTGGGGAACGCTGGGTGGAAGGAAATTTGTGGCTCCTCTCAGATTCCAGAACTTTCTGTCACCGAAATGCGAGGAAAACGTGTTTATTTAGCCACATTTTGAGGTTTGCAAAGGATTCTGGGTAACAGAACCTGGTCAGAGCCCCACAAGCCACCCCATATTGGATTCCCCTAGATCTCTAGTTTAAAAAAATGCACAGGTTTGTAGGTTTCTATAGGTGCCAGCTGAGCTAGAGGCCAAAATCTACAGGTAGGCACTTTTAAAAAAACAGCTCTGTTTTCTGTAAAAAAATGGGATGTGTCCACGTTGTGTTTTGGGGCATTTTCTGTTGTGGGCGCTAGGCCTACCCACACAAGTGAGGTATCATTTTTTTCGGGAGACTTGGGGGAACGCTGGGTGGAAGGAAACTTGTGGCTCCTCTCAGATTCCAGAACTTTCTGTCACCGAAATGTGAGGAGAACGTGTTTTTTTAGCCACCTTTTGAGGTTTGCAAAGGATTCTGGGTAACAGAACCTGGTCAGAGCCCCACAAGTCACCCCATCTTGGATTCCCAAAGGTCTCTAGTTTTAAAAAATGCACAGGTTTGGTAGGTTTCCCTAGGTGCCGGCTGAGCTAGAGGCCAAAATCTACAGGTAGGCACTTTGCAAAAAACAGCTCTGTTTTCTGTAAAAAAATGGGATGTGTCCACGTTGTGTGTTGGGGCATTTTCTGTTGCGGGCGCTAGGCCTACCCACACAAGTGAGGTATCATTTTAATCGGGAGACTTGGGGGAACGCTGGGTGGAAGGACATTTGTGGCTCCTCTTAGATTCCAGAACTTCCTTTCACCGAAATGTGAGGAAAACGTGTTTTTTTAGCCACATTTTGAGGTTTGCAAAGGATTCTGGGTAACAGAACCTGGTCAGAGCCCCACAAGTCACCCCATCTTCGATTCCCCTAGGTTTGAAGTTTTAAAAAATGCACAGGTTTGGTAGGTTTCCCTAGGTGCCGGCTCAGCTAGAGGCCAAAATCTACAGGTAGGCACTTTGCAAAAAACAGCTCTGTTTTCTGTCAAAAAATGGGATGTGTCCACGTTGTGTTTTGGGGCATTTCCTGTTGCGGGTGCTAGGCCTACCCACACAAGTGAGGTATCATTTTTATCGGGAGACTTGGGGAAACGCTGGGTGGAAGGAAATGTGTGGCTCCTCTCAGATTCCAGAACTTCCTGTCACCGAAATGTGAGGAAAACTTGTTTTTTTAGCCACATTTTGAGGTTTGCATAGGATTCTGGGTAACAGAACCTGGTCAGAACCCCACAAGTCACCCCATCTTGGATTCCCCTAGGTCTCTAGTTTTAAAAAATGCACAGGTTTGGCAGGTTTCCCTAGGTGCCGGCTGAGCTAGACGCCAAAATCTACAGGTAGGCACTATGCAAAAAACAGCTCTGTTTTCTGTCAAAAAAATGGGATGTGTCCACGTTGTGTTTTGGGGCATTTTCTGTTGCGGGCGCTAGGCCTACCTACACAAGTGAGGTATCATTTTTATAGGGAGACTTTGGGGAACGCTGGGTGGAAGGAAATTTGTGGCTCCTCTCAGATTCCAGAACTTTCTGTCACCGAAATGCGAGGAAAACGTGTTTATTTAGCCACATTTTGAGGTTTGCAAAGGATTCTGGGTAACAGAACCTGGTCAGAGCCCCACAAGCCACCCCATATTGCATTCCCCTAGATCTCTAGTTTAAAAAAATGCACAGGATTGGTAGGTTTCCCTAGGTGCCAGCTGAGCTAGAGGCCAAAATCTACAGGTAGGCACTTAGCAAAAAACAGCTCTGTTTTCTGTCAAAAAATGGGACGTGTCCACGTTGTGTTTTGGGGCATTTTCTGTCGCGGGCGCTAGGCCTACCCACACAAGTGAGGTATCATTTTTATCGGGAGACTTGGGGGAACGCTGGGTGGAAGGAAATTTGTGGCTCCTGTCAGATTCCAGAACTTTCTGTCACCGAAATGTGAGGAAAACGTGTTTTTTTTAGCCACATTTTGAGGTTTGCAAAGGATTCTGGGTAACAGAACCTGGTCAGAGCCCCACAAGTCACCCCATCTTCGATTCCCCTAGGTCTCTAGTTTTAAAAAATGCACAGGTTTGGTAGGTTTCCCTAGGTGCCGGCTCAGCTAGAGGCCAAAATCTACAGGTAGGCACTTTGCAAAAAACAGCTCTGTTTTTTGTCAAAAAAATGGGATGTGTCCACGTTGTGTTTTGGGGCATTTTCTGTTGCGGGCGCTAGGCCTACCTACACAAGTGAGGTATCATTTTTATCGGGAGACTTTGGGGAACGCTGGGTGGAAAGAAATTTGCGGCTCCTCTCAGATTCCAGAACTTTCTGTCACCGAAATGCGAGGAAAACATGTTTATTTAGCCACATTTTGAGGTTTGCAAAGGATTCTGGGTAACATAACCTGGTCAGAGCCCCACAAGCCACCCCATATTGGATTCCCCTAGGTCTCTAGTTTTCAAAAATGCACAGGTTTGGTAGGTTTCCCTAGGTGCCGGCTGAGCTAGAGGCCAAAATCTACAGGTAGGCACTATGCAAAAAAACAGCTCTGTTTTCCGTCAAAAAAATGGGATGTGTCCACGTTGTGTTTTGGGTCATTTCCTGTCGCGGGCGCTAGGCCTACCCACACAAGTGAGGTACCATTTTTATAGGGAGACTTGGGGGAACGCTGGGTGGAAGGAAATTTGTGGCTCCTCTCAGATTCCAGAACTTCCTGTCACCGAAATGTGAGGAAAACGTGTTTTTTTAGCCACATTTTGAGGTTTGCATAGGATTCTGGGTAACAGAACCTGGTCAGAGCCCCACAAGTCACCCCATCTTGAATTCCCCTAGGTCTATAGTTTTCAAAAATGCACAGGTTTAGCAGGTTTCCCTAGTTGCCGGCTGAGCTAGACGCCAAAATCTACAGGTAGGCACTATGCAAAAAACAGCTCTGTTTTCTGTCAAAAAAATGGGATGAGTCCACGTTGTGTTTTGGGGCATTTCCTGTTGCGGGCGCTAGGCCTACCCACACAAGTGAGGTATCATTTTTATCGGGAGACTTGGCGGAACGCTGGGTGGAAGGAAATTTGTGGGTCCTCTCAGATTCCAGAACTTTCTGTCACCGAAATGCGAGAAAAACGTGTTTATTTAGCCACATTTTGAGGTTTGCAAAGGATTCTGGGTAACAGAATCTGGTCAGAGCCCCACAAGCCACCCCATATTGGATTCCCGTACGTCTCTAGTTTTCAAAAATGCACAGGTTTGGTAGGTTTCCCTAGGTGCCGGCTGAGCTAGAGGCCAAAATCTACAGGTAGGCACTATGCAAAAAACAGCTCTTTTTTCTGGCAAAAAAAATGAGATGTGTCCACGTTGTGTTTTGGGGCATTTCTTGTTGCAGGCGCTTGGCCTACCCACACAAGTGAGGTATCATTTTTATCGGGAGACTTGTGGGAATGCTGGGTGGAAGGAAAATTGTGGCTCCTCTCAGATTCCAGAACTTTCTGTCACCGAAATGCGAGTAAAACGTGTTTATTTAGCCACATTTTGAGGTTTGCAAAGGATTCTGGGTAACAGAACCTGGTCAGAGCCCCACAAGCCACCCCATATTGGATTCCCCTAGATCTCTAGTTTTAAAAAATGCACAGGTTTGGTAGGTTTCCCTAGGTGCCGGCTGAGATAGAGGCCAAAATCTACAGGTAGGCACTTTGAAAAAAACAGCTCTGTTTTCTGTCAAAAAATGGGATGTGTCCACGTTGTGTGTTGGGGCATTTTCTGTTGCGGGCGCTAGGCCTACCCACACAAGTGAGGTATCATTTTAATCGGGAGACTTGGGGGAACGCTGGGTGGAAGGAAATTTGTGGCTCCTCTTAGATTCCAGAACTTGCTTTCACCGAAATGTGAGGAAAACGTGTTTTTTTAGCCACATTTTGAGGTTTGCAAAGGATTCTGGGTAACAGAACCTGGTCAGAGCCCCACAAGTCACCCCATCTTCGATTCCCCTAGGTCTCTAGTTTTAAAAAATGCACAGGTTTGGTAGGTTTCCCTAGGTGCCGGCTCAGCTAGAGGCCAAAATCTACAGGTAGGCACTTTGCAAAAAACAGCTCTGTTTTCTGTCAAAAAATGGGATGTGTCCACGTTGTGTTTTGGGGCATTTCCTGTTGCGGGTGCTAGGCCTACCCACACAAGTGAGGTATCATTTTTATCGGGAGACTTGGGGGAACGCTGGGTGGAAGGAAATTTGTGGCTCCTCTCAGATTCCAGAACTTCCTGTCACCGAAATGTGAGGAAAACGTGTTTTTTTAGCCACATTTTGAGGTTTGCATAGGATTCTGGGTAACAGAACCTGGTCAGAGCCCCACAAGTCACCCCATCTTGGATTCCCCTAGGTCTCTAGTTTTCAAAAATGCACAGGTTTGGCAGGTTTCCCTAGGTGCCGGCTGAGCTAGACGCCAAAATCTACAGGTAGGCACTATGCAAAAAACAGCTCTGTTTTTTGTAAAAAAAATGGGATGTGTCCACGTTGTGTTTTGGGGCATTTTCTGTTGCGGGCGCTAGGCCTACCTACACAAGTGAGGTATCATTTTTATCGGGAGACTTTGGGGAACGCTGGGTGGAAGGAAATTTGTGGCTCCTCTCAGATTCCAGAACTTTCTGTCATCGAAATGCGAGGAAAACATGTTTATTTAGCCACATTTTGAGGTTTGCAAAGGATTCTGGGTAACATAACCTGGTCAGAGCCCCACAAGCCACCCCATATTGGATTCCCCTAGGTCTCTAGTTTTCAGAAATGCACAGGTTTGGT
This sequence comes from Pleurodeles waltl, assembly GCF_031143425.1. NCBI lineage: Eukaryota > Metazoa > Chordata > Amphibia > Caudata > Salamandridae > Pleurodeles > Pleurodeles waltl. The sequence continues at coordinate 499,265,134 of NC_090440.1, forward strand.
AGGTTTCCCTAGGTGCCGGCTGAGCTAGAGGCCAAAATCTACAGGTAGGCACTATGCAAAAAAACAGCTCTGTTTTCTGTCAAAAAAATGGGATGTGTCCACGTTGTGTTTTGGGTCATTTCCTGTCGCGGGCGCTAGGCCTACCCACACAAGTGAGGTACCATTTTTATAGGGAGACTTGGGGGAACGCTGAGTGGAAGGAAATTTGTGGCTCCTCTCAGATTCCAGAACTTCCTGTCACCGAAATGTGAGGAAAACGTGTTTTTTTAGCCACATTTTGAGGTTTGCATAGGATTCTGGGTAACAGAACCTGGTCAGAGCCCCACAAGTCACCCCATCTTGAATTCCCCTAGGTCTATAGTTTTCAAAAATGCATAGGTTTAGCAGGTTTCCCTAGGTGCCGGCTGAGCTAGACGCCAAAATCTACAGGTAGGCACTATGCAAAAAACAGCTCTGTTTTCTGTCAAAAAAATGGGATGTGTCCACGTTGTGTTTTGGGGCATTTCCTGTTGCGGGCGCTAGGCCTACCCACACAAGTGAGGTATCATTTTTATCGGGAGACTTGGCGGAACGCTGGGTGGAAGGAAATTTGTGGGTCCTCTCAGATTCCAGAACTTTCTATCACCGAAATGCGAGAAAAACGTGTTTATTTAGCCACATTTTGAGGTTTGCAAAGGATTCTGGGTAACAGAATCTGGTCAGAGCCCCACAAGCCACCCCATATTGGATTCCCGTACGTCTCTAGTTTTAAAAAATGCACAGGTTTGGTAGGTTTCCCTAGGTGCCGGCTGAGCTAGAGGCCAAAATCTACAGGTAGGCACTATGCAAAAAACAGCTCTTTTTTCTGGCAAAAAAAATGAGATGTGTCCACGTTGTGTTTTGGGGCATTTCTTGTTGCAGGCGCTTGGCCTACCCACACAAGTGAGGTATCATTTTTATCGGGAGACTTGTGGGAATGCTGGGTGGAAGGAAAATTGTGGCTCCTCTCAGATTCCAGAACTTTCTGTCACCGAAATGCGAGTAAAACGTGTTTATTTAGCCACATTTTGAGGTTTGCAAAGGATTCTGGGTAACAGAACCTGGTCAGAGCCCCACAAGCCACCCCATATTGGATTCCCCTAGATCTCTAGTTTTAAAAAATGCACAGGTTTGGTAGGTTTCCCTAGGTGCCGGCTGAGATAGAGGCCAAAATCTACAGGTAGGCACTATGCAAAAAACAGCTCTGTTTTCTGTCAAAAAAATGGGATGTGTCCACGTTGTGTGTTGGGGCATTTTCTGTTGCGGGCGCTAGGCCTACCCACACAAGTGAGGTATCATTTTAATCGGGAGACTTGGGGGAACGCTGGGTGGAAGGAAATTTGTGGCTCCTCTTAGATTCCAGAACTTCCTTTCACCGAAATGTGAGGAAAACATGTTTTTTTAGCCACATTTTGAGGTTTGCAAAGGATTCTGGGTAACAGAACCTGGTCAGAGCCCCACAAGTCACCCCATCTTCGATTCCCCTAGGTCTCTAGTTTTCAAAAATGCACAGGTTTGGTAGGTTTCCCTAGGTGCCAGCTCAGCTAGAGGCCAAAATCTACAGGTAGGCACTTTGCAAAAAACAGCTCTGTTTTCTGTCAAAAAATGGGATGTGTCCACGTTGTGTTTTGGGGCATTTCCTGTTGCGGGTGCTAGGCCTACCCACACAAGTGAGGTATCATTTTTATCGGGAGACTTGGGGGAACTCTGGATGGAAGGAAATTTGTGGCTCCTCTCAGATTCCAGAACTTCCTGTCACCGAAATGTGAGGAAAATGTGTTTTTTTAGCCACATTTTGAGGTTTGCATAGGATTCTGGGTAACAGAACCTGGTCAGAGCCCCACAAGTCACCCCATCTTGGATTCCCCTAGGTCTCTAGTTTTCAAAAATGCACAGGTTTGGCAGGTTTCCCTAGGTGCCGGCTGAGCTAGACGCCAAAATCTACAGGTAGGCACTATGCAAAAAACAGCTCTGTTTTCTGTAAAAAAAATGGGATGTGTCCACGTTGTGTTTTGGGGCATTTTCTGTTGCGGGCGCTAGGCCTACCCACACAAGTGAGGTATCATTTTAATCGGGAGACTTGGGGGAACGCTGGGTGGAAGGAAATTTGTGGCTCCTCTTAGATTCCAGAACTTCCTTTCACCGAAATGTGAGGAAAACGTGTTTTTTTAGCCACATTTTGAGGTTTGCAAAGGATTCTGGGTAACAGAACCTGGTCAGAGCCCCACAAGTCACGCCATCTTCGATTCCCCTAGGTCTCTAGTTTTAAAAAATGCACAGGTTTGGTAGGTTTCCCTAGGTGCCGGCTCAGCTAGAGGCCAAAATCTACAGGTAGGCACTTTGCAAAAAACAGCTCTGTTTTCTGTCAAAAAATGGGACGTGTCCACGTTGTGTTTTGGGGCATTTCCTGTTGCGGGTGCTAGGCCTACCCACACAAGTGAGGTATCATTTTTATCGGGAGACTTGGGGGAACGCTGGGTGGAAGGAAATTTGTGGCTCCTCTCAGATTCCAGAACTTCCTGTCACCGAAATGTGAGGAAAACGTGTTTTTTTAGCCACATTTTGAGGTTTGCATAGGATTCTGGGTAACAGAACCTGGTCAGAGCCCCACAAGTCACCCCATCTTGGATTCCCCTAGGTCTCTAGTTTTCAAAAATGCACAGGTTTGGCAGGTTTCCCTAGGTGCCGGCTGAGCTAGACGCCAAAATCTACAGGTAGGCACTATGCAAAAAACAGCTCTGTTTTCTGTCAAAAAAATGGGATGTGTCCACGTTGTGTTTTGGGGCATTTTCTGTTGCGGGCGCTAGGCCTACCTACACAAGTGAGGTATCATTTTTATCGGGAGACTTTGGGGAACGCTGGGTGGAAGGAAATTTGTGGCTCCTCTCAGATTCCAGAACTTTCTGTCACCGAAATGCGAGAAAAACATGTTTATTTAGCCACATTTTGAGGTTTGCAAAGGATTCTGGGTAACAGAACCTGGTCAGAGCCCCACAAGCCACCCCATCTTGGATTCCCCTAGGTCTCTAGTTTTCAAAAATGCACAGGTTTGGCAGGTTTCCCTAGGTGCCGGCTGAGCTAGACGCCAAAATCTACAGGTAGGCACTATGCAAAAAACAGCTCTGTTTTCTGTAAAAAAAATGGGATGTGTCCACGTTGTGTTTTGGGTCATTTCCTGTTGCGGGCGCTAAGCCTACCCACACAAGTGAGGTATCATTTTTATCGGGAGACTTGTGGGAACGCTGGGTGGAAGGAAAATTGTGGCTCCTCTCAGATTCCAGAACTTTCTGTCACCGAAATGCGAGGAAAACGTGTTTATTTAGCCACATTTTGGGGTTTGCAAAGGATTCTGGGTAACAGAACCTGGTCAGAGCCCCACAAGCCACCCCATATTGGATTCCCCTAGATCTCTAGTTTAAGAAAATGCACAAGTTTGGTAGGTCTCCCTAGGTGCCAGCTGAGCTAGAGGCCAAAATCTACAGGTAGGCACTTTGCAAAAAACAGCTCTGTTTTCCGTCAAAAAATGGGATGTGTCCACGTTGTGTTTTGGGGCATTTTCTGTCGCGGGCGCTAGGCCTACCCACACAAGTGAGGTATCATTTTTATCGGGAGACTTGGGGGAACGCTGGGTGGAAGGAAATTTGTGGCTCCTCTCAGATTCCAGAACTTTCTGTCACCGAAATGTGAGGAAAACGTGTTTTTTTAGCCACATTTTGAGGTTCGCAAAGGATTCTGGGTAACAGAACCTGGTCAGAGCCCCACAAGTCACCCCATCTTGGATTTCCCTAGGTTTCTAGTTTTCAAAAATGCACAGGTTTGGTAGGTTTTCTTGGGTGCCGGCTGAGCTAGAGGCCAAAATCTACAGGTAGGCACTTTGCAAAAAACAGCTCTGTTTTCTGTCCAAAAATGGGATGTGTCCACTTTGTGTTTTGGGGCATTTCCTGTCGTAGGAGCTAGGCCTACCCACACAAGTGAGGTACCATTTTTATCGTGAGACTTCGGGGAACGCTGGGTGGAAGGAAATTTGTGGCTCCTCTCAGATTCCAGAACTTTCTGCCACCGAAATGTGAGGAAATCATGTTTATTTAGCCACATTTTGAGGTTTGCAAAGGATTCTGGGTAACAGAACCTGGTCAGAGCCCCACAAGTCACCCCATCTTGGATTCCCCTAGGTCTCTAGTTTTCACAAATGCACAGGTTTGGTAGGTTTCCCTAGGTGCCGGCTGAGCTAGAGGCCAAAATCCACAGGTAGGCACTTTGTAAAAAAACGGCTCTGTTTTCTGTCAAAAAATGGGATGTGTCCACGTTGTGTTTTGGGGCATTTCCTGTCGCGGGCGCTAGGCCTACCCACTCAAATGAGGTATCATTTTTATCGGGAGACTTGGGGGAACGCTGGGTGGAAGGAAACTTGTGGCTCCTCTCAGATTCCAGAACTTTCTGTTGCCGAAATGTGAGGAGAACGTTTTTTTTAGCCACATTTTGAGGTTTACAAAGGATTCTGGGAAACATAACCTGGTCAGAGCCCCACAAGTCACCCCATCCTGGATTCCCCTAGGTCTCTAGTTTTACAAAATGCACAGGTTTGGTAGGTTTCCCTAGGTGCCGGCTGAGCTAGAGGCCAAAATCTACAGGTAGGCACTTTGCAAAAAACAGCTCTGTTTTCTGTCATAAAATGGGATGTGTCCACGTTGTCTTTTGTGGCATTTCCTGTCGTGGGCGCTAGGCCTACCCACACAAGTGAGGTATCATTTTTATAGGGAGACTTGGGGGAACGCTGGGTGGAAGGATATTTGTGGCTCCTCTCAGATTCCAGAACTTCCTTTCACCGAAATGTGAGGAAAACGTGTTTTTTTAGCCACATTTTGAGGTTCGCAAAGGATTCTGGGTAACAGAACCTGGTCAGAGCCCCACAAGTCACCCCACCTTCGATTCCCCTAGGTTTGTAGTTTTCAAAAATGCACAGGTTTGGTAGGTTTCCCTAGGTGCCGGCTCAGCTAGAGGCCAAAATCCACAGGTAGGCACTTTGCAAAAAACAGCTCTGTTTTCTGTCAAAAAATGGGATGTGTCCACGTTGTGTTTTGGGGCATTTCCTGTTGCGGGTGCTAGGCCTACCCACACAAGTGAGGTATCATTTTTATCGGGAGACTTGGGGAAACGCTGGGTGGAAGGAAATGTGTGGCTCCTCTCAGATTCCAGAACTTCCTGTCACCGAAATGTGAGGAAAACATGTTTTTTTAGCCACATTTTGAGGTTTGCATAGGATTCTGGGTAACAGAACCTGGTCAGAACCCCACAAGTCACCCCATCTTGGATTCCCCTAGGTCTCTAGTTTTCAAAAATGCACAGGTTTGGCAGGTTTCCCTAGGTGCCGGCTGAGCTAGACGCCAAAATCTACATGTAGGCACTATGCAAAAAACAGCTCTGTTTTCTGTCAAAAAAATGGGATGTGTCCACGTTGTGTTTTGGGGCATTTTCTGTTGCGGGCGCTAGGCCTACCTACACAAGTGAGGTATCATTTTTATAGGGAGACTTTGGGGAACGCTGGGTGGAAGGAAATTTGTGGCTCCTCTCAGATTCCAGAACTTTCTGTCACCGAAATGCGTGGAAAACGTGTTTATTTAGCCACATTTTGAGGTTTGCAAAGGATTCTGGGTAACAGAACCTGGTCAGAGCCCCACAAGCCACCCCATATTGGATTCCCCTAGATCTCTAGTTTAAAAAAATGCACAGGTTTGGTAGGTTTCCATAGGTGCCAGCTGAGCTAGAGGCCAAAATCTACAGGTAGGCACTTTTAAAAAAACAGCTCTGTTTTCTGTAAAAAAATGGGATGTGTCCACGTTGTGTTTTGGGGCATTTTCTGTTGTGGGCGCTAGGCCTACCCACACAAGTGAGGTATCATTTTTATCGGGAGACTTGGGGGAACGCTGGGTGGAAGGAAATTTGTGGCTCCTCTCAGATTCCAGAACTTTCTGTCACCGAAATGTGAGGAAAACGTGTTTTTTTAGCCACATTTTGAGGTTCGCAAAGGATTCTGGGTAACAGAACCTGGTCAGAGCCCCACAAGTCACCCCATCTTGGATTTCCCTAGGTTTCTAGTTTTCAAAAATGCACAGGTTTGGTAGGTTTCCTTGGGTGCCGGCTGAGCTAGAGGCCAAAATCTACAGGTAGGCACTTTGCAAAAAACAGCTCTGTTTTCTGTCCAAAAATGGGATGTGTCCACTTTGTGTTTTGGGGCATTTCCTGTCGTAGGAGCTAGGCCTACCCACACAAGTGAGGTACCATTTTTATCGTGAGACTTCGGGGAACGCTGGGTGGAAGGAAATTTGTGGCTCCTCTCAGATTCCAGAACTTTCTGCCACCGAAATGTGAGGAAATCATGTTTATTTAGCCACATTTTGAGGTTTGCAAAGGATTCTGGGTAACAGAACCTGGTCAGAGCCCCACAAGTCACCCCATCTTGGATTCCCCTAGGTCTCTAGTTTTCACAAATGCACAGGTTTGGTAGGTTTCCCTAGGTGCCGGCTGAGCTAGAGGCCAAAATCCACAGGTAGGCACTTTGTAAAGAAACGGCTCTGTTTTCTGTCAAAAAATGGGATGTGTCCACGTTGTGTTTTGGGGCATTTCCTGTCGCGGGCGCTAGGCCTACCCACTCAAATGAGGTATCATTTTTATCGGGAGACTTGGGGGAACGCTGGGTGGAAGGAAACTTGTGGCTCCTCTCAGATTCCAGAACTTTCTGTTGCCGAAATGTGAGGAGAACGTTTTTTTTAGCCACATTTTGAGGTTTACAAAGGATTCTGGGAAACATAACCTGGTCAGAGCCCCACAAGTCACCCCATCCTGGATTCCCCTAGGTCTCTAGTTTTACAAAATGCACAGGTTTGGTAGGTTTCCCTAGGTGCCGGCTGAGCTAGAGGCCAAAATCTACAGGTAGGCACTTTGCAAAAAACAGCTCTGTTTTCTGTCATAAAATGGGATGTGTCCACGTTGTCTTTTGTGGCATTTCCTGTCGTGGGCGCTAGGCCTACCCACACAAGTGAGGTATCATTTTTATAGGGAGACTTGGGGGAACGCTGGGTGGAAGGAAATTTGTGGCTCCTCTCAGATTCCAGAACTTCCTTTCACCGAAATGTGAGGAAAACGTGTTTTTTTAGCCACATTTTGAGGTTCGCAAAGGATTCTGGGTAACAGAACCTGGTCAGAGCCCCACAAGTCACCCCACCTTCGATTCCCCTAGGTTTGTAGTTTTCAAAAATGCACAGGTTTGGTAGGTTTCCCTAGGTGCCGGCTCAGCTAGAGGCCAAAATCCACAGGTAGGCACTTTGCAAAAAACAGCTCTGTTTTCTGTCAAAAAATGGGATGTGTCCACGTTGTGTTTTGGGGCATTTCCTGTTGCGGGTGCTAGGCCTACCCACACAAGTGAGGTATCATTTTTATCGGGAGACTTGGGGAAACGCTGGGTGGAAGGAAATGTGTGGCTCCTCTCAGATTCCAGAACTTCCTGTCACCGAAATGTGAGGAAAACATGTTTTTTTAGCCACATTTTGAGGTTTGCATAGGATTCTGGGTAACAGAACCTGGTCAGAACCCCACAAGTCACCCCATCTTGGATTCCCCTAGGTCTCTAGTTTTCAAAAATGCACAGGTTTGGCAGGTTTCCCTAGGTGCCGGCTGAGCTAGACGCCAAAATCTACATGTAGGCACTATGCAAAAAACAGCTCTGTTTTCTGTCAAAAAAATGGGATGTATCCACGTTGTGTTTTGGGGCATTTTCTGTTGCGGGCGCTAGACCTACCTACACAAGTGAGGTATCATTTTTATAGGGAGACTTTGGGGAACGCTGGGTGGAAAGAAATTTGTGGCTCCTCTCAGATTCCAGAACTTTCTGTCACCGAAATGCGAGGAAAACGTGTTTATTTAGCCACATTTTGAGGTTTGCAAAGGATTCTGGGTAACAGAACCTGGTCAGAGCCCCACAAGCCACCCCATATTGGATTCCCCTAGATCTCTAGTTTAAAAAAATGCACAGGTTTGTAGGTTTCCATAGGTGCCAGCTGAGCTAGAGGCCAAAATCTACAGGTAGGCACTTTTAAAAAAACAGCTCTGTTTTCTGTAAAAAAATGGGATGTGTCCACGTTGTGTTTTGGGGCATTTTCTGTTGTGGGCGCTAGGCCTACCCACACAAGTGAGGTATCATTTTTTTCGGGAGACTTGGGGGAACGCTGGGTGGAAGGAAACTTGTGGCTCCTCTCAGATTCCAGAACTTTCTGTCACCGAAATGTGAGGAGAACGTGTTTTTTTAGCCACCTTTTGAGGTTTGCAAAGGATTCTGGGTAACAGAACCTGGTCAGAGCCCCACAAGTCACCCCATCTTGGATTCCCAAAGGTCTCTATTTTTAAAAAATGCACAGGTTTGGTAGGTTTCCCTAGGTGCCGGCTGAGCTAGAGGCCAAAATCTACAGGTAGGCACTTTGCAAAAAACAGCTCTGTTTTCTGTAAAAAAATGGGATGTGTCCACGTTGTGTGTTGGGGCATTTTCTGTTGCGGGCGCTAGGCCTACCCACACAAGTGAGGTATCATTTTAATCGGGAGACTTGGGGGAACGCTGGGTGGAAGGAAATTTGTGGCTCCTCTTAGATTCCAGAACTTCCTTTCACCGAAATGTGAGGAAAACGTGTTTTTTTAGCCACATTTTGAGGTTTGCAAAGGATTCTGGGTAACAGAACCTGGTCAGAGCCCCACAAGTCACCCCATCTTCGATTCCCCTAGGTTTGTAGTTTTAAAAAATGCACAGGTTTGGTAGGTTTCCCTAGGTGCCGGCTCAGCTAGAGGCCAAAATCTACAGGTAGGCACTTTGCAAAAAACAGCTCTGTTTTCTGTCAAAAAATGGGATGTGTCCACGTTGTGTTTTGGGGCATTTCCTGTTGCGGGTGCTAGGCCTACCCACACAAGTGAGGTATCATTTTTATCGGGAGACTTGGGGAAACGCTGGGTGGAAGGAAATGTGTGGCTCCTCTCAGATTCCAGAACTTCCTGTCACCGAAATGTGAGGAAAACGTGTTTTTTTAGCCACATTTTGAGGTTTGCATAGGATTCTGGGTAACAGAACCTGGTCAGAACCCCACAAGTCACCCCATCTTGGATTCCCCTAGGTCTCTAGTTTTAAAAAATGCACAGGTTTGGCAGGTTTCCCTAGGTGCCGGCTGAGCTAGACGCCAAAATCTACAGGTAGGCACTATGCAAAAAACAGCTCTGTTTTCTGTCAAAAAAATGGGATGTGTCCACGTTGTGTTTTGGGGCATTTTCTGTTGCGGGCGCTAGGCCTACCTACACAAGTGAGGTATCATTTTTATAGGGAGACTTTGGGGAACGCTGGGTGGAAGGAAATTTGTGGCTCCTCTCAGATTCCAGAACTTTCTGTCACCGAAATGCGAGGAAAACGTGTTTATTTAGCCACATTTTGAGGTTTGCAAAGGATTCTGGGTAACAGAACCTGGTCAGAGCCCCACAAGCCACCCCATATTGGATTCCCCTAGATCTCTAGTTTAAAAAAATGCACAGGATTGGTAGGTTTCCCTAGGTGCCAGCTGAGCTAGAGGCCAAAATCTACAGGTAGGCACTTAGCAAAAAACAGCTCTGTTTTCTGTCAAAAAATGGGACGTGTCCACGTTGTGTTTTGGGGCATTTTCTGTCGCGGGCGCTAGGCCTACCCACACAAGTGAGGTATCATTTTTATCGGGAGACTTGGGGGAACGCTGGGTGGAAGGAAATTTGTGGCTCCTGTCAGATTCCAGAACTTTCTGTCACCGAAATGTGAGGAAAACGTGTTTTTTTTAGCCACATTTTGAGGTTTGCAAAGGATTCTGGGTAACAGAACCTGGTCAGAGCCCCACAAGTCACCCCATCTTCGATTCCCCTAGGTCTCTAGTTTTAAAAAATGCACAGGTTTGGTAGGTTTCCCTAGGTGCCGGCTCAGCTAGAGGCCAAAATCTACAGGTAGGCACTTTGCAAAAAACAGCTCTGTTTTCTGTCAAAAAATGGGATGTGTCCACGTTGTGTTTTGGGGCATTTCCTGTTGCGGGTGCTAGGCCTACCCACACAAGTGAGGTATCATTTTTATCGGGAGACTTGGGGGAACGCTGGGTGGAAGGAAATTTGTGGCTCCTCTCAGATTCCAGAACTTCCTGTCACCGAAATGTGAGGAAAACGTGTTTTTTTAGCCACATTTTGAGGTTTGCATAGGATTCTGGGTAACAGAACCTGGTCAGAGCCCCACAAGTCACCCCATCTTGGATTCCCCTAGGTCTCTAGTTTTCAAAAATGCACAGGTTTGGCAGGTTTCCCTAGGTGCCGGCTGAGCTAGACGCCAAAATCTACAGGTAGGCACTATGCAAAAAACAGCTCTGTTTTTTGTCAAAAAAATGGGATGTGTCCACGTTGTGTTTTGGGGCATTTTCTGTTGCGGGCGCTAGGCCTACCTACACAAGTGAGGTATCATTTTTATCGGGAGACTTTGGGGAACGCTGGGTGGAAGGAAATTTGTGGCTCCTCTCAGATTCCAGAACTTTCTGTCACCGAAATGCGAGGAAAACATGTTTATTTAGCCACATTTTGAGGTTTGCAAAGGATTCTGGGTAACATAACCTGGTCAGAGCCCCACAAGCCACCCCATATTGGATTCCCCTAGGTCTCTAGTTTTCAAAAATGCACAGGTTTGGGAGGTTTCCCTAGGTGCCGGCTGAGCTAGAGGCCAAAATCTACAGGTAGGCACTATGCAAAAAAACAGCTCTGTTTTCCGTCAAAAAAATGGGATGTGTCCACGTTGTGTTTTGGGTCATTTCCTGTCGCGGGCGCTAGGCCTACCCACACAAGTGAGGTACCATTTTTATAGGGAGACTTGGGGGAACGCTGGGTGGAAGGAAATTTGTGGCTCCTCTCAGATTCCAGAACTTCCTGTCACCGAAATGTGAGGAAAACGTGTTTTTTTAGCCACATTTTGAGGTTTGCATAGGATTCTGGGTAACAGAACCTGGTCAGAGCCCCACAAGTCACCCCATCTTGAATTCCCCTAGGTCTATAGTTTTCAAAAATGCACAGGTTTAGCAGGTTTCCCTAGGTGCCGGCTGAGCTAGACGCCAAAATCTACAGGTAGGCACTATGCAAAAAACAGCTCTGTTTTCTGTCAAAAAAATGGGATGTGTCCACGTTGTGTTTTGGGGCATTTCCTGTTGCGGGCGCTAGGCCTACCCACACAAGTGAGGTATCATTTTTATCGGGAGACTTGGCGGAACGCTGGGTGGAAGGAAATTTGTGGGTCCTCTCAGATTCCAGAACTTTCTGTCACCGAAATGCGAGAAAAACGTGTTTATTTAGCCACATTTTGAGGTTTGCAAAGGATTCTGGGTAACAGAATCTGGTCAGAGCCCCACAAGCCACCCCATATTGGATTCCCGTACGTCTCTAGTTTTCAAAAATGCACAGGTTTGGTAGGTTTCCCTAGGTGCCGGCTGAGGTAGAGGCCAAAATCTACAGGTAGGCACTATGCAAAAAACAGCTCTTTTTTCTGGCAAAAAAAATGAGATGTGTCCACGTTGTGTTTTGGGGCATTTCTTGTTGCAGGCGCTTGGCCTACCCACACAAGTGAGGTATCATTTTTATCGGGAGACTTGTGGGAATGCTGGGTGGAAGGAAAATTGTGGCTCCTCTCAGATTCCAGAACTTTCTGTCACCGAAATGCGAGTAAAACGTGTTTATTTAGCCACATTTTGAGGTTTGCAAAGGATTCTGGGTAACAGAACCTGGTCAGAGCCCCACAAGCCACCCCATATTGGATTCCCCTAGATCTCTAGTTTTAAAAAATGCACAGGTTTGGTAGGTTTCCCTAGTTGCCGGCTGAGATAGAGGCCAAAATCTACAGGTAGGCACTTTGCAAAAAACAGCTCTGTTTTCTGTCAAAAAATGGGATGTGTCCACGTTGTGTGTTGGGGCATTTTCTGTTGCGGGCGCTAGGCCTACCCACACAAGTGAGGTATCATTTTAATCGGGAGACTTGGGGGAACGCTGGGTGGAAGGAAATTTGTGGCTCCTCTTAGATTCCAGAACTTGCTTTCACCGAAATGTGAGGAAAACGTGTTTTTTTAGCCACATTTTGAGGTTTGCAAAGGATTCTGGGTAACAGAACCTGGTCAGAGCCCCACAAGTCACCCCATCTTCGATTCCCCTAGGTCTCTAGTTTTAAAAAATGCACAGGTTTGGTAGGTTTCCCTAGGTGCCGGCTCAGCTAGAGGCCAAAATCTACAGGTAGGCACTTTGCAAAAAACAGCTCTGTTTTCTGTCAAAAAATGGGATGTGTCCACGTTGTGTTTTGGGGCATTTCCTGTTGCGGGTGCTAGGCCTACCCACACAAGTGAGGTATCATTTTTATCGGGAGACTTGGGGGAACGCTGGGTGGAAGGAAATTTGTGGCTCCTCTCAGATTCCAGAACTTCCTGTCACCGAAATGTGAGGAAAACGTGTTTTTTTAGCCTCATTTTGAGGTTTGCATAGGATTCTGGGTAACAGAACCTGGTCAGAGCCCCACAAGTCACCCCATCTTGGATTCCCCTAGGTCTCTAGTTTTCAAAAATGCACAGGTTTGGCAGGTTTCCCTAGGTGCCGGCTGAGCTAGACGCCAAAATCTACAGGTAGGCACTATGCAAAAAACAGCTCTGTTTTTTGTCAAAAAAATGGGATGTGTCCACGTTGTGTTTTGGGGCATTTTCTGTTGCGGGCGCTAGGCCTACCTACACAAGTGAGGTATCATTTTTATCGGGAGACTTTGGGGAACGCTGGGTGGAAGGAAATTTGTGGCTCCTCTCAGATTCCTGAACTTTCTGTCATCGAAATGCGAGGAAAACATGTTTATTTAGCCACATTTTGAGGTTTGCAAAGGATTCTGGGTAACATAACCTGGTCAGAGCCCCACAAGCCACCCCATATTGGATTCCCCTAGGTCTCTAGTTTTCAGAAATGCACAGGTTTGGTAGGTTTCCCTAGGTGCCGGCTGAGCTAGAGGTCAAAATCTACAGGTAGGCACTATGCAAAAAAACAGCTCTGTTTTCTGTCAAAAAAATGGGATGTGTCCACGTTGTGTTTTGGGTCATTTCCTGTCGCGGGCGCTAGGCCTACCCACACAAGTGAGGTACCATTTTTATAGGGAGACTTGGGGGAACGCTGGGTGGAAGGAAATTTGTGGCTCCTCTCAGATTCCAGAACTTCCTGTCACCGAAATGTGAGGAAAACGTGTTTTTTTAGCCACATTTTGAGGTTTGCATAGGATTCTGGGTAACAGAACCTGGTCAGAGCCCCACAAGTCACCCCATCTTGAATTCCCCTAGGTCTATAGTTTTCAAAAATGCACAGGTTTAGCAGGTTTCCCTAGGTGCCGGCTGAGCTAGACGCCAAAATCTACAGGTAGGCACTTTGCAAAAAACAGCTCTGTTTTCTGTCAAAAAAATGGGATGTGTCCACGTTGTGTTTTGGGGCATTTCCTGTTGCGGGCGCTAGGCCTACCCACACAAGTGAGGTATCATTTTTATCGGGAGACTTGGCGGAACGCTGGGTGGAAGGAAATTTGTGGGTCCTCTCAGATTCCAGAACTTTCTATCACCGAAATGCGAGAAAAACGTGTTTATTTAGCCACATTTTGAGGTTTGCAAAGGATTCTGGGTAACAGAATCTGGTCAGAGCCCCACAAGCCACCCCATATTGGATTCCCGTACGTCTCTAGTTTTAAAAAATGCACAGGTTTGGTAGGTTTCCCTAGGTGCCGGCTGAGCTAGAGGCCAAAATCTACAGGTAGGCACTATGCAAAAAACAGCTCTTTTTTCTGGCAAAAAAAATGAGATGTGTCCACGTTGTGTTTTGGGGCATTTCTTGTTGCAGGCGCTTGGCCTACCCACACAAGTGAGGTATCATTTTTATCGGGAGACTTGTGGGAATGCTGGGTGGAAGGAAAATTGTGGCTCCTCTCAGATTCCAGAACTTTCTGTCACCGAAATGCGAGTAAAACGTGTTTATTTAGCCACATTTTGAGGTTTGCAAAGGATTCTGGGTAACAGAACCTGGTCAGAGCCCCACAAGCCACCCCATATTGGATTCCCCTAGATCTCTAGTTTTAAAAAATGCACAGGTTTGGTAGGTTTCCCTAGGTGCCGGCTGAGATAGAGGCCAAAATCTACAGGTAGGCACTATGCAAAAAACAGCTCTGTTTTCTGTCAAAAAAATGGGATGTGTCCACGTTGTGTGTTGGGGCATTTTCTGTTGCGGGCGCTAGGCCTACCCACACAAGTGAGGTATCATTTTAATCGGGAGACTTGGGGGAACGCTGGGTGGAAGGAAATTTGTGGCTCCTCTTAGATTCCAGAACTTCCTTTCACCGAAATGTGAGGAAAACGTGTTTTTTTAGCCACATTTTGAGGTTTGCAAAGGATTCTGGGTAACAGAACCTGGTCAGAGCCCCACAAGTCACCCCATCTTCGATTCCCCTAGGTCTCTAGTTTTCAAAAATGCACAGGTTTGGTAGGTTTCCCTAGGTGCCAGCTCAGCTAGAGGCCAAAATCTACAGGTAGGCACTTTGCAAAAAACAGCTCTGTTTTCTGTCAAAAAATGGGATGTGTCCACGTTGTGTTTTGGGGCATTTCCTGTTGCGGGTGCTAGGCCTACCCACACAAGTGAGGTATCATTTTTATCGGGAGACTTGGGGGAACTCTGGATGGAAGGAAATTTGTGGCTCCTCTCAGATTCCAGAACTTCCTGTCACCGAAATGTGAGGAAAATGTGTTTTTTTAGCCACATTTTGAGGTTTGCATAGGATTCTGGGTAACAGAACCTGGTCAGAGCCCCACAAGTCACCCCATCTTGGATTCCCCTAGGTCTCTAGTTTTCAAAAATGCACAGGTTTGGCAGGTTTCCCTAGGTGCCGGCTGAGCTAGACGCCAAAATCTACAGGTAGGCACTATGCAAAAAACAGCTCTGTTTTCTGTAAAAAAAATGGGATGTGTCCACGTTGTGTTTTGGGGCATTTTCTGTTGCGGGCGCTAGGCCTACCCACACAAGTGAGGTATCATTTTAATCGGGAGACTTGGGGGAACGCTGGGTGGAAGGAAATTTGTGGCTCCTCTTAGATTCCAGAACTTCCTTTCACCGAAATGTGAGGAAAACGTGTTTTTTTAGCCACATTTTGAGGTTTGCAAAGGATTCTGGGTAACAGAACCTGGTCAGAGCCCCACAAGTCACGCCATCTTCGATTCCCCTATGTCTCTAGTTTTAAAAAATGCACAGGTTTGGTAGGTTTCCCTAGGTGCCGGCTCAGCTAGAGGCCAAAATCTACAGGTAGGCACTTTGCAAAAAACAGCTCTGTTTTCTGTCAAAAAATGGGATGTGTCCACGTTGTGTTTTGGGGCATTTCCTGTTGCGGGTGCTAGGCCTACCCACACAAGTGAGGTATCATTTTTATCGGGAGACTTGGGGGAACGCTGGGTGGAAGGACATTTGTGGCTCCTCTCAGATTCCAGAACTTCCTGTCACCGAAATGTGAGGAAAACGTGTTTTTTTAGCCACATTTTGAGGTTTGCATAGGATTCTGGGTAACAGAACCTGGTCAGAGCCCCACAAGTCACCCCATCTTGGATTCCCCTAGGTCTCTAGTTTTCAAAAATGCACAGGTTTGGCAGGTTTCCCTAGGTGCCGGCTGAGCTAGACGCCAAAATCTACAGGTAGGCACTATGCAAAAAACAGCTCTGTTTTCTGTCAAAAAAATGGGATGTGTCCACGTTGTGTTTTGGGGCATTTTCTGTTGCGGGCGCTAGGCCTACCTACACAAGTGAGGTATCATTTTTATCGGGAGACTTTGGGGAACGCTGGGTGGAAGGAAATTTGTGGCTCCTCTCAGATTCCAGAACTTTCTGTCACCGAAATGCGAGAAAAACATGTTTATTTAGCCACATTTTGAGGTTTGCAAAGGATTCTGGGTAACAGAACCTGGTCAGAGCCCCACAAGCCACCCCATATTGGATTCCCCTAGGTCTCTAGTTTTAAAAAATGCACAGGTTTGGTAGGTTTCCCTAGGTGCCGGCTGAGCTAGAGGCCAAAATCTACAGGTAGGCACTTTGCAAAAAAACAGCTCTGTTTTCTGTCAAAAAAATGGGATGTGTCCACGTTGTGTTTTGGGGCATTTCCTGTTGCGGGCGCTAGGCCTACCCACACAAGTGAGGTATCATTTTTATGGGGAGACTTGTGGGAACGCTGGGTGGAAGGAAAATTGTGGCTCCTCTCAGATTCCAGAACTTTCTGTCACCGAAATGCGAGGAAAACGTGTTTATTTAGCCACATTTTGGGGTTTGCAAAGGATTCTGAGTAACAGAACCTGGTCAGAGCCCCACAAGCCACCCCATATTGGATTCCCCTAGATCTCTAGTTTAAGAAAATGCACAAGTTTGGTAGGTCTCCCTAGGTGCCAGCTGAGCTAGAGGCCAAAATCTACAGGTAGGCACTTTGCAAAAAACAGCTCTGTTTTCCGTCAAAAAATGGGATGTGTCCACGTTGTGTTTTGGGGCATTTTCTGTCGCGGGCGCTAGGCCTACCCACACAAGTGAGGTATCATTTTTATCGGGAGACTTGGGGGAACGCTGGGTGGAAGGAAATTTGTGGCTCCTCTCAGATTCCAGAACTTTCTGTCACCGAAATGTGAGGAAATCGTGTTTATTTAGCCACATTTTGAGGTTTGCAAAGGATTCTGGGTAACAGAACCTGGTCAGAGCCCCACAAGTCACCCCATCTTGGATTCCCCTAGGTCTCTAGTTTTCACAAATGCACAGGTTTGGTAGGTTTCCCTAGGTGCCGGCTGAGCTAGAGGCAAAAATCCACAGGTAGGCACTTTGTAAAAAAACGGCTCTGTTTTCTGTCAAAAAACGGGATGTGTCCACGTTGTGTTTTGGGGCATTTCCTGTCGCGGGCGCTAGGCCTACCCACTCAAATGAGGTATCATTTTTATCGGGAGACTTGGGGGAACGCTGGGTGGAAGGAAACTTGTGGCTTCTCTCAGATTCCAGAACTTTCTGTTGCCGAAATGTGAGGAGAACGTTTTTTTTAGCCACATTTTGAGGTTTACAAAGGATTCTGGGTAACATAACCTGGTCAGAGCCCCACAAGTCACCCCATCCTGGATTCCCCTAGGTCTCTAGTTTTACAAAATGCACAGGTTTGGTAGGTTTCCCTAGGTGCCGGCTGAGCTAGAGGCCAAAATCTACAGGTAGGCACTTTGCAAAAAACAGCTCTGTTTTCTGTCATAAAATGGGATGTGTCCACGTTGTCTTTTGTGGCATTTCCTGTCGTGGGCGCTAGGCCTACCCACACAAGTGAGGTATCATTTTTATAGGGAGACTTGGGGGAACGCTGGGTGGAAGGAAATTTGTGGCTCCTCTCAGATTCCAGAACTTCCTTTCACCGAAATGTGAGGAAAACGTGTTTTTTTAGCCACATTTTGAGGTTCGCAAAGGATTCTGGGTAACAGAACCTGGTCAGAGCCCCACAAGTCACCCCATCTTCGATTCCCCTAGGTTTGTAGTTTTCAAAAATGCACAGGTTTGGTAGGTTTCCCTAGGTGCCGGCTCAGCTAGAGGCCAAAATCCACAGGTAGGCACTTTGCAAAAAACAGCTCTGTTTTCTGTCAAAAAATGGGATGTGTCCACGTTGTGTTTTGGGGCATTTCCTGTTGCGGGTGCTAGGCCTACCCACACAAGTGAGGTATCATTTTTATCGGGAGACTTGGGGAAACGCTGGGTGGAAGGAAATGTGTGGCTCCTCTCAGATTCCAGAACTTCCTGTCACCGAAATGTGAGGAAAACATGTTTTTTTAGCCACATTTTGAGGTTTGCATAGGATTCTGGGTAACAGAACCTGGTCAGAACCCCACAAGTCACCCCATCTTGGATTCCCCTAGGTCTCTAGTTTTCAAAAATGCACAGGTTTGGCAGGTTTCCCTAGGTGCCGGCTGAGCTAGACGCCAAAATCTACAGGTAGGCACTATGCAAAAAACAGCTCTGTTTTCTGTCAAAAAAATGGGATGTGTCCACGTTGTGTTTTGGGGCATTTTCTGTTGCGGGCGCTAGGCCTACCTACACAAGTGAGGTATCATTTTTATAGGGAGACTTTGGGGAACGCTGGGTGGAAGGAAATTTGTGGCTCCTCTCAGATTCCAGAACTTTCTGTGACCGAAATGCGAGGAAAACGTGTTTATTTAGCCACATTTTGAGGTTTGCAAAGGATTCTGGGTAACAGAACCTGGTCAGAGCCCCACAAGCCACCCCATATTGGATTCCCCTAGATCTCTAGTTTAAAAAAATGCACAGGTTTGGTAGGTTTCCCTAGGTGCTAGCTGAGCTAGAGGCCAAAATCTACAGGTAGGCACTTTTAAAAAAACAGCTCTGTTTTCTGTAAAAAAATGGGATGTGTCCACGTTGTGTTTTGGGGCATTTTCTGTTGTGGGCGCTAGGCCTACCCACACAAGTGAGGTATCATTTTTTTCGGGAGACTTGGGGGAACGCTGGGTGGAAGGAAACTTGTGGCTCCTCTCAGATTCCAGAACTTTCTGTCACCGAAATGTGAGGAGAACGTGTTTTTTTAGCCACCTTTTGAGGTTTGCAAAGGATTCTGGGTAACAGAACCTGGTCAGAGCCCCACAAGTCACCCCATCTTGGATTCCCAAAGGTTTCTAGTTTTAAAAAATGCACAGGTTTGGTAGGTTTCCCTAGGTGCCGGCTGAGCTAGAGGCCAAAATCTACAGGTAGGCACTTTGCAAAAAACAGCTCTGTTTTCTGTAAAAAAATGGGATGTGTCCACGTTGTGTGTTGGGGCATTTTCTGTTGCGGGCGCTAGGCCTACCCACACAAGTGAGGTATCATTTTAATCGGGAGACTTGGGGGAACGCTGGGTGGAAGGAAATTTGTGGCTCCTCTTAGATTCCAGAACTTCCTTTCACCGAAATGTGAGGAAAACGTGTTTTTTTAGCCACATTTTGAGGTTTGCAAAGGATTCTGGGTAACAGAACCTGGTCAGAGCCCCACAAGTCACCCCATCTTCGATTCCCCTAGGTTTGTAGTTTTCAAAAATGCACAGGTTTGGTAGGTTTCCCTAGGTGCCGGCTCAGCTAGAGGCCAAAATCTACAGGTAGGCACTTTGCAAAAAACAGCTCTGTTTTCTGTCAAAAAATGGGATGTGTCCACGTTGTGTTTTGGGGCATTTCCTGTTGCGGGTGCTAGGCCTACCCACACAAGTGAGGTATCATTTTTATCGGGAGACTTGGGGAAACGCTGGGTGGAAGGAAATGTGTGGCTCCTCTCAGATTCCAGAACTTCCTGTCACCGAAATGTGAGGAAAACGTGTTTTTTTAGCCACATTTTGAGGTTTGCATAGGATTCTGGGTAACAGAACCTGGTCAGAACCCCACAAGTCACCCCATCTTGGATTCCCCTAGGTCTCTAGTTTTAAAAAATGCTCAGGTTTGGCAGGTTTCCCTAGGTGCCGGCTGAGCTAGACGCCAAAATCTACAGGTAGGCACTATGCAAAAAACAGCTCTGTTTTCTGTCAAAAAAATGGGATGTGTCCACGTTGTGTTTTGGGGCATTTTCTGTTGCGGGCGCTAGGCCTACCTACACAAGTGAGGTATCATTTTTATAGGGAGACTTTGGGGAACGCTGGGTGGAAGGAAATTTGTGGCTCCTCTCAGATTCCAGAACTTTCTGTCACCGAAATGCGAGGAAAACGTGTTTATTTAGCCACATTTTGAGGTTTGCAAAGGATTCTGGGTAACAGAACCTGGTCAGAGCCCCACAAGCCACCCCATATTGGATTCCCCTAGATCTCTAGTTTAAAAAAATGCACAGGATTGGTAGGTTTCCCTAGGTGCCAGCTGAGCTAGAGGCCAAAATCTACAGGTAGGCACTTAGCAAAAAACAGCTCTGTTTTCTGTCAAAAAATGGGACGTGTCCACGTTGTGTTTTGGGGCATTTTCTGTCGCGGGCGCTAGGCCTACCCACACAAGTGAGGTATCATTTTTATCGGGAGACTTGGGGGAACGCTGGGTGGAAGGAAATTTGTGGCTCCTCTCAGATTCCAGAACTTTCTGTCACCGAAATGTGAGGAAAACGTGTTTTTTTTAGCCACATTTTGAGGTTTGCAAAGGATTCTGGGTAACAGAACCTGGTCAGAGCCCCACAAGTCACCCCATCTTGGATTTCCCTAGGTTTCTAGTTTTCAAAAATGCACAGGTTTGGTAGGTTTCCTTGGGTGCCGGCTGAGCTAGAGGCCAAAATCTACAGGTAGGCACTTTGCAAAAAACAGCTCTGTTTTCTGTCAAAAAATGGGATGTGTCCACTTTGTGTTTTGGGGCATTTCCTGTCGCGGGTGCTAGACCTACCCACACAAGTGAGGTATCATTTTTATCGGGAGACTTGGGGGAACGCTAGGTGGAAGGAAATTTGTGGCTCCTCTAAGATTCCAGAACATTCTGTCACCGAATTGTGAGGAAAATATGTTTTTTTAGCCACATTTTGAGGTTTGCAAAGGGTTCTGGGTAACAGAACATGGTCAGAGCCCCACAAGTCACCCCATCTTGGATTCCCCTAGGTCTCTAGTTTTCACAAATGCACAGGTTTGGTAGGTTTCCCTAGGTGCCGGCTGAGCTAGAGGCCAAAATCTATAGGTAGGCACTTTGTAAAAAAACGGCTCTGTTTTCTGTCAAAAAATGGGATGTGTCCACGTTGTGTTTTGGGGCATTTCCTGTCGCGGGCGCTTGGCCTACCTACACAAATGAGGTATCATTTTTATCGGGAGACTTGGGGGAACGCTGGGTGGAAGGAAACTTGTGGCTCCTCTCAGATTCCAGAACTTTCTGTTGCCGAAATGTGAGGAGAACGTGTTTTTTTAGCCACTTTTTGAGTTTTGCAAAGGATTCTGGGTAACATAACCTGGTCAGAGCCCCACAAGTCACCTCATCCTGGATTCGCCTAGGTCTCTAGTTTTACAAAATGCAAAGGTTTGGTAGGTTTCCCTAGGCGCCGGCTGAGCTAGAGGCCAAAATCTACAGGTAGGCACTTTGCAAAAAACAGCTCTGTTTTCTGTCAAAAAATAGGATGTGTCCACGTTGTGTTTTGTGTCATTTCCTGTCGCGGGCGCTAGGCCTACCCACACAAGTGAGGTACCATTTTTATAGGGAGACTTGGGGGAACGCTGGGTGGAAGGAAATTTGTGGCTCCTCTCAGATTCCAGAATTTTCTGTTGCCGAAATGTGAGGAAAACGTGTTTTTTTAGCCACATTTTGAGGTTTGCAAAGGATTCTGGGTAACAGAACATGGTCAGAGCCCCACAAGTCACCCCATCTTGGATTCCCCTAGGTCTCTAGTTTTCACAAATGCACAGGTTTGGTAGGTTTCCCTAGGTGCCGGCTGAGCTAGAGGCCAAAATCTACAGGTAGGCACTTTGTAAAAAAACGGCTCTGTTTTCTGTCAAAAAATGGGATGTGTCCACGTTGTGTTTTGGGGCATTTCCTGTTGCAGGCGCTTGGCCTACCCACACAAATGAGGTATCATTTTTATCGGGAGACTTGGGGGAACGCTGGGTGGAAGGAAACTTGTGGCTCCTCTCAGATTCCAGAATTTTCTGTTGCCGAAATGTGAGGAGAACGTGTTTTTTAAGCCACATTTTGAGGTTTGCAAAGGATTCTGGGTAACATAACCTGGTCAGAGCCCCACAAGTCACCCCATCCTGGATTCCCCTAGGTCTCTAGTTTTACAAAATGCACAGGTTTGGTAGGTTTCCCTAGGTGCTGGCTGAGCTAGAGGCCAAAATCTACAGGTAGGCACTTTGCAAAAAACAGCTCTGTTTTCTGTCAAAAACTAGGATGTGTCCACGTTGTGTTTTGGGTCATTTCCTGTCGCGGGCGCTAGGCCTACCCACACAAGTGAGGTACCATTTTTATAGGGAGACTTGGGGGAACGCTGGGTGGAAGGAAATTTGTGGCTCCTCTCAGATTCCAGAACTTCCTGTCACCGAAATGTGAGGAAAACGTGTTTTTTTAGCCACATTTTGAGGTTTGCATAGGATTCTGGGTAACAGAACCTAGTCAGAGCCCCAAAAGTCACCCCATCTTGGTTTCCCCTAGGTCTCTAGTTTTCAAAAATGCACAGGTTTGGCAGGTTTCCCTAGGTGCCGGCTGAGCTAGACGCCAAAATCTACAGGTAGGCACTATGCAAAAAACAGCTCTGTTTTCTGTAAAAAAAATTGGATGTGTCCACGTTGAGTTTTGGGGCATTTCCTGTTGCGGGCGCTAGGCCTACCCACACAAGTGAGGTATCATTTTTATCGGGAGACTTGGCGGAACGCTGGGTGGAAGGAAATTTGTGGGTCCTCTCAGATTCCAGAACTTTATGTCACCGAAATGCGAGGAAAACGTGTTTATTTAGACACATTTTGAGGTTTGCAAAGGATTCTGGGTAACAGAACCTGGTCAGAGCCCCACAAGCCACCCCATATTGGATTCCCCTAGATCTCTAGTTTAAAAAAATGCACAGGTTTGGTAGGTTTCCCTAGGTGCCAGCTGAGCTAGAGGCCAAAATCTACAGGTAGGCACTTTGCAAAAAACAGCTCTGTTTTCTGTCAAAAAATGGGACGTGTCCACGTTGTGTTTTGGGGCATTTTCTGTCGCGGGCGCTAGGCCTACCCACACAAGTGAGGTATCATTTTTATCGGGAGACTTGGGGGAACGCTGGGTGGAAGGAAATTTGTGGCTCCTCTCAGATTCCAGAACTTTCTGTCACCGAAATGTGAGGAAAACGTGTTTTTTTTAGCCACATTTTGAGGTTTGCAAAGGATTCTGGGTAACAGAACCTGGTCAGAGCCCCACAAGTCACCCCATCTTGGATTTCCCTAGGTTTCTAGTTTTCAAAAATGCACAGGTTTGGTAGGTTTCCTTGGGTGCCGGCTGAGCTAGAGGCCAAAATCTACAGGTAGGCACTTTGCAAAAAACAGCTCTGTTTTCTGTCAAAAAATGGGATGTGTCCACTTTGTGTTTTGGGGCATTTCCTGTCGCGGGTGCTAGACCTACCCACACAAGTGAGGTATCATTTTTATCGGGAGACTTGGGGGAACGCTAGGTGGAAGGAAATTTGTGGCTCCTCTAAGATTCCAGAACATTCTGTCACGGAATTGTGAGGAAAATATGTTTTTTTAGCCACATTTTGAGGTTTGCAAAGGGTTCTGGGTAACAGAACATGGTCAGAGCCCCACAAGTCACCCCATCTTGGATTCCCCTAGGTCTCTAGTTTTCACAAATGCACAGGTTTGGTAGGTTTCCCTAGGTGCCGGCTGAGCTAGAGGCCAAAATCTATAGGTAGGCACTTTGTAAAAAAACGGCTCTGTTTTCGGTCAAAAAATGGGATGTGTCCACGTTGTGTTTTGGGGCATTTCCTGTTGCGGGCGCTTGGCCTACCTACACAAATGAGGTATCATTTTTATCGGGAGACTTGGGGGAACGCTGGGTGGAAGGAAACTTGTGGCTCCTCTCAGATTCCAGAACTTTCTGTTGCCGAAATGTGAGGAGAACGTGTTTTTTTAGCCACATTTTGAGTTTTGCAAAGGATTCTGGGTAACATAACCTGGTCAGAGCCCCACAAGTCACCCCATCCTGGATTCGCCTAGGTCTCTAGTTTTACAAAATGCAAAGGTTTGGTAGGTTTCCCTAGGCGCCGGCTGAGCTAGAGGCCAAAATCTATAGGTAGGCACTTTGCAAAAAACAGCTCTGTTTTCTGTCAAAAAATAGGATGTGTCCACGTTGTGTTTTGTGTCATTTCCTGTCGCGGGCGCTAGGCCTACCCACACAAGTGAGGTACCATTTTTATAGGGAGACTTGGGGGAACGCTGGGTGGAAGGAAATTTGTGGCTCCTCTCAGATCCCAGAACTTCCTGTCACCGAAATGTGAGGAAAACGTGTTTTTTTAGCCACATTTTGAGGTTTGCAAAGGATTCTGGGTAACAGAACATGGTCAGAGCCCCACAAGTCACCCCATCTTGGATTCCCCTAGGTCTCTAGTTTTCACAAATGCACAGGTTTGGTAGGTTTCCCTAGGTGCCGGCTGAGCTAGAGGCCAAAATCTACAGGTAGGCACTTTGTAAAAAAACGGCTCTGTTTTCTGTCAAAAAATGGGATGTGTCCACGTTGTGTTTTGGGGCATTTCCTGTCGCAGGCGCTTGGCCTACCCACACAAATGAGGTATCATTTTTATCGGGAGACTTGGGGGAACGCTGGGTGGAAGGAAACTCGTGGCTCCTCTCAGATTCCAGAATTTTCTGTTGCCGAAATGTGAGGAGAACGTGTTTTTTTAGCCACATTTTGAGGTTTGCAAAGGATTCTGGGTAACATAACCTGGTCAGAGCCCCACAAGTCACCCCATCCTGGATTCCCCTAGGTCTCTAGTTTTACAAAATGCACAGGTTTGGTAGGTTTCCCTAGGTGCTGGCTGAGCTAGAGGCCAAAATCTACAGGTAGGCACTTTGCAAAAAACAGCTCTGTTTTCTGTCAAAAACTAGGATGTGTCCACGTTGTGTTTTGGGTCATTTCCTGTCGCGGGCGCTAGGCCTACCCACACAAGTGAGGTACCATTTTTATAGGGAGACTTGGGGGAACGCTGGGTGGAAGGAAATTTGTGGCTCCTCTCAGATTCCAGAACTTCCTGTCACCGAAATGTGAGGAAAACGTGTTTTTTTAGCCACATTTTGAGGTTTGCATAGGATTCTGGGTAACAGAACCTAGTCAGAGCCCCACAAGTCACCCCATCTTGGTTTCCCCTAGGTCTCTAGTTTTCAAAAATGCACAGGTTTGGCAGGTTTCCCTAGGTGCCGGCTGAGCTAGACGCCAAAATCTACAGGTAGGCACTATGCAAAAAACAGCTCTGTTTTCTGTAAAAAAAATTGGATGTGTCCACGTTGAGTTTTGGGGCATTTCCTGTTGCGGGCGCTAGGCCTACCCACACAAGTGAGGTATCATTTTTATCGGGAGACTTGGCGGAACGCTGGGTGGAAGGAAATTTGTGGGTCCTCTCAGATTCCAGAACTTTATGTCACCGAAATGCGAGGAAAACGTGTTTATTTAGACACATTTTGAGGTTTGCAAAGGATTCTGGGTAACAGAACCTGGTCAGAGCCCCACAAGCCACCCCATATTAGATTCCCCTAGGCCTCTAGTTTTCAAAAATGCACAGGTTTGGTAGGTTTCCCTAGGTGCCGGCTGAGCTAGAGGCCAAAATCTACAGGTAGGCACTATGCAAAAAACAGCTCTGTTTTCTGTAAAAAAAATGAGATGTGTCCACGTTGTGTTTTGGGGCATTTCTTGTTTCGGGCGCTAGGCCTACCCACACAAGTGAGGTATCATTTTTATCGGGAGACTTGTGGGAATGCTGGGTGGAAGGAAATTTGTGGCTCCTCTCAGATTCCAGAACTTCCTGTCACCGAAATGTGAGGAAAACATGTTTTTTTAGCCATATTTTGAGGTTTGCAAAGGATTCTGGGTAACAGAACCTGGTCAGAGCCCCACAAGCCACCCCATATTGGATTCCCCTAGATCTCTAGTTTGAAAAAATGCACAGGTTTGGTAGGTTTCTCTAGGTGCCGGCTGAGCTAGAGGCCAAAATCTACAGGTAAGCACTTTGCAAAAAACAGCTCTGTTTTCTGTCAAAAAATGGGATGTGTCCACGTTGTGTGTTGGGACATTTTCTGTCGCGGGCGCTAGGCCTACCCACACAAGTGAGGTATCATTTTTATCGGGAGACTTGAGGGAAGCAGGGTGGAAGGAAATTTGTGGCTCCTCTCAGATTCCAGAACGTTCTGTCACCAAAATGTGAGGAGAACGTGTTTTTTTAGCCACCTTTTGAGGTTTGCAAAGGATTCTGGGTAACAGAACCTGGTCAGAGCCCCACAAGTCACCCCATCTTGGATTTCCCTAGGTCTCTAGTTTTCAAAAATGCACAGGTTTGGTAGGTTTCCCTAGGTGCTGGCCGAGCTAGAGGCCAAAATCTACAGGTAGGCACTTTGCAAAAAACAGCTCTGTTTTCTGTCAAAAAATGGGATGTGTCCACGTTGTGTTTTGGGGCATTTCCTGTCGCCGTAGCTAGGCCTACCCACACAAGTGAGGTACCATTTTTATAGGGAGACTTGGGGGAACGCTGGGTGGAAGGAAATTTGTGGCTCCTCTCAGATTCCAGAACTTTCTGTCACCGAAATGTGAGGAAAACGTGTTTTTTTAGCCACATTTTGAGGTTTGCAAAGGAGTCTGGGTAACAGAACCTGGTCATACCCCACAAGTCACCTCATCTTGGATTCCCCTAGGTCTCTAGTTTTCAAAAATGCACAGGTTTGGTAGGTTTCCCTAGGTGCCGGCTGAGCTAGAGGCCAAAATCTACAGGTAGGCACTGTGCAAAAAACAGCTCTGTTTTCTGTCAAAAAATAGGATGTGTCCACGTTGTGTTTTGGGGCATTTCCTGTCGCGGGCGCTAGGCCTACCCACACAAGTGAGGTACCATTTTTATAGGGAGATTTGGGGGAACGCTGGGTGGAAGCAAATTTGTTGCTCCTCTCAGAATCCAGAACTTCATGTCACCGAAATGTGAGGAAAACGTGTTTTTTTAGCCACATTTTGAGGTTTGCATAGGATTCTGAGTAACAGAACCTGGTCAGAGCCCCACAAGTCACCCCATCTTGGATTTCCCTAGGTCTCTAGTTTTAAAAAATGCACAGGTTTGGTAGGTTTCCCTACGTGCTGGCTGAGCTAGAGGCCAAAATCTACAGGTAGGCACTTTGCAAAAAACAGCTCTGTTTTCTGTCAAAAAATGGGATGTGTCCACGTTGTGTTTTGGGGCAATTCCTGTCGCGGGCGCTAGGCCTACCCACACAAGTGAGGTACCATTTTTATAGGGAGAATTGGGGGAACGCTGGGTGGAAGGAAATTTGTGGCTCCTCTCAGATTCCAGAACTTCCTGTCAACGAAATGTGAGGAAAACGTGTTTTTTTAGCCACATTTTGAGGTTTGCAAAGGATTCTGGGTAACAGAACCTGGTCAGAGCCCCACAAGTCACCCCATCTTGGATTTCCCTAGGTCTCTAGTTTTCAAAAATGCACAGGTTTGGTAGGTTTCCCTAGGTGCTGGGTGAGCTAGTGGCCAAAATCTACAGGTAGGCACTTTGCAAAAAACAGCTCTGTTTTCTGTCAAAAAATGGGATGTGTCCACGTTGTGTTTTGGGGCATTTCCTGTTGCAGGAGCTAGGCCTACCCACACAAGTGAGGTACCATTTTTATAGGGAGACTTGGGGGAACGCTGGGTGGAAGGAAATTTGTGGCTCCTCTCAGATTCCAGAACTTTCTGTCACCGAAATGTGAGGAAAACGTGTTTTTTTAGCCACATTTTGAGTTTTGCAAAGGAGTCTGGGTAACAGAACCTGGTCAGAGCCCCACAAGTCACCTCATCTTGGATTCCCCTAGGTCTCTAGTTTTCAAAAATGCACAGGTTTGGTAGGTTTCCCTAGGTGCCGGCTGAGCTAGAGGCCAAAATCTACATGTAGGCACTTTGCAAAAAACAGCTCTGTTTTCTGTCAAAAAATGGGATGTGTCCAAGTTGTGTTTTGTGGCATTTCCTGTCGCGGGTGCTAGACCTACCCACACAAGTGAGGTATCATTTTTATCGGGAGACTTGGGGGAACGCTAGGTGGAAGGAAATTTGTGGCTCCTCCAAGATTCCAGAACATTCTGTCACCGAAATGTGAGGAAAATTTGTTTTTTTAGCCACATTTTGAGGTTTGCAAAGTATTCTGGGTAACAGAACCTGGTCAGAGCCCCACAAGTCACCCCATCTTGGATTCCCCTAGGTCTCTAGTTTTCAAAAATGCACAGGTTTGGTAGGTTTCCCTAGGTGCCGGCTGAGCTAGAGGCCAAAATCTACAGGTAGGCACTTTGCAAAAACCAGCTCTGTTTTCTGTCAAAAAATGGGATGTGTCCACATTGTGTTTTTTGGCATTTCCTGTCGCGGGCGCTAGGCCTACCCACACCAGTGAGGTATCATTTTTATTGGGAGACTTGGAAGAACGCTGGGTGGAAGGAAATTTGTGGCTCCTCTCAGATTCCAGAACTTTCTGTCACCGAAATGTGAGGAAAATGATTTTTTTTAGCCACATTTTGAGTTTTGCAAAGGAGTCTGGGTAACAGAACCTGGTCAGAGCCCCACAAGTCACCTCATCTTGGATTCCCCTAGGTCTCTAGTTTTCAAAAATGCACAGGTTTGGTAGGTTTCCCTAGGTGCCGGCTGAGCTAGAGGCCAAAATCTACAGGTAGGCACTTTGCAAAAAACAGCTCTGTTTTCTGTCAAAAAATGGGATGTGTCCAAGTTGTGTTTTGTGGCATTTCCTGTCGCGGGTGCTAGACCTACCCACACAAGTGAGGTATCATTTTTATCGGGAGACTTGGGGGAACGCTAGGTGGAAGGAAATTTGTGGCTCCTCCAAGATTCCAGAACATTCTGTCACCGAAATGTGAGGAAAATTTGTTTTTTTAGCCACATTTTGAGGTTTGCAAATGATTCTGGGTAACAGAACCTGGTCAGAGCCCCACAAGTCACCCCATCTTGGATTCCCCTAGGTCTCTAGTTTTCAAAAATGCACAGGTTTGGTAGGTTTCCCTAGGTGCCGGCTGAGCTAGAGGCCAAAATCTACAGGTAGGCACTTTGCAAAAACCAGCTCTGTTTTCTGTCAAAAAATGGGATGTGTCCACATTGTGTTTTTTGGCATTTCCTGTCGCGGGCGCTAGGCCTACCCACACCAGTGAGGTATCATTTTTATTGGGAGACTTGGAAGAACGCTGGGTGGAAGGAAATTTGTGGCTCCTATCAGATTCCAGAACTTTCTGTCACCGAAATGTGAGGAAAATGATTTTTTTTAGCCACATTTTGAGGTTTGCAAAGGATTCTGGGTAACAGAACCTGGTCAGAGCCCCACAAATCACCCCATCTTGGATTCCCCTAGATCTCTAGTTTTCACAAATGCACAGGTTTGGTAGGTTATCCTAGGTGCCGGCTGAGCTAGAGGCAAAATCTACAGGTAGGCACTTTGTAAAAAAAAGGCTCTGTTTTCTGACAAAAAATGGGATGTGTCTAAGTTGTGTTTTGGGGCATTCCCTGTCGCGGGCGCTAGGCCTACCCACACAAGTGAGGTACCATTTTTATAGGGAGACTTGAGGGAATGCTGGGTGGAAGGAAATTTGTGGCTCCTCTTAGATTCCAGAACTTCCTGTCACCGAAATGTGAGGAAAACGTGTTTTTTAGCCACATTTTGAGGTTTGCAAAGGATTCTGGGTAACAGAACCTGGTCAGAGCCCCACACGTCACCCCATCTTGGATTCCCCTAGGTCTCTAGTTTAAAAATGCACAGGTTTGGTAGGTTTCCCTAGGTGCCGGCTTAGCTAGAAGCCAAAATCTACAGGTAGGCACTTTGTAAAAAAAAGGCTCTGTTTTCTGTCAAAAAATGGGATGTGTCCACGTTGTGTTTTGGGGCATTTCCTGTCGCAGGAGCTAGGCCTACCCACACAAGTGAGGTACCATTTTTATTGGGAGACTTGGGGGAACGCTGGGTGGAAGGAAATTTGTGGCTCCTCTCAGATTCCAGAACTTTCTGTCACCGAAATGTGAGGAAAACGTGTTTTTTTAGCCACATTTTGAGCTTTGCAAAGGATTCTGGGTAACAGAACCTGGTCAGAGCCCCACAAGTGACCCCATCTTGGATTCCCCTAGGTCTCTAGTTTTCAAAGATGCACAGGTTTGGTAGGTTTCCCTAGGTGCCGGCTGAGCTAGAGGCCAAAATCTACAGGTAGGCACTTTGCAAAAAACAGCTCTGTTTTCTGTCAAAAAATGGGATGTGTCCACGTTGTGTTTTGTGGCATTTCCTGTCGCGGGTGCTAGACCTACCCACACAAGTGAGGTATCATTTTTATCGGGAGACTTGGCGGAACGCTAGGTGGAAGGAAATTTGTGGCTCCTCCAAGATTCCAAAACATTCTGTCACCGAAATGTGAGGAAAATGTGATTTTTTAGCCACATTTTGAGGTTTGCAAAGGATTCTGGGTAACAGAACCTGGTCAGAGCCCCACAAGTCACCCCATCTTGGATTCCCCTAGGTCTCTAGTTTTCACAAATGCACAGGTTTGGTAGGTTTCCCTAGGTGCCGGCTGAGCTAGAGGCCAAAATCTACAGGTATGCACTTTGTAAAAAAACGGCTCTGTTTTCTGTCAAAAAATGGGATGTGTCCACGTTGTGTTTTGGGACATTTCCTGTCGCGGGCGCTAGGCCTACACACACAAATGAGGTATCATTTTTATCGGGAGACTTGGGGGAACGCTGGGTGGAAGGAAACTTGTGGCTCCTCTCAGATTCCAGAACTTTCTGTTGCCGAAATGTGAGGAGAACGTGTTTTTTTAGCCACATTTTGAGGTTTGCAAAGGATTCTGGGTAACATAACCTGGTCAGAGCCCCACAAGTCACCCCATCTTGGATTCCCCTAGGTCTCTAGTTTTCAAAAATGCACAGGTTTTGTAGGTTTACCTAGGTGCCGGCTGAGCTAGAGGCCAAAATCTACAGGTAGGCACTTTGCAAAAAACAGCTCTGTTTTCTGTCAAAAAATAGGATGTGTCCACGTTGTGTTTTGGGTCATTTCCTGTCGCGGGCGCTAGGCCTACCCACACAAGTGAGGTACCATTTTTATAGGGAGACTTGGGGTAACGCTGGGTGGAAGGAAATTTGTGGCTCCTCTCAGATTCCAGAACTTCCTGTCACCGAAATGTGAGGAAAACGTGTTTTTTAGCCACATTTTGAGGTTTGCATAGGATTCTGGGAAACAGAACCTGGTCAGAGCCCCACAAGTCACCCCATCTTGGATTCCCCTAGGTCTCTAGTTTTCAAAAATGCACAGGTTTGGTAGGTTTCCCTAGGTGCCGGCTGAACTAGAGGCCAAAATCTACAGGTAGGAACTTTTCAAAAAACAGCTCTGTTTTCGGTCAAAAAATGGGATGTGTCCATGTTGTGTTTTGGGGCATTTCCTGTTGCGGGCGCTAGGCCTACCCACACAAGTGAGGTATCATTTTTATCGGGAGACTTGGGGGAACGCTGGGTGGAAGGAAACTTGTGGCTCCTCTCAGATTCCACAACTTTCTGTCACCGAAATGCGAGGAAAACGTGTTTATTTAGCCACATTTTGAGGTTTGCAAAGGATTCTGTGTAACAGAACCTGTTCAGAGCCCCACAAGCCACCCCATCTTGGATTACCCTAGGTCTCTAGTTTAAAAAAATGCACAGGTTTGGTAGGTTTCCCTAGGTGCCGGCTGAGCTAGAGGCCAAAATCTACAGGTAGGCACTTTGCAAAAAACGGCTCTGTTTTCTGTCAAAAAATTGGATGTGTCCACGTTGTGTTTTGTGTCATTTCCTGTCACGGGCACTAGGCCTACCCACACAAGTGAGGTATCATTTTTATCAGGAGACTTGGGGGAACTCTGGGTGGAAGGAAACTTGTGGCTCCTCTCAGATTCCAGAACGTTCTGTCACCGAAATGTGAGGAAAATGTGTTTTTTTAGCCACATTTTGAGGTTTGCAAAGGATTCTGGGTAACAGAACCTGGTCAGAGCCCAACAAGTCACCCCATCTTGGATTCCCCTAGATCCCTAGTTTTCACAAATGCACAGGTTTGCTAGGTTTCCCTAGGTGCCGGCTGAGCTAGAGGCCAAAATCTACAGGTAGGCACTTTGCAAAAAACAGCTCTGTTTTCTGTCAAAAAATGGGATGTGTCCACGTTGTGTTTTGGGACATTTCCTGTCTCGGGTGCTAGGCCTACCCACACAAATGAGGTATCATTTTTATCGGGAGACTTTGGGGAACGCTGGGTGGAAGGAAATTTGTGGCTCCTCTCAGATTCCAGAACTTTCTGTTACCGAAATGTGAGGAGAACGTGTTTTTTTAGCCACATTTTGAGGTTTGCAAAGGATTCTGGGTAACAGAACCTGGACAGAGCCCCACAAGTCACCCCATATTAGATTCCCCTAGGCCTCTAGTTTTCAAAAATGCACAGGTTTGGTAGGTTTCCCTAGGTGCCGGCTAAGCTTGAGGCCAAAATCTACAGGTAGGCACTATGCAAAAAATAGCTCTATTTTCTGTAAAAAAAATGAGATGTGTCCACGTTGTGTTTTGGGGCATTTCTTGTTTCGGGCGCTAGGCCTACCCACACAAGTGAGGTATCATTTTTATCGGGAGACTTGTGGGAATGCTGGGTGGAAGGAAATTTGTGGCTCCTCTCAGATTCCAGAACTTCCTGTCACCGAAATGTGAGGAAAACGTGTTTTTTTAGCCATATTTTGAGGTTTGCAAAGGATTCTGGGTAACAGAACCTGGTCAGAGCCCCACAAGCCACCCCATATTAGATTCCCCTAGATCTCTAGTTTGAAAAAATGCACAGGTTTGGTAGGTTTCTCTAGGTGCCGGCTGAGCTAGAGGCCAAAATCTACAGGTAAGCACTTTGCAAAAAACAGCTCTGTTTTCTGTCAAAAAATGGGATGTGTCCACGTTGTGTGTTGGGACATTTTCTGTCGCGGGCGCTAGGCCTACCCACACAAGTGAGGTATCATTTTTATCGGGAGACTTGAGGGAAGCTGGGTGGAAGGAAATGTGTGGCTCCTCTCAGATTCCAGAACGTTCTGTCACCGAAATGTGAGGAGAACGTGTTTTTTTAGCCACCTTTTGAGGTTTGCAAAGGATTCTGGGTAACAGAACCTGGTCAGAGCCCCACAAGTCACCCCATCTTGGATTTCCCTAGGTCTCTAGTTTTCAAAAATGCACAGGTTTGGTAGGTTTCCCTAGGTGCTGGCCGAGCTAGAGGCCAAAATCTACAGGTAGGCACTTTGCAAAAAACAGCTCTGTTTTCTGTCAAAAAATGGGATGTGTCCACGTTGTGTTTTGGGGCATTTCCTGTCGCCGTAGCTAGGCCTACCCACACAAGTGAGGTACCATTTTTATAGGGAGACTTGGGGGAACGCTGGGTGGAAGGAAATTTGTGGCTCCTCTCAGATTCCAGAACTTTCTGTCACCGAAATGTGAGGAAAACGTGTTTTTTTAGCCACATTGTGAGGTTTGCAAAGGAGTCTGGGTAACAGAACCTGGTCATAGCCCCACAAGTCACCTCATCTTGGATTCCCCTAGGTCTCTAGTTTTCAAAAATGCACAGGTTTGGTAGGTTTCCCTAGGTGCCGGCTGAGCTAGAGGCCAAAATCTACAGGTAGGCACTGTGCAAAAAACAGCTCTGTTTTCTGTCAAAAAATAGGATGTGTCCACGTTGTGTTTTGGGGCATTTCCTGTCGCGGGCGCTAGGCCTACCCACACAAGTGACGTACCATTTTTATAGGGAGATTTGGGGGAACGCTGGGTGGAAGCAAATTTGTTGCTCCTCTCAGAATCCAGAACTTCATGTCACCGAAATGTGAGGAAAACGTGTTTTTTTAGCCACATTTTGAGGTTTGCAAAGGATTCTGGGTAACAGAACCTGGTCAGAGCCCCACAAGTCACCCCATCTTGGATTTCCCTAGGTCTCTAGTTTTAAAAAATGCACAGGTTTGGTAGGTTTCCCTACGTGCTGGCTGAGCTAGAGGCCAAAATCTACAGGTAGGCACTTTGCAAAAAACAGCTCTGTTTTCTGTCAAAAAATGGGATGTGTCCACGTTGTGTTTTGGGGCAATTCCTGTCGCGGGCGCTAGGCCTACCCACACAAGTGAGGTACCATTTTTATAGGGAGAATTGGGGGAACGCTGGGTGGAAGGAAATTTGTGGCTCCTCTCAGATTCCAGAACTTCCTGTCAACGAAATGTGAGGAAAACGTGTTTTTTTAGCCACATTTTGAGGTTTGCAAAGGATTCTGGGTAACAGAACCTTGTGAGAGCCCCACAAGTCACCCCATCTTGGATTTCCCTAGGTCTCTAGTTTTCAAAAATGCACAGGTTTGGTAGGTTTCCCTAGGTGCTGGCTGAGCTAGAGGCCAAAATCTACAGGTAGGCACTTTGCACAAAACAGCTCTGTTTTCTGTCAAAAAATGGGATGTGTCCACGTTGTGTTTTGGGGCATTTACTGTTGCAGGAGCTAGGCCTACCCACACAAGTGAGGTACCATTTTTATAGGGAGACTTGGGGGAACGCTGGGTGGAAGGAAATTTGTGGCTCCTCTCAGATTCCAGAACTTTCTGTCACCGAAATGTGAGGAAAACGTGTTTTTTTAGCCACATTTTGAGGTTTGCAAAGGATTCTGTGTAACAGAACCTGGTCAGAGCCCCACAAGTCACCCCATCTTGGATTCCCCTAGATCTCTAGTTTTCACAAATGCACAGGTTTGGTAGGTTATCCTAGGTACCGGCTGAGCTAGAGGCAAGATCTACAGGTAGGGACTTTGTAAAAAAACGGCTCTGTTTTCTGTCAAAAAATGGGATGTGTCTATGTTGTGTTTTGGGGCATTTCCTGTCGCGGGCGCTAGGCCTACCCACACAAGTGAGGTACCATTTTTATAGGGAGACTTGGGGGAATGCTGGGTGGAAGGAAATTTGTGGCTCCTCTTAGATTCCAGAACTTCCTGTCACCGAAATGTGAGGAATACGTGTTTTTTTAGCCACATTTTGAGGTTTGCAAAGGATTCTGGGTAACAGAACCTGGTCAGAGCCCCACACGTCACCCCATCTTGGATTCCCCTAGGTCTCTAGTTTCAAAAATGCACAGGTTTGGTAGGTTCTCCCTAGGCTGAGCTAGACGCCAAAATCTACAGGTAGGCACTTTGCAAAAAACAGCTCTGTTTTCTGTCAAAAAATGGGATGTGTCCACGTTGTGTTTTGTGGCATTTCCTGTCGCGGGTGCTAGACCTACCCACACAAGTGAGGTATCATTTTTATCGGGAGACTTGGCGGAACGCTAGGTGGAAGGAAATTTGTGGCTCCTCCAAGATTCCAAAACATTCTGTCACCGAAATGTGAGGAAAATGTGATTTTTTAGCCACATTTTGAGGTTTGCAAAGGATTCTGGGTAACAGAACCTGGTCAGAGCCCCACAAGTCACCCCATCTTGGATTCCCCTAGGTCTCTAGTTTTCACAAATGCACAGGTTTGGTAGGTTTCCCTAGGTGCCGGCTGAGCTAGAGGCCAAAATCTACAGGTATGCACTTTGTAAAAAAACGGCTCTGTTTTCTGTCAAAAAATGGGATGTGTCCACGTTGTGTTTTGGGGCATTTCCTGTCGCGGGCGCTAGGCCTACACACACAAATGAGGTATCATTTTTATCGGGAGACTTGGGGGAACGCTGGGTGGAAGGAAACTTGTGGCTCCTCTCAGATTCCAGAACTTTCTGTTGCCGAAATGTGAGGAGAACGTGTTTTTTTAGCCACATTTTGAGGTTTGCAAAGGATTCTGGGTAACATAACCTGGTCAGAGCCCCACAAGTCACCCCATCTTGGATTCCCCTAGGTCTCTAGTTTTAAAAAATGCACAGGTTTTGTAGGTTTACCTAGGTGCCGGCTGAGCTAGAGGCCAAAATCTACAGGTAGGCACTTTGCAAAAAACAGCTCTGTTTTCTGTCAAAAAATAGGATGTGTCCACGTTGTGTTTTGGGTCATTTCCTGTCGCGGGCGCTAGGCCTACCCACACAAGTGAGGTACCATTTTTATAGGGAGACTTGGGGGAACGCTGGGTGGAAGGAAATTTGTGGCTCCTCTCAGATTCCAGAACTTCCTGTCACCGAAATGTGAGGAAAACGTGTTTTTTAGCCACATTTTGAGGTTTGCATAGGATTCTGGGAAACAGAACCTGGTCAGAGCCCCACAAGTCACCCCATCTTGGATTCCCCTAGGTCTCTAGTTTTCAAAAATGCACAGGTTTGGTAGGTTTCCCTAGGTGCCGGCTGAACTAGAGGCCAAAATCTACAGGTAGGAACTTTTCAAAAAACAGCTCTGTTTTCGGTCAAAAAATGGGATGTGTCCATGTTGTGTTTTGGGGCATTTCCTGTTGCGGGCGCTAGGCCTACCCACACAAGTGAGGTATCATTTTTATCGGGAGACTTGGGGGAACGCTGGGTGGAAGGAAACTTGTGGCTCCTCTCAGATTCCACAACTTTCTGTCACCGAAATGCGAGGAAAACGTGTTTATTTAGCCACATTTTGAGGTTTGCAAAGGATTCTGTGTAACAGAACCTGTTCAGAGCCCCACAAGCCACCCCATCTTGGATTACCCTAGGTCTCTAGTTTAAAAAAATGCACAGGTTTGGTAGGTTTCCCTAGGTGCCGGCTGAGCTAGAGGCCAAAATCTACAGGTAGGCACTTTGCAAAAAACGGCTCTGTTTTCTGTCAAAAAATTGGATGTGTCCACGTTGTGTTTTGTGTCATTTCCTGTCACGGGCACTAGGCCTACCCACACAAGTGAGGTATCATTTTTATCGGGAGACTTGGGGGAACTCTGGGTGGAAGGAAACTTGTGGCTCCTCTCAGATTCCAGAACGTTCTGTCACCGAAATGTGAGGAAAATGTGTTTTTTTAGCCACATTTTGAGGTTTGCAAAGGATTCTGGGTAACAGAACCTGGTCAGAGCCCAACAAGTCACCCCATCTTGGATTCCCCTAGGTCCCTAGTTTTCACAAATGCACAGGTTTGCTAGGTTTCCCTAGGTGCCGGCTGAGCTAGAGGCCAAAATCTACAGGTAGGCACTTTGCAAAAAACAGCTCTGTTTTCTGTCAAAAAATGGGATGTGTCCACGTTGTGTTTTGGGACATTTCCTGTCTCGGGTGCTAGGCCTACCCACACAAATGAGGTATCATTTTTATCGGGAGACTTTGGGGAACGCTGGGTGGAAGGAAATTTGTGGCTCCTCTCAGATTCCAGAACTTTCTGTTACCGAAATGTGAGGAGAACGTGTTTTTTTAGCCACATTTTGAGGTTTGCAAAGGATTCTGGGTAACAGAACCTGGACAGAGCCCCACAAGTCACCCCATATTAGATTCCCCTAGGCCTCTAGTTTTCAAAAATGCACAGGTTTGGTAGGTTTCCCTAGGTGCCGGCTAAGCTTGAGGCCAAAATCTACAGGTAGGCACTATGCAAAAAATAGCTCTATTTTCTGTAAAAAAAATGAGATGTGTCCACGTTGTGTTTTGGGGCATTTCTTGTTTCGGGCGCTAGGCCTACCCACACAAGTGAGGTATCATTTTTATCGGGAGACTTGTGGGAATGCTGGGTGGAAGGAAATTTGTGGCTCCTCTCAGATTCCAGAACTTCCTGTCACCGAAATGTGAGGAAAACGTGTTTTTTTAGCCATATTTTGAGGTTTGCAAAGGATTCTGGGTAACAGAACCTGGTCAGAGCCCCACAAGCCACCCCATATTAGATTCCCCTAGATCTCTAGTTTGAAAAAATGCACAGGTTTGGTAGGTTTCTCTTGGTGCCGGCTGAGCTAGAGGCCAAAATCTACAGGTAAGCACTTTGCAAAAAACAGCTCTGTTTTCTGTCAAAAAATGGGATGTGTCCACGTTGTGTGTTGGGACATTTTCTGTCGCGGGCGCTAGGCCTACCCACACAAGTGAGGTATCATTTTTATCGGGAGACTTGAGGGAAGCTGGGTGGAAGGAAATTTGTGGCTCCTCTCAGATTCCAGAACGTTCTGTCACCGAAATGTGAGGAGAACGTGTTTTTTTAGCCACCTTTTGAGGTTTGCAAAGGATTCTGGGTAACAGAACCTGGTCAGAGCCCCACAAGTCACCCCATCTTGGATTTCCCTAGGTCTCTAGTTTTCAAAAATGCACAGGTTTGGTAGGTTTCCCTAGGTGCTGGCCGAGCTAGAGGCCAAAATCTACAGGTAGGCACTTTGCAAAAAACAGCTCTGTTTTCTGTCAAAAAATGGGATGTGTCCACGTTGTGTTTTGGGGCATTTCCTGTCGCCGTAGCTAGGCCTACCCACACAAGTGAGGTACCATTTTTATAGGGAGACTTGGGGGAACGCTGGGTGGAAGGAAATTTGTGGCTCCTCTCAGATTCCAGAACTTTCTGTCACCGAAATGTGAGGAAAACGTGTTTTTTTTGCCACATTGTGAGGTTTGCAAAGGAGTCTGGGTAACAGAACCTGGTCATAGCCCCACAAGTCACCTCATCTTGGATTCCCCTAGGTCTCTAGTTTTCAAAAATGCACAGGTTTGGTAGGTTTCCCTAGGTGCCGGCTGAGCTAGAGGCCAAAATCTACAGGTAGGCACTGTGCAAAAAACAGCTCTGTTTTCTGTCAAAAAATAGGATGTGTCCACGTTGTGTTTTGGGGCATTTCCTGTCGCGGGCGCTAGGCCTACCCACACAAGTGAGGTACCATTTTTATAGGGAGATTTGGGGGAACGCTGGGTGGAAGCAAATTTGTTGCTCCTCTCAGAATCCAGAACTTCATGTCACCGAAATGTGAGGAAAACGTGTTTTTTAGCCACATTTTGAGGTTTGCAAAGGATTCTGGGTAACAGAACCTGGTCAGAGCCCCACAAGTCACCCCATCTTGGATTTCCCTAGGTCTCTAGTTTTAAAAAATGCACAGGTTTGGTAGGTTTCCCTACGTGCTGGCTGAGCTAGAGGCCAAAATCTACAGGTAGGCACTTTGCAAAAAACAGCTCTGTTTTCTGTCAAAAAATGGGATGTGTCCACGTTGTGTTTTGGGGCAATTCCTGTCGCGGGCGCTAGGCCTACCCACACAAGTGAGGTACCATTTTTATAGGGAGAATTGGGGGAACGCTGGGTGGAAGGAAATTTGTGGCTCCTCTCAGATTCCAGAACTTCCTGTCAACGAAATGTGAGGAAAACGTGTTTTTTTAGCCACATTTTGAGGTTTGCAAAGGATTCTGGGTAACAGAACCTTGTGAGAGCCCCACAAGTCACCCCATCTTGGATTTCCCTAGGTCTCTAGTTTTCAAAAATGCACAGGTTTGGTAGGTTTCCCTAGGTGCTGGCTGAGCTAGAGGCCAAAATCTCCAGGTAGGCACTTTGCAAAAAACAGCTCTGTTTTCTGTCAAAAAATGGGATGTGTCCACGTTGTGTTTTGGGGCATTTACTGTTGCAGGAGCTAGGCCTACCCACACAAGTGAGGTACCATTTTTATAGGGAGACTTGGGGGAACGCTGGGTGGAAGGAAATTTGAGGCTCCTCTCAGATTCCAGAACTTTCTGTCACCGAAATGTGAGGAAAACGTGTTTTTTTAGCCACATTTTGAGTTTTGCAAAGGAGTCTGGGTAACAGAACCTGGTCAGAGCCCCACAAGTCTCCTCATCTTGGATTCCCCTAGGTCTCTAGTTTTTAAAAATGCACAGGTTTGGTAGGTTTCCCTAGGTGCCGGCTGAGCTAGAGGCCAAAATCTACAGGTAGGCACTTTGCAAAAAACAGCTCTGTTTTCTGTCAAAAAATTGGATGTGTCCAAGTTGTGTTTTGTGGCATTTCCTGTCGCGGGTGCTAGACCTACCCACACAAGTGAGGTATCATTTTTATCGGGAGACTTGGGGGAACGCTAGGTGTAAGGAAATTTGTGGCTCCTCCAAGATTCCAGAACATTCTGTCACCGAAATGTGAGGAAAATTTGTTTTTTTAGCCACATTTTGAGGTTTGCAAATGATTCTGGGTAACAGAACCTGGTCAGAGCCCCACAAGTCACCCCATCTTGGATTCCCCTAGGTCTCTAGTTTTCAAAAATGCACAGGTTTGGTAGGTTTCCCTAGGTGCCGGCTGAGCTAGAGGCCAAAATCTACAGGTAGGCACTTTGCAAAAACCAGCTCTGTTTTCTGTCAAAAAATGGGATGTGTCCACATTGTGTTTTTTGGCATTTCCTGTCGCGGGCGCTAGGCCTACCCACACCAGTGAGGTATCATTTTTATTGGGAGACTTGGAAGAACGCTGGGTCGAAGGAAATTTGTGGCTCCTCTCAGATTCCAGAACTTTCTGTCACCGAAATGTGAGGAAAATGATTTTTTTTAGCCACATTTTGAGGTTTGCAAAGGATTCTGGGTAACAGAACCTGGTCAGAGCCCCACAAATCACCCCATCTTGGATTCCCCTAGATCTCTAGTTTTCACAAATGCACAGGTTTGGTAGGTTATCCTAGGTGCCGGCTGAGCTAGAGGCAAAATCTACAGGTAGGCACTTTGTAAAAAAAAAGCTCTGTTTTCTGTCAAAAAATGGGATGTGTCTAAGTTGTGTTTTGGGGCATTCCCTGTCGCGGGCACTAGGCCTACCCACACAAGTGAGGTACCATTTTTATAGGGAGACTTGGGGGAATGCTGGGTGGAAGGAAATTTGTGGCTCCTCTTAGATTCCAGAACTTCCTGTCACCGAAATGTGAGGAAAACTTGTTTTTTAGCCACATTTTGAGGTTTGCAAAGGATTCTGGGTAACAGAACCTGGTCAGAGCCCCACACGTCACCCCATCTTGGATTCCCCTAGGTCTCTAGTTTAAAAAATGCACAGGTTTGGTAGGTTTCCCTAGGTGCCGGCTTAGCTAGAAGCCAAAATCTACAGGTAGGCACTTTGTAAAAAAAAGGCTCTGTTTTCTGTCAAAAAATGGGATGTGTCCACGTTGTGTTTTGGGGCATTTCCTGTCGCAGGAGCTAGGCCTACCCACACAAGTGAGGTACCATTTTTATTGGGAGACTTGGGGGAATGCTGGGTGGAAGGAAATTTGTGGCTCCTCTCAGATTCCAGAACTTTCTGTCACCGAAATGTGAGGAAAATGTGTTTTTTTAAGCCACATTTTGAGCTTTGCAAAGGATTCTGGGTAACAGAACCTGGTCAGAGCCCCACAAATCACCCCATCTTGGATTCCCCTAGATCTCTAGTTTTCACAAATGCACAGGTTTGGTAGGTTATCCTAGGTGCCGGCTGAGCTAGAGGCAAAATCTACAGGTAGGCACTTTGTAAAAAAAAGGCTCTGTTTTCTCTCAAAAAATGGGATGTGTCTAAGTTGTGTTTTGGGGCATTCCTTGTCGCGGGCGCTAGGCCTACCCACACAAGTGAGGTACCATTTTTATAGGGAGACTTGGGGGAATGCTGGGTGGAAGGAAATTTGTGGCTCCTCTTAGATTCCAGAACTTCCTGTCACCGAAATGTGAGGAAAACGTGTTTTTTAGCCACATTTTGAGGTTTGCAAAGGATTCTGGGTAACAGAACCTGGTCAGAGCCCCACACGTCACCCCATCTTGGATTCCCCTAGGTCTCTAGTTTAAAAATGCACAGGTTTGGTAGGTTTCCCTAGGTGCCGGCTTAGCTAGAAGCCAAAATCTACAGGTAGGCACTTTGTAAAAAAAAGGCTCTGTTTTCTGTCAAAAAATGGGATGTGTCCACGTTGTGTTTTGGGGCATTTCCTGTCGCAGGAGCTAGGCCTACCCACACAAGTGAGGTACCATTTTTATTGGGAGACTTGGGGGAACGCTGGGTGGAAGGAAATTTGTGGCTCCTCTCAGATTCCAGAACTTTCTGTCACCGAAATGTGAGGAAAACGTGTTTTTTTAGCCACATTTTGAGCTTTGCAAAGGATTCTGGGTAACAGAACCTGGTCAGAGCCCCACAAGTGACCCCATCTTGGATTCCCCTAGGTCTCTAGTTTTCAAAGATGCACAGGTTTGGTAGATTTCCCTAGGTGCCGGCTGAGCTAGAGGCCAAAATCTACAGGTAGGCACTTTGCAAAAAACAGCTCTGTTTTCTGTCAAAAAATGGGATGTGTTCACGTTGTGTTTTGTGGCATTTCCTGTCGCGGGTGCTAGACCTACCCACACAAGTGAGGTATCATTTTTATCGGGAGACTTGGGGGAACGCTAGGTGGAAGGAAATTTGTGGCTCCTCCAAGATTCCAAAACATTCTGTCACCGAAATGTGAGGAAAATGTGATTTTTTAGCCACATTTTGAGGTTTGCAAAGGATTCTGGGTAACAGAACCTGGTCAGAGCCCCACAAGTCACCCCATCTTGGATTCCCCTAGGTCTCTAGTTTTCACAAATGCACAGGTTTGGTAGGTTTCCCTAGGTGCCGGCTGAGCTAGAGGCCAAAATCTACAGGTATGCACTTTGTAAAAAAACGGCTCTGTTTTCTGTCAAAAAATGGGATGTGTCCACGTTGTGTTTTGGGGCATTTCCTGTCGCGGGCGCTAGGCCTACACACACAAATGAGGTATCATTTTTATCGGGAGACTTGGGGGAACGCTGGGTGGAAGGAAACTTGTGGCTCCTCTCAGATTCCAGAACTTTCTGTTGCCGAAATGTGAGGAGAACGTGTTTTTTTAGCCACATTTTGAGGTTTGCAAAGGATTCTGGGTAACATAACCTGGTCAGAGCCCCACAAGTCACCCCATCTTGGATTCCCCTAGGTCTCTAGTTTTCAAAAATGCACAGGTTTTGTAGGTTTACCTAGGTGCCGGCTGAGCTAGAGGCCAAAATCTACAGGTAGGCACTTTGCAAAAAACAGCTCTGTTTTCTGTCAAAAAATAGGATGTGTCCACGTTGAGTTTTGGGTCATTTCCTGTCGCGGGCGCTAGGCCTACCCACACAAGTGAGGTATCATTTTTATCGGGAGACTTGGGGGAACGCTGGGTGGAAGGAAATTTGTGGCTCCTCTCAGATTCCAGAACTTCCTGTCACCGAAATGTGAGGAAAACGTGTTTTTTAGCCACATTTTGAGGTTTGCATAGGATTCTGGGAAACAGAACCTGGTCAGAGCCCCACAAGTCACCCCATCTTGGATTCCCCTAGGTCTCTAGTTTTCAAAAATGCACAGGTTTGGTAGGTTTCCCTAGGTGCCGGCTGAACTAGAGGCCAAAATCTACAGGTAGGAACTTTTCAAAAAACAGCTCTGTTTTCGGTCAAAAAATGGGATGTGTCCATGTTGTGTTTTGGGGCATTTCCTGTTGCGGGCGCTAGGCCTACCCACACAAGTGAGGTATCATTTTTATCGGGAGACTTGGGGGAACGCTGGGTGGAAGGAAACTTGTGGCTCCTCTCAGATTCCACAACTTTCTGTCACCGAAATGCGAGGAAAACGTGTTTATTTAGCCACATTTTGAGGTTTGCAAAGGATTCTGTGTAACAGAACCTGTTCAGAGCCCCACAAGCCACCCCATCTTGGATTACCCTAGGTCTCTAGTTTAAAAAAATGCACAGGTTTGGTAGGTTTCCCTAGGTGCCGGCTGAGCTAGAGGCCAAAATCTACAGGTAGGCACTTTGCAAAAAACGGCTCTGTTTTCTGTCAAAAAATTGGATGTGTCCACGTTATGTTTTGTGTCATTTCCTGTCACGGGCACTAGGCCTACCCACACAAGTGAGGTATCATTTTTATCGGGAGACTTGGGGGAACTCTGGGTGGAAGGAAACTTGTGGCTCCTCTCAGATTCCAGAACGTTCTGTCACCGAAATGTGAGGAAAATGTGTTTTTTTAGCCACATTTTGAGGTTTGCAAAGGATTCTGGGTAACAGAACCTGGTCAGAGCCCAACAAGTCACCCCATCTTGGATTCCCCTAGGTCCCTAGTTTTCACAAATGCACAGGTTTGCTAGGTTTCCCTAGGTGACGGCTGAGCTAGAGGCCAAAATCTACAGGTAGGCACTTTGCAAAAAACAGCTCTGTTTTCTGTCAAAAAATGGGATGTGTCCACGTTGTGTTTTGGGACATTTCCTGTCTCGGGTGCTAGGCCTACCCACACAAATGAGGTATCATTTTTATCGGGAGACTTTGGGGAACGCTGGGTGGAAGGAAATTTGTGGCTCCTCTCAGATTCCAGAACTTTCTGTTACCGAAATGTGAGGAGAACGTGTTTTTTTAGCCACATTTTGAGGTTTGCAAAGGATTCTGGGTAACAGAACCTGGACAGAGCCCCACAAGTCACCCCATATTAGATTCCCCTAGGCCTCTAGTTTTCAAAAATGCACAGGTTTGGTAGGTTTCCCTAGGTGCCGGCTAAGCTTGAGGCCAAAATCTACAGGTAGGCACTATGCAAAAAATAGCTCTATTTTCTGTAAAAAAAATGAGATGTGTCCACGTTGTGTTTTGGGGCATTTCTTGTTTCGGGCGCTAGGCCTACCCACACAAGTGAGGTATCATTTTTATCGGGAGACTTGTGGGAATGCTGGGTGGAAGGAAATTTGTGGCTCCTCTCAGATTCCAGAACTTCCTGTCACCGAAATGTGAGGAAAACGTGTTTTTTTAGCCATATTTTGAGGTTTGCAAAGGATTCTGGGTAACAGAACCTGGTCAGAGCCCCACAAGCCACCCCATATTAGATTCCCCTAGATCTCTAGTTTGAA
The DNA here is from genome assembly GCF_031143425.1 of Pleurodeles waltl. Taxonomy (NCBI): domain Eukaryota; kingdom Metazoa; phylum Chordata; class Amphibia; order Caudata; family Salamandridae; genus Pleurodeles; species Pleurodeles waltl. The sequence continues at coordinate 499,309,572 of NC_090440.1, forward strand.
AAAATGCACAGGTTTGGTAGGTTTCTCTAGGTGCCGGCTGAGCTAGAGGCCAAAATCTACAGGTAAGCACTTTGCAAAAAACAGCTCTGTTTTCTGTCAAAAAATGGGATGTGTCCACGTTGTGTGTTGGGACATTTTCTGTCGCGGGCGCTAGGCCTACCCACACAAGTGAGGTATCATTTTTATCGGGAGACTTGAGGGAAGCTGGGTGGAAGGAAATTTGTGCCTCCTCTCAGATTCCAGAACGTTCTGTCACCGAAATGTGAGGAGAACGTGTTTTTTTAGCCACCTTTTGAGGTTTGCAAAGGATTCTGGGTAACAGAACCTGGTCAGAGCCCCACAAGTCACCCCATCTTGGATTTCCCTAGGTCTCTAGTTTTCAAAAATGCACAGGTTTGGTAGGTTTCCCTAGGTGCTGGCCGAGCTAGAGGCCAAAATCTACAGGTAGGCACTTTGCAAAAAACAGCTCTGTTTTCTGTCAAAAAATGGGATGTGTCCACGTTGTGTTTTGGGGCATTTCCTGTCGCCGTAGCTAGGCCTACCCACACAAGTGAGGTACCATTTTTATAGGGAGACTTGGGGGAACGCTGGGTGGAAGGAAATTTGTGGCTCCTCTCAGATTCCAGAACTTTCTGTCACCGAAATGTGAGGAAAACGTGTTTTTTTAGCCACATTGTGAGGTTTGCAAAGGAGTCTGGGTAACAGAACCTGGTCATAGCCCCACAAGTCACCTCATCTTGGATTCCCCTAGGTCTCTAGTTTTCAAAAATGCACAGGTTTGGTAGGTTTCCCTAGGTGCCGGCTGAGCTAGAGGCCAAAATCTACAGGTAGGCACTGTGCAAAAAACAGCTCTGTTTTCTGTCAAAAAATAGGATGTGTCCACGTTGTGTTTTGGGGCATTTCCTGTCGCGGGCGCTAGGCCTACCCACACAAGTGAGGTACCATTTTTATAGGGAGATTTGGGGGAACGCTGGGTGGAAGCAAATTTGTTGCTCCTCTCAGAATCCAGAACTTCATGTCACCGAAATGTGAGGAAAACGTGTTTTTTTAGCCACATTTTGAGGTTTGCAAAGGATTCTGGGTAACAGAACCTGGTCAGAGCCCCACAAGTCACCCCATCTTGGATTTCCCTAGGTCTCTAGTTTTAAAAAATGCACAGGTTTGGTAGGTTTCCCTACGTGCTGGCTGAGCTAGAGGCCAAAATCTACAGGTAGGCACTTTGCAAAAAACAGCTCTGTTTTCTGTCAAAAAATGGGATGTGTCCACGTTGTGTTTTGGGGCAATTCCTGTCGCGGGCGCTAGGCCTACCCACACAAGTGAGGTACCATTTTTATAGGGAGAATTGGGGGAACGCTGGGTGGAAGGAAATGTGTGGCTCCTCTCAGATTCCAGAACTTCCTGTCAACGAAATGTGAGGAAAACGTGTTTTTTTAGCCACATTTTGAGGTTTGCAAAGGATTCTGGGTAACAGAACCTTGTGAGAGCCCCACAAGTCACCCCATCTTGGATTTCCCTAGGTCTCTAGTTTTCAAAAATGCACAGGTTTGGTAGGTTTCCCTAGGTGCTGGCTGAGCTAGAGGCCAAAATCTACAGGTAGGCACTTTGCAAAAAACAGCTCTGTTTTCTGTCAAAAAATGGGATGTGTCCACGTTGTGTTTTGGGGCATTTACTGTTGCAGGAGCTAGGCCTACCCACACAAGTGAGGTACCATTTTTATAGGGAGACTTGGGGGAACGCTGGGTGGAAGGAAATTTGTGGCTCCTCTCAGATTCCAGAACTTTCTGTCACCGAAATGTGAGGAAAACGTGTTTTTTTAGCCACATTTTGAGTTTTGCAAAGGAGTCTGGGTAACAGAACCTGGTCAGAGCCCCACAAGTCTCCTCATCTTGGATTCCCCTAGGTCTCTAGTTTTTAAAAATGCACAGGTTTGGTAGGTTTCCCTAGGTGCCGGCTGAGCTAGAGGCCAAAATCTACAGGTAGGCACTTTGCAAAAAACAGCTCTGTTTTCTGTCAAAAAATGGGATGTGTCCAAGTTGTGTTTTGTGGCATTTCCTGTCGCGGGTGCTAGACCTACCCACACAAGTGAGGTATCATTTTTATCGGGAGACTTGGGGGAACGCTAGGTGGAAGGAAATTTGTGGCTCCTCCAAGATTCCAGAACATTCTGTCACCGAAATGTGAGGAAAATTTGTTTTTTTAGCCACATTTTGAGGTTTGCAAATGATTCTGGGTAACAGAACCTGGTCAGAGCCCCACAAGTCACCCCATCTTGGATTCCCCTAGGTCTCTAGTTTTCAAAAATGCACAGGTTTGGTAGGTTTCCCTAGGTGCCGGCTGAGCTAGAGGCCAAAATCTACAGGTAGGCACTTTGCAAAAACCAGCTCTGTTTTCTGTCAAAAAATGGGATGTGTCCACATTGTGTTTTTTGGCATTTCCTGTCGCGGGCGCTAGGCCTACCCACACCAGTGAGGTATCATTTTTATTGGGAGACTTGGAAGAACGCTGGGTCGAAGGAAATTTGTGGCTCCTCTCAGATTCCAGAACTTTCTGTCACCGAAATGTGAGGAAAATGATTTTTTTTAGCCACATTTTGAGGTTTGCAAAGGATTCTGGGTAACAGAACCTGGTCAGAGCCCCACAAATCACCCCATCTTGGATTCCCCTAGATCTCTAGTTTTCACAAATGCACAGGTTTGGTAGGTTATCCTAGGTGCCGGCTGAGCTAGAGGCAAAATCTACAGGTAGGCACTTTGTAAAAAAAAAGCTCTGTTTTCTGTCAAAAAATGGGATGTGTCTAAGTTGTGTTTTGGGGCATTCCCTGTCGCGGGCACTAGGCCTACCCACACAAGTGAGGTACCATTTTTATAGGGAGACTTGGGGGAATGCTGGGTGGAAGGAAATTTGTGGCTCCTCTTAGATTCCAGAACTTCCTGTCACCGAAATGTGAGGAAAACGTGTTTTTTAGCCACATTTTGAGGTTTGCAAAGGATTCTGGGTAACAGAACCTGGTCAGAGCCCCACACGTCACCCCATCTTGGATTCCCCTAGGTCTCTAGTTTAAAAAATGCACAGGTTTGGTAGGTTTCCCTAGGTGCCGGCTTAGCTAGAAGCCAAAATCTACAGGTAGGCACTTTGTAAAAAAAAGGCTCTGTTTTCTGTCAAAAAATGGGATGTGTCCACGTTGTGTTTTGGGGCATTTCCTGTCGCAGGAGCTAGGCCTACCCACACAAGTGAGGTACCATTTTTATTGGGAGACTTGGGGTAACGCTGGGTGGAAGGAAATTTGTGGCTCCTCTCAGATTCCAGAACTTTCTGTCACCGAAATGTGAGGAAAACGTGTTTTTTTAGCCACATTTTGAGCTTTGCAAAGGATTCTGGGTAACAGAACCTGGTCAGAGCCCCACAAGTGACCCCATCTTGGATTCCCCTAGGTCTCTAGTTTTCAAAGATGCACAGGTTTGGTAGGTTTCCCTAGGTGCCGGCTGAGCTAGAGGCCAAAATCTACAGGTAGGCACTTTGCAAAAAACAGCTCTGTTTTCTGTCAAAAAATGGGATGTGTCCACGTTGTGTTTTGTGGCATTTCCTGTCGCGGGTGCTAGACCTACCCACACAAGTGAGGTATCATTTTTATCGGGAGACTTGGGGGAACGCTAGGTGGAAGGAAATTTGTGGCTCCTGCAAGATTCCAAAACATTCTGTCACCGAAATGTGAGGAAAATGTGATTTTTTAGCCACATTTTGAGGTTTGCAAAGTATTCTGGGTAACAGAACCTGGTCAGAGCCCCACAAGTCACCCCATCTTGGATTCCCCTAGGTCTCTAGTTTTCACAAATGCACAGGTTTGGTAGGTTTCCCTAGGTGCCGGCTGAGCTAGAGGCCAAAATCTACAGGTAGGCACTTTGTAAAAAAACGGCTCTGTTTTCTGTCAAAAAATGGGATGTGTCCACGTTGTGTTTTGGGGCATTTCCTGTCGCGGGCGCTAGGCCTACACACACAAATGAGGTATCATTTTTATCGGGAGACTTGGGGGAACGCTGGGTGGAAGGAAACTTGTGGCTCCTCTCAGATTCCAGAACTTTCTGTTGCCGAAATGTGAGGAGAACGTGTTTTTTTAGCCACATTTTGAGGTTTGCAAAGGATTCTGGGTAACATAACCTGGTCAGAGCCCCACAAGTCACCCCATCTTGGATTCCCCTAGGTCTCTAGTTTTCAAAAATGCACAGGTTTTGTAGGTTTACCTAGGTGCCGGCTGAGCTAGAGGCCAAAATCTACAGGTAGGCACTTTGCAAAAAACAGCTCTGTTTTCTGTCAAAAAATAGGATGTGTCCACGTTGTGTTTTGGGTCATTTCCTGTCGCGGGCGCTAGGCCTACCCACACAAGTGAGGTACCATTTTTATAGGGAGACTTGGGGGAACGCTGGGTGGAAGGAAATTTGTGGCTCCTCTCAGATTCCAGAACTTCCTGTCACCGAAATGTGAGGAAAACGTGTTTTTTAGCCACATTTTGAGGTTTGCATAGGATTCTGGGAAACAGAACCTGGTCAGAGCCCCACAAGTCACCCCATCTTGGATTCCCCTAGGTCTCTAGTTTTCAAAAATGCACAGGTTTGGTAGGTTTCCCTAGGTGCCGGCTGAACTAGAGGCCAAAATCTACAGGTAGGAACTTTTAAAAAAACAGCTCTGTTTTCGGTCAAAAAATGGGATGTGTCCATGTTCTGTTTTGGGGCATTTCCTGTTGCGGGCGCTAGGCCTACCCACACAAGTGAGGTATCATTTTTATCGGGAGACTTGGGGGAACGCTGGGTGGAAGGAAACTTGTGGCTCCTCTCAGATTCCACAACTTTCTGTCACCGAAATGCGAGGAAAACGTGTTTATTTAGCCACATTTTGAGGTTTGCAAAGGATTCTGTGTAACAGAACCTGTTCAGAGCCCCACAAGCCACCCCATCTTGGATTCCCCTAGGTCTCTAGTTTAAAAAAATGCACAGGTTTGGTAGGTTTCCCTAGGTGCCGGCTGAGCTAGAGGCCAAAATCTACAGGTAGGCACTTTGCAAGAAACGGCTCTGTTTTCTGTCAAAAAATTGGATGTGTCCACGTTGTGTTTTGTGTCATTTCCTGTCACGGGCACTAGGCCTACCCACACAAGTGAGGTATCATTTTTATCGGGAGACTTGGGGGAACTCTGGGTGGAAGGAAACTTGTGGCTCCTCTCAGATTCCAGAACGTTCTGTCACCGAAATGTGAGGAAAATGTGTTTTTTTAGCCACATTTTGAGGTTTGCAAAGGATTCTGGGTAACAGAACCTGGTCAGAGCCCCACAAGTCACCCCATCTTGGATTCCCCTAGGTCCCTAGTTTTCACAAATGCACAGGTTTGCTAGGTTTCCCTAGGTGCCGGCTGAGCTAGAGGCCAAAATCTACAGGTAGGCACTTTGCAAAAAACGGCTCTGTTTTCTGTCAAAAAATGGGATGTGTCCACGTTGTGTTTTGGGACATTTCCTGTCTCGGGTGCTAGGCCTACCCACACAAATGAGGTATCATTTTTATCGGGAGACTTTGGGGAACGCTGGGTGGAAGGAAATTTGTGGCTCCTCTCAGATTCCAGAACTTTCTGTTACCGAAATGTGAGGAGAACGTGTTTTTTTAGCCACATTTTGAGGTTTGCAAAGGATTCTGGGTAACAGAACCTGGACAGAGCCCCACAAGTCACCCCATCTTGGATTTCCCTAGGTCTCTAGTTTTCAAAAATGCACAGGTTTGGTAGGTTTCCCTAGGTGCCGGCTGAGCTAGAGGCCAAAATCTACAGGTAGGCACTTTGCAAAAAACAGCTCTGTTTTCTGTCAAAAAATGGGATGTGTCCACGTTGTGTTTTGGGGCATTTCCTGTTGCGGGCGCTGGCCTACCCACACCAGTGAGGTATCATTTTTATTGGGAGACTTGGGGGAACGCTTGGTGGAAGGAAATTTGTGGCTCCTCTCAGATTCCAGAACGTTCTGTCACCGAAATGTGAGGAAAATGTGTTTTTTTAGACACATTTTGAGGTTTGCAAAGGATTCTGGGTAACAGAACCTGGTCAGAGCCCCACAAGTCACCCCATCTTGGATTCCCCTAGATCTCTAGTTTTCACAAATGCACAGGTTTGGTAGGTTATCCTAGGTGCCGGCTGAGCTAGAGGCAAGATCTACAGGTAGGCACTTTGTAAAAAAACGGCTCTGTTTTCTGTCAAAAAATGGGATGTGTCTACGTTGTGTTTTGGGGCATTTCCTGTCGCGGGCGCTAGGCCTACCCACACAAGTGAGGTACCATTTTTATAGGGAGACTTGGGGGAATGCTGGGTGGAAGGAAATTTGTGGCTCCTTTTAGATTCCAGAACTTCCTGTCACCGAAATGTGAGGAAAACGTGTTTTTTTAGCCACGTTTTGAGGTTTGCAAAGGATTCTGGGTAACAGAACCTGGTCAGAGCCCCACACGTCACCCCATCTTGGATTCCCCTAGGTCTCTAGTTTTAAAAATGCACAGGTTTGGTAGGTTCTCCCTAGGCTGAGCTAGACGCCAAAATCTACAGGTAGGCACTTTGCAAAAAACAGCTCTGTTTTCTGTCAAAAAATGGGATGTCTCCACGTTGTGTTTTGGGGCATTTCCTGTCGCGTGCGCTAGGCCTACCCACACAAGTGAGGTATCATTTTTATCGGGAGACTTGGGGGAACGCTGGGTGGAAGGAAATTTGTGGCTCCTCTCAGATTCCACAACTTTCTGTCACCGAAATGCGAGGAAAACGTGTTTATTTAGCCACATTTTGAGGTTTGCAAAGGATTCTGGGTAACAGAACCTGGTCAGAGCCCCACAAGCCACCCCATATTGGATTCCCCTAGGTCTCTAGTTTAAAAAAATGCACAGGTTTGGTAGGTTTCCCTAGGTGCCGGCTGAGCTAGAGGCCAAAATCTACAGGAAGGCACTTTGCAAAAAACGGCTCTGTTTTCTGTCAAAAAATTGGATGTGTCCACGTTGTGTTTTGTGTCATTTCCTGTCGCGGGCACTAGGCCTACCCACACAAGTGAGGTATCATTTTTATCGGGAGACTTGGGGGAACGCTGGGTGGAAGGAAACTTGTGGCTCCTCTCAGATTCCAGAACGTTATGTCACCGAAATGTGAGGAAAATGTGTTTTTTTAGCCACATTTTGAGGTTTGCAAAGGATTCTGGGTAACAGAACCTGGTCAGAGCTCCACAAGTCACCCCATCTTGGATTCCCCTAGGTCCCTAGTTTTCACAAATGCACAGGTTTGCTAGGTTTCCCTAGGTGCCGGCTGAGCTAGAGGCCAAAATCTACAGGTAGGCACTTTGTAAAAAAACGGCTCTGTTTTCTGTCAAAAAATGGGATGTGTCCACGTTGTGTTTTGGGGCATTTCCTCTTGCGGGCGCTAGGCCTACCCACACAAATGAGGTATCATTTTTATCGGTAGACTTGGGGGAACGCTGGGTGGAAGGAAATTTGTGGCTCCTCTCAGATTCCAGAACTTTCTGTCACCGAAATGTGAGGAAAACGTGTTTTTTTTAGCCACATTTTGAGGTTTGCAAAGGATTCTGGGTAACAGAACCTGGTCAGAGCCCCACAAGCCATCCCATATTGGATTCCCCTAGGTCTCCAGTTTTCAAAAATGCACAGGTTTGGTAGGTTTCCCTAGGTGCCGGCTGAGCTAGAGGCCAAAATCTACAGGTAGGCACTTTGCAAAAAACAGCTCTGTTTTCGGTCAAAAAATGGGATGTGTACACGTTGTGTTTTGGGACATTTCCTGTCTCGGGTGCTAGGCCTACCCACACAAATGAGGTATCATTTTTATCGGGAGACTTGGGGGAACGCTGGGTGGAAGGAAATTTGTGGCTCCTCTCAGATTCCAGAACTTTCTGTTACCGAAATGTGAGGAGAACGTGTTTTTTTAGCCACATATTGAGGTTTGCAAAGGATTCTGGGTAACAGAACCTGGACAGAGCCCCAACAAGTCACCCCATCTTGGATTCCCCTAGGTCTCTAGTTTTCAAAAATGCACAGGTTTGGTAGGTTTCCCTAGGTGCCGGCTGAGCTAGAGGCCAAAATCTACAGGTAGGCACTTTGCAAAAAACAGCTCTGTTTTCGGTCAAAAAATGGGATGTGTCCACGTTGTGTTTTGGGGCATTTCCTGTTGCGGGCGCTGGCCTACCCACACAAGTGAGGTACCATTTTTATTGGGAGACTTGGGGGAACGCTGGGTGGAAGGAAATTTGTGGCTCCTCTCAGATTCCAGAACGTTCTGTCACCGAAATGTGAGGAAAATGTGTTTTTTTAGACACATTTTGAGGTTTGCAAAGGATTCTGGGTAACAGAACCTGGTCAGAGCCCCACAAGTCACCCCATCTTGGATTCCCCTAGGTCTCTAGTTTTCACAAATGCACAGGTTTGCTAGGTTTCCCTAGGTGCCGGCTGAGCTAGAGGCCAAAATCTACAGGTAGGCACTTTGTAAAAAAACGGCTCTGTTTTCTGTCAAAAAATGGGATGTGTCCACGTTGTGTTTTGGGGCATTTCCTGTCGCGGGCGCTAGGCCTACCCACACAAATGAGGTATCATTTTTATCGGGAGACTTGGGGGAACGCTGGGTGGAAGGAAATTTGTGGCTCCTCTCAGATTCCAGAACTTTCTGTCACCGAAATGTGAGGAAAACGTGTTTTTTTAGCCACATTTTGAGGTTTGCAAAGGGTTCTGGGTAACAGAACCTGGTCAGAGCCCCACAAGCCACCCCATATTGGATTCCCCTAGGTCTCCAGTTTTCAAAAATGCACAGGTTTGGTAGGTTTCCCTAGGTGCCGGCTGAGCTAGAGGCCAAAATCTACAGGTAGGCACTTTGCGAAAAACGGCTCTGTTTTCTGTCAAAAAATGGGATGTGTCCACGTTGTGTTTTGGGACATTTCCTGTCTCGGGTGCTAGGCCTACCCACACAAATGAGGTACAATTTTTATCGGGAGACTTGGGGGAACGCTGGGTGGAAGGAAATTTGTGGCTCCTCTCAGATTCCAGAACTTTCTGTTACCGATATGTGAGGAGAACGTGTTTTTTTAGCCACATTTTGAGGTTTGCAAAGGATTCTGGGTAACAGAACCTGGACAGAGCCCCACAAGTCACCCCATCTTGGATTCCCCTAGGTCTCTAGTTTTAAAAAATGCACAGGTTTGGTAGGTTTCCCTAGGTGCCGGCTGAGCTAGAGGCCAAAATCTACAGGTAGGCACTTTGCAAAAAACAGCTCTGTTTTCGGTCAAAAAATGGGATGTGTACACGTTGTGTTTTGGGACATTTCCTGTCTCGGGTGCTAGGCCTACCCACACAAATGAGGTATCATTTTTATCGGGAGACTTTGGGGAACGCTGGGTGGAAGGAAATTCGTGGCTCCTCTCAGATTCCAGAACTTTCTGTTACCGAAATGTGAGGAGAACGTGTTTTTTTAGCCACATTTTGAGGTTTGCAAAGGATTCTGGGTAACAGAACCTGGACAGAGCCCCACAAGTCACCCCATCTTGGATTCCCCTAGGTCTCTAGTTTTCAAAAATGCACAGGTTTGTTAGGTTTCCCTAGGTGCCGGCTGAGCTAGAGGCCAAAATCTACAGGTAGGCACTTTGCAAAAAACAGCTCTGTTTTCGGTCAAAAAATGGGATGTGTCCACGTTGTGTTTTGGGGCATTTCCTGTTGCGGGCGCTGGCCTACCCACACAAGTGAGGTATCATTTTTATTGGGAGACTTGGGGGAACGCTGGGTGGAAGGAAATTTGTGGCTCCTCTCAGATTCCAGAATGTTCTGTCACCGAAATGTGAGGAAAATGTGTTTTTTTAGACACATTTTGAGGTTTGCAAAGGATTCTGGGTAACAGAACCTGGTCAGAGCCCCACAAGTCACCCCATCTTGGATTCCCCTAGGTCTCTAGTTTTCACAAATGCACAGGTTTGCTAGGTTTCCCTCGGTGCCGGCTGAGCTAGAGGCCAAAATCTACAGGTAGGCACTTTGTAAAAAAACGGCTCTGTTTTCTGTCAAAAAATGGGATGTGTCCACGTTGTGTTTTGGGGCATTTCCTGTCGCGGGCGCTAGGCCTACCCACACAAATGAGGTATCATTTTTATCGGGAGACTTGGGGGAACGCTGGGTGGAAGGAAATTATGTGGCTCCTCTCAGATTCCAGAACGTTCTGTCACCGAAATGTGAGGAAAATGTGTTTTTTTAGACACATTTTGAGGTTTGCAAAGGATTCTGGGTAACAGAACCTGGTCAGAGCCCCACAAGTCACCCCATCTTGGATTCCCCTAGGTCTCTAGTTTTCACAAATGCACAGGTTTGCTAGGTTTCCCTAGGTGCCGGCTGAGCTAGAGGCCAAAATCTACAGGTAGGCACTTTGTAAAAAAACGGCTCTGTTTTCTGTCAAAAAATGGGATGTGTCCACGTTGTGTTTTGGGGCATTTCCTGTCGCGGGCGCTAGGCCTACCCACACAAATGAGGTATCATTTTTATCGGGAGACTTGGGGGAACGCTGGGTGGAAGGAAATTTGTGGCTCCTCTCAGATTCCAGAACTTTCTGTCACCGAAATGTGAGGAAAACGTGTTTTTTTAGCCACATTTTGAGGTTTGCAAAGTGTTCTGGGTAACAGAACCTGGTCAGAGCCCCACAAGCCACCCCATATTGGATTCCCCTAGGTCTCCAGTTTTATAAAATGCACAGGTTTGGTAGGTTTCCCCAGGTGCCGGCTGAGCTAGAGGCCAAAATCTACAGGTAGGCACTTTGCGAAAAACGGCTCTGTTTTCTGTCAAAAAATGGGATGTGTCCACGTTGTGTTTTGGGACATTTCCTGTCTCGGGTGCTAGGCCTACCCACTTAAATGAGGTACAATTTTTATCGGGAGACTTGGGGGAACGCTGGGTGGAAGGAAATTTGTGGCTCCTCTCAGATTCCAGAACTTTCTGTTACCGATATGTGAGGAGAACGTGTTTTTTTAGCCACGTTTTGAGGTTTGCAAAGGATTCTGGGTAACAGAACCTGGACAGAGCCCCACAGGTCACCCCATCTTGGATTCCACTAGGTCTCTAGTTTTCAAAAATGCACAGGTTTGGTAGGTTTCCCTAGGTGCCGGCTGAGCTAGAGGCCAAAATCTACAGGTAGGCACTTTGCAAAAAACGGCTCTGTTTTCTGTCAAAAAATGGGATGTGTCCACGTTGTGTTTTGGGACATTTCCTGTCTCGGGTGCTAGGCCTACCCACACAAATGAGGTACAATTTTTATCGGGAGACTTGGGGGAACGCTGGGTGGAAGGAAATTTGTGGCTCCTCTCAGATTCCAGAACTTTCTGTTACCGATATGTGAGGAGAACGTGTTTTTTTAGCCACATTTTGAGGTTTGCAAAGGATTCTGGGTAACAGAACCTGGACAGAGCCCCACAGGTCACCCCATCTTGGATTCCACTAGGTCTCTAGTTTTAAAAAATGCACAGGTTTGGTAGGTTTCCCTAGGTGCCGGCTGAGCTAGAGGCCAAAATCTACAGGTAGGCACTTTGCAAAAAACAGCTCTGTTTTCGGTCAAAAAATGGGATGTGTCCACGTTGTGTTTTGGGGCATTTCCTGTTGCGGGCGCTGGCCTACCCACACAAGTGAGGTATCATTTTTATTGGGAGACTTGGGGGAACGCTGGGTGGAAGGAAATTTGTGGCTCCTCTCAGATTCCAGAACGTTCTGTCACCGAAATGTGAGGAAAATGTGTTTTTTTAGACACATTTTGAGGTTTGCAAAGGATTCTGTGTAACAGAACCTGATCAGAGCCCCACAAGTCACCCCATCTTGGATTCCCCTAGATCTCTAGTTTTCACAAATGCACAGGTTTGGTAGGTTATCCTAGGTACCGGCTGAGCTAGAGGCAAGATCTACAGGTAGGCACTTTGTAAAAAAACGGCTCTGTTTTCTGTCAAAAAATGGGATGTGTCTACGTTGTGTTTTGGGGCATTTCCTGTCGCGGGCGCTAGGCCTACCCACACAAGTGAGGTACCATTTTTATAGGGAGACTTGGGGGAATGCTGGGTGGAAGGAAATTTGTGGCTCCTCTTAGATTCCAGAACTTCCTGTCACCGAAATGTGAGGAATACGTGTTTTTTTAGCCACATTTTGAGGTTTGCAAAGGATTCTGGGTAACAGAACCTGGTCAGAGCCCCACACGTCACCCCATCTTGGATTCCCCTAGGTCTCTAGTTTCAAAAATGCACAGGTTTGGTAGGTTCTCCCTAGGCTGAGCTAGACGCCAAAATCTACAGGTAGGCACTTTGCAAAAAACAGCTCTGTTTTCTGTCAAAAAATGGGATGTGTCCACGTTGTGTTTTGGGGCATTTCCTGTTGCGTGCGCTAGGCCTACCCACACAAGTGAGGTACCATTTTTATCGGGAGACTTGGGGAAACCCTGGGTGGAAGGAAATTTGTGGCTCCTCTCAGATTCCACAACTTTCTGTCACCGAAATGCGAGGAAAACGTGTTTATTTAGCCACATTTTGAGGTTTGCAAAGGATTCTGGGTAACAGAACCTGGTCAGAGCCCCACAAGCCACCCCATATTGGATTCCCCTAGGTCTCTAGTTTAAAAAAATGCACAGGTTTGGTAGGTTTCCCTAGGTGCCGGCTGAGCTAGAGGCCAAAATCTACAGGTAGGCACTTTGCAAAAAACGGCTCTGTTTTCTGTCAAAAAATTGGATGTGTCCACGTTGTGTTTTGTGTCATTTCCTGTCGCGGGCACTAGGCCTACCCACACAAGTGAGGTATCATTTTTATCGGGAGACTTGGGGGAACGCTGGGTGGAAGGAAACTTGTGGCTCCTCTCAGATTCCAGAACGTTCTGTCACCGAAATGTGAGGAAAATGTGTTTTTTTAGCCACATTTTGAGGTTTGCAAAGGATTCTGGGTAACAGAACCTGGTCAGAGCTCCACAAGTCACCCCATCTTGGATTCCCCTAGGTCCCTAGTTTTCACAAATGCACAGGTTTGCTAGGTTTCCCTAGGTGCCGGCTGAGCTAGAGGCCAAAATCTACAGGTAGGCACTTTGTAAAAAAACGGCTCTGTTTTCTGTCAAAAAATGGGATGTGTCCACGTTGTGTTTTGGGGCATTTCCTCTTGCGGGCGCTAGGCCTACCCACACAAATGAGGTATCATTTTTATCGGTAGACTTGGGGGAACGCTGGGTGGAAGGAAATTTGTGGCTCCTCTCAGATTCCAGAACTTTCTGTCACCGAAATGTGAGGAAAACGTGTTTTTTTAGCCACATTTTGAGGTTTGCAAAGGATTCTGGGTAACAGAACCTTGTCAGAGCCCCACAAGCCACCCCATATTGGATTCCCCTAGGTCTCCAGTTTTCAAAAATGCACAGGTTTGGTAGGTTTCCCTAGGTGCCGGCTGAGCTAGAGGCCAAAATCTACAGGTAGGCACTTTGCGAAAAACGGCTCTGTTTTCTGTCAAAAAATGGGATGGGTCCACGTTGTGTTTTGGGACATTTCCTGTCTCGGGTGCTAGGCCTACCCACACAAATGAGGTATCATTTTTATCGGGAGACTTGGGGGAATGCTGGGTGGAAGGAAATTTGTGGCTCCTCTCAGATTCCAGAACTTTCTGTTACCGATATGTGAGGAGAACGTGTTTTTTTAGCCACATTTTGAGGTTTGCAAAGGATTCTGGGTAACAGAACCTGGACAGAGCCCCACAAGTCACACCATCTTGGATTCCCCTAGGTCTCTTGTTTTCAAAAATGCACAGGTTTGGTAGGTTTCCCTAGGTGCCGGCTGAGCTAGAGGCCAAAATCTACAGGTAGGCACTTTGCAAAAAACAGCTCTGTTTTCTGTCAAAAAATGGGATGTGTACACGTTGTGTTTTGGGACATTTCCTGTCTCGGGTGCTAGGCCTACCCACACAAATGAGGTATCATTTTTATCGGGAGACTTGGGGGAACGCTGGGTGGAAGGAAATTTGTGGCTCCTCTCAGATTCCAGAACTTTCTGTTACCGAAATGTGAGGAGAACGTGTTTTTTTAGACACATTTTGAGGTTTGCAAAGGATTCTGGGTAACAGAACCTGGACAGAGCCCCACAAGTCACCCCATCTTGGATTCCCCTAGGTCTCTAGTTTTCAAAAATGCACAGGTTTGGTAGGTTTCCCTAGGTGCCGGCTGAGCTAGAGGCCAAAATCTACAGGTAGGCACTTTGCAAAAAACAGCTCTGTTTTCGGTCAAAAAATGGGATGTGTCCACGTTGTGTTTTGGGGCATTTCCTGTCTCGGGTGCTAGGCCTACCCACACAAATGAGGTATCATTTTTATCGGGAGACTTGGGGGAACGCTGGGTGGAAGGAAATTTGTGGCTCCTCTCAGATTCCAGAACTTTCTGTTACCGAAATGTGAGGAGAACGTGTTTTTTTAGCCACATATTGAGGTTTGCAAAGGATTCTGGGTAACAGAACCTGGACAGAGCCCCAACAAGTCACCCCATCTTGGATTCCCCTAGGTCTCTAGTTTTCAAAAATGCACAGGTTTGGTAGGTTTCCCTAGGTGCCGGCTGAGCTAGAGGCCAAAATCTACAGGTAGGCACTTTGCAAAAAACAGCTCTGTTTTCGGTCAAAAAATGGGAAGTGTCCACGTTGTGTTTTGGGGCATTTCCTGTTGCGGGCGCTGGCCTACCCACACAAGTGAGGTATCATTTTTATTGGGAGACTTGGGGGAACGCTGGGTGGAAGGAAATTTGTGGCTCCTCTCAGATTCCAGAACGTTCTGTCACCGAAATGTGAGGAAAATGTGTTTTTTTAGACACATTTTGAGGTTTGCAAAGGATTCTGGGTAACAGAACCTGGTCAGAGCCCCACAAGTCACCCCATCTTGGATTCCCCTAGGTCTCTAGTTTTCACAAATGCACAGGTTTGCTAGGTTTCCCTAGGTGCCGGCTGAGCTAGAGGCCAAAATCTACAGGTAGGCACTTTGTAAAAAAACGGCTCTGTTTTCTGTCAAAAAATGGGATGTGTCCACGTTGTGTTTTGGGGCATTTCCTGTCGCGGGCGCTAGGCCTACCCACACAAATGAGGTATCATTTTTATCGGGAGACTTGGGGGAACGCTGGGTGGAAGGAAATTTGTGGCTCCTCTCAGATTCCAGAACTTTCTGTCACCGAAATGTGAGGAAAACGTGTTTTTTTAGCAACATTTTGAGGTTTGCAAAGGGTTCTGGGTAACAGAACCTGGTCAGAGCCCCACAAGCCACCCCATATTGGATTCCCCTAGGTCTACAGTTTTAAAAAATGCACAGGTTTGGTAGGTTTCCCTAGGTGCCGGCTGAGCTAGAGGCCAAAATCTACAGGTAGGCACTTTGCGAAAAACGGCTCTGTTTTCTGTCAAAAAATGGGATGTGTCCACGTTGTGTTTTGGGACATTTCCTGTCTCGGGTGCTAGGCCTACCCACACAAATGAAGTACAATTTTTATCGGGAGACTTGGGGGAACGCTGGGTGGAAGGAAATTTGTGGCTCCTCTCAGATTCCAGAACTTTCTGTTACCGATATGTGAGGAGAACGTGTTTTTTTAGCCACATTTTGAGGTTTGCAAAGGATTCTGGGTAACAGAACCTGGACAGAGCCCCACAAGTCACCCCATCTTGGATTCCCCTAGGTCTCTAGTTTAAAAAAATGCACAGGTTTGGTGGGTTTCCCTAGGTGCCGGCTGAGCTAGAGGCCAAAATCTACAGGTAGGCACTTTGCAAAAAACAGCTCTGTTTTCGGTCAAAAAATGGGATGTGTCCACGTTGTGTTTTGGGACATTTCCTGTCTCGGGTGCTAGGCCTACCCACACAAATGAGGTATCATTTTTATCGGGAGACTTTGGGGAACGCTGGGTGGAAGGAAATTCGTGGCTCCTCTCAGATTCCAGAACTTTCTGTTACCGAAATGTGAGGAGAACGTGTTTTTTTAGCCACATTTTGAGGTTTGCAAAGGATTCTGGGTAACAGAACCTGGACAGAGCCCCACAAGTCACCCCATCTTGGATTCCCCTAGGTGTCTAGTTTTCAAAAATGCACAGGTTTGGTAGGTTTCCCTAGGTGCCGGCTGAGCTAGAGGCCAAAATCTACAGGTAGGCACTTTGCAAAAAACGGCTCTGTTTTCTGTCAAAAAATGGGATGTGTCCACGTTGTGTTTTGGGACATTTCCTGTCTCGGGTGCTAGGCCTACCCACACAAATGAGGTACAATTTTTATCGGGAGACTTGGGGGAACGCTGGGTGGAAGGAAATTTGTGGCTCCTCTCAGATTCCAGAACTTTCTGTTACCGATATGTGAGGAGAACGTGTTTTTTTAGCCACATTTTGAGGTTTGCAAAGGATTCTGGGTAACAGAACCTGGACAGAGCCCCACAGGTCACCCCATCTTGGATTCCACTAGGTCTCTAGTTTTCAAAAATGCACAGGTTTGGTAGGTTTCCCTAGGTGCCGGCTGAGCTAGAGGCCAAAATCTACAGGTAGGCACTTTGCAAAAAACAGCTCTGTTTTCGGTCAAAAAATGGGATGTGTCCACGTTGTGTTTTGGGGCATTTCCTGTTGCGGGCGCTGGCCTACCCACACAAGTGAGGTATCATTTTTATTGGGAGACTTGGGGGAACGCTGGGTGGAAAGAAATTTGTGGCTCCTCTCAGATTCCAGAATGTTCTGTCACCGAAATGTGAGGAAAATGTGTTTTTTTAGACACATTTTGAGGTTTGCAAAGGATTCTGGGTAACAGAACCTGGTCAGAGCCCCACAAGTCACCCCATCTTGGATTCCCCTAGGTCTCTAGTTTTCACAAATGCACAGGTTTGCTAGGTTTCCCTCGGTGCCGGCTGAGCTAGAGGCCAAAATCTACAGGTAGGCACTTTGCAAAAAACAGCTCTGTTTTCGGTCAAAAAATGGGATGTGTCCACGTTGTGTTTTGGGGCATTTCCTGTTGCGGGCGCTGGCCTACCCACACAAGTGAGGTATCATTTTTATTGGGAGACTTGGGGGAACGCTGGGTGGAAGGAAATTTGTGGCTCCTCTCAGATTCCAGAACTTTCTGTCACCGAAATGTGAGGAAAACGTGTTTTTTTAGCCACATTTTGAGGTTTGCAAAGGATTCTGGGTAACAGAACCTGGTCAGAGCCCCACAAGCCACCCCATATTGGATTCCCCTAGGTCTCCAGTTTTAAAAAATGCACAGGTTTGGTAGGTTTCCCTAGGTGCCGGCTGAGCTAGAGGCCAAAATCTACAGGTAGGCACTTTGCAAAAAACGGCTCTGTTTTCTGTCAAAAAATGGGATGTGTCCACGTTGTGTTTTGGGACATTTCCTGTCTCGTGTGCTAGGCCTACCCACACAAATGAGGTATCATTTTTATCGGGAGACTTTGGGGAACACTGGGTGGAAGGAAATTTGTGGCTCCTCTCAGATTCCAGAACTTTCTGTTACCGAAATTTGAGGAGAACGTGTTTTTTTAGCCACATTTGAGGTTTGCAAAGGATTCTGGGTAACAGAACCTGGACAGAGCCCCACAAGTCACCCCATCTTGGATTTCCCTAGGTCTCTAGTTTTCAAAAATGCACAGGTTTGGTAGGTTTCCCTAGGTGCCGGCTGAGCTAGAGGCCAAAATCTACAGGTAGGCACTTTGCAAAAAACAGCTCTGTTTTCGGTCAAAAAATGGGATGTGTCCACGTTGTGTTTTGGGGCATTTCCTGTTGCGGGCGCTGGCCTACCCACACAAGTGAGGTATCATTTTTATTGGGAGACTTGGGGGAACGCTGGGTGGAAGGAAATTTGTGGCTCCTCTCAGATTCCAGAACGTTCTGTCACCGAAATGTGAGGAAAATGTGTTTTTTTAGACACATTTTGAGGTTTGCAAAGGATTCTGTGTAACAGAACCTGATCAGAGCCCCACAAGTCACCCCATCTTGGATTCCCCTAGATCTCTAGTTTTCACAAATGCACAGGTTTGGTAGGTTATCCTAGGTACCGGCTGAGCTAGAGGCAAGATCTACAGGTAGGCACTTTGTAAAAAAACGGCTCTGTTTTCTGTCAAAAAATGGGATGTGTCTACGTTGTGTTTTGGGGCATTTCCTGTCGCGGGCGCTAGGCCTACCCACACAAGTGAGGTACCATTTTTATAGGGAGACTTGGGGGAATGCTGGGTGGAAGGAAATTTGTGGCTCCTCTTAGATTCCAGAACTTCCTGTCACCGAAATGTGAGGAATACGTGTTTTTTTAGCCACATTTTGAGGTTTGCAAAGGATTCTGGGTAACAGAACCTGGTCAGAGCCCCACACGTCACCCCATCTTGGATTCCCCTAGGTCTCTAGTTTCAAAAATGCACAGGTTTGGTAGGTTCTCCCTAGGCTGAGCTAGACGCCAAAATCTACAGGTAGGCACTTTGCAAAAAACAGCTCTGTTTTCTGTCAAAAAATGGGATGTGTCCACGTTGTGTTTTGGGGCATTTCCTGTTGCGTGCGCTAGGCCTACCCACACAAGTGAGGTACCATTTTTATCGGGAGACTTGGGGAAACCCTGGGTGGAAGGAAATTTGTGGCTCCTCTCAGATTCCACAACTTTCTGTCACCGAAATGCGAGGAAAACGTGTTTATTTAGCCACATTTTGAGGTTTGCAAAGGATTCTGGGTAACAGAACCTGGTCAGAGCCCCACAAGCCACCCCATATTGGATTCCCCTAGGTCTCTAGTTTAAAAAAATGCACAGGTTTGGTAGGTTTCCCTAGGTGCCGGCTGAGCTAGAGGCCAAAATCTACAGGTAGGCACTTTGCAAAAAACGGCTCTGTTTTCTGTCAAAAAATTGGATGTGTCCACGTTGTGTTTTGTGTCATTTCCTGTCGCGGGCACTAGGCCTACCCACACAAGTGAGGTATCATTTTTATCGGGAGACTTGGGGGAACGCTGGGTGGAAGGAAACTTGTGGCTCCTCTCAGATTCCAGAACGTTCTGTCACCGAAATGTGAGGAAAATGTGTTTTTTTAGCCACATTTTGAGGTTTGCAAAGGATTCTGGGTAACAGAACCTGGTCAGAGCTCCACAAGTCACCCCATCTTGGATTCCCCTAGGTCCCTAGTTTTCACAAATGCACAGGTTTGCTAGGTTTCCCTAGGTGCCGGCTGAGCTAGAGGCCAAAATCTACAGGTAGGCACTTTGTAAAAAAACGGCTCTGTTTTCTGTCAAAAAATGGGATGTGTCCACGTTGTGTTTTGGGGCATTTCCTCTTGCGGGCGCTAGGCCTACCCACACAAATGAGGTATCATTTTTATCGGTAGACTTGGGGGAACGCTGGGTGGAAGGAAATTTGTGGCTCCTCTCAGATTCCAGAACTTTCTGTCACCGAAATGTCAGGAAAACGTGTTTTTTTAGCCACATTTTGAGGTTTGCAAAGGATTCTGGGTAACAGAACCTTGTCAGAGCCCCACAAGCCACCCCATATTGGATTCCCCTAGGTCTCCAGTTTTCAAAAATGCACAGGTTTGGTAGGTTTCCCTAGGTGCCGGCTGAGCTAGAGGCCAAAATCTACAGGTAGGCACTTTGCGAAAAACGGCTCTGTTTTCTGTCAAAAAATGGGATGGGTCCACGTTGTGTTTTGGGACATTTCCTGTCTCGGGTGCTAGGCCTACCCACACAAATGAGGTATCATTTTTATCGGGAGACTTGGGGGAATGCTGGGTGGAAGGAAATTTGTGGCTCCTCTCAGATTCCAGAACTTTCTGTTACCGATATGTGAGGAGAACGTGTTTTTTTAGCCACATTTTGAGGTTTGCAAAGGATTCTGGGTAACAGAACCTCGACAGAGCCCCACAAGTCACACCATCTTGGATTCCCCTAGGTCTCTTGTTTTCAAAAATGCACAGGTTTGGTAGGTTTCCCTAGGTGCCGGCTGAGCTAGAGGCCAAAATCTACAGGTAGGCACTTTGCAAAAAACAGCTCTGTTTTCTGTCAAAAAATGGGATGTGTACACGTTGTGTTTTGGGACATTTCCTGTCTCGGGTGCTAGGCCTACCCACACAAATGAGGTATCATTTTTATCGGGAGACTTGGGGGAACGCTGGGTGGAAGGAAATTTGTGGCTCCTCTCAGATTCCAGAACTTTCTGTTACCGAAATGTGAGGAGAACGTGTTTTTTTAGACACATTTTGAGGTTTGCAAAGGATTCTGGGTAACAGAACCTGGACAGAGCCCCACAAGTCACCCCATCTTGGATTCCCCTAGGTCTCTAGTTTTCAAAAATGCACAGGTTTGGTAGGTTTCCCTAGGTGCCGGCTGAGCTAGAGGCCAAAATCTACAGGTAGGCACTTTGCAAAAAACAGCTCTGTTTTCGGTCAAAAAATGGGATGTGTCCACGTTGTGTTTTGGGGCATTTCCTGTCTCGGGTGCTAGGCCTACCCACACAAATGAGGTATCATTTTTATCGGGAGACTTGGGGGAACGCTGGGTGGAAGGAAATTTGTGGCTCCTCTCAGATTCCAGAACTTTCTGTTACCGAAATGTGAGGAGAACGTGTTTTTTTAGCCACATATTGAGGTTTGCAAAGGATTCTGGGTAACAGAACCTGGACAGAGCCCCAACAAGTCACCCCATCTTGGATTCCCCTAGGTCTCTAGTTTTCAAAAATGCACAGGTTTGGTAGGTTTCCCTAGGTGCCGGCTGAGCTAGAGGCCAAAATCTACAGGTAGGCACTTTGCAAAAAACAGCTCTGTTTTCGGTCAAAAAATGGGAAGTGTCCACGTTGTGTTTTGGGGCATTTCCTGTTGCGGGCGCTGGCCTACCCACACAAGTGAGGTATCATTTTTATTGGGAGACTTGGGGGAACGCTGGGTGGAAGGAAATTTGTGGCTCCTCTCAGATTCCAGAACGTTCTGTCACCGAAATGTGAGGAAAATGTGTTTTTTTAGACACATTTTGAGGTTTGCAAAGGATTCTGGGTAACAGAACCTGGTCAGAGCCCCACAAGTCACCCCATCTTGGATTCCCCTAGGTCTCTAGTTTTCACAAATGCACAGGTTTGCTAGGTTTCCCTAGGTGCCGGCTGAGCTAGAGGCCAAAATCTACAGGTAGGCACTTTGTAAAAAAACGGCTCTGTTTTCTGTCAAAAAATGGGATGTGTCCACGTTGTGTTTTGGGGCATTTCCTGTCGCGGGCGCTAGGCCTACCCACACAAATGAGGTATCATTTTTATCGGGAGACTTGGGGGAACGCTGGGTGGAAGGAAATTTGTGGCTCCTCTCAGATTCCAGAACTTTCTGTCACCGAAATGTGAGGAAAACGTGTTTTTTTAGCAACATTTTGAGGTTTGCAAAGGGTTCTGGGTAACAGAACCTGGTCAGAGCCCCACAAGCCACCCCATATTGGATTCCCCTAGGTCTCCAGTTTAAAAAAATGCACAGGTTTGGTAGGTTTCCCTAGGTGCCGGCTGAGCTAGAGGCCAAAATCTACAGGTAGGCACTTTGCGAAAAACGGCTCTGTTTTCTGTCAAAAAATGGGATGTGTCCACGTTGTGTTTTGGGACATTTCCTGTCTCGGGTGCTAGGCCTACCCACACAAATGAAGTACAATTTTTATCGGGAGACTTGGGGGAACGCTGGGTGGAAGGAAATTTGTGGCTCCTCTCAGATTCCAGAACTTTCTGTTACCGATATGTGAGGAGAACGTGTTTTTTTAGCCACATTTTGAGGTTTGCAAAGGATTCTGGGTAACAGAACCTGGACAGAGCCCCACAAGTCACCCCATCTTGGATTCCCCTAGGTCTCTAGTTTAAAAAAATGCACAGGTTTGGTAGGTTTCCCTAGGTGCCGGCTGAGCTAGAGGCCAAAATCTACAGGTAGGCACTTTGCAAAAAACAGCTCTGTTTTCGGTCAAAAAATGGGATGTGTCCACGTTGTGTTTTGGGACATTTCCTGTCTCGGGTGCTAGGCCTACCCACACAAATGAGGTATCATTTTTATCGGGAGACTTTGGGGAACGCTGGGTGGAAGGAAATTCGTGGCTCCTCTCAGATTCCAGAACTTTCTGTTACCGAAATGTGAGGAGAACGTGTTTTTTTAGCCACATTTTGAGGTTTGCAAAGGATTCTGGGTAACAGAACCTGGACAGAGCCCCACAAGTCACCCCATCTTGGATTCCCCTAGGTGTCTAGTTTTCAAAAATGCACAGGTTTGGTAGGTTTCCCTAGGTGCCGGCTGAGCTAGAGGCCAAAATCTACAGGTAGGCACTTTGCAAAAAACGGCTCTGTTTTCTGTCAAAAAATGGGATGTGTCCACGTTGTGTTTTGGGACATTTCCTGTCTCGGGTGCTAGGCCTACCCACACAAATGAGGTACAATTTTTATCGGGAGACTTGGGGGAACGCTGGGTGGAAGGAAATTTGTGGCTCCTCTCAGATTCCAGAACTTTCTGTTACCGATATGTGAGGAGAACGTGTTTTTTTAGCCACATTTTGAGGTTTGCAAAGGATTCTGGGTAACAGAACCTGGACAGAGCCCCACAGGTCACCCCATCTTGGATTCCACTAGGTCTCTAGTTTTCAAAAATGCACAGGTTTGGTAGGTTTCCCTAGGTGCCGGCTGAGCTAGAGGCCAAAATCTACAGGTAGGCACTTTGCAAAAAACAGCTCTGTTTTCGGTCAAAAAATGGGATGTGTCCACGTTGTGTTTTGGGGCATTTCCTGTTGCGGGCGCTGGCCTACCCACACAAGTGAGGTATCATTTTTATTGGGAGACTTGGGGGAACGCTGGGTGGAAAGAAATTTGTGGCTCCTCTCAGATTCCAGAATGTTCTGTCACCGAAATGTGAGGAAAATGTGTTTTTTTAGACACATTTTGAGGTTTGCAAAGGATTCTGGGTAACAGAACCTGGTCAGAGCCCCACAAGTCACCCCATCTTGGATTCCCCTAGGTCTCTAGTTTTCACAAATGCACAGGTTTGCTAGGTTTCCCTCGGTGCCGGCTGAGCTAGAGGCCAAAATCTACAGGTAGGCACTTTGCAAAAAACAGCTCTGTTTTCGGTCAAAAAATGGGATGTGTCCACGTTGTGTTTTGGGGCATTTCCTGTTGCGGGCGCTGGCCTACCCACACAAGTGAGGTATCATTTTTATTGGGAGACTTGGGGGAACGCTGGGTGGAAGGAAATTTGTGGCTCCTCTCAGATTCCAGAACGTTCTGTCACCGAAATGTGAGGAAAATGTGTTTTTTTAGACACATTTTGAGGTTTGCAAAGGATTCTGTGTAACAGAACCTGGTCAGAGCCCCACAAGTCACCCCATCTTGGATTCCCCTAGATCTCTAGTTTTCACAAATGCACAGGTTTGGTAGGTTATCCTAGGTACCCGCTGAGCTAGAGGCAAGATCTACAGGTAGGGACTTTGTAAAAAAACGGCTCTGTTTTCTGTCAAAAAATGGGATGTGTCTACGTTGTGTTTTGGGGCATTTCCTGTCGCGGGCGCTAGGCCTACCCACACAAGTGAGGTACCATTTTTATAGGGAGACTTGGGGGAATGCTGGGTGGAAGGAAATTTGTGGCTCCTCTTAGATTCCAGAACTTCCTGTCACCGAAATGTGAGGAATACGTGTTTTTTTAGCCACATTTTGAGGTTTGCAAAGGATTCTGGGTAACAGAACCTGGTCAGAGCCCCACACGTCACCCCATCTTGGATTCCCCTAGGTCTCTAGTTTCAAAAATGCACAGGTTTGGTAGGTTCTCCCTAGGCTGAGCTAGACGCCAAAATCTACAGGTAGGCACTTTGCAAAAAACAGCTCTGTTTTCTGTCAAAAAATGGGATGTGTCCACGTTGTGTTTTGGGGCATTTCCTGTCGCGTGCGCTAGGCCTACCCACACAAGTGAGGTACCATTTTTATCGGGAGACTTGGGGAAACGCTGGGTGGAAGGAAATTTGTGGCTCCTCTCAGATTCCACAACTTTCAGTCACCGAAATGCGAGGAAAACGTGTTTATTTAGCCACATTTTGAGGTTTGCAAAGGATTCTGGGTAACAGAACCTGGTCAGAGCCCCACAAGCCACCCCATATTGGATTCCCCTAGGTCTCTAGTTTAAAAAAATGCACAGGTTTGGTAGGTTTCCCTAGGTGCCGGCTGAGCTAGAGGCCAAAATCTACAGGTAGGCACTTTGCAAAAAACGGCTCTGTTTTCTGTCAAAAAATTGGATGTGTCCACGTTGTGTTTTGTGTCATTTCCTGTCGCGGGCACTAGGCCTACCCACACAAGTGAGGTATCATTTTTATCGGGAGACTTGGGGGAACGCTGGGTGGAAGGAAACTTGTGGCTCCTCTCAGATTCCAGAACGTTCTGTCACCGAAATGTGAGGAAAATGTGTTTTTTTAGCCACATTTTTAGGTTTGCAAAGGATTCTGGGTAACAGAACCTGGTCAGAGCTCCACAAGTCACCCCATCTTGGATTCCCCTAGGTCCCTAGTTTTCACAAATGCACAGGTTTGCTAGGTTTCCCTAGGTGCCGGCTGAGCTAGAGGCCAAAATCTACAGGTAGGCACTTTGTAAAAAAACGGCTCTGTTTTCTGTCAAAAAATGGGATGTGTCCACGTTGTGTTTTGGGGCATTTCCTCTTGCGGGCGCTAGGCCTACCCACACAAATGAGGTATCATTTTTATCGGTAGACTTGGGGGAACGCTGGGTGGAAGGAAATTTGTGGCTCCTCTCAGATTCCAGAACTTTCTGTCACCGAAATGTGAGGAAAACGTGTTTTTTTAGCCACATTTTGAGGTTTGCAAAGGATTCTGGGTAACAGAACCTTGTCAGAGCCCCACAAGCCACCCCATATTGGATTCCCCTAGGTCTCCAGTTTTCAAAAATGCACAGGTTTGGTAGGTTTCCCTAGGTGCCGGCTGAGCTAGAGGCCAAAATCTACAGGTAGGCACTTTGCGAAAAACGGCTCTGTTTTCTGTCAAAAAATGGGATGTGTCCACGTTGTGTTTTGGGACATTTCCTGTCTCGGGTGCTAGGCCTACCCACACAAATGAGGTATCATTTTTATCGGGAGACTTGGGGGAATGCTGGGTGGAAGGAAATTTGTGGCTCCTCTCAGATTCCAGAACTTTCTGTTACCGATATGTGAGGAGAACGTGTTTTTTTAGCCACATTTTGAGGTTTGCAAAGGATTCTGGGTAACAGAACCTGGACAGAGCCCCACAAGTCACACCATCTTGGATTCCCCTAGGTCTCTTGTTTTCAAAAATGCACAGGTTTGGTAGGTTTCCCTAGGTGCCGGCTGAGCTAGAGGCCAAAATCTACAGGTAGGCACTTTGCAAAAAACAGCTCTGTTTTCTGTCAAAAAATGGGATGTGTACACGTTGTGTTTTGGGACATTTCCTGTCTCGGGTGCTAGGCCTACCCACACAAATGAGGTATCATTTTTATCGGGAGACTTGGGGGAACGCTGGGTGGAAGGAAATTTGTGGCTCCTCTCAGATTCCAGAACTTTCTGTTACCGAAATGTGAGGAGAACGTGTTTTTTTAGCCACATTTTGAGGTTTGCAAAGGATTCTGGGTAACAGAACCTGGACAGAGCCCCACAAGTCACCCCATCTTGGATTCCCCTAGGTCTCTAGTTTTCAAAAATGCACAGGTTTGGTAGGTTTCCCTAGGTGCCGGCTGAGCTAGAGGCCAAAATCTACAGGTAGGCACTTTGCAAAAAACAGCTCTGTTTTCGGTCAAAAAATGGGATGTGTCCACGTTGTGTTTTGGGGCATTTCCTGTTGCGGGCGCTGGCCTACCCACACAAGTGAGGTATCATTTTTATTGGGAGACTTGGGGGAACGCTGGGTGGAAGGAAATTTGTGGCTCCTCTCGGATTCCAGAACGTTCTGTCACCGAAATGTGAGGAAAATTTGTTTTTTTAGACACATTTTGAGGTTTGCAAAGGATTCTGGGTAACAGAACCTGGTCAGAGCCCCACAAGTCACCCCATTTTGGATTCCCCTAGGTCTCTAGTTTTCACAAATGCACAGGTTTGCTAGCTTTCCCTAGGTGCCGGCTGAGCTAGAGGCCAAAATCTACAGGTAGGCACTTTGTAAAAAAACGGCTCTGTTTTCTGTCAAAAAATGGGATGTGTCCACGTTGTGTTTTGGGGCATTTCCTGTCGCGGGCACTAGGCCTACCCACACAAATGAGGTATCATTTTTATCGGGAGACTTGGGGGAACGCTGGGTGGAAGGAAATTTGTGGCTCCTCTCAGATTACAGAACTTTCTGTCACCGATATGTGAGGAGAACGTGTTTTTTTAGCCACATTTTGAGGTTTGCAAAGGATTCTGGGTAACAGAACCTGGACAGAGCCCCACAAGTCACCCCATCTTGGATTCCCCTAGGTCTCTAGTTTTCAAAAATGCACAGGTTTGGTAGGTTTCCCTAGGTGCCGGCTGAGCTAGAGGCCAAAATCTACAGGTAGGCACTTTGCAAAAAACAGCTCTGTTTTCGGTCAAAAAATGGGATGTGTCCACGTTGTGTTTTGGGACATTTCCTGTCTCGGGTGCTAGGCCTACCCACACAAATGAGGTATCATTTTTATCGGGAGACTTGGGGGAACGCTGGGTGGAAGGAAATTTGTGGCTCCTCTCAGATTCCAGAACTTTCTGTTACTGAAATGTGAGGAGAACGTGTTTTTTTAGCCACATTTTGAGGTTTGCAAAGGATTCTGGGTAACAGAATCTGGACAGAGCCCCACAAGTCACCCCATCTTGGATTCCCCTAGGTCTCTAGTTTTCAAAAATGCACAGGTTTGGTAGGTTTCCCTAGGTGCCGGCTGAGCTAGAGGCCAAAATCTACAGGTAGGCACTTTGCAAAAAACAGCTCTGTTTTCGGTCAAAAAATGGGATGTGTCCACGTTGTGTTTTGGGGCATTTCCTGTTGCGGGCGCTGGCCTACCCACACAAGTGAGGTATCATTTTTATTGGGAGACTTGGGGGAACGCTGGGTGGAAGGAAATTTGTGGCTCCTCTCAGATTCCAGAATGTTCTGTCACCGAAATGTGAGGAAAATGTGTTTTTTTAGACACATTTTGAGGTTTGCAAAGGATTCTGGGTAACAGAACCTGGTCAGAGCCCCACAAGTCACCCCATCTTGGATTCCCCTAGGTCTCTAGTTTTCACAAATGCACAGGTTTGCTAGGTTTCCCTCGGTGCCGGCTGAGCTAGAGGCCAAAATCTACAGGTAGGCACTTTGTAAAAAAACGGCTCTGTTTTCTGTCAAAAAATGGGATGTGTCCACGTTGTGTTTTGGGGCATTTCCTGTCGCGGGCGCTAGGCCTACCCACACAAATGAGGTATCATTTTTATCGGGAGACTTGGTGGAACGCTGGGTGGAAGGAAATTTGTGGCTCCTCTCAGATTCCAGAACTTTCTGTCACCGAAATGTGAGGAAAATGTGTTTTTTTAGCCACATTTTGAGGTTTGCAAAGGATTCTGGGTAACAGAACCTGGTCAGAGCCCCACAAGCCACCCCATATTGGATTCCCCTAGGTCTCCAGTTTTCAAAAATGCACAGGTTTGGTAGGTTTCCCTAGGTGCCGGCTGAGCTAGAGGCCAAAATCTACAGGTAGGCACTTTGCGAAAAACGGCTCTGTTTTCTGTCAAAAAATGGGATGTGTCCACGTTGTGTTTTGGGACATTTCCTGTCTCGGGTGCTAGGCCTACCCACACAAATGAGGTATCATTTTTATCGGGAGACTTGGGGGAACGCTGGGTGGAAGGAAATTTGTGGCTCCTCTCAGATTCCAGAACTTTCTGTTACCGATATGTGAGGAGAACGTGTTTTTTTAGCCACATTTTGAGGTTTGCAAAGGATTCTGGGTAACAGAACCTGGACAGAGCCCCACAAGTCACCCCATCTTGGATTCCCCTAGGTCTCTAGTTTTCAAAAATGCACAGGTTTGGTAGGTTTCCCTAGGTGCCGGCTGAGCTAGAGGCCAAAATCTACAGGTAGGCACTTTGCAAAAAACAGCTCTGTTTTCGGTCAAAAAATGGGATGTGTCCACGTTGTGTTTTGGGACATTTCCTGTCTCGGCTGCTAGGCCTACCCACACAAATGAGGTATCATTTTTATCGGGAGACTTGGGGGAACGCTGGGTGGAAGGAAATTTGTGGCTCCTCTCAGATTCCAGAACTTTCTGTTACCGAAATGTGAGGAGAACGTGTTTTTTTAGCCACATTTTGAGGTTTGCAAAGGATTCTGGGTAACAGAACCTGGACAGAGCCCCACAAGTCACCCCATCTTGGATTGCCCTAGGTCTCTAGTTTTCAAAAATGCACAGGTTTGGTAGGTTTCCCTAGGTGCCGGCTGAGCTAGAGGCCAAAATCTAAAGGTAGGCACTTTGCAAAAAACAGCTCTGTTTTCGGTCAAAAACTGGGATGTGTCCACGTTGTGTTTTGGGGCATTTCCTGTTGCGGGCGCTGGCCTACCCACACAAGTGAGGTATCATTTTTATTGGGAGACTTGGGGGAACGCTGGGTGGAAGGAAATTTGTGGCTCCTCTCAGATTCCAGAACGTTCTGTCACCGAAATGTGAGGAAAATGTGTTTTTTTAGACACATTTTGAGGTTTGCAAAGGATTCTGGGCAACAGAACCTGGTCAGAACCCCACAAGTCACCCCATCTTGGATTCCCCTAGGTCTCTAGTTTTCACAAATGCACAGGTTTGCTAGTTTTCCCTAGGTGCCGGCTGAGCTAGAGGCCAAAATCTACAGGTAGGCACTTTGTAAAAAAACGGCTCTGTTTTCTGTCAAAAAATGGGATGTGTCCACGTTGTGTTTTGGGGCATTTCCTGTCGTGGGTGCTAGGCCTACCCACACAAATGAGGTATCATTTTTATCGGGAGACTTGGGGGAACGCTGGGTGGAAGGAAATTTGTGGCTCCTCTCAGATTCCAGAACTTTCTGTCACCGAAATGTGAGGAAAACGTGTTTCTTTAGCCACATTTTGAGGTTTGCAAAGGATTCTGGGTAACAGAACCTGGTCAGAGCCCCACAAGCCACCCCATATTGGATTCCCCTAGGTCTCCAGTTTTCAAAAATGCACAGGTTTGGTAGGTTTCCCTAGGTGCCGGCTGAGCTAGAGGCCAAAATCTACAGGTAGGCACTTTGCAAAAAACAGCTCTGTTTTCTGTCAAAAAATGGGATGTGTACACGTTGTGTTTTGGGACATTTCCTGTCTCGGGTGCTAGGCCTACCCACACAAATGAGGTATCATTTTTATCGGGAGACTTGGGGGAACGCTGGGTGGAAGGAAATTTGTGGCTCCTCTCAGATTCCAGAACTTTCTGTTACCGAAATGAGAGGAGAACGTGTTTTTTTAGCCACATTTTGAGGTTTGCAAAGGATTCTGGGTAACAGAACCTGGACAGAGCCCCACAAGTCACCCCATCTTGGATTCCCCTAGGTCTCTAGTTTTCAAAAATGCACAGGTTTGGTAGGTTTCCCTAGGTGCCGGCTGAGCTAGAGGCCAAAATCTACAGGTAGGCACTTTGCAAAAAACAGCTCTGTTTTCGGTCAAAAAATGGGATGTGTCCACGTTGTGTTTTGGGGCATTTCCTGTTGCGGGCGCTGGCCTACCCACACAAGTGAGGTATCATTTTTATTGGGAGACTTGGGGGAACGCTGGGTGGAAGGAAATTTGTGGCTCCTCTCGGATTCCAGAACGTTCTGTCACCGAAATGTGAGGAAAATGTGTTTTTTTAGACACATTTTGAGGTTTGCAAAGGATTCTGGGTAACAGAACCTGGTCAGAGCCCCACAAGTCTCCCCATCTTGGATTCCCCTAGGTCTCTAGTTTTCAAAAATGCACAGGTTTGGTAGGTTTCCCTAGGTGCCGGCTGAGCTAGAGGCCAAAATCTACAGGTAGGCACTTTGCAAAAAACAGCTCTGTTTTCGGTCAAAAAATGGGATGTGTCCACGTTGTGTTTTGGGACATTTCCTGTCTCGGGTGCTAGGCCTACCCACACAAATGAGGTATCATTTTTATCGGGAGACTTGGGGGAACGTTAGTGGAAGGAAATTTGTGGCTCCTCTCAGATTCCAGAACTTTCTGTTTCTGAAATGTGAGGAGAACGTGTTTTTTTAGCCACATTTTGAGGTTTGCAAAGGAATCTGGGTAACAGAATCTGGACAGAGCCCCACAAGTCACCCATCTTGGATTCCCCTAGGTCTCTAGTTTTCAAAAATGCACAGGTTTGGTAGGTTTCCCTAGGTGCCGGCTGAGCTAGAGGCCAAAATCTACAGGTAGGCACTTTGCAAAAAACAGCTCTGTTTTCGGTCAAAAAATGGGATGTGTCCACGTTGTGTTTTGGGGCATTTCCTGTTGCGGGCGCTGGCCTACCCACACAAGTGAGATATCATTTTTATTGGGAGACTTGGAGGAACGCTGGGTGGAAGGAAATTTGTGGCTCCTCTCAGATTCCAGAATGTTCTGTCACCGAAATGTGAGGAAAATGTGTTTTTTTAGACACATTTTGAGGTTTGCAAAGGATTCTGGGTAACAGAACCTGGTCAGAGCCCCACAAGTCACCCCATCTTGGATTCCCCTAGGTCTCTACTTTTCACAAATGCACAGGTTTGCTAGGTTTCCCTCGGTGCCGGCTGAGCTAGAGGCCAAAATCTACAGGTAGGCACTTTGTAAAAAAACGGCTCTGTTTTCTGTCAAAAAATGGGATGTGTCCACGTTGTGTTTTGGGGCATTTCCTGTCGCGGGCGCTAGGCCTACCCACACAAATGAGGTATCATTTTTATCGGGAGACTTGGGGGAACGCTGGGTGGAAGGAAATTTGTGGCTCCTCTCAGATTCCAGAACTTTCTGTCACCGAAATGTGAGGAAAACGTGTTTCTTTAGCCACATTTTGAGGTTTGCAAAGGATTCTGGGTAACAGAACCTGGTCAGAGCCCCACAAGCCACCCCATATTGGATTCCCCTAGGTCTCCAGTTTTCAAAAATGCACAGGTTTGGTAGGTTTCCCTAGGTGCCGGCTGAGCTAGAGGCCAAAATCTACAGGTAGGCACTTTGCGAAAAACGGCTCTGTTTTCTGTCAAAAAATGGGATGTGTCCACGTTGTGTTTTGGGACATTTCCTGTCTCGGGTGCTAGGCCTACCCACACAAATGAGGTATCATTTTTATCGGGAGACTTGGGGGAACGCTGGGTGGAAGGAAATTTGTGGCTCCTCTCAGATTCCAGAACTTTCTGTTACCGATATGTGAGGAGAACGTGTTTTTTTAGCCACATTTTGAGGTTTGCAAAGGATTCTGGGTAACAGAACCTGGACAGAGCCCCACAAGTCACCCCATCTTGGATTCCCCTAGGTCTCTAGTTTTCAAAAATGCACAGGTTTGGTAGGTTTCCCTAGGTGCCGGCTGAGCTAGAGGCCAAAATCTACAGGTAGGCACTTTGCAAAAAACAGCTCTGTTTTCGGTCAAAAAATGGGATGTGTCCACGTTGTGTTTTGGGACATTTCCTGTCTCGGCTGCTAGGCCTACCCACACAAATGAGGTATCATTTTTATCGGGAGACTTGGGGGAACGCTGGGTGGAAGGAAATTTGTGGCTCCTCTCAGATTCCAGAACTTTCTGTCACCGAAATGTGAGGAAAACGTGTTTCTTTAGCCACATTTTGAGGTTTGCAAAGGATTCTGGGTAACAGAACCTGGTCAGAGCCCCACAAGCCACCCCATATTGGATTCCCCTAGGTCTCCAGTTTTCAAAAATGCACAGGTTTGGTAGGTTTCCCTAGGTGCCGGCTGAGCTAGAGGCCAAAATCTACAGGTAGGCACTTTGCGAAAAACGGCTCTGTTTTCTGTCAAAAAATGGGATGTGTCCACGTTGTGTTTTGGGGCATTTCCTGTTGCGGGCGCTGGCCTACCCACACAAGTGAGGTATCTTTTTTATTGGGAGACTTGGGGGAACGCTGGGTGGAAGGAAATTTGTGGCTCCTCTCAGATTCCAGAACGTTCTGTCACCGAAATGTGAGGAAAATGTGTTTTTTTAGACACATTTTGAGGTTTGCAAAGGATTCTGGGCAACAGAACCTGGTCAGAACCCCACAAGTCACCCCATCTTGGATTCCCCTAGGTCTCTAGTTTTCACAAATGCACAGGTTTGCTAGGTTTCTCTAGGTGCCGGCTGAGCTAGAGGCCAAAATCTACAGGTAGGCACTTTGTAAAAAAACGGCTCTGTTTTCTGTCAAAAAATGGGATGTGTCCACGTTGTGTTTTGGGGCATTTCCTGTCGTGGGTGCTAGGCCTACCATCACAAATGAGGTATCATTTTTATCGGGAGACTTGGGGGAACGCTGGGTGGAAGGAAATTTGTGGCTCCTCTCAGATTCCAGAACTTTCTGTCACCGAAATGTGAGGAAAACGTGTTTCTTTAGCCACATTTTGAGGTTTGCAAAGGATTCTGGGTAACAGAACCTGGTCAGAGCCCCACAAGCCACCCCATATTGGATTCCCCTAGGTCTCCAGTTTTCAAAAATGCACAGGTTTGGTAGGTTTCCCTAGGTGCCGGCTGAGCTAGAGGCCAAAATCTACAGGTAGGCACTTTGCGTAAAACGGCTCTGTTTTCTGTCAAAAAATGGGATGTGTCCACGTTGTGTTTTGGGACATTTCCTGTCTCGGGTGTTAGGCCTACCCACACAAATGTGGTATCATTTTTATCGGGAGACTTGGGGGAATGCTGGGTGGAAGGAAATTTGTGGCTCCTCTCAGATTCCAGAACTTTCTGTTACCGATATGTGAGGAGAACGTGTTTTTTTAGCCACATTTTGAGGTTTGCAAAGGATTCTGGGTAACAGAACCTGGACAGAGCCCCACAAGTCACACCATCTTGGATTCCCCTAGGTCTCTTGTTTTCAAAAATGCAAAGGTTTGGTAGGTTTCCCTAGGTGCCGGCTGAGCTAGAGGCCAAAATCTACAGGTAGGCACTTTGCAAAAAACAGCTCTGTTTTCTGTCAAAAAATGGGATGTGTACACGTTGTGTTTTGGGACATTTCCTGTCTCGGGTGCTAGGCCTACCCACACAAATGAGGTATCATTTTTATCGGGAGACTTGGGGGAACGCTGGGTGGAAGGAAATTTGTGGCTCCTCTCAGATTCCAGAACTTTCTGTTACCGAAATGTGAGGAGAACGTGTTTTTTTAGCCACATTTTGAGGTTTGCAAAGGATTCTGGGTAACAGAACCTGGACAGAGCCCCACAAGTCACCCCATCTTGGATTCCCCTAGGTCTCTAGTTTTCAAAAATGCACAGGTTTGGTAGGTTTCCCTAGGTGCCGGCTGAGCTAGAGGCCAAAATCTACAGGTAGGCACTTTGCAAAAAACAGCTCTGTTTTCGGTCAAAAAATGGGATGTGTCCACGTTGTGTTTTGGGGCATTTGCTGTTGCGGGCGCTGGCCTACCCACACAAGTGAGGTATCATTTTTATTGGGAGACTTGGGGGAACGCTGGGTGGAAGGAAATTTGTGGCTCCTCTCGGATTCCAGAACGTTCTGTCACCGAAATGTGAGGAAAATGTGTTTTTTTAGACACATTTTGAGGTTTGCAAAGGATTCTCGGTAACAGAACCTGGTCAGAGCCCCACAAGTCACCCCATCTTGGATTCCCCTAGGTCTCTAGTTTTCACAAATGCACAGGTTTGCTAGCTTTCCCTAGGTGCCGGCTGAGCTAGAGGCCAAAATCTACAGGTAGGCACTTTGTAAAAAAACGGCTCTGTTTTCTGTCAAAAAATGGGATGTGTCCACGTTGTGTTTTGGGGCATTTCCTGTCGCGGGCGCTAGGCCTACCCACACAAATGAGGTATCATTTTTATCGGGAGACTTGGGGGAACGCTGGGTGGAAGGAAATTTGTGGCTCCTCTCAGATTACAGAACTTTCTGTCACCGATATGTGAGGAGAACGTGTTTTTTTAGCCACATTTTGAGGTTTGCAAAGGATTCTGGGTAACAGAACCTGGACAGAGCCCCACAAGTCACCCCATCTTGGATTCCCCTAGGTCTCTAGTTTTCAAAAATGCACAGGTTTGGTAGGTTTCCCTAGGTGCCGGCTGAGCTAGAGGCCAAAATCTACAGGTAGGCACTTTGCAAAAAACAGCTCTGTTTTCGGTCAAAAAATGGGATGTGTCCACGTTGTGTTTTGGGACATTTCCTGTCTCGGGTGCTAGGCCTACCCACACAAATGAGGTATCATTTTTATCGGGAGACTTGGGGGAACGCTGGGTGGAAGGAAATTTGTGGCTCCTCTCAGATTCCAGAACTTTCTGTTTCTGAAATGTGAGGAGAACGTGTTTTTTTAGCCACATTTTGAGGTTTGCAAAGGAATCTGGGTAACAGAATCTGGACAGATCCCCACAAGTCACCCCATCTTGGATTCCCCTAGGTCTCTAGTTTTCAAAAATGCACAGGTTTGGTAGGTTTCCCTAGGTGCCGGCTGAGCTAGAGGCCAAAATCTACAGGTAGGCACTTTGCAAAAAACAGCTCTGTTTTCGGTCAAAAAATGGGATGTGTCCACGTTGTGTTTTGGGGCATTTCCTGTTGCGGGCGCTGGCCTACCCACACAAGTGAGATATCATTTTTATTGGGAGACTTGGGGGAACGCTGGGTGGAAGGAAATTTGTGGCTCCTCTCAGATTCCAGAATGTTCTGTCACCGAAATGTGAGGAAAATGTGTTTTTTTAGACACATTTTGAGGTTTGCAAAGGATTCTGGGTAACAGAACCTGGTCAGAGCCCCACAAGTCACCCCATCTTGGATTCCCCTAGGTCTCTAGTTTTCACAAATGCACAGGTTTGCTAGGTTTCCCTCGGTGCCGGCTGAGCTAGAGGCCAAAATCTACAGGTAGGCACTTTGTAAAAAAACGGCTCTGTTTTCTGTCAAAAAATGGGATGTGTCCACGTTGTGTTTTGGGGCATTTCCTGTCGCGGGCGCTAGGCCTACCCACACAAATGAGGTATCATTTTTATCGGGAGACTTGGTGGAACGCTGGGTGGAAGGAAATTTGTGGCTCCTCTCAGATTCCAGAACTTTCTGTCACCGAAATGTGAGGAAAATGTGTTTTTTTAGCCACATTTTGAGGTTTGCAAAGGATTCTGGGTAACAGAACCTGGTCAGAGCCCCACAAGCCACCCCATATTGGATTCCCCTAGGTCTCCAGTTTTCAAAAATGCACAGGTTTGGTAGGTTTCCCTAGGTGCCGGCTGAGCTAGAGGCCAAAATCTACAGGTAGGCACTTTGCGAAAAACGGCTCTGTTTTCTGTCAAAAAATGGGATGTGTCCACGTTGTGTTTTGGGACATTTCCTGTCTCGGGTGCTAGGCCTACCCACACAAATGAGGTATCATTTTTATCGGGAGACTTGGGGGAACGCTGGGTGGAAGGAAATTTGTGGCTCCTCTCAGATTCCAGAACTTTCTGTTACCGATATGTGAGGAGAACGTGTTTTTTTAGCCACATTTTGAGGTTTGCAAAGGATTCTGGGTAACAGAACCTGGACAGAGCCCC
Organism: Pleurodeles waltl; assembly: GCF_031143425.1. Taxonomy (NCBI): domain Eukaryota; kingdom Metazoa; phylum Chordata; class Amphibia; order Caudata; family Salamandridae; genus Pleurodeles; species Pleurodeles waltl. The sequence goes on from NC_090440.1 coordinate 499,345,121, forward strand.
ACAAGTCACCCCATCTTGGATTCCCCTAGGTCTCTAGTTTTCAAAAATGCACAGGTTTGGTAGGTTTCCCTAGGTGCCGGCTGAGCTAGAGGCCAAAATCTACAGGTAGGCACTTTGCAAAAAACAGCTCTGTTTTCGGTCAAAAAATGGGATGTGTCCACGTTGTGTTTTGGGACATTTCCTGTCTCGGCTGATAGGCCTACCCACACAAATGAGGTATCATTTTTATCGGGAGACTTGGGGGAACGCTGGGTGGAAGGAAATTTGTGGCTCCTCTCAGATTCCAGAACTTTCTGTCACCGAAATGTGAGGAAAACGTGTTTCTTTAGCCACATTTTGAGGTTTGCAAAGGATTCTGGGTAACAGAACCTGGTCAGAGCCCCACAAGCCACCCCATATTGGATTCCCCTAGGTCTCCAGTTTTCAAAAATGCACAGGTTTGGTAGGTTTCCCTAGGTGCCGGCTGAGCTAGAGGCCAAAATCTACAGGTAGGCACTTTGCGAAAAACTGCTCTGTTTTCTGTCAAAAAATGGGATGTGTCCACGTTGTGTTTTGGGGCATTTCCTGTTGCGGGCGCTGGCCTACCCACACAAGTGAGGTATAATTTTTATTGGGAGACTTGGGGGAACGCTGGATGGAAGGAAATTTGTGGCTCCTCTCAGATTCCAGAACGTTCTGTCACCGAAATGTGAGGAAAATGTGTTTTTTTAGACACATTTTGAGGTTTGCAAAGGATTCTGGGCAACAGAACCTGGTCAGAACCCCACAAGTCACCCCATCTTGGATTCCCCTAGGTCTCTAGTTTTCACAAATGCACAGGTTTGCTAGGTTTCCCTAGGTGCCGGCTGAGCTAGAGGCCAAAATCTACAGGTAGGCACTTTGTAAAAAAACGGCTCTGTTTTCTGTCAAAAAATGGGATGTGTCCACGTTGTGTTTTGGGGCATTTCCTGTCGTGGGTGCTAGGCCTACCCACACAAATGAGGTATCATTTTTATCGGGAGACTTGGGGGAACGCTGGGTGGAAGGAAATTTGTGGCTCCTCTCAGATTCCAGAACTTTCTGTCACCGAAATGTGAGGAAAACGTGTTTCTTTAGCCACATTTTGAGGTTTGCAAAGGATTCTGGGTAACAGAACCTGGTCAGAGCCCCACAAGCCACCCCATATTGGATTCCCCTAGGTCTCCAGTTTTCAAAAATGCACAGGTTTGGTAGGTTTCCCTAGGTGCCGGCTGAGCTAGAGGCCAAAATCTACAGGTAGGCACTTTGCGAAAAACGGCTCTGTTTTCTGTCAAAAAATGTGATGTGTCCACGTTGTGTTTTGGGACATTTCCTGTCTCGGGTGCTAGGCCTACCCACACAAATGAGGTATCATTTTTATCGGGAGACTTGGGGGAACGGTGGGTGGAAGGAAATTTGTGGCTCCTCTCAGATTCCAGAACTTTCTGTTACCGATATGTGAGGAGAACGTGTTTTTTTAGCCACATTTTGAGGTTTGCAAAGGATTCTGGGTAACAGAACCTGGACAGAGCCCCACAAGTCACCCCATCTTGGATTCCCCTAGGTCTCTTGTTTTAAAAAATGCACAGGTTTGGTAGGTTTCCCTAGGTGCCGGCTGAGCTAGAGGCCAAAATCTACAGGTAGGCACTTTGCAAAAAACAGCTCTGTTTTGGGTCAAAAAATGGGATGTGTACACGTTGTGTTTTGGGACATTTCCTGTCTCGGGTGCTAGGCCTACCCACACAAATGAGGTATCATTTTTATCGGGAGACTTGGGGGAACGCTGGGTGGAAGGAAATTTGTGGCTCCTCTCAGATTCCAGAACTTTCTGTTACCGAAATGTGAGGAGAACGTGTTTTTTTAGCCACATTTTGAGGTTTGCAAAAGATTCTGGGTAACAGAACCTGGTCAGAGCCCCACAAGCCACCCCATATTGGATTCCCCTAGGTCTCCAGTTTTCAAAAATGCACAGGTTTGGTAGGTTTCCCTAGGTGCCGGCTGAGCTAGAGGCCAAAATCTACAGGTAGGCACTTTGCGAAAAACGGCTCTGTTTTCTGTCAAAAAATGGGATGTGTCCACGTTGTGTTTTGGGACATTTCCTGTCTCGGGTGCTAGGCCTACCCACACAAATGAGGTATCATTTTTATCGGGAGACTTGTGGGAACGCTGGGTGGAAGGAAATTTGTGGCTCCTCTCAGATTCCAGAACTTTCTGTTACCGATATGTGAGGAGAACGTGTTTTTTTAGCCACATTTTGAGGTTTGCAAAGGATTCTGGGTAACAGAACCTGGACAGAGCCCCACAAGTCACCCCATCTTGGATTCCCCTAGGTCTCTAGTTTTCAAAAATGCACAGGTTTGGTAGGTTTCCCTAGGTGCCGGCTGAGCTAGAGGCCAAAATCTACAGGTAGGCACTTTGCAAAAAACAGCTCTGTTTTCGGTCAAAAAATGGGATGTGTCCACGTTGTGTTTTGGGACATTTCCTGTCTCGGCTGCTAGGCCTACCCACACAAATGAGGTATCATTTTTATCGGGAGACTTGGGGGAACGCTGGGTGGAAGGAAATTTGTGGTTCCTCTCAGATTCCAGAACTTTCTGTTACCGAAATGTGAGGAGAACGTGTTTTTTTAGCCACATTTTGAGGTTTGCAAAGGATTCTGGGTAACAGAACCTGGACAGAGCCCCACAAGTCACCCCATCTTGGATTCCCCTAGGTCTCTAGTTTTAAAAAATGCACAGGTTTGGTAGGTTTCCCTAGGTGCCGGCTGAGCTAGAGGCCAAAATCTACAGGTAGGCACTTTGCGAAAAACGGCTCTGTTTTCTGTCAAAAAATGGGATGTGTCCACGTTGTGTTTTGGGACATTTCCTGTCTCGGGTGCTAGGCCTACCCACACAAATGAGGTATCATTTTTATCGGGAGACTTGGGGGAACGCTGGGTGGAAGGAAATTTGTGGCTCCTCTCAGATTCCAGAACTTTCTGTTACCGATATGTGAGGAGAATGTGTTTTTTTAGCCACATTTTGAGGTTTGCAAAGGATTCTGGGTAACAGAACCTGGACAGAGCCCCACATGTCACCCCATCTTGGATTCCCCTAGGTCTCTAGTTTTCAAAAATGCACAGGTTTGGTAGGTTTCCCTAGGTGCCGGCTGAGCTAGAGGCCAAAATCTACAGGTAGGCACTTAGCAAAAAACAGCTCTGTTTTCGGTCAAAAACTGGGATGTGTCCACGTTGTGTTTTGGGGCATTTCCTGTTGCGGGCGCTGGCCTACCCACACAAGTGAGGTATCATTTTTATTGGGAGACTTGGGGGAACGCTGGGTGGAAGGAAATTTGTGGCTCCTCTCAGATTCCAGAACTTTCTGTCACCGAAATGTGAGGAAAACGTGTTTCTTTAGCCACATTTTGAGGTTTGCAAAGGATTCTGGGTAACAGAACCTGGTCAGTGCCCCATAAGCCACCCCATATTGGATTCCCCTAGGTCTCCAGTTTTCAAAAATGCACAGGTTTGGTAGGTTTCCCTAGGTGCCGGCTGAGCTAGAGGCCAAAATCTACAGGTAGGCACTTTGCAAAAAACGGCTCTGTTTTCTGTCAAAAAATGGGATGTGTCCACGTTGTGTTTTGGGGCATTTCCTGTCACGGGTGCTAGGCCTACCCACACAAATGAGGTATCATTTTTATCGGGAGACTTGGGGGAACGCTGGGTGGAAGGAAATTTGTGGCTCCTCTCAGATTCCAGAACGTTCTGTCACCGAAATGTGAGGAAAATGTGTTTTTTTAGACACATTTTGAGGTTTGCAAAGGATTCTGGGTAACAGAACCTGGTCAGAGTCCCACAAGTCACCCCATCTTGGATTCCCCTAGGTCTCTAGTTTTCACAAATGCACAGGTTTGCTAGGTTTCCCTAGGTGGCCGGCTGAGCTAGAGGCCAAAATCTACAGGTAGGCACTTTGTAAAAAAACGGCTCTGTTTTCTGTCAAAAAATGGGATGTGTCCACGTTGTGTTTTGGGGCATTTCCTGTCGCGGGCGCTAGGCCTACCCACACAAATGAGGTATCATTTTTATCGGGAGACTTGGTGGAACGCTGGGTGGAAGGAAATTTGTGGCTCCTCTCAGATTCCAGAACGTTCTGTTAACGAAATGTGAGGAGAACGTGTTTTTTTAGCCACATTTTGAGGTTTGCAAAGGATTCTGGGTAACAGAACCTGGTCAGAGCCCCACAAGCCACCCCATATTCTATTCCCCTAGGTCTCTAGTTTTCAAAAATGCACAGGTTTGGTAGGTTTCCCTAGGTGCCGGCTGAGCTAGAGGCCAAAATCTACAGGTAGGCACTTTGCAAAAAACAGCTCTGTTTTCTGTCAAAAAATGGGATGTGTCCACGTTGTGTTTTGGGACATTTCCTGTCTCGGGTTCTAGGCCTACCCACACAAATGAGGTATCATTTTTATCGGGAGACTTGGGGGAACACTGGGTGGAAGGAAATTTGTGGTTCCTCTCAGATTCCAGAACTTTCTGTCATCGAAATGTGAGGAAAATGTGTTTTTTTAGACACATTTTGAGGTTTGCAAAGGATTCTGGGTAACAGAACCTGGTCAGAGCCCCACAAGTCACCCCATCTTGGATTCCCCTAGGTCTCTAGTTTTAAAAAATGCACAGGTTTGCTAGATTTCCCTAGGTGCCGGCTGAGCTAGAGGCCAAAATCTACAGGTAGGCACTTTGTAAAAAAACGGCTCTGTTTTCTGTCAAAAAATGGGATGTGTCCACGTTGTGTTTTGGGGCATTTCCTGTCGCGGGCGCTAGGCCTACCCACACAAATGAGGTATCATTTTTATCGGGAGACTTGGGGGAACGCTGGGTGGAAGGAAATTTGTGGCTCCTCTCAGATTCCAGAACTTTCTGTCACCGAAATGTGAGGAAAACGTGTTTTTTTAGCCACATTTTGAGGTTTGCAAAGGATTCTGGGTAACAGAACCTGGTCAGAGCCCCACAAGCCACCCCATATTGGATTCCCCTAGGTCTCCAGTTTTCAAAAATGCACAGGTTTGGTAGGTTTCCCTCGGTGCCGGCTGAGCTAGAGGCCAAAATCTACAGGTAGGCACTTTGCGAAAAACAGCTCTGTTTTCTGTCAAAAAATGGGATGTGTCCACGTTGTGTTTTGGGGCATTTCCTGTTGCGGGCGCTAGGCCTACCCACACAAGTGAGGTACCATTTTTATAGGGAGACTTGGGGGAACGCTGGGTGGAAGGAAATTTGTGTCTCCTCTCAGATTCCAGAACTTTCTGTCACCGAAATGCGAGGAAAACGTGTTTATTTAGCCACATTTTGAGGTTTGCAAAGGATTCTGGGAACAGAACCTGGTCAGAGCCCCACAAGCCACCCCATATTGGATTCCCTTAGGTGTCTAGTTGTCAAAAATGCACAGGTTTGGTAGGTTTCCCTAGGTGCCAGCTGAGCTAGAGGCCAAAATCTACAGGTAGGCACTTTGCAAAAAACGGCTCTGTTTTCTGTCAAAAAATGGGATGTGTCCACGTTATGTTTTGGGGCATTTCCTGTCACGGGTGCTAGGCCTACCCACACAAATGAGGTATCATTTTTATCGGGAGACTTGGGGGAACGCTGGGTGGAAGGAAATTTGTGGCTCCTCTCAGATTCCAGAACGTTCTGTCACCGAAATGTGAGGAAAATGTGTTTTTTTAGACACATTTTGAGGTTTGCAAAGGATTCTGGGTAACAGAACCTGGTCAGAGCCCCACAAGTCACCCCATCTTGGATTCCCCTAGGTCTCTAGTTTTCACAAATGCACAGGTTTGCTAGGTTTCCCTAGGTGCCGGCTGAGCTAGAGGCCAAAATCTACAGGTAGGCACTTTGTAAAAAAACGGCTCTGTTTTCTGTCAAAAAATGGGATGTGTCCACGTTGTGTTTTGGGGCATTTCCTGTCGCGGGCGCTAGGCCTACCCACACAAATGAGGTATCATTTTTATCGGGAGACTTGGTGGAACGCTGGGTGGAAGGAAATTTGTGGCTCTTCTCAGATGTTCTGTTAACGAAATGTGAGGAGAACGTGTTTTTTTAGCCACATTTTGAGGTTTGCAAAGGATTCTGGGTAACAGAACCTGGTCAGAGCCCCACAAGCCACCCCATATTGGATTCCCCTAGGTCTCTAGTTTTCAAAAATGCACAGGTTTGGTAGGTTTCCCTAGGTGCCGGCTGAGCTAGAGGCCAAAATCTACAGGTAGGCACTTTGCAAAAAACAGCTCTGTTTTCTGTCAAAAAATGGGATGTGTCCACGTTGTGTTTTGGGACATTTCCTGTCTCGGGTGCTAGGCCTACCCACACAAATGAGGTATCATTTTTATCGGGAGACTTGGGGGAACGCTGGGTGGAAGGAAATTTGTGGCTCCTCTCAGATTCCAGAACTTTCTGTTACCGATATGTAAGGAGAACGTGTTTTTTTAGACACATTTTGAGGTTTGCAAAGGATTCTGGGTAACAGAACCTGGACAGAGCCCCACAAGTCACCCCATCTTGGATTCCCCTAGGTCTCTAGTTTTCAAAAATGCACAGGTTTGGTAGGTTTCCCTAGGTGCCGGCTGAGCTAGAGGCCAAAATCTACAGGTAGGCACTTTGCAAAAAACAGCTCTGTTTTCGGTCAAAAAATGGGATGTGTCCACGTTGTGTTTTGGGACATTTCCTGTCTCGGGTGCTAGGCCTACCCACACAAATGAGGTATCATTTTTATCGGGAGACTTGGGGGAACGCTGGGTGGAAGGAAATTTGTGGCTCCTCTCAGATTCCAGAACTTTCTGTTACCGAAATGTGAGGAGAACGTGTTTTTTTAGCCACATTTTGAGGTTTGCAAAGGATTCTGGGTAACAGAACCTGGACAGAGCCCCACAAGTCACCCCATCTTGGATTCCCCTAGGTCTCTAGTTTTCAAAAATGCACAGGTTTGCTAGGTTTCCCTAGGTGCCGGCTGAGCTAGAGGCCAAAATCTACAGGTAGGCACTTTGCAAAAAACAGCTCTGTTTTCGGTCAAAAAATGGGATGTGTCCACGTTGTGTTTTTGGGCATTTCCTGTTGCGGGCGCTGGCGTACCCACACAAGTGAGGTATCATTTTTATTGGGAGACTTGGGGGAACGCTGGGTGGAAGGAAATTTGTGGTTCCTCTCAGATTCCAGAACGTTCTGTCACCGAAATGTGAGGAAAATGTGTTTTTTTAGACACATTTTGAGGTTTGCAAAGGATTCTGGGTAACAGAACCTGGTCAGAGCCCCACAAGTCACCCCATCTTGGATTCCCCTAGGTCTCTAGTTTTCACAAATGCACAGGTTTGCTAGGTTTCCCTAGGTGCCGGCTGAGCTAGAGGCCAAAATCTACAGGTAGGCACTTTGTAAAAAAACGGCTCTGTTTTCTGTCAAAAAATGGGATGTGTCCACGTTGTGTTTTGGGGCATTTCCTGTCGCGGGCGCTAGGCCTACTCACACAAATGAGGTATCATTTTTATCGGGAGACTTGGGGGAACGCTGGGTGGAAGGAAATTTGTGGCTCCTCTCAGATTCCAGAACTTTCTGTCACCGAAATGTGAGGAAAACGTGTTTTATTAGCCACATTTTGAGGTTTGCAAAGGATTCTGGGTAACAGAACCTGGTCAGAGCCCCACAAGCCACCCCATATTGGATTTCCCTAGGTCTCCAGTTTTCAAAAATGCACAGGTTTGGTAGGTTTCCCTAGGTGCCGGCTGAGCTAGAGGCCAAAATCTACAGGTAGGCACTTTGCGAAAAACAGCTCTGTTTTCTGTCAAAAAATGGGATGTGTCCACGTTGTGTTTTGGGACATTTCCTGTCTCGGGTGCTAGGCCTACCCACACAAATGAGGTATCATTTTTATCGGGAGACTTGGGGGAACGCTGGGTGGAAGGAAATTTGTGGCTCCTCTCAGATTCCAGAACTATCTGTTACCGATATGTGAGGAGAACGTGTTTTTTTAGCCACATTTTGAGGTTTGCAAAGGATTCTGGGTAACAGAACCTGGACAGAGCCCCACAAGTCACCCCATCTTGGATTGCCCTAGGTCTCTAGTTTTCAAAAATGCACAGGTTTGGTAGGTTTCCCTAGGTGCCGGCTGAGCTAGAGGCCAAAATCTAAAGGTAGGCACTTTGCAAAAAACAGCTCTGTTTTCGGTCAAAAAATGGGATGTGTCCACGTTGTGTTTTGGGGCATTTCCTGTTGCGGGCGCTGGCCTACCCACACAAGTGAGGTATCATTTTTATTGGGAGACTTGGGGGAACGCTGGGTGGAAGGAAATTTGTGGCTCCTCTCAGATTCCAGAACGTTCTGTCACCGAAATGTGAGGAAAATGTGTTTTTTTAGACACATTTTGAGGTTTGCAAAGGATTCTGGGTAACAGAACCTGGTCAGAGCCCCACAAGTCACCCCATCTTGGATTCCCCTAGGTCTCTAGTTTTCACAAATGCACAGGTTTGCTAGGTTTCCCTGGGTGCCGGCTGAGCTAGAGGCCAAAATCTACAGGTAGGCACTTTGTAAAAAAACGGCTCTGTTTTCTGTCAAAAAATGGGATGTGTCCACGTTGTGTTTTGGGGCATTTCCTGTCGCAGGCGCTAGGCCTACCCACACAAATGAGGTATCATTTTTATCGGGAGACTTGGGGGAACGCTGGGTGGAAGGAAATTTGTGGCTCCTCTCAGATTCCAGAACGTTCTGTTACCAAAATGTGAGGAGAACGTGTTTTTTTAGCCACATTTTGAGGTTTGCAAAGGATTCTGGGTAACAGAACCTGGTCAGAGCCCCACAAGCCACCCCATATTGGATTCCCCTAGGTCTCTAGTTTTCAAAAATGCACAGGTTTGGTAGGTTTCCCTAGGTGCCGGCTGAGCTAGAGGCCAAAATCTACAGGTAGGCACTTTGCAAAAAACAGCTCTGTTTTCTGTCAAAAAAAGGGATGTGTCCACGTTGTGTTTTGGGGCATTTCCTGTTGCGGGCACTAGGCCTACCCACACAAGTGAGGTATCATTTTTATCGGGAGACTTGGGGGAACGCTGGGTGGAAGGAAATTTGTGGCTCTTCTCAGATTCCAGAACTTTCTGTCACCGAAATGCGAGGAAAACGTGTTTATTTAGCCACATTTTGAGGTTTGCAAAGGATTCTGGGTAACAGAACCTGGTCAGAGCCCCACACGTCACCCCATATTGGATTCCCCTAGGTCTCTAGTTTTCAAAAATGCACAGGTTTGGTAGGTTTCCCTAGGTGCCGACTGAGCTAGAGGCCAAAATCCACAGGTAGGCACTTTGCAAAAAACAGCTCTGTTTTCTGTAAAAACATGGGATGTGTCCACTTATTGTTTTGTGTCATTTCCTGTCGCGGACGCTATGCCTTCCCACACAAGTGAGGTATCATTTTTTTTCGGGAGACTTGGGGGAACGCTGGGTGGAAGGAAATTTGTGGCTCCTCTCAGATTCCAGAACGTTCTGTCACCGAAATGTGAGGAAAATGTGTTTTTTTAGCCACATTTTGAGATTTGCAAAGGATTCTGGGTAAAAGAACCTGGTCAGAGCCCCACAAGTCATCCCATCTTGGATTCCCCTAGGTCTCTAGTTTTCACAAATGCACAGGTTTGGTAGGTTTCCCTAGGTGCCGGCTGAGCTAGAGGCCAAAATCTACAGGTAGGCACTTTGCAAAAAACAGCTCTGTTTTCTGTCAAAAAAAGGGATGTGTCCACGTTGTGTTTTGGGGCATTTCCTGTTGCGGGCACTAGGCCTACCCACACAAGTGAGGTATCATTTTTATCGGGAGACTTGGGGGAACGCTGGGTGGAAGGAAATTTGTGGCTCTTCCCAGATTCCAGAACTTTCTGTCACCGAAATGCGAGGAAAACGTGTTTATTTAGCCACATTTTGAGGTTTGCAAAGGATTCTGGGTAACAGAACCTGGTCAGAGCCCCACAAGCCACCCCATATTGGATTCCCCTAGGTCTCTAGTTTTCAAAAAAACACAGGTTTGGTAGGTTTCCCTAGGTGCCGACTGAGCTAGAGGCCAAAATCCACAGGTAGGCACTTTGCAAAAAACAGCTCTGTTTTCTGTAAAAAAATGGGATGTGTCCACTTTGTGTTTTGTGTCATTTCCTGTCGCGGGCGCTATGCCTTCCCACACAAGTGAGGTATCATTTTTTTTCGGGAGACTTGGGGGAACGCTGGGTGGAAGGAAATTTGTGGCTCCTCTCAGATTCCAGAACGTTCTGTCACCGAAATGTGAGGAAAATTTGTTTTTTTAGCCACATTTTGAGATTTGCAAAGGATTCTGGGTAAAAGAACCTGGTCAGAGCCCCACAAGTCATCCCATCTTGGATTCCCCTAGGTCTCTAGTTTTCACAAATGCACAGGTTTGGTAGGTTTCCCTAGGTGCCGGCTGAGCTAGAGGCCAAAATCTACAGGTAGGCACTTTGTAAAAAAACGGCTCTGTTTTCTGTCAAAAAATGGATGTGTCCACGTTGTGTTTTGGGGCATTTCCTGTCGCGGGCGCTAGGCCTACCCCCACAAATGAGGTATTATTTTTATCGGGAGACTTGGGGAACGCTGGGTGGAAGGAAATATGTGGCTCCTCTCAGATTCCAGAACTTTCTGTCACCGAAATGTGAGGAAAACGTGTGTTTTTAGCCCCATTTTGAGGTTTGCAAAGGATTCTGGGTAACAGAACCTGGTCAGAGCCCCACAAGTCACCCCATCTTGGATTCCCCTAGGTCTCTAGTTTTCAAAAATGCACAGGTTTGGTAGGTTTCCCTAGGTGCCGGCTGAGCTAGAGGCCAAAATCTACAGGTAGGCACTTTGCAAAAAACAGCTCTGTTTTCTGTCAAAAAATGGGATGTGTCCACGTTGTGTTTTGGGGCATTTCCTGTCGCGGGCGCTATGCCTACCCACACAAGTGAGGTACCATTTTTATAGGGAGACTTGGGGGAACGCTGGGTAGAAGGAAATTTGTGGCTCCTCTCAGATTCCAGAACTTCCTGTCACCGAAATGTGAGGAAAACGTGTTTGTTTAGCCGCATTTTGAGGTTTGCAAAGGATTCTGGGTAACAGAACCTGGTCAGAGCCCCACAAGTCACTCCATCTTGGATTCCCCTAGGTCTCTAGTTTTCAAAAATGCACAGGTTTGCTAGGTTTCCCTAGGTGCCGGCTGAGCTAGAGGCCAAAATCTATAGGTAGGCACTTTGCAAAAAACAGCTCTGTTTTCTGTCAAAAAATGAGATGTGTCCACGTTGTGTTTTGGGGCATTTCCTGTCGCGGGAGCTAGGCCTACCCACACAAGTGAGGTACCATTTTTATAGGGAGACTTGGGGGAACGCTGGGTGGAAGGAAATTTGTGGCTCCTCTCAGATTCCAGAACTTTCTGTCACCGAAATGTGAGGAAAACGTGTGTTTTTAGCCACATTATGAGGTTTGCAAATGATTCTGGGTAACAGAACCTGGTCAAAGCCCCACAAGTCACCCCATATTGGATTCCCCTAGGTCTCTAGTTTTAAAAAATGCACAGGTTTAGTAGGTTTACCTAGGTGCCGGCTGAGCTAGAGGCAAAAATCTACAGCTAGGCACTTTGCAAAAAACAGCTCTGTTTTCTGTCAAAAAATGGGATGTGTCCACGTTGTGTTTTGGGGCATTTCCTGTAGCGGGCGCTAGGCCTACCCACACAAGTGAGGTACCATTTTTATCGGGAGACTTGGGGGAACGCTGGATTAAAGTACATTTTTGGCACCTCTCAGATTCCAGAACTTTCTGTCACCGAAATGTGAGGAAAATGTGTTTTTTAGCCACATTTTTGAGTTTGCAAAGGATTCTGGGTAACAGAACCTGGTCAGAGCCCCACAAGTCACCCCATCTTGGATTCCCCTAGGTCTCTAGTTTTCAAAAATGCACAGGTTTGGTAGGTTTCTCTGGGTGCCGGCTGAGCTAGAGGCCAAAATCTACAGGTAGGCACTTTGCAAAAAACAGCTCTGTTTTCTGTCAAAAAATGGGATGTGTCCACGTTGTGTTTTGGGGCATTTCCTGTTGCGGGCGCTAGGCCTACCCACACAAGTGAGGTACCATTTTTATAGGGAGACTTGGGGGAACGCTGGGTGGAAGGAAATTTGTGTCTCCTCTCAGATTCCAGAACTTTCTGTCACCGAAATGCGAGGAAAACGTGTTTATTTAGCCACATTTTGAGGTTTGCAAAGGATTCTGGGAACAGAACCTGGTCAGAGTCCCACAAGCCACCCCATATTGGATTCCCTTAGGTGTCTAGTTTTCAAAAATGCACAGGTTTGGTAGGTTTCCCTAGGTGCCGGCTGAGCTAGAGGCCAAAATCTACAGGTAGGCACTTTGTAAAAAAACGGCTCTGTTTTCTGTCAAAAAATGGGATGTGTCCACGTTGTGTTTTGGGACATTTCCTGTCTCGGGTGCTAGGCCTACCCACACAAATGAGGTATCATTTTTATCGGGAGACTTGGGGGAACACTGGGTGGAAGGAAATTTGTGGTTCCTCTCAGATTCCAGAACGTTCTGTCACCGAAATGTGAGGAAAATGTGTTTTTTTAGACACATTTTGAGGTTTGCAAAGGATTCTGGGTAACAGAACCTGGTCAGAGCCCCACAAGTCACCCCATCTTGGATTCCCCTAGGTCTCTAGTTTTCAAAAATGCACAGGTTTGCTAGATTTCCCTAGGTGCCGGCTGAGCTAGAGGCCAAAATCTACAGGTAGGCACTTTGTAAAAAAACGGCTCTGTTTTCTGTCAAAAAATGGGATGTGTCCACGTTGTGTTTTGGGGCATTTCCTGTCGCGGGCGCTAGGCCTACCCACACAAATGAGGTATCATTTTTATCGGGAGACTTGGGGGAACGCTGGGTGGAAGGAAATTTGTGGCTCCTCTCAGATTCCAGAACTTTCTGTCACCGAAATGTGAGGAAAACGTGTTTTTTTAGCCACATTTTGAGGTTTGCAAAGGATTCTGGGTAACAGAACCTGGTCAGAGCCCCACAAGCCACCCCATATTGGATTCCCCTAGGTCTCTAGTTTTCAAAAATGCACAGGTTTGGTAGGTTTCCCTAGGTGCCGGCTGAGCTAGAGGCCAAAATCTACAGGTAGGCACTTTGCAAAAAACAGCTCTGTTTTCGATCAAAAAATGGGATGTGTCCACGTTGTGTTTTGGGACATTTCCTGTCTCGGGTGCTAGGCCTACCCACACAAATGAGGTATCATTTTTATCGGGAGACTTGGGGGAACGCTGGGTGGAAGGAAATTTGTGGCTCCTCTCAGATTCCAGAACTTTCTGTTACCGAAATGTGAGGAGAACGTGTTTTTTTAGCCACATTTTGAGGTTTGCAAAGGATTCTGGGTAACAGAACCTGGACAGAGCCCCACAAGTCACCCCATCTTGGATTCCCCTAGGTCTCTAGTTTTCAAAAATGCACAGATTTGGTAAGTTTCCCTAGGTGCCGGCTGAGCTAGAGGCCAAAATCTACAGGTAGGCACTTTGCAAAAAACAGCTCTGTTTTCGGTCAAAAAATGGGATGTGTCCACGTTGTGTTTTTGGGCATTTCCTGTTGCGGGCGCTGGCGTACCCACACAAGTGAGGTATCATTTTTATTGGGAGACTTGGGGGAACGCTGGGTGGAAGGAAATTTGTGGTTCCTCTCAGATTCCAGAACGTTCTGTCACCGAAATGTGAGGAAAATGTGTTTTTTTAGACACATTTTGAGGTTTGCAAAGGATTCTGGGTAACAGAACCTGGTCAGAGCCCCACAAGTCACTCCATCTTGGATTCCCCTAGGTCTCTAGTTTTCAAAAATGCACAGGTTTGCTAGGTTTCCCTAGGTGCCGGCTGAGCTAGAGGCCAAAATCTATAGGTAGGCACTTTGCAAAAAACAGCTCTGTTTTCTGTCAAAAAATGAGATGTGTCCACGTTGTGTTTTGGGGCATTTCCTGTCGCGGGAGCTAGGCCTACCCACACAAGTGAGGTACCATTTTTATAGGGAGACTTGGGGGAACGCTGGGTGGAAGGAAATTTGTGGCTCCTCTCAGATTCCAGAACTTTCTGTCACCGAAATGTGAGGAAAACGTGTGTTTTTAGCCACATTATGAGGTTTGCAAATGATTCTGGGTAACAGAACCTGGTCAGAGCCCCACAAGTCACCCCATATTGGATTCCCCTAGGTCTCTAGTTTTAAAAAATGCACAGGTTTAGTAGATTTACCTAGGTGCCGGCTGAGCTAGAGGCAAAAATCTACAGCTAGGCACTTTGCAAAAAACAGCTCTGTTTTCTGTCAAAAAATGGGATGTGTCCACGTTGTGTTTTGGGGCATTTCCTGTAGCGGGCGCTAGGCCTACCCACACAAGTGAGGTACCATTTTTATCGGGAGACTTGGGGGAACGCTGGATTAAAGTACATTTTTGGCTCCTCTCAGATTCCAGAACTTTCTGTCACCGAAATGTGAGGAAAATGTGTTTTTTAGCCACATTTTTGAGTTTGCAAAGGATTCTGGGTAACAGAACCTGGTCAGAGCCCCACAAGTCACCCCATCTTGGATTCCCCTAGGTCTCTAGTTTTCAAAAATGCACAGGTTTGGTAGGTTTCTCTGGGTGCCGGCTGAGCTAGAGGCCAAAATCTACAGGTAGGCACTTTGCAAAAAACAGCTCTGTTTTCTGTCAAAAAATGGGATGTGTCCACGTTGTGTTTTGGGGCATTTCCTGTTGCGGGCGCTAGGCCTACCCACACAAGTGAGGTACCATTTTTATAGGGAGACTTGGGGGAACGCTGGGTGGAAGGAAATTTGTGTCTCCTCTCAGATTCCAGAACTTTCTGTCACCGAAATGCGAGGAAAACGTGTTTATTTAGCCACATTTTGAGGTTTGCAAAGGATTCTGGGAACAGAACCTGGTCAGAGTCCCACAAGCCACCCCATATTGGATTCCCTTAGGTGTCTAGTTTTGAAAAATGCACAGGTTTGGTAGGTTTCCCTAGGTGCCGGCTGAGCTAGAGGCCAAAATCTACAGGTAGGCACTTTGTAAAAAAACGGCTCTGTTTTCTGTCAAAAAACTGGGATGTGTCCACGTTGTGTTTTGGGGCATTTCCTGTCGCGGGCGCTAGGCCTACCACACAAATGAGGTATCATTTTTATCGGGAGACTTGGTGGAACGCTGGGTGGAAGGAAATTTGTGGCTCCTCTCAGATTCCAGAACGTTCTGTTAACGAAATGTGAGGAGAACGTGTTTTTTTAGCCACATTTTGAGGTTTGCAAAGGATTCTGGGTAACAGAACCTTGTCAGAGCCCCACAAGCCACCCCAAATTGGATTCCCCTAGGTCTCTAGTTTTCAAAAATGCACAGGTTTGGTAGGTTTCCCTAGGTGCCGGCTGAGCTAGAGGCCAAAATCTACAGGTAGGCACTTTGCAAAAAACAGCTCTGTTTTCTGTCAAAAAATGGGATGTGTCCACGTTGTGTTTTGGGACATTTCCTGTCTCGGGTGCTAGGCCTACCCACACAAATGAGGTATCATTTTTATCGGGAGACTTGGGGGAACACTGGGTGGAAGGAAATTTGTGGTTCCTCTCAGATTCCAGAACGTTCTGTCACCGAAATGTGAGGAAAATGTGTTTTTTTAGACACATTTTGATGTTTGCAAAGGATTCTGGGTAACAGAACCTGGTCAGAGCCCCACAAGTCACCCCATCTTGGATTCCCCTAGGTCTCTAGTTTTCAAAAATGCACAGGTTTGCTGGATTTCCCTAGGTGCCGGCTGAGCTAGAGGCCAAAATCTACAGGTAGGCACTTTGTAAAAAAACGGCTCTGTTTTCAGTCAAAAAATGGGATGTGTCCACGTTGTGTTTTGGGGCATTTCCTGTCGCGGGCGCTAGGCCTACCCACACAAATGAGGTATCATTTTTATCGGGAGACTTGGGGGAACGCTGGGTGGATGGAAATTTGTGGCTCCTCTCAGATTCTAGAACTTTCTGTCACCGAAATGTGAGGAAAACGTGTTTTTTTAGCCACATTTTGAGGTTTGCAAAGGATTCTGGGTAACAGAACCTGGTCAGAGCCCCACAAGCCACCCCATATTGGATTCCCCTAGGTCTCCAGTTTTCAAAAATGCACAGGTTTGGTAGGTTTCCCTAGGTGCCGGCTGAGCTAGAGGCCAAAATCTACAGGTAGGCACTTTGCGAAAAACAGCTCTGTTTTCTGTCAAAAAATGGGATGTGTCCACGTTGTGTTTTGGGGCATTTCCTGTTGCGGGCGCTAGGCCTACCCACACAAGTGAGGTACCATTTTTATAGGGAGACTTGGGGGAACGCTGGGTGGAAGGAAATTTGTGTCTCCTCTCAGATTCCAGAACTTTCTGTCACCGAAATGCGAGGAAAACGTGTTTATTTAGCCACATTTTGAGGTTTGCAAAGGATTCTGGGAACAGAACCTGGTCAGAGCCCCACAAGCCACCCCATATTGGATTCCCTTAGGTGTCTAGTTTTCAAAAATGCACAGTTTTGGTAGGTTTCCCTAGGTGCCAGCTGAGCTAGAGGCCAAAATCTACAGGTAGGCACTTTGCAAAAAACGGCTCTGTTTTCTGTCAAAAAATGGGATGTGTCCACGTTGTGTTTTGGGGCATTTCCTGTCACGGGTGCTAGGCCTACCCACACAAATGAGGTATCATTTTTATCGGGAGACTTGGGGGAACGCTGGGTGGAAGGAAATTTGTGGCTCCTCTCAGATTCCAGAACGTTCTGTCACCGAAATGTGAGGAAAATGTGTTTTTTTAGAAACATTTTGAGGTTTGCAAAGGATTCTGGGTAACAGAACCTGGTCAGAGCCCCACAAGTCACCCCATCTTGGATTCCCCTAGGTCTCTAGTTTTCACAAATGCACAGGTTTGCTAGGTTTCCCTAGGTGCCGGCTGAGCTAGAGGCCAAAATCTACAGGTAGGCACTTTGTAAAAAAACGGCTCTGTTTTCTGTCAAAAAATGGGATGTGTCCACGTTGTGTTTTGGGGCATTTCCTGTCGCGGGCGCTAGGCCTACCCACACAAATGAGGTATCATTTTTATCGGGAGACTTGGTGGAACGCTGGGTGGAAGGAAATTTGTGGCTCCTCTCAGATGTTCTGTTAACGAAATGTGAGGAGAACGTGTTTTTTTAGCCACATTTTGAGGTTCGCAAAGGATTCTGGGTAACAGAACCTGGTCAGAGCCCCACAAGCCACCCCATATTGGATTCCCCTAGGTCTCTAGTTTTCAAAAATGCACAGGTTTGCTAGGTTTCCCTAGGTGCCGGCTGAGCTAGAGGCCAAAATCTACAGGTAGGCACTTTGCAAAAAACAGCTCTGTTTTCTGTCAAAAAATGGGATGTGTCCACGTTGTGTTTTGGGACATTTCCTGTCTCGGGTGCTAGACCTACCCACACAAATGAGGTATCATTTTTATCGGGAGACTTGGGGGAACGCTGGGTGGAAGGAAATTTGTGGCTCCTCTCAGATTCCAGAACTTTCTGTTACCAATATGTAAGGAGAACGTGTTTTTTTAGACACATTTTGAGGTTTGCAAAGGATTCTGGGTAACAGAACCTGGACAGAGCCCCACAAGTCACCCCATCTTGGATTCCCCTAGGTCTCTAGTTTTCAAAAATGCACAGGTTTGGTAGGTTTCCCTAGGTGCCGGCTGAGCTAGAGGCCAAAATCTACAGGTAGGCACTTTGCAAAAAACAGCTCTGTTTTCGGTCAAAAAATGGGATGTGTCCACGTTGTGTTTTGGGACATTTCCTGTCTCGGGTGCTAGGCCTACCCACACAAATGAGGTATCATTTTTATCGGGAGACTTGGGGGAACGCTGGGTGGAAGGAAATTTGTGGCTCCTCTCAGATTCCAGAACTTTCTGTTACCGAAATGTGAGGAGAACGTGTTTTTTTAGCCGCATTTTGAGGTTTGCAAAGGATTCTGGGTAACAGAAACTGGACAGAGCCCCACAAGTCACCCCATCTTGGATTCCCCTAGGTCTCTAGTTTTCAAAAATGCACAGATTTGGTAAGTTTCCCTAGGTGCCGGCTGAGCTAGAGGCCAAAATCTACAGGTAGGCACTTTGCAAAAAACAGCTCTGTTTTCGGTCAAAAAATGGGATGTGTCCACGTTGTGTTTTTGGGCATTTCCTGTTGCGGGCGCTGGCGTACCCACACAAGTGAGGTATCATTTTTATTGGGAGACTTGGGGGAACGCTGGGTGGAAGGAAATTTGTGGTTCCTCTCAGATTCCAGAACGTTCTGTCACCGAAATGTGAGGAAAATGTGTTTTTTTAGACACATTTTGAGGTTTGCAAAGGATTCTGGGTAACAGAACCTGGTCAGAGCCCCACAAGTCACCCCATCTTGGATTCCCCTAGGTCTCTAGTTTTCACAAATGCACAGGTTTGCTAGGTTTCCCTAGGTGCCGGCTGAGCTAGAGGCCAAAATCTACAGGTAGGCACTTTGTAAAAAAACGGCTCTGTTTTCTGTCAAAAAATGGGATGTGTCCACGTTGTGTTTTGGGGCATTTCCTGTCGCGGGCGCTAGGCCTACCCACACAAATGAGGTATCATTTTTATCGGGAGACTTGGGGGAACGCTGGGTGGAAGGAAATTTGTGGCTCCTCTCAGATTACAGAACTTTCTGTCACCGAAATGTGAGGAAAACGTGTTTTTTTAGCCACATTTTGAGGTTTGCAAAGGATTCTGGGTAACAGAACCTGGTCAGAGCCCCACAAGCCACCCCATATTGGTTTCCCCTAGGTCTCCAGTTTTCAAAAATGCACAGGTTTGGTAGGTTTCCCTAGGTGCCGGCTGAGCTAGAGGCCAAAATCTACAGGTAGGCACTTTGCGAAAAACAGCTCTGTTTTCTGTCAAAAAATGGGATGTGTCCACGTTGTGTTTTGGGACATTTCCTGTCTCGGGTGCTAGGCCTACCCACACAAATGAGGTATCATTTTTATCGGGAGACTTTGGGGAACGCTGGGTGGAAGGAAATTTGTGGCTCCTCTCAGATTCCAGAACTATCTGTTACCGATATGTGAGGAGAACGTGTTTTTTTAGCCACATTTTGAGGTTTGCAAAGGATTCTGGGTAACAGAACCTGGACAGAGCCCCACAAATCACCCCATCTTGGATTGCCCTAGGTCTCTAGTTTTCAAAAATGCACAGGTTTGGTAGGTTTCATAGGTGCCGGCTGAGCTAGAGGCCAAAATCTAAAGGTAGGCACTTTGCAAAAAATAGCTCTGTTTTCGGTCAAAAAATGGGATGTGTCCACGTTGTGTTTTGGGGCATTTCCTGTTGCGGGCGCTGGCCTACCCACACAAGTGAGGTATCATTTTTATTGGGAGACTTGGGGGAACGCTGGGTGGAAGGAAATTTGTGGCTCCTCTCAGATTCCAGAACGTTCTGTCACCGAAATGTGAGGAAAATGTGTTTTTTTAGACACATTTTGAGGTTTGCAAAGGATTCTGGGTAACAGAACCTGGTCAGAGCCCCACAAGTCACCCCATCTTGGATTCCCCTAGGTCTCTAGTTTTCACAAATGCACAGGTTTGCTAGGTTTCCCTAGGTGCCGGCTGAGCTAGAGGCCAAAATCTACAGGTAGGCACTTTCTAAAAAAACGGCTCTGTTTTCTGTCAAAAAATGGGATGTGTCCACGTTGTGTTTTGGGGCATTTCCTGTCGCGGGCGCTAGGCCTACCCACACAAATGAGGTATCATTTTTATCGGGAGGCTTGGGGGAACGCTGGGTGGAAGGAAATTTGTGGCTCCTCTCAGATTCCAGAACGTTCTGTTACCGAAATGTGAGGAGAACGTGTTTTTTTAGCCACATTTTGAGGTTTGCAAAGGATTCTGGGTAACAGAACCTGGTCAGAGCCCCACAAGCCACCCCATATTGGATTCCCCTAGGTCTCTAGTTTTCAAAAATGCACAGGTTTGGTAGGTTTCCCTAGGTGCCGGCTGAGCTAGAGGCCAAAATCTACAGGTAGGCACTTTGCAAAAAACAGCTCTGTTTTCTGTCAAAAAAAGGGATGTGTCCACGTTGTGTTTTGGGGCATTTCCTGTTGCGGGCACTAGGCCTACCCACACAAGTGAGGTATCATTTTTATCGGGAGACTTGGGGGAACGCTGGGTGGAAGGAAATTTGTGGCTCTTCTCAGATTCCAGAACTTTCTGTCACCGAAATGCGAGGAAAACGTGTTTATTTAGCCACATTTTGAGGTTTGCAAAGGATTCTGGGTAACAGAACCTGGTCAGAGCCCCACACGTCACCCCATATTGGATTCCCCTAGGTCTCTAGTTTTCAAAAATGCACAGGTTTGGTAGGTTTCCCTAGGTGCCGACTGAGCTAGAGGCCAAAATCCACAGGTAGGCACTTTGCAAAAAACAGCTCTGTTTTCTGTAAAAAAATGGGATGTGTCCACTTTGTGTTTTGTGTCATTTCCTGTCGCGGGCGCTATGCCTTCCCACACAAGTGAGGTATCATTTTTTTTCGGGAGACTTGGGGGAACGCTGGGTGGAAGGAAATTTGTGGCTCCTCTCAGATTCCAGAACGTTCTGTCACCGAAATGTGAGGAAAATGTGTTTTTTTAGCCACATTTTGAGATTTGCAAAGGATTCTGGGTAAAAGAACCTGGTCAGAGCCCCACAAGTCATCCCATCTTGGATTCCCCTAGGTCTCTAGTTTTCACAAATGCACAGGTTTGGTAGGTTTCCCTAGGTGCCGGCTGAGCTAGAGGCCAAAATCTACAGGTAGGCACTTTGTAAAAAAACGGCTCTGTTTTCTGTCAAAAAATGGATGTGTCCACGTTGTGTTTTGGGGCATTTCCTGTCGCGGGCGCTAGGCCTACCCCCACAAATGAGGTATTATTTTTATCGGGAGACTTGGGGAACGCTGGGTGGAAGGAAATATGTGGCTCCTCTCAGATTCCAGAACTTTCTGTCACCGAAATGTGAGGAAAACGTGTGTTTTTAGCCGCATTTTGAGGTTTGCAAAGGATTCTGGGTAACAGAACCTGGTCAGAGCCCCACAAGTCACTCCATCTTGGATTCCCCATGGTCTCTAGTTTTCAAAAATGCACAGGTTTGCTAGGTTTCCCTAGGTGCCGGCTGAGCTAGAGGCCAAAATCTATAGGTAGGCACTTTGCAAAAAACAGCTCTGTTTTCTGTCAAAAAATGAGATGTGTCCATGTTGTGTTTTGGGGCATTTCCTGTCGCGGGAGCTAGGCCTACCGACACAAGTGAGGTACCATTTTTATAGGGAGACTTGGGGGAACGCTGGGTGGAAGGAAATTTGTGGCTCCTCTCAGATTCCAGAACTTTCTGTCACCGAAATGTGAGGAAAACGTGTGTTTTTAGCCACATTATGAGGTTTGCAAATGATTCTGGGTAACAGAACCTGGTCAGAGCCCCACAAGTCACCCCATATTGGATTCCCCTAGGTCTCTAGTTTTAAAAAATGCACAGGTTTAGTAGGTTTACCTAGGTGCCGGCTGAGCTAGAGGCAAAAATCTACAGGTAGGCACTTTGCAAAAAACAGCTCTGTTTTCTGTCAAAAAATGGGATGTGTCCACGTTGTGTTTTGGGGCATTTCCTGTAGCGGGCGCTAGGCCTACCCACACAAGTGAGGTACCATTTTTATCGGGAGACTTGGGGGAACGCTGGATTAAAGTACATTTTTGGCTCCTCTCAGATTCCAGAACTTTCTGTCACCGAAATGTGAGGAAAATGTGTTTTTTAGCCACATTTTTGAGTTTGCAAAGGATTCTGGGTAACAGAACCTGGTCAGAGCCCCAAAAGTCACCCCATCTTGGATTCCCCTAGGTCTCTAGTTTTCAAAAATGCACAGGTTTGGTAGGTTTCTCTGGGTGCCGGCTGAGCTAGAGGCCAAAATCTACAGGTAGGCACTTTGCAAAAAACAGCTCTGTTTTCTGTCAAAAAATGGGATGTGTCCACGTTGTGTTTTGGGGCATTTCCTGTTGCGGGCGCTAGGCCTACCCACACAAGTGAGGTACCATTTTTATAGGGAGACTTGGGGGAACGCTGGGTGGAAGGAAATTTGTGTCTCCTCTCAGATTCCAGAACTTTCTGTCACCGAAATGCGAGGAAAACGTGTTTATTTAGCCACATTTTGAGGTTTGCAAAGGATTCTGGGAACAGAACCTGGTCAGAGCCCCACAAGCCACCCCATATTGGATTCCCTTAGGTGTCTAGTTTTCAAAAATGCACAGGTTTGGTAGGTTTCCCTAGGTGCCAGCTGAGCTAGAGGCCAAAATCTACAGGTAGGCACTTTGCAAAAAACGGCTCTGTTTTCTGTCAAAAAATGGGATGTGTCCACGTTGTGTTTTGGGGCATTTCCTGTCACGGGTGCTAGGCCTACCCACACAAATGAGGTATCATTTTTATCAGGAGACTTGGGGGAACGCTGGGTGGAAGGAAATTTGTGGCTCCTCTCAGATTCCAGAACGTTCTGTCACCGAAATGTGAGGAAAATGTGTTTTTTTAGACACATTTTGAGGTTTGCAAAGGATTCTGGGTAACAGAACCTGGTCAGAGTCCCACAAGTCACCCCATCTTGGATTCCCCTAGGTCTCTAGTTTTCACAAATGCACAGGTTTGCTAGGTTTCCCTAGGTGCCGGCTGAGCTAGAGGCCAAAATCTACAGGTAGGCACTTTGTAAAAAAACGGCTCTGTTTTCTGTCAAAAAATGGGATGTGTCCACGTTGTGTTTTGGGGCATTTCCTGTCGCGGGCGCTAGGCCTACCCACACAAATGAGGTATCATTTTTATCGGGAGACTTGGTGGAACGCTGGGTGGAAGGAAATTTGTGGCTCCTCTCAGATTCCAGAACGTTCTGTTAACGAAATGTGAGGAGAACGTGTTTTTTTAGCCACATTTTGAGGTTTGCAAAGGATTCTGGGTAACAGAACCTGGTCAGAGCCCCACAAGCCACCCCATATTGGATTCCCCTAGGTCTCTAGTTTTCAAAAATGCACAGGTTTGGTAGGTTTCCCTAGGTGCCGGCTGAGCTAGAGGCCAAAATCTACAGGTAGGCACTTTGTAAAAAAACGGCTCTGTTTTCTGTCAAAAAATGGGATGTGTCCACGTTGTGTTTTGGGGCATTTCCTGTCGCAGGCGCTAGGCCTACCCACACAAATGAGGTATCATTTTTATCGGGAGACTTGGGGGAACGCTGGGTGGAAGGAAATTTGTGGCTCCTCTCAGATTCCAGAACTTTCTGTCACCGAAATGTGAGGAAAACGTGTTTTTTTAGCCACATTTTGAGGTTTGCAAAGGATTCTGGGTAACAGAACCTGGTCAGAGCCCCACAAGCCACCCCATATTGGATTCCCCTAGGTCTCCAGTTTTCAAAAATGCACAGGTTTGGTAGGTTTCCCTAGGTGCCGGCTGAGCTAGAGGCCAAAATCTACAGGTAGGCACTTTGCGAAAAACAGCTCTGTTTTCTGTCAAAAAATGGGATGTGTCCACGTTGTGTTTTGGGGCATTTCCTGTTGCGGGCGCTAGGCCTACCCACACAAGTGAGGTACCATTTTTATAGGGAGACTTGGGGGAACGCTGGGTGGAAGGAAATTTGTGTCTCCTCTCAGATTCCAGAACTTTCTGTCACCGAAATGCGAGGAAAACGTGTTTATTTAGCCACATTTTGAGGTTTGCAAAGGATTCTGGGAACAGAACCTGGTCAGAGCCCCACAAGCCACCCCATATTGGATTCCCTTAGGTGTCTAGTTTTCAAAAATGCACAGTTTTGGTAGGTTTTCCTAGGTGCCAGCTGAGCTAGAGGCCAAAATCTACAGGTAGGCACTTTGCAAAAAACGGCTCTGTTTTCTGTCAAAAAATGGGATGTGTCCACGTTGTGTTTTGGGGCATTTCCTGTCACGGGTGCTAGGCCTACCCACACAAATGAGGTATCATTTTTATCGGGAGACTTGGGGGAACGCTGGGTGGAAGGAAATTTGTGGCTCCTCTCAGATTCCAGAACGTTCTGTCACCGAAATGTGAGGAAAATGTGTTTTTTTAGACACATTTTGAGGTTTGCAAAGGATTCTGGGTAACAGAACCTGGTCAGAGCCCCACAAGTCACCCCATCTTGGATTCCCCTAGGTCTCTAGTTTTCACAAATGCACAGGTTTGCTAGGTTTCCCTAGGTGCCGGCTGAGCTAGAGGCCAAAATCTACAGGTAGGCACTTTGTAAAAAAACGGCTCTGTTTTCTTTAAAAAAATGGGATGTGTCCACGTTGTGTTTTGGGGCATTTCCTGTCGCGGGCGCTAGGCCTACCCACACAAATGAGGTATCATTTTTATCGGGAGACTTGGTGGAACGCTGGGTGGAAGGAAATTTGTGGCTCCTCTCAGATGTTCTGTTACCGAAATGTGAGGAGAACGTGTTTTTTTAGCCACATTTTGAGGTTTGCAAAGGATTCTGGGTAACAGAACCTGGACAGAGCCCCACAAGTCACCCCATCTTGGATTCCCCTAGGTCTCTAGTTTTCAAAAATGCACAGGTTTGGTAGGTTTCCCTAGGTTCCGGCTGAGCTAGAGGCCAAAATCTACAGGTAGGCACTTTGCAAAAAACAGCTCTGTTTTCGGTCAAAAAATGGGATGTGTCCACGTTGTGTTTTGGGACATTTCCTGTCTCGGGTGCTAGGCCTACCCACACAAATGAGGTATCATTTTTATCGGGAGACTTGGGGGAACGCTGGGTGGAAGGAAATTTGTGGCTCCTCTCAGATTCCAGAACTTTCTGTTACCGAAATGTGAGGAGAACGTGTTTTTTTAGCCACATTTTGAGGTTTGCAAAGGATTCTGGGTAACAGAACCTGGACAGAGCCCCACAAGTCACCCCATCTTGGATTCCCCTAGGTCTCTAGTTTTCAAAAATGCACAGATTTGGTAAGTTTCCCTAGGTGCCGGCTGAGCTAGAGGCCAAAATCTACAGGTAGGCACTTTGCAAAAAACAGCTCTGTTTTCGGTCAAAAAATGGGATGTGTCCACGTTGTGTTTTTGGGCATTTCCTGTTGCGGGCGCTGGCGTACCCACACAAGTGAGGTATCATTTTTATTGGGAGACTTGGGGGAACGCTGGGTGGAAGGAAATTTGTGGTTCCTCTCAGATTCCAGAACGTTCTGTCACCGAAATGTGAGGAAAATGTGTTTTTTTAGACACATTTTGAGGTTTGCAAAGGATTCTGGGTAACAGAACCTGGTCAGAGCCCCACAAGTCACCCCATCTTGGATTGCCCTAGGTCTCTAGTTTTCAAAAATGCACAGGTTTGGTAGGTTTCCCTAGGTGCCGGCTGAGCTAGAGGCCAAAATCTAAAGGTAGGCACTTTGCAAAAAACAGCTCTGTTTTCGGTCAAAAAATGGGATGTGTCCACGTTGTGTTTTGGGGCATTTCCTGTTGCGGGCGCTGGCCTACCCACACAAGTGAGGTATCATTTTTATTGGGAGACTTGGGGGAACGCTGGGTGGAAGGAAATTTGTGGCTCCTCTCAGATTCCAGAACGTTCTGTCACCGAAATGTGAGGAAAATGTGTTTTTTTAGACACATTTTGAGGTTTGCAAAGGATTCTGGGTAACAGAACCTGGTCAGAGCCCCACAAGTCACCCCATCTTGGATTCCCCTAGGTCTCTAGTTTTCACAAATGCACAGGTTTGCTATGTTTCCCTAGGTGCTGGCTGAGCTAGAGGCCAAAATCTACAGGTAGGCACTTTGTAAAAAAACGGCTCTGTTTTCTGTCAAAAAATGGGATGTGTCCACGTCGTGTTTTGGGGCATTTCCTGTCGCGGGCGCTAGGCCTACCCACACAAGTGAGGTACCATTTTTATAGGGAGACTTGGGGGAACGCTGGGTGGAAGGAAATTTGTGTCTCCTCTCAGATTCCAGAACTTTCTGTCACCGAAATGCGAGGAAAACGTGTTTATTTAGCCACATTTTGAGGTTTGCAAAGGATTCTGGGAACAGAACCTGGTCAGAGCCCCACAAGCCACCCCATATTGGATTCCCTTAGGTGTCTAGTTTTCAAAAATGCACAGTTTTGGTAGGTTTCCCTAGGTGCCAGCTGAGCTAGAGGCCAAAATCTACAGGTAGGCACTTTGCAAAAAACGGCTCTGTTTTCTGTCAAAAAATGGGATGTGTCCACGTTGTGTTTTGGGGCATTTCCTGTCACGGGTGCTAGGCCTACCCACACAAATGAGGTATCATTTTTATCGGGAGACTTGGGGGAACGCTGGGTGGAAGGAAATTTGTGGCTCCTCTCAGATTCCAGAACGTTCTGTCACCGAAATGTGAGGAAAATGTGTTTTTTCAGACACATTTTGAGGTTTGCAAAGGATTCTGGGTAACAGAACCTGGTCAGAGCCCCACAAGTCACCCCATCTTGGATTCCCCTAGGTCTCTAGTTTTCAAAAATGCACAGGTTTGGTAGGTTTCCCTAGGTGCCGGCTGAGCTAGAGGCCAAAATCTACAGGTAGGCACTTTGCAAAAAACAGCTCTGTTTTCTGTCAAAAAATGGGATGTGTCCACGTTGTGTTTTGGGGCATTTCCTGTTGCGGGCGCTAGGCCTACCCACACAAGTGAGGTACCATTTTTATAGGGAGACTTGGGGGAACGCTGGGTGGAAGGAAATTTGTGTCTCCTCTCAGATTCCAGAACTTTCTGTCACCGAAATGCGAGGAAAACGTGTTTATTTAGCCACATTTTGAGGTTTGCAAAGGATTCTGGGAACAGAACCTGGTCAGAGCCCCACAAGCCACCCCATATTGGATTCCCTTAGGTGTCTAGTTTTCAAAAATGCACAGGTTTGGTAGGTTTCCCTAGGTGCCAGCTGAGCTAGAGGCCAAAATCTACAGGTAGGCACTTTGCAAAAAACGGCTCTGTTTTCTGTCAAAAAATGGGATGTGTCCACGTTGTGTTTTGGGGCATTTCCTGTCACGGGTGCTAGGCCTACCCACACAAATGAGGTATCATTTTTATCAGGAGACTTGGGGGAACGCTGGGTGGAAGGAAATTTGTGGCTCCTCTCAGATTCCAGAACGTTCTGTCACCGAAATGTGAGGAAAATGTGTTTTTTTAGACACATTTTGAGGTTTGCAAAGGATTCTGGGTAACAGAACCTGGTCAGAGTCCCACAAGTCACCCCATCTTGGATTCCCCTAGGTCTCTAGTTTTCACAAATGCACAGGTTTGCTAGGTTTCCCTAGGTGCCGGCTGAGCTAGAGGCCAAAATCTACAGGTAGGCACTTTGTAAAAAAACGGCTCTGTTTTCTGTCAAAAAATGGGATGTGTCCACGTTGTGTTTTGGGGCATTTCCTGTCGCGGGCGCTAGGCCTACCCACACAAATGAGGTATCATTTTTATCGGGAGACTTGGTGGAACGCTGGGTGGAAGGAAATTTGTGGCTCCTCTCAGATTCCAGAACGTTCTGTTAACGAAATGTGAGGAGAACGTGTTTTTTTAGCCACATTTTGAGGTTTGCAAAGGATTCTGGGTAACAGAACCTGGTCAGAGCCCCACAAGCCACCCCATATTGGATTCCCCTAGGTCTCTAGTTTTCAAAAATGCACAGGTTTGGTAGGTTTCCCTAGGTGCCGGCTGAGCTAGAGGCCAAAATCTACAGGTAGGCACTTTGTAAAAAAACGGCTCTGTTTTCGGTCAAAAAATGGGATGTGTCCACGTTGTGTTTTGGGGCATTTCCTGTCGCAGGCGCTAGGCCTACCCACACAAATGAGGTATCATTTTTATCGGGAGACTTGGGGGAACGCTGGGTGGAAGGAAATTTGTGGCTCCTCTCAGATTCCAGAACTTTCTGTCACCGAAATGTGAGGAAAACGTGTTTTTTTAGCCACATTTTGAGGTTTGCAAAGGATTCTGGGTAACAGAACCTGGTCAGAGCCCCACAAGCCACCCCATATTGGATTCCCCTAGGTCTCCAGTTTTCAAAAATGCACAGGTTTGGTAGGTTTCCCTAGGTGCCGGCTGAGCTAGAGGCCAAAATCTACAGGTAGGCACTTTGCGAAAAACAGCTCTGTTTTCTGTCAAAAAATGGGATGTGTCCACGTTGTGTTTTGGGGCATTTCCTGTTGCGGGCGCTAGGCCTACCCACACAAGTGAGGTACCATTTTTATAGGGAGACTTGGGGGAACGCTGGGTGGATGGAAATTTGTGTCTCCTCTCAGATTCCAGAACTTTCTGTCACCGAAATGCGAGGAAAACGTGTTTATTTAGCCACATTTTGAGGTTTGCAAAGGATTCTGGGAACAGAACCTGGTCAGAGCCCCACAAGCCACCCCATATTGGATTCCCTTAGGTGTCTAGTTTTCAAAAATGCACAGTTTTGGTAGGTTTCCCTAGGTGCCAGCTGAGCTAGAGGCCAAAATCTACAGGTAGGCACTTTGCAAAAAACGGCTCTGTTTTCTGTCAAAAAATGGGATGTGTCCACGTTGTGTTTTGGGGCATTTCCTGTCACGGGTGCTAGGCCTACCCACACAAATGAGGTATCATTTTTATCGGGAGACTTGGGGGAACGCTGGGTGGAAGGAAATTTGTGGCTCCTCTCAGATTCCAGAACGTTCTGTCACCGAAATGTGAGGAAAATGTGTTTTTTTAGACACATTTTGAGGTTTGCAAAGGATTCTGGGTAACAGAACCTGGTCAGAGCCCCACAAGTCACCCCATCTTGGATTCCCCTAGGTCTCTAGTTTTCACAAATGCACAGGTTTGCTAGGTTTCCCTAGGTGCCGGCTGAGCTAGAGGCCAAAATCTACAGGTAGGCACTTTGTAAAAAAACGGCTCTGTTTTCTTTAAAAAAATGGGATGTGTCCACGTTGTGTTTTGGGGCATTTCCTGTCGCGGGCGCTAGGCCTACCCACACAAATGAGGTATCATTTTTATCGGGAGACTTGGTGGAACGCTGGGTGGAAGGAAATTTGTGGCTCCTCTCAGATGTTCTGTTAACGAAATGTGAGGAGAACGTGTTTTTTTAGCCACATTTTGAGGTTTGCAAAGGATTCTGGGTAACAGAACCTGGACAGAGCCCCACAAGTCACCCCATCTTGGATTCCCCTAGGTCTCTAGTTTTCAAAAATGCACAGGTTTGGTAGGTTTCCCTAGGTTCCGGCTGAGCTAGAGGCCAAAATCTACAGGTAGGCACTTTGCAAAAAACAGCTCTGTTTTCGGTCAAAAAATGGGATGTGTCCACGTTGTGTTTTGGGACATTTCCTGTCTCGGGTGCTAGGCCTACCCACACAAATGAGGTATCATTTTTATCGGGAGACTTGGGGGAACGCTGGGTGGAAGGAAATTTGTGGCTCCTCTCAGATTCCAGAACTTTCTGTTACCGAAATGTGAGGAGAACGTGTTTTTTTAGCCACATTTTGAGGTTTGCAAAGGATTCTGGGTAACAGAACCTGGACAGAGCCCCACAAGTCACCCCATCTTGGATTCCCCTAGGTCTCTAGTTTTCAAAAATGCACAGATTTGGTAAGTTTCCCTAGGTGCCGGCTGAGCTAGAGGCCAAAATCTACAGGTAGGCACTTTGCAAAAAACAGCTCTGTTTTCGGTCAAAAAATGGGATGTGTCCACGTTGTGTTTTTGGGCATTTCCTGTTGCGGGCGCTGGCGTACCCACACAAGTGAGGTATCATTTTTATTGGGAGACTTGGGGGAACGCTGGGTGGAAGGAAATTTGTGGTTCCTCTCAGATTCCAGAACGTTCTGTCACCGAAATGTGAGGAAAATGTGTTTTTTTAGACACATTTTGAGGTTTGCAAAGGATTCTGGGTAACAGAACCTGGTCAGAGCCCCACAAGTCACCCCATCTTGGATTGCCCTAGGTCTCTAGTTTTCAAAAATGCACAGGTTTGGTAGGTTTCCCTAGGTGCCGGCTGAGCTAGAGGCCAAAATCTATAGGTAGGCACTTTGCAAAAAACAGCTCTGTTTTCGGTCAAAAAATGGGATGTGTCCACGTTGTGTTTTGGGGCATTTCCTGTTGCGGGCGCTGGCCTACCCACACAAGTGAGGTATCATTTTTATTGGGAGACTTGGGGGAACGCTGGGTGGAAGGAAATTTGTGGCTCCTCTCAGATTCCAGAACGTTCTGTCACCGAAATGTGAGGAAAATGTGTTTTTTTAGACACATTTTGAGGTTTGCAAAGGATTCTGGGTAACAGAACCTGGTCAGAGCCCCACAAGTCACCCCATCTTGGATTCCCCTAGGTCTCTAGTTTTCACAAATGCACAGGTTTGCTAGGTTTCCCTAGGTGCCGGCTGAGCTAGAGGCCAAAATCTACAGGTAGGCACTTTGTAAAAAAAACGGCTCTGTTTTCTGTCAAAAAATGGGATGTGTCCACGTCGTGTTTTGGGGCATTTCCTGTCGCGGGCGCTAGGCCTACCCACACAAGTGAGGTACCATTTTTATAGGGAGACTTGGGGGAACGCTGGGTGGAAGGAAATTTGTGTCTCCTCTCAGATTCCAGAACTTTCTGTCACCGAAATGCGAGGAAAACGTGTTTATTTAGCCACATTTTGAGGTTTGCAAAGGATTCTGGGAACAGAACCTGGTCAGAGCCCCACAAGCCACCCCATATTGGATTCCCTTAGGTGTCTAGTTTTCAAAAATGCACAGTTTTGGTAGGTTTCCCTAGGTGCCAGCTGAGCTAGAGGCCAAAATCTACAGGTAGGCACTTTGCAAAAAACGGCTCTGTTTTCTGTCAAAAAATGGGATGTGTCCACGTTGTGTTTTGGGGCATTTCCTGTCACGGGTGCTAGGCCTACCCACACAAATGAGGTATCATTTTTATCGGGAGACTTGGGGGAACGCTGGGTGGAAGGAAATTTGTGGCTCCTCTCAGATTCCAGAACGTTCTGTCACCGAAATGTGAGGAAAATGTGTTTTTTCAGACACATTTTGAGGTTTGCAAAGGATTCTGGGTAACAGAACCTGGTCAGAGCCCCACAAGTCACCCCATCTTGGATTCCCCTAGGTCTCTAGTTTTCAAAAATGCACAGGTTTGGTAGGTTTCCCTAGGTGCCGGCTGAGCTAGAGGCCAAAATCTACAGGTAGGCACTTTGCAAAAAACAGCTCTGTTTTCTGTCAAAAAATGGGATGTGTCCACGTTGTGTTTTGGGACATTTCCTGTCTCGGGTGCTAGGCCTACCCACACAAATGAGGTATCATTTTTATCGGGAGACTTGGGGGAACGCTGGGTGGAAGGAAATTTGTGGCTCCTCTCAGATTCCAGAACTTTCTGTTACCGATATGTAAGGAGAACGTGTTTTTTTAGACACATTTTGAGGTTTGCAAAGGATTCTGGGTAACAGAACCTGGACAGAGCCCCACAAGTCACCCCATCTTGGATTCCCCTAGGTCTCTAGTTTTCAAAAATGCACAGGTTTGGTAGGTTTCCCTAGGTTCCGGCTGAGCTAGAGGCCAAAATCTACAGGTAGGCACTTTGCAAAAAACAGCTCTGTTTTCGGTCAAAAAATGGGATGTGTCCACGTTGTGTTTTGGGACATTTCCTGTCTCGGGTGCTAGGCCTACCCACACAAATGAGGTATCATTTTTATCGGGAGACTTGGGGGAACGCTGGGTGGAAGGAAATTTGTGGCTCCTCTCAGATTCCAGAACTTTCTGTTACCGAAATGTGAGGAGAACGTGTTTTTTTAGCCACATTTTGAGGTTTGCAAAGGATTCTGGGTAACAGAACCTGGACAGAGCCCCACAAGTCACCCCATCTTGGATTCCCCTAGGTCTCTAGTTTTCAAAAATGCACAGATTTGGTAAGTTTCCCTAGGTGCCGGCTGAGCTAGAGGCCAAAATCTACAGGTAGGCACTTTGCAAAAAACAGCTCTGTTTTCGGTCAAAAAATGGGATGTGTCCACGTTGTGTTTTTGGGCATTTCCTGTTGCGGGCGCTGGCGTACCCACACAAGTGAGGTATCATTTTTATTGGGAGACTTGGGGGAATGCTGGGTGGAAGGAAATTTGTGGTTCCTCTCAGATTCCAGAACGTTCTGTCACCGAAATGTGAGGAAAATGTGTTTTTTTAGACACATTTTGAGGTTTGCAAAGGATTCTGGGTAACAGAACCTGGTCAGAGCCCCACAAGTCACCCCATCTTGGATTCCCCTAGGTCTCTAGTTTTCACAAATGCACAGGTTTGCTAGGTTTCCCTAGGTGCCGGCTGAGCTAGAGGCCAAAATCTACAGGTAGGCACTTTGTAAAAAAACGGCTCTGTTTTCTGTCAAAAAATGGGATGTGTCCACGTTGTGTTTTGGGGCATTTCCTGTCGCGGGCGCTAGGCCTACCCACACAAATGAGGTATCATTTTTATCGGGAGACTTGGGGGAACGCTGGGTGGAAGGAAATTTGTGGCTCCTCTCAGATTCCAGAACTTTCTGTCACCGAAATGTGAGGAAAACGTGTTTTTTTAGCCACATTTTGAGGTTTGCAAAGGATTCTGGGTAACAGAACCTGGTCAGAGCCCCACAAGCCACCCCATATTGGATTCCCCTAGGTCTCCAGTTTTCAAAAATGCACAGGTTTGGTAGGTTTCCCTAGGTGCCGGCTGAGCTAGAGGCCAAAATCTACAGGTAGGCACTTTGCGAAAAACAGCTCTGTTTTCTGTCAAAAAATGGGATGTGTCCACGTTGTGTTTTGGGACATTTCCTGTCTCGGGTGCTAGGCCTACCCACACAAATGAGGTATCATTTTTATCGGGAGACTTGGGGGAACGCTGGGTGGAAGGAAATTTGTGGCTCCTCTCAGATTCCAGAACTATCTGTTACCGATATGTGAGGAGAACGTGTTTTTTTAGCCACATTTTGAGGTTTGCAAAGGATTCTGGGTAACAGAACCTGGACAGAGCCCCACAAGTCACCCCATCTTGGATTGCCCTAGGTCTCTAGTTTTCAAAAATGCACAGGTTTGGTAGGTTTCCCTAGGTGCCGGCTGAGCTAGAGGCCAAAATCTAAAGGTAGCACTTTGCAAAAAACAGCTCTGTTTTCGGTCAAAAAATGGGATGTGTCCACGTTGTGTTTTGGGGCATTTCCTGTTGCGGGCGCTGGCCTACCCACACAAGTGAGGTATCATTTTTATTGGGAGACTTGGGGGAACGCTGGGTGGAAGGAAATTTGTGGCTCCTCTCAGATTCCAGAACGTTCTGTCACCGAAATGTGAGGAAAATGTGTTTTTTTAGACACATTTTGAGGTTTGCAAAGGATTCTGGGTAACAGAACCTGGACAGAGCCCCACAAGTCACCCCATCTTGGATTCCCCTAGGTCTCTAGTTTTCAAAAATGCACAGGTTTGGTAGGTTTCCCTAGGTGCCGGCTGAGCTAGAGGCAAAAATCTACAGGTAGGCACTTTGCAAAAAACAGCTCTGTTTTCGGTCAAAAAATGGGATGTGTCCACGTTGTGTTTTTGGGCATTTCCTGTTGCAGGCGCTGGCCTACCCACACAAGTGAGGTATCATTTTTATTGGGAGACTTGGGGGAACGCTGGGTGGAAGGAAATTTGTGGCTCCTCTCAGATTCCAGAACGTTCTGTTACCGAAATGTGAGGAGAACGTGTTTTTTTAGCCACATTTTGAGGTTTGCAAAGGATTCTGGGTAACAGAACCTGGTCAGAGCCCCACAAGTCACCCCATCTTGGATTCCCCTAGGTCTCTAGTTTTCACAAATGCACAGGTTTGCTAGGTTTCCCTAGGTGCCGGCTGAGCTAGAGGCCAAAATCTACAGGTAGACACTTTGCAAAAAACAGCTCTGTTTTCTGTCAAAAAAAGGGATGTGTCCACGTTGTGTTTTGGGGCATTTCCTGTTGCGGACGCTAGGCCTACCCACACAAGTGAGGTATCATTTTTATCGGGAGACTTGGGGGAACGCTGGGTGGAAGGAAATTTGTGGCTCCTCTCAGATTCCAGAACTTTCTGTCACCGAAATGCGAGGAAAACGTGTTTATTTAGCCACATTTTGAGGTTTGCAAAGGATTCTGGGTAACAGAACCTGGTCAGAGCCCCACACGTCACCCCATATTGGATTCCCCTAGGTCTCTAGTTTTCAAAAATGCACAGGTTTGGTAGGTTTCCCTAGGTGCCGACTGAGCTAGAGGCCAAAATCCACAGGTAGGCACTTTGCAAAAAACAGCTCTGTTTTCTGTAAAAAAATGGGATGTGTCCACTTTGTGTTTTGTGTCATTTCCTGTCGCGGGCGCTATGCCTACCCACACAAGTGAGGTATCATTTTTTTTCGGGAGACTTGGGGGAACGCTGGGTGGAAGGAAATTTGTGGCTCCTCTCAGATTCCAGAACGTTCTGTCACCGAAATGTGAGGAAAATGTGTTTTTTTAGCCACATTTTGAGATTTGCAAAGGATTCTGGGTAAAAGAACCTGGTCAGAGCCCCACAAGTCATCCCATCTTGGATTCCCCTAGGTCTCTAGTTTTCACAAATGCACAGGTTTGGTAGGTTTCCCTAGGTGCCGGCTGAGCTAGAGGCCAAAATCTACAGGTAGGCACTTTCTAAAAAAACGGCTCTGTTTTCTGTCAAAAAATGGATGTGTCCACGTTGTGTTTTGGGGGATTTCCTGTCGCGGGCGCTAGGCCTACCCCCACAAATGAGGTATTATTTTTATCGGGAGACTTGGGGAACGCTGGGTGGAAGGAAATATGTGGCTCCTCTCAGATTCCAGAACTTTCTGTCACCGAAATGTGAGGAAAACGTGTGTTTTTAGCCCCATTTTGAGGTTTGCAAAGGATTCTGGGTAACAGAACCTGGTCAGAGCCCCACAAGTCACCCCATCTTGGATTCCCCTAGGTCTCTAGTTTTCAAAAATGCACAGGTTTGGTAGGTTTTCCTAGGTGCCGGCTGAGCTAGAGGCCAAAATCTACAGGTAGGCACTTTGCAAAAAACAGCTCTGTTTTCTGTCAAAAAATGGGATGTGTCCACGTTGTGTTTTGGGGCATTTCCTGTCACGGGCGCTATGCCTACCCACACAAGTAAGGTACCATTTTTATAGGGAGACTTGGGGGAACGCTGGGTAGAAGGAAATTTGTGGCTCCTCTCAGATTCCAGAACTTCCTGTCACCGAAATGTGAGGAAAACGTGTTTGTTTAGCCGCATTTTGAGGTTTGCAAAGGATTCTGGGAAACAGAACCTGGTCAGAGCCCCACAAGTCACTCCATCTTGGATTCCCCTAGGTCTCTAGTTTTAAAAAATGCACAGGTTTGCTAGGTTTCCCTAGGTGCCGGCTGAGCTAGAGGCCAAAATCTATAGGTAGGCACTTTGCAAAAAACAGCTCTGTTTTCTGTCAAAAAATGAGATGTGTCCACGTTGTGTTTTGGGGCATTTCCTGTCGCGGGAGCTAGGCCTACCCACACAAGTGAGGTACCATTTTTATAGGGAGACTTGGGGGAACGCTGGGTGGAAGGAAATTTGTGGCTCCTCTCAGATTCCAGAACTTTCTGTCACCGAAATGTGAGGAAAACGTGTGTTTTTAGCCACATTATGAGGTTTGCAAATGATTCTGGGTAACAGAACCTGGTCAGAGCCCCACAAGTCACCCCATCTTGGATTCCCCTAGGTCTCTAGTTTAAAAAAATGCACAGGTTTAGTAGGTTTCCCTAGGTGCCGTCTGAGCTAGAGGCAAAAATCTACAGGTAGGCACTTTGCAAAAAACAGCTCTGTTTTCTGTCAAAAAATGGGATGTGTCCACGTTGTGTTTTGGGGCATTTCCTTTAGCGGGCGCTAGGCCTACCCACACAAGTGAGGTACCATTTTTATCGGGAGACTTGGGGGAACGCTGGATTAAAGTACATTTTTGGCTCCTCTCAGATTCCAGAACTTTCTGTCACCGAAATGTGAGGAAAATGTGTTTTTTAGCCACATTTTTGAGTTTGCAAAGGATTCTGGGTAACAGAACCTGGTCAGAGCCCCACAAGTCACCCCATCTTGGATTCCCCTAGGTCTCTAGTTTTCAAAAATGCACAGGTTTGGTAGGTTTCTCTGGGTGCCGGCTGAGCTAGAGGCCAAAATCTACAGGTAGGCACTTTGCAAAAAACAGCTCTGTTTTCTGTCAAAAAATGGGATGTGTCCACGTTGTGTTTTGGGGCATTTCCTGTTGCGGGCGCTAGGCCTACCCACACAAGTGAGGTACCATTTTAATAGGGAGACTTGGGGGAACGCTGGGTGGAAGGAAATTTGTGTCTCCTCTCAGATTCCAGAACTTTCTGTCACCGATATGTAAGGAGAACGTGTTTTTTTAGACACATTTTGAGGTTTGCAAAGGATTCTGGGTAACAGAACCTGGACAGAGCCCCACAAGTCACCCCATCTTGGATTCCCCTAGGTCTCTAGTTTTCAAAAATGCACAGGTTTGGTAGGTTTCCCTAGGTTCCGGCTGAGCTAGAGGCCAAAATCTACAGGTAGGCACTTTGCAAAAAACAGCTCTGTTTTCGGTCAAAAAATGGGATGTGTCCACGTTGTGTTTTGGGGCATTTCCTGTTGCGGGCGCTAGGCCTACCCACACAAGTGAGGTACCATTTTTATAGGGAGACTTGGGGGAACGCTGGGTGGAAGGAAATTTGTGGCTCCTCTCAGATTCCAGAACTTTCTGTCACCGAAATGTGAGGAAAACGTGTTTTTTTAGCCACATTTTGAGGTTTGCAAAGGATTCTGGGTAACAGAACCTGGTCAGAGCCCCACAAGCCACCCCATATTGGATTCCCCTAGGTCTCCAGTTTTCAAAAATGCACAGGTTTGGTAGGTTTCCCTAGGTGCCGGCTGAGCTAGAGGCCAAAATCTACAGGTAGGCACTTTGCGAAAAACAGCTCTGTTTTCTGTCAAAAAATGGGATGTGTCCACGTTGTGTTTTGGGGCATTTCCTGTTGCGGGCGCTAGGCCTACCCACACAAGTGAGGTACCATTTTTATAGGGAGACTTGGGGGAACGCTGGGTGGATGGAAATTTGTGTCTCCTCTCAGATTCCAGAACTTTCTGTCACCGAAATGCGAGGAAAACGTGTTTATTTAGCCACATTTTGAGGTTTGCAAAGGATTCTGGGAACAGAACCTGGTCAGAGCCCCACAAGCCACCCCATATTGGATTCCCTTAGGTGTCTAGTTTTCAAAAATGCACAGTTTTGGTAGGTTTCCCTAGGTGCCAGCTGAGCTAGAGGCCAAAATCTACAGGTAGGCACTTTGCAAAAAACGGCTCTGTTTTCTGTCAAAAAATGGGATGTGTCCACGTTGTGTTTTGGGGCATTTCCTGTCACGGGTGCTAGGCCTACCCACACAAATGAGGTATCATTTTTATCGGGAGACTTGGGGGAACGCTGGGTGGAAGGAAATTTGTGGCTCCTCTCAGATTCCAGAACGTTCTGTCACCGAAATGTGAGGAAAATGTGTTTTTTTAGACACATTTTGAGGTTTGCAAAGGATTCTGGGTAACAGAACCTGGTCAGAGCCCCACAAGTCACCCCATCTTGGATTCCCCTAGGTCTCTAGTTTTCACAAATGCACAGGTTTGCTAGGTTTCCCTAGGTGCCGGCTGAGCTAGAGGCCAAAATCTACAGGTAGGCACTTTGTAAAAAAACGGCTCTGTTTTCTTTAAAAAAATGGGATGTGTCCACGTTGTGTTTTGGGGCATTTCCTGTTGCGGGCGCTAGGCCTACCCACACAAATGAGGTATCATTTTTATCGGGAGACTTGGTGGAACGCTGGGTGGAAGGAAATTTGTGGCTCCTCTCAGATGTTCTGTTAACGAAATGTGAGGAGAACGTGTTTTTTTAGCCACATTTTGAGGTTTGCAAAGGATTCTGGGTAACAGAACCTGGACAGAGCCCCACAAGTCACCCCATCTTGGATTCCCCTAGGTCTCTAGTTTTCAAAAATGCACAGGTTTGGTAGGTTTCCCTAGGTTCCGGCTGAGCTAGAGGCCAAAATCTACAGGTAGGCACTTTGCAAAAAACAGCTCTGTTTTCGGTCAAAAAATGGGATGTGTCCACGTTGTGTTTTGGGACATTTCCTGTCTCGGGTGCTAGGCCTACCCACACAAATGAGGTATCATTTTTATCGGGAGACTTGGGGGAACGCTGGGTGGAAGGAAATTTGTGGCTCCTCTCAGATTCCAGAACTTTCTGTTACCGAAATGTGAGGAGAACGTGTTTTTTTAGCCACATTTTGAGGTTTGCAAAGGATTCTGGGTAACAGAACCTGGACAGAGCCCCACAAGTCACCCCATCTTGGATTCCCCTAGGTCTCTAGTTTTCAAAAATGCACAGATTTGGTAAGTTTCCCTAGGTGCCGGCTGAGCTAGAGGCCAAAATCTACAGGTAGGCACTTTGCAAAAAACAGCTCTGTTTTCGGTCAAAAAATGGGATGTGTCCACGTTGTGTTTTTGGGCATTTCCTGTTGCGGGCGCTGGCGTACCCACACAAGTGAGGTATCATTTTTATTGGGAGACTTGGGGGAACGCTGGGTGGAAGGAAATTTGTGGTTCCTCTCAGATTCCAGAACGTTCTGTCACCGAAATGTGAGGAAAATGTGTTTTTTTAGACACATTTTGAGGTTTGCAAAGGATTCTGGGTAACAGAACCTGGTCAGAGCCCCACAAGTCACCCCATCTTGGATTGCCCTAGGTCTCTAGTTTTCAAAAATGCACAGGTTTGGTAGGTTTCCCTAGGTGCCGGCTGAGCTAGAGGCCAAAATCTATAGGTAGGCACTTTGCAAAAAACAGCTCTGTTTTCGGTCAAAAAATGGGATGTGTCCACGTTGTGTTTTGGGGCATTTCCTGTTGCGGGCGCTGGCCTACCCACACAAGTGAGGTATCATTTTTATTGGGAGACTTGGGGGAACGCTGGGTGGAAGGAAATTTGTGGCTCCTCTCAGATTCCAGAACGTTCTGTCACCGAAATGTGAGGAAAATGTGTTTTTTTAGACACATTTTGAGGTTTGCAAAGGATTCTGGGTAACAGAACCTGGTCAGAGCCCCACAAGTCACCCCATCTTGGATTCCCCTAGGTCTCTAGTTTTCACAAATGCACAGGTTTGCTAGGTTTCCCTAGGTGCCGGCTGAGCTAGAGGCCAAAATCTACAGGTAGGCACTTTGTAAAAAAACGGCTCTGTTTTCTGTCAAAAAATGGGATGTGTCCACGTCGTGTTTTGGGGCATTTCCTGTCGCGGGCGCTAGGCCTACCCACACAAGTGAGGTACCATTTTTATAGGGAGACTTGGGGGAACGCTGGGTGGAAGGAAATTTGTGTCTCCTCTCAGATTCCAGAACTTTCTGTCACCGAAATGCGAGGAAAACGTGTTTATTTAGCCACATTTTGAGGTTTGCAAAGGATTCTGGGAACAGAACCTGGTCAGAGCCCCACAAGCCACCCCATATTGGATTCCCTTAGGTGTCTAGTTTTCAAAAATGCACAGTTTTGGTAGGTTTCCCTAGGTGCCAGCTGAGCTAGAGGCCAAAATCTACAGGTAGGCACTTTGCAAAAAACGGCTCTGTTTTCTGTCAAAAAATGGGATGTGTCCACGTTGTGTTTTGGGGCATTTCCTGTCACGGGTGCTAGGCCTACCCACACAAATGAGGTATCATTTTTATCGGGAGACTTGGGGGAACGCTGGGTGGAAGGAAATTTGTGGCTCCTCTCAGATTCCAGAACGTTCTGTCACCGAAATGTGAGGAAAATGTGTTTTTTCAGACACATTTTGAGGTTTGCAAAGGATTCTGGGTAACAGAACCTGGTCAGAGCCCCACAAGTCACCCCATCTTGGATTCCCCTAGGTCTCTAGTTTTCAAAAATGCACAGGTTTGGTAGGTTTCCCTAGGTGCCGGCTGAGCTAGAGGCCAAAATCTACAGGTAGGCACTTTGCAAAAAACAGCTCTGTTTTCTGTCAAAAAATGGGATGTGTCCACGTTGTGTTTTGGGACATTTCCTGTCTCGGGTGCTAGGCCTACCCACACAAATGAGGTATCATTTTTATCGGGAGACTTGGGGGAACGCTGGGTGGAAGGAAATTTGTGGCTCCTCTCAGATTCCAGAACTTTCTGTTACCGATATGTAAGGAGAACGTGTTTTTTTAGACACATTTTGAGGTTTGCAAAGGATTCTGGGTAACAGAACCTGGACAGAGCCCCACAAGTCACCCCATCTTGGATTCCCCTAGGTCTCTAGTTTTCAAAAATGCACAGGTTTGGTAGGTTTCCCTAGGTTCCGGCTGAGCTAGAGGCCAAAATCTACAGGTAGGCACTTTGCAAAAAACAGCTCTGTTTTCGGTCAAAAAATGGGATGTGTCCACGTTGTGTTTTGGGACATTTCCTGTCTCGGGTGCTAGGCCTACCCACACAAATGAGGTATCATTTTTATCGGGAGACTTGGGGGAACGCTGGGTGGAAGGAAATTTGTGGCTCCTCTCAGATTCCAGAACTTTCTGTTACCGAAATGTGAGGAGAACGTGTTTTTTTAGCCACATTTTGAGGTTTGCAAAGGATTCTGGGTAACAGAACCTGGACAGAGCCCCACAAGTCACCCCATCTTGGATTCCCCTAGGTCTCTAGTTTTCAAAAATGCACAGATTTGGTA
The DNA here is from genome assembly GCF_031143425.1 of Pleurodeles waltl. Lineage (NCBI taxonomy): Eukaryota > Metazoa > Chordata > Amphibia > Caudata > Salamandridae > Pleurodeles > Pleurodeles waltl. Next base: position 499,385,734 of record NC_090440.1, read on the forward strand.
AGTTTCCCTAGGTGCCGGCTGAGCTAGAGGCCAAAATCTACAGGTAGGCACTTTGCAAAAAACAGCTCTGTTTTCGGTCAAAAAATGGGATGTGTCCACGTTGTGTTTTTGGGCATTTCCTGTTGCGGGCGCTGGCGTACCCACACAAGTGAGGTATCATTTTTATTGGGAGACTTGGGGGAATGCTGGGTGGAAGGAAATTTGTGGTTCCTCTCAGATTCCAGAACGTTCTGTCACCGAAATGTGAGGAAAATGTGTTTTTTTAGACACATTTTGAGGTTTGCAAAGGATTCTGGGTAACAGAACCTGGTCAGAGCCCCACAAGTCACCCCATCTTGGATTCCCCTAGGTCTCTAGTTTTCACAAATGCACAGGTTTGCTAGGTTTCCCTAGGTGCCGGCTGAGCTAGAGGCCAAAATCTACAGGTAGGCACTTTGTAAAAAAACGGCTCTGTTTTCTGTCAAAAAATGGGATGTGTCCACGTTGTGTTTTGGGGCATTTCCTGTCGCGGGCGCTAGGCCTACCCACACAAATGAGGTATCATTTTTATCGGGAGACTTGGGGGAACGCTGGGTGGAAGGAAATTTGTGGCTCCTCTCAGATTCCAGAACTTTCTGTCACCGAAATGTGAGGAAAACGTGTTTTTTTAGCCACATTTTGAGGTTTGCAAAGGATTCTGGGTAACAGAACCTGGTCAGAGCCCCACAAGCCACCCCATATTGGATTCCCCTAGGTCTCCAGTTTTCAAAAATGCACAGGTTTGGTAGGTTTCCCTAGGTGCCGGCTGAGCTAGAGGCCAAAATCTACAGGTAGGCACTTTGCGAAAAACAGCTCTGTTTTCTGTCAAAAAATGGGATGTGTCCACGTTGTGTTTTGGGACATTTCCTGTCTCGGGTGCTAGGCCTACCCACACAAATGAGGTATCATTTTTATCGGGAGACTTGGGGGAACGCTGGGTGGAAGGAAATTTGTGGCTCCTCTCAGATTCCAGAACTATCTGTTACCGATATGTGAGGAGAACGTGTTTTTTTAGCCACATTTTGAGGTTTGCAAAGGATTCTGGGTAACAGAACCTGGACAGAGCCCCACAAGTCACCCCATCTTGGATTGCCCTAGGTCTCTAGTTTTCAAAAATGCACAGGTTTGGTAGGTTTCCCTAGGTGCCGGCTGAGCTAGAGGCCAAAATCTAAAGGTAGCACTTTGCAAAAAACAGCTCTGTTTTCGGTCAAAAAATGGGATGTGTCCACGTTGTGTTTTGGGGCATTTCCTGTTGCGGGCGCTGGCCTACCCACACAAGTGAGGTATCATTTTTATTGGGAGACTTGGGGGAACGCTGGGTGGAAGGAAATTTGTGGCTCCTCTCAGATTCCAGAACGTTCTGTCACCGAAATGTGAGGAAAATGTGTTTTTTTAGACACATTTTGAGGTTTGCAAAGGATTCTGGGTAACAGAACCTGGACAGAGCCCCACAAGTCACCCCATCTTGGATTCCCCTAGGTCTCTAGTTTTCAAAAATGCACAGGTTTGGTAGGTTTCCCTAGGTGCCGGCTGAGCTAGAGGCAAAAATCTACAGGTAGGCACTTTGCAAAAAACAGCTCTGTTTTCGGTCAAAAAATGGGATGTGTCCACGTTGTGTTTTTGGGCATTTCCTGTTGCAGGCGCTGGCCTACCCACACAAGTGAGGTATCATTTTTATTGGGAGACTTGGGGGAACGCTGGGTGGAAGGAAATTTGTGGCTCCTCTCAGATTCCAGAACGTTCTGTTACCGAAATGTGAGGAGAACGTGTTTTTTTAGCCACATTTTGAGGTTTGCAAAGGATTCTGGGTAACAGAACCTGGTCAGAGCCCCACAAGTCACCCCATCTTGGATTCCCCTAGGTCTCTAGTTTTCACAAATGCACAGGTTTGCTAGGTTTCCCTAGGTGCCGGCTGAGCTAGAGGCCAAAATCTACAGGTAGACACTTTGCAAAAAACAGCTCTGTTTTCTGTCAAAAAAAGGGATGTGTCCACGTTGTGTTTTGGGGCATTTCCTGTTGCGGACGCTAGGCCTACCCACACAAGTGAGGTATCATTTTTATCGGGAGACTTGGGGGAACGCTGGGTGGAAGGAAATTTGTGGCTCCTCTCAGATTCCAGAACTTTCTGTCACCGAAATGCGAGGAAAACGTGTTTATTTAGCCACATTTTGAGGTTTGCAAAGGATTCTGGGTAACAGAACCTGGTCAGAGCCCCACACGTCACCCCATATTGGATTCCCCTAGGTCTCTAGTTTTCAAAAATGCACAGGTTTGGTAGGTTTCCCTAGGTGCCGACTGAGCTAGAGGCCAAAATCCACAGGTAGGCACTTTGCAAAAAACAGCTCTGTTTTCTGTAAAAAAATGGGATGTGTCCACTTTGTGTTTTGTGTCATTTCCTGTCGCGGGCGCTATGCCTACCCACACAAGTGAGGTATCATTTTTTTTCGGGAGACTTGGGGGAACGCTGGGTGGAAGGAAATTTGTGGCTCCTCTCAGATTCCAGAACGTTCTGTCACCGAAATGTGAGGAAAATGTGTTTTTTTAGCCACATTTTGAGATTTGCAAAGGATTCTGGGTAAAAGAACCTGGTCAGAGCCCCACAAGTCATCCCATCTTGGATTCCCCTAGGTCTCTAGTTTTCACAAATGCACAGGTTTGGTAGGTTTCCCTAGGTGCCGGCTGAGCTAGAGGCCAAAATCTACAGGTAGGCACTTTCTAAAAAAACGGCTCTGTTTTCTGTCAAAAAATGGATGTGTCCACGTTGTGTTTTGGGGGATTTCCTGTCGCGGGCGCTAGGCCTACCCCCACAAATGAGGTATTATTTTTATCGGGAGACTTGGGGAACGCTGGGTGGAAGGAAATATGTGGCTCCTCTCAGATTCCAGAACTTTCTGTCACCGAAATGTGAGGAAAACGTGTGTTTTTAGCCCCATTTTGAGGTTTGCAAAGGATTCTGGGTAACAGAACCTGGTCAGAGCCCCACAAGTCACCCCATCTTGGATTCCCCTAGGTCTCTAGTTTTCAAAAATGCACAGGTTTGGTAGGTTTTCCTAGGTGCCGGCTGAGCTAGAGGCCAAAATCTACAGGTAGGCACTTTGCAAAAAACAGCTCTGTTTTCTGTCAAAAAATGGGATGTGTCCACGTTGTGTTTTGGGGCATTTCCTGTCGCGGGCGCTATGCCTACCCACACAAGTAAGGTACCATTTTTATAGGGAGACTTGGGGGAACGCTGGGTAGAAGGAAATTTGTGGCTCCTCTCAGATTCCAGAACTTCCTGTCACCGAAATGTGAGGAAAACGTGTTTGTTTAGCCGCATTTTGAGGTTTGCAAAGGATTCTGGGAAACAGAACCTGGTCAGAGCCCCACAAGTCACTCCATCTTGGATTCCCCTAGGTCTCTAGTTTTAAAAAATGCACAGGTTTGCTAGGTTTCCCTAGGTGCCGGCTGAGCTAGAGGCCAAAATCTATAGGTAGGCACTTTGCAAAAAACAGCTCTGTTTTCTGTCAAAAAATGAGATGTGTCCACGTTGTGTTTTGGGGCATTTCCTGTCGCGGGAGCTAGGCCTACCCACACAAGTGAGGTACCATTTTTATAGGGAGACTTGGGGGAACGCTGGGTGGAAGGAAATTTGTGGCTCCTCTCAGATTCCAGAACTTTCTGTCACCGAAATGTGAGGAAAACGTGTGTTTTTAGCCACATTATGAGGTTTGCAAATGATTCTGGGTAACAGAACCTGGTCAGAGCCCCACAAGTCACCCCATCTTGGATTCCCCTAGGTCTCTAGTTTAAAAAAATGCACAGGTTTAGTAGGTTTCCCTAGGTGCCGTCTGAGCTAGAGGCAAAAATCTACAGGTAGGCACTTTGCAAAAAACAGCTCTGTTTTCTGTCAAAAAATGGGATGTGTCCACGTTGTGTTTTGGGGCATTTCCTTTAGCGGGCGCTAGGCCTACCCACACAAGTGAGGTACCATTTTTATCGGGAGACTTGGGGGAACGCTGGATTAAAGTACATTTTTGGCTCCTCTCAGATTCCAGAACTTTCTGTCACCGAAATGTGAGGAAAATGTGTTTTTTAGCCACATTTTTGAGTTTGCAAAGGATTCTGGGTAACAGAACCTGGTCAGAGCCCCACAAGTCACCCCATCTTGGATTCCCCTAGGTCTCTAGTTTTCAAAAATGCACAGGTTTGGTAGGTTTCTCTGGGTGCCGGCTGAGCTAGAGGCCAAAATCTACAGGTAGGCACTTTGCAAAAAACAGCTCTGTTTTCTGTCAAAAAATGGGATGTGTCCACGTTGTGTTTTGGGGCATTTCCTGTTGCGGGCGCTAGGCCTACCCACACAAGTGAGGTACCATTTTAATAGGGAGACTTGGGGGAACGCTGGGTGGAAGGAAATTTGTGTCTCCTCTCAGATTCCAGAACTTTCTGTCACCGATATGTAAGGAGAACGTGTTTTTTTAGACACATTTTGAGGTTTGCAAAGGATTCTGGGTAACAGAACCTGGACAGAGCCCCACAAGTCACCCCATCTTGGATTCCCCTAGGTCTCTAGTTTTCAAAAATGCACAGGTTTGGTAGGTTTCCCTAGGTTCCGGCTGAGCTAGAGGCCAAAATCTACAGGTAGGCACTTTGCAAAAAACAGCTCTGTTTTCGGTCAAAAAATGGGATGTGTCCACGTTGTGTTTTGGGACATTTCCTGTCTCGGGTGCTAGGCCTACCCACACAAATGAGGTATCATTTTTATCGGGAGACTTGGGGGAACGCTGGGTGGAAGGAAATTTGTGGCTCCTCTCAGATTCCAGAACTTTCTGTTACCGAAATGTGAGGAGAACGTGTTTTTTTAGCCACATTTTGAGGTTTGCAAAGGATTCTGGGTAACAGAACCTGGACAGAGCCCCACAAGTCACCCCATCTTGGATTCCCCTAGGTCTCTAGTTTTCAAAAATGCACAGATTTGGTAAGTTTCCCTAGGTGCCGGCTGAGCTAGAGGCCAAAATCTACAGGTAGGCACTTTGCAAAAAACAGCTCTGTTTTCGGTCAAAAAATGGGATGTGTCCACGTTGTGTTTTTGGGCATTTCCTGTTGCGGGCGCTGGCGTACCCACACAAGTGAGGTATCATTTTTATTGGGAGACTTGGGGGAATGCTGGGTGGAAGGAAATTTGTGGTTCCTCTCAGATTCCAGAACGTTCTGTCACCGAAATGTGAGGAAAATGTGTTTTTTTAGACACATTTTGAGGTTTGCAAAGGATTCTGGGTAACAGAACCTGGTCAGAGCCCCACAAGTCACCCCATCTTGGATTCCCCTAGGTCTCTAGTTTTCACAAATGCACAGGTTTGCTAGGTTTCCCTAGGTGCCGGCTGAGCTAGAGGCCAAAATCTACAGGTAGGCACTTTGTAAAAAAACGGCTCTGTTTTCTGTCAAAAAATGGGATGTGTCCACGTTGTGTTTTGGGGCATTTCCTGTCGCGGGCGCTAGGCCTACCCACACAAATGAGGTATCATTTTTATCGGGAGACTTGGGGGAACGCTGGGTGGAAGGAAATTTGTGGCTCCTCTCAGATTCCAGAACTTTCTGTCACCGAAATGTGAGGAAAACGTGTTTTTTTAGCCACATTTTGAGGTTTGCAAAGGATTCTGGGTAACAGAACCTGGTCAGAGCCCCACAAGCCACCCCATATTGGATTCCCCTAGGTCTCCAGTTTTCAAAAATGCACAGGTTTGGTAGGTTTCCCTAGGTGCCGGCTGAGCTAGAGGCCAAAATCTACAGGTAGGCACTTTGCGAAAAACAGCTCTGTTTTCTGTCAAAAAATGGGATGTGTCCACGTTGTGTTTTGGGACATTTCCTGTCTCGGGTGCTAGGCCTACCCACACAAATGAGGTATCATTTTTATCGGGAGACTTGGGGGAACGCTGGGTGGAAGGAAATTTGTGGCTCCTCTCAGATTCCAGAACTATCTGTTACCGATATGTGAGGAGAACGTGTTTTTTTAGCCACATTTTGAGGTTTGCAAAGGATTCTGGGTAACAGAACCTGGACAGAGCCCCACAAGTCACCCCATCTTGGATTGCCCTAGGTCTCTAGTTTTCAAAAATGCACAGGTTTGGTAGGTTTCCCTAGGTGCCGGCTGAGCTAGAGGCCAAAATCTAAAGGTAGGCACTTTGCAAAAAACAGCTCTGTTTTCGGTCAAAAAATGGGATGTGTCCACGTTGTGTTTTGGGGCATTTCCTGTTGCGGGCGCTGGCCTACCCACACAAGTGAGGTATCATTTTTATTGGGAGACTTGGGGGAACGCTGGGTGGAAGGAAATTTGTGGCTCCTCTCAGATTCCAGAACGTTCTGTCACCGAAATGTGAGGAAAATGTGTTTTTTTAGACACATTTTGAGGTTTGCAAAGGATTCTGGGTAACAGAACCTGGACAGAGCCCCACAAGTCACCCCATCTTGGATTCCCCTAGGTCTCTAGTTTTCAAAAATGCACAGGTTTGGTAGGTTTCCCTAGGTGCCGGCTGAGCTAGAGGCAAAAATCTACAGGTAGGCACTTTGCAAAAAACAGCTCTGTTTTCGGTCAAAAAATGGGATGTGTCCACGTTGTGTTTTTGGGCATTTCCTGTTGCAGGCGCTGGCCTACCCACACAAGTGAGGTGTCATTTTTATTGGGAGACTTGGGGGAACGCTGGGTGGAAGGAAATTTGTGGCTCCTCTCAGATTCCAGAACGTTCTGTTACCGAAATGTGAGGAGAACGTGTTTTTTTAGCCACATTTTGAGGTTTGCAAAGGATTCTGGGTAACAGAACCTGGTCAGAGCCCCACAAGTCACCCCATCTTGGATTCCCCTAGGTCTCTAGTTTTCACAAATGCACAGGTTTGCTAGGTTTCCCTAGGTGCCGGCTGAGCTAGAGGCCAAAATCTACAGGTAGACACTTTGCAAAAAACAGCTCTGTTTTCTGTCAAAAAAAGGGATGTGTCCACGTTGTGTTTTGGGGCATTTCCTGTTGCGGACGCTAGGCCTATCCACACAAGTGAGGTATCATTTTTATCGGGAGACTTGGGGGAACGCTGGGTGGAAGGAAATTTGTGGCTCCTCTCAGATTCCAGAACTTTCTGTCACCGAAATGCGAGGAAAACGTGTTTATTTAGCCACATTTTGAGGTTTGCAAAGGATTCTGGGTAACAGAACCTGGTCAGAGCCCCACACGTCACCCCATATTGGATTCCCCTAGGTCTCTAGTTTTCAAAAATGCACAGGTTTGGTAGGTTTCCCTAGGTGCCGACTGAGCTAGAGGCCAAAATCCACAGGTAGGCACTTTGCAAAAAACAGCTCTGTTTTCTGTAAAAAAATGGGATGTGTCCACTTTGTGTTTTGTGTCATTTCCTGTCGCGGGCGCTATGCCTACCCACACAAGTGAGGTATCATTTTTTTTCGGGAGACTTGGGGGAACGCTGGGTGGAAGGAAATTTGTGGCTCCTCTCAGATTCCAGAACGTTCTGTCACCGAAATGTGAGGAAAATGTGTTTTTTTAGCCACATTTTGAGATTTGCAAAGGATTCTGGGTAAAAGAACCTGGTCAGAGCCCCACAAGTCATCCCATCTTGGATTCCCCTAGGTCTCTAGTTTTCACAAATGCACAGGTTTGGTAGGTTTCCCTAGGTGCCGGCTGAGCTAGAGGCCAAAATCTACAGGTAGGCACTTTCTAAAAAAACGGCTCTGTTTTCTGTCAAAAAATGGATGTGTCCACGTTGAGTTTTGGGGGATTTCCTGTCGCGGGCGCTAGGCCTACCCCCACAAATGAGGTATTATTTTTATCGGGAGACTTGGGGAATGCTGGGTGGAAGGAAATATGTGGCTCCTCTCAGATTCCAGAACTTTCTGTCACCGAAATGTGAGGAAAACGTGTGTTTTTAGCCCCATTTTGAGGTTTGCAAAGGATTCTGGGTAACAGAACCTGGTCAGAGCCCCACAAGTCACCCCATCTTGGATTCCCCTAGGTCTCTAGTTTTCAAAAATGCACAGGTTTGGTAGGTTTCCCTAGGTGCCGGCTGAGCTAGAGGCCAAAATCTACAGGTAGGCACTTTGCAAAAAACAGCTCTGTTTTCTGTCAAAAAATGGGATGTGTCCACGTTGTGTTTTGGGGCATTTCCTGTCGCGGGCGCTATGCCTACCCACACAAGTAAGGTACCATTTTTATAGGGAGACTTGGGGGAACGCTGGGTAGAAGGAAATTTGTGGCTCCTCTCAGATTCCAGAACTTCCTGTCACCGAAATGTGAGGAAAACGTGTTTGTTTAGCCGCATTTTGAGGTTTGCAAAGGATTCTGGGAAACAGAACCTGGTCAGAGCCCCACAAGTCACTCCATCTTGGATTCCCCTAGGTCTCTAGTTTTAAAAAATGCACAGGTTTGCTAGGTTTCCCTAGGTGCCGGCTGAGCTAGAGGCCAAAATCTATAGGTAGGCACTTTGCAAAAAACAGCTCTGTTTTCTGTCAAAAAATGAGATGTGTCCACGTTGTGTTTTGGGGCATTTCCTGTCGCGGGAGCTAGGCCTACCCACACAAGTGAGGTACCATTTTTATAGGGAGACTTGGGGGAACGCTGGGTGGAAGGAAATTTGTGGCTCCTCTCAGATTCCAGAACTTTCTGTCACCGAAATGTGAGGAAAACGTGTGTTTTTAGCCACATTTTGAGGTTTGCAAAGGATTCTGGGTAAAAGAACCTGGTCAGAGCCCCACAAGTCACCCCATCTTGGATTCCCCTAGGTCTCTAGTTTTCAAAAATGCACAGGTTTGCTAGGTTTCCCTAGGTGCCGGCTGAGCTAGAGGCCAAAATCTATAGGTAGGCACTTTGCAAAAAACAGCTCTGTTTTCTGTCAAAAAATGAGATGTGTCCACGTTGTGTTTTGGGGCATTTCCTGTCGCGGGAGCTAGGCCTACCCACACAAGTGAGGTACCATTTTTATAGGGAGACTTGGGGGAACGCTGGGTGGAAGGAAATTTGTGGCTCCTCTCAGATTCCAGAACTTTCTGTCACCGAAATGTGAGGAAAACGTGTGTTTTTAGCCACATTATGAGGTTTGCAAATGATTCTGGGTAACAGAACCTGGTCAGAGCCCCACAAGTCACCCCATCTTGGATTCCCCTAGGTCTCTAGTTTAAAAAAATGCACAGGTTTAGTAGGTTTCCCTAGGTGCCGTCTGAGCTAGAGGCAAAAATCTACAGGTAGGCACTTTGCAAAAAACAGCTCTGTTTTCTGTCAAAAAATGGGATGTGTCCACGTTGTGTTTTGGGGCATTTCCTTTAGCGGGCGCTAGGCCTACCCACACAAGTGAGGTACCATTTTTATCGGGAGACTTGGGGGAACGCTGGATTAAAGTACATTTTTGGCTCCTCTCAGATTCCAGAACTTTCTGTCACCGAAATGTGAGGAAAATGTGTTTTTTAGCCACATTTTTGAGTTTGCAAAGGATTCTGGGTAACAGAACCTGGTCAGAGCCCCACAAGTCACCCCATCTTGGATTCCCCTAGGTCTCTAGTTTTCAAAAATGCACAGGTTTGGTAGGTTTCTCTGGGTGCCGGCTGAGCTAGAGGCCAAAATCTACAGGTAGGCACTTTGCAAAAAACAGCTCTGTTTTCTGTCAAAAAATGGGATGTGTCCACGTTGTGTTTTGGGGCATTTCCTGTTGCGGGCGCTAGGCCTACCCACACAAGTGAGGTACCATTTTAATAGGGAGACTTGGGGGAACGCTGGGTGGAAGGAAATTTGTGTCTCCTCTCAGATTCCAGAACTTTCTGTCACCGAAATGCGAGGAAAACATGTTTATTTAGCCACATTTTGAGGTTTGCAAAGGATTCTGGGAACAGAACCTGGTCAGAGCCCCACAAGCCACCCCATATTGGATTCCCTTAGGTGTCTAGTTTTCAAAAATGCACAGGTTTGGTAGGTTTCCCTAGGTGCCAGCTGAGCTAGAGGCCAAAATCTACAGGTAGGCACTTTGCAAAAAACGGCTCTGTTTTCTGTCAAAAAATGGGATGTGTCCACGTTGTGTTTTGGGGCATTTCCTGTCACGGGTGCTAGGCCTACCCACACAAATGAGGTATCATTTTTATCGGGAGACTTGGGGGAACGCTGGGTGGAAGGAAATTTGTGGCTCCTCTCAGATTCCAGAACGTTCTGTCACCGAAATGTGAGGAAAATATGTTTTTTTAGACACATTTTGAGGTTTGCAAAGGATTCTGGGTAACAGAACCTGGTCAGAGCCCCACAAGTCACCCCATCTTGGATTCCCCTAGGTCTCTAGTTTTCACAAATGCACAGGTTTGCTAGGTTTCCCTAGGTGCCGGCTGAGCTAGAGGCCAAAATCTACAGGTAGGCACTTTGTAAAAAAACGGCTCTGTTTTCTGTCAAAAATTGGGATGTGTCCACGTTGTGTTTTGGGGCATTTCCTGTCGCGGGCGCTAGGCCTACCCACACAAATGAGGTATCATTTTTATCGGGAGACTTGGTGGAATGCTGGGTGGAAGGAAATTTGTGGCTCCTCTCAGATTCCAGAACGTTCTGTTAACGAAATGTGAGGAGAACGTGTTTTTTTAGCCACATTTTGAGGTTTGCAAAGGATTCTGGGTAACAGAACCTGGTCAGAGCCCCACAAGCCACCCCATATTGGATTCCCCTAGGTCTCTAGTTTTAAAAAATGCACATGTTTGGTAGGTTTCCCTAGTGCCGGCTGAGCTAGAGGCCAAAATCTACAGGTAGGCACTTTGCAAAAAACAGCTCTGTTTTCTGTCAAAAAATGGGATGTGTCCACGTTGTGTTTTGGGGCATTTCCTGTTGCGGGCGCTAGGCCTACCCACACAAGTGAGGTATCATTTTTATCGGGAGACTTGGGGGAACGCTGGGTGGAAGGAAATTTGTGGCTCCTCTCAGATTCCAGAACTTTCTGTCACCGAAATGCGAGGAAAACGTGTTTATTTAGCCACATTTTGAGGTTTGCAAAGGATTCTGGGTAACAGAACCTGGTCAGAGCCCCACACGTCACCCCATATTGGATTCCCCTAGGTCTCTAGTTTTCAAAAATGCACAGGTTTGGTAGGTTTCCCTAGGTGCCGGCTGAGCTAGAGGCCAAAATCCACAGGTAGGCACTTTGCAAAAAACAGCTCTGTTTTCTGTAAAAAAATCGGATGTGTCCACGTTGTGTTTTGTGTCATTTCCTGTCGCGGGCACTATGCCTACCCACACAAGTGAGGTATAATTTTTATCGGGAGACTTGGGGGAACGCTGGGTGGAAGGAAATTTGTGGCTCCTCTCAGATTCCAGAACGTTCTGTCACCGAAATGTGAGGAAAATGTGTTTTTTTAGCCACATTTTGAGGTTTGCAAAGGATTCTGGGTAAAAGAACCTGGTCAGAGCCCACAAGTCACCCCATCTTGGATTCCCCTAGGTCTCTAGTTTTCACAAATGCACAGGTTTGGTAGGTTTCCCTAGGTGCCGGCTGAGCTAGAGGCCAAAATCTACAGGTAGGCACTTTGCAAAAAATCTCTGTTTTCTGTCAAAAAATGGGATGTGTCCACGTTGTGTTTTGGGGTATTTCCTGTAGCGGGCGCTAGGCCTACCCACACAAGTGAGGTACCATTTTTATCGGGAGACTTGGGGGAACGCTGGATTAAAGGACATTTTTGGCTCCTCTCAGATTCCAGAACTTTCTGTCACCGAAATTTGAGGAAAATGTGTTTTTTAGCCACATGTTTGAGTTTGCAAAGGATTCTGGGTAACAGAACCTGGTCAGAGCCCCACAAGTCACCACATCTTGGATTCCCCTAGGTCTCTAGTTTTCACAAATGCACAGGTTTGGTAGGTTTCCCTAGGTGCCGGCTGAGCTAGAGGCCAAAATCTACAGGTAGTCACTTTGTAAAAAAACAGCTCTGTTTTCTGTCAAAAAATGGATGTGTCCACGTTGTGTTTTGGGGCATTTCCTGTTGCGGGCGCTAGGCCTACCCCCACAAATGAGGTATCATTTTTATCGGGAGACTTGGGGAACGCTGGGTGGAAGGAAATTTGTGGCTCCTCTCAGATTCCAGAACTTTCTGTCACCGAAATGTGAGGAAAACGTGTGTTTTTAGCCACATTTTGAGGTTTGCAAAGGATTCTGGGTAACAGAACCTGGTCAGAGCCCCACAAGTCACCCCATTTTGGATTCCCCTAGGTCTCTAGTTTTCAAAAATGCACAGGTTTGGTAGGTTTCCCTAGGTGCCGGCTGAGCTAGAGGCCAAAATCTACAGGTAGGCACTTTGCAAAAAACAGCTCTGTTTTCTGTCAAAAAATGGGATGTGTCCACGTTGTGTTTTGGGGCATTTCCTGTCGCGGGCGCTATGCCTACCCACACAAGTGAGGTACCATTTTTTATAGGGAGACTTGGGGGAACGCTGGGTGGAAGGAAATTTGTGGCTCCTCTCAGATTCCAGAACTTCCTGTCACCGAAATGTGAGGAAACGTGTGTTTTTAGCCACATTATGAGGTTTGCAAAGGATTCTGGGTAACAGAACCTGGTCAGAGCCCCACAAGTCACCCCATCTTGGATTCCTCTAGGTCTCTAGTTTTAAAAAATGCACAGGTTTAGTAGGTTTCCCTAGGTGCCGGCTGAGCTAGAGGCAAAAATCTACAGGTAGGCACTTTGCAAAAAACAGCTCTGTTTTCTGTCAAAAATTGGGATGTGTCCACGTTGTGTTTTGGGGCATTTCCTGTCGCGGGCGCTAGGCCTACCCACACAAATGAGGTATCATTTTTATCGGGAGACTTGGTGGAACGCTGGGTGGAAGGAAATTTGTGGCTCCTCTCAGATTCCAGAACGTTCTGTTAACGAAATGTGAGGAGAACGTGTTTTTTTAGCCACATTTTGAGGTTTGCAAAGGATTCTGGGTAACAGAACCTGGTCAGAGCCCCACAAGCCACCCCATATTGGATTCCCCTAGGTCTCTAGTTTTAAAAAATGCACATGTTTGGTAGGTTTCCCTAGTGCCGGCTGAGCTAGAGGCCAAAATCTACAGGTAGGCACTTTGCAAAAAACAGCTCTGTTTTCTGTCAAAAAATGGGATGTGTCCACGTTGTGTTTTGGGGCATTTCCTGTTGCGGGCGCTAGGCCTACCCACACAAGTGAGGTATCATTTTTATCGGGAGACTTGGGGGAACGCTGGGTGGAAGGAAATTTGTGGCTCCTCTCAGATTCCAGAACTTTCTGTCACCGAAATGCGAGGAAAACGTGTTTATTTAGCCACATTTTGAGGTTTGCAAAGGATTCTGGGTAACAGAACCTGGTCAGAGCCCCACACGTCACCCCATATTGGATTCCCTAGGTCTCTAGTTTCAAAAATGCACAGGTTTGGTAGGTTTCCCTAGGTGCCGGCTGAGCTAGAGGCCAAAATCCACAGGTAGGCACTTTGCAAAAAAACAGCTCTGTTTTCTGTAAAAAAATCGGATGTGTCCACGTTGTGTTTTGTGTCATTTCCTGTCGCGGGCACTATGCCTACCCACACAAGTGAGGTATAATTTTTATCGGGAGACTTGGGGGAACGCTGGGTGGAAGGAAATTTGTGGCTCCTCTCAGATTCCAGAACGTTCTGTCACCGAAATGAGAGGAAAATGTGTTTTTTTAGCCACATTTTGAGGTTTGCAAAGGATTCTGGGTAAAAGAACCTGGTCAGAGCCCCACAAGTCACCCCATCTTGGATTCCCCTAGGTCTCTAGTTTTCACAAATGCACAGGTTTGGTAGGTTTCCCTAGGTGCCGGCTGAGCTAGAGGCCAAAATCTACAGGTAGGCACTTTGCAAAAAATCTCTGTTTTCTGTCAAAAAATGGGATGTGTCCACGTTGTGTTTTGGGGTATTTCCTGTAGCGGGCGCTAGGCCTACCCACACAAGTGAGGTACCATTTTTATCGGGAGACTTGGGGGAACGCTGGATTAAAGGACATTTTTGGCTCCTCTCAGATTCCAGAACTTTCTGTCACCGAAATGTGAGGAAAATGTGTTTTTTAGCCACATGTTTGAGTTTGCAAAGGATTCTGGGTAACAGAACCTGGTCAGAGCCCCACAAGTCACCACATCTTGGATTCCCCTAGGTCTCTAGTTTTCACAAATGCACAGGTTTGGTAGGTTTCCCTAGGTGCCGGCTGAGCTAGAGGCCAAAATCTACAGGTAGTCACTTTGTAAAAAAACAGCTCTGTTTTCTGTCAAAAAATGGGATGTGTCCACGTTGTGTTTTGGGGCATTTCCTGTTGCGGGCGCTAGGCCTACCCCCACAAATGAGGTATCATTTTTATCGGGAGACTTGGGGAACGCTGGGTGGAAGGAAATTTGTGGCTCCTCTCAGATTCCAGAACTTTCTGTCACCGAAATGTGAGGAAAACGTGTGTTTTTAGCCACATTTTGAGGTTTGCAAAGGATTCTGGGTAACAGAACCTGGTCAGAGCCCCACAAGTCACCCCATTTTGGATTCCCCTAGGTCTCTAGTTTTCAAAAATGCACAGGTTTGGTAGGTTTCCCTAGGTGCCGGCTGAGCTAGAGGCCAAAATCTACAGGTAGGCACTTTGCAAAAAACAGCTCTGTTTTCTGTCAAAAAATGGGATGTGTCCACGTTGTGTTTTGGGGCATTTCCTGTCGCGGGCGCTATGCCTACCCACACAAGTGAGGTACCATTTTTATAGGGAGACTTGGGGGAACGCTGGGTGGAAGGAAATTTGTGGCTCCTCTCAGATTCCAGAACTTCCTGTCACCGAAATGTGAGGAAAACGTGTGTTTTTAGCCACATTATGAGGTTTGCAAAGGATTCTGGGGTAACAGAACCTGGTCAGAGCCCCACAAGTCACCCCATCTTGGATTCCCCTAGGTCTCTAGTTTTAAAAAATGCACAGGTTTAGTAGGTTTCCCTAGGTGCCGGCTGAGCTAGAGGCAAAAATCTACAGGTAGGCACTTTGCAAAAAACAGCTCTGTTTTCTGTCAAAAAATGGGATGTGTCCACGTTGTGTTTTGGGGCATTTCCTGTAGCGGGCGCTAGGCCTACCCACACAAGTGAGGTACCATTTTTATCGGGAGACTTGGGGGAACGCTGGATTAAAGGACATTTTTGGCCCTCTCAGATTCCAGAACTTTCTGTCACCGAAATGTGAGGAAAATGTGTTTTTTAGCCACATTTTTGAGTTTGCAAAGGATTCTCGGTAACAGAACCTGGTCAGAGCCCCTCAAGTCAACCCATCTTGGATTCCCCTAGGTCTCTAGTTTTTAAAAATGCACAGGTTTGGTAGGTTTCCCTAGGTGCCGGCTGAGCTAGAGGCCAAAATCTACAGGTAGGCACTTTGCAAAAAACAGCTCTGTTTTCTGTAAAAAAATGGGATGTGTCCACGTTGTGTTTTGGGGCATTTCCTGTCGCGGGCGCTATGCCTACCCACACAAGTGAGGTACCATTTTTATAGGGAGACTTGGGGGAACGCTGGGTGGAAGGAAATTTGTGGCTCCTCTCAGATTCCAGAACTTCCTGTCACCGAAATGTGAGGAAAACGTGTTTGTTTAGCCGCATTTTGAGGTTTGCAAAGGATTCTGGGTAACAGAACCTGGTCAGAGCCCCACAAGTCACCCCATCTTGGATTCCCCTAGGTCTCTAGTTTTCAAAAATACATAGGTTTGGTAGGTTTCCCTAGGTGCCGGCTGAGCTAGAGGCCAAAATCTACAGGTAGGCACTTTGCAAAAAACAGCTCTGTTTTCTGTCAAAAAATGAGATGTGTCCACATTGTGTTTTGGGGCATTTCCTGTCGCGGGAGCTAGGCCTACCCACACAAGTGAGGTCCCATTTTTATAGGGAGACTTGGGGGAACGCTGGGTGGAAGGAAATTTGTGGCTCCTCTCAGATTCCAGAACTTTCTGTCACCGAAATGTGAGGAAAACGTGTGTTTTTAGCCACATTATGAGGTTTGCAAAGGATTCTGGGTAACAGAACCTGGTCAGAGCCCACAAGTCACCCCATCTTGGATTCCCCTAGGTCTCTAGTTTTAAAAAATGCACAGGTTTAGTAGGTTTCCCTAGGTGCCGGCTGAGCTAGAGGCAAAAATCTACAGGTAGGCACTTTGCAAAAAACAGCTCTGTTTTCTGTCAAAAAATGGGATGTGTCCACGTTGTGTTATGGGGCATTTCCTGTAGCGGGTGCTAGGCCTACCCACACAAGTGAGGTACCATTTTTATCGGGAGACTTGGGGGAACGCTGGATTAAAGGACATTTTTGGCTCCTCTCAGATTCCAGAACTTTCCGTCACCGAAATGTGAGGAAAATGTGTTTTTTAGCCACATTTTTGAGTTTGCAAAGGATTCTGGGTAACAGAACCTGGTCAGAGCCCCACAAGTCACCCCATCTTGGATTCTCTAGGTCTCTAGTTTCAAAAATGCACAGGTTTGGTAGGTTTCTCTGGGTGCCGGCTGAGCTAGAGGCCAAAATCTACAGGTAGGCACTTTGCAAAAAACAGCTCTGTTTTCTGTCAAAAAATGGGATGTGTCCACGTTGTGTTTTGGGGCATTTCCTGTTGCGGGCGCTAGGCCTACCCACACAAGTGAGGTACCATTTTTATAGGGAGACTTGGGGGAACGCTGGGTGGAAGGAAATTCGTGTCTCCTCTCAGATTTCAGAACTTTCTGTCACCGAAATGCGAGGAAAACGTGTTTATTTAGCCACATTTTGAGGTTTGCAAAGGATTCTGGGTAACAGAACCTGGTCAGAGCCCCACAAGCCACCCCATATTGGATTCCCCTAGGTCTCTAGTTTTCAAAAATGCACAGGTTTGGTAGGTTTCCCTAGGTGCCAGCTGAGCTAGAGGCCAAAATCTACAGGTAGGCAGTTTGCAAAAAACGTCTCTGTTTTCTGTCAAAAAATGGGATGTGTCCACGTTGTGTTTTGGGGCATTTCCTGTCACGGGTGCTAGGCCTACCCACACAAATGAGGTATCATTTTTATCGGGAGACTTGGGGGAACGCTGGGTGGAAGGAAATTTGTGGCTCCTCTCAGATTCCAGAACTTTCTGTTACCGAAATGTGAGGAGAACGTGTTTTTTTAGCCACATTTTGAGGTTTGCAAAGGATTCTGGGTAACAGAACCTGGTCAGAGCCCCACAAGTCACCCCATCTTGGATTCCCCTAGGTCTCTAGTTTAAAAAAATGCACAGGTTTAGTAGGTTTCCCTAGGTGCCGGCTGAGCTAGAGGCAAAAATCTACAGGTAGGCACTTTGCAAAAAACAGCTCTGTTTTCTGTCAAAAAATGGGATGTGTCCACGTTGTGTTATGGGGCATTTCCTGTAGCGGGCGCTAGGCCTACCCACACAAGTGAGGTACCATTTTTATCGGAGACTTTGGGGAACGCTGGATTAAAGGACATTTTTGGCTCCTCTCAGATTCCAGAACTTTCTGTCACCGAAATGTGAGGAAAATGTGTTTTTTTAGCCACATTTTTGAGTTTGCAAAGGATTCTGGGTAACAGAACCTGGTCAGAGCCCCACAAGTCACCCCATCTTGGATTCCCCTAGGTCTCTAGTTTTCAAAAATGCACAGGTTTGGTAGGTTTCTCTGGGTGCCGGCTGAGCTAGAGGCCAAAATCTACAGGTAGGCACTTTGCAAAAAACAGCTCTGTTTTCTGTCAAAAAATGGGATGTGTCCACGTTGTGTTTTGGGGCATATCCTGTTGCGGGCGCTAGGCCTACCCACACAAGTGAGGTACCATTTTTATAGGGAGACTTGGGGGAACGCTGAGTGGAAGGAAATTCGTGTCTCCTCTCAGATTTCAGAACTTTCTGTCACCGAAATGCGAGGAAAACGTGTTTATTTAGCCACATTTTGAGGTTTGCAAAGGATTCTGGGTAACAGAACCTGGTCAGAGCCCCACAAGCCACCCCATATTGGATTCCCCTAGGTCTCTAGTTTTCAGAAATGCTCAGGTTTGGTAGGTTTCCCTAGGTGCCAGCTGAGTTAGACGCCAAAATCTACAGGTAGGCACTTTGCAAAAAACTGCTCTGTTTTCTGTCAAAAAATGGGATGTGTCCACGTTGTATTTTGGGGCATTTCCTGTCACGGGTGCTAGGCCTACCCACACAAATGAGGTATCATTTTATCGGGAGACTTGGGGGAACGCTGAGTGGAAGGAAATTTGTGGCTCCTCTCAGATTCCAGAACTTTCTGTTACCGAAATGTGAGGAGAACGTGTTTTTTTAGCCACATTTTGAGGTTTGCAAAGTATTCTGGGTAACAGAACCTGGTCAGAGCCCCACAAGTCACCCCATCTTGGATTCCCCTAGGTCTCTAGTTTTCAAAAATGCACAGGTTTGGTAGGTTTCCCTAGGTGCCGGCTGAGCTAGAGGCCAAAATCTACAGGTAGGCACTTTGCAAAAAATAGCTCTGTTTTCGGTCAAAAATGGGATGTGTCCACGTTGTGTTTTGGGGCATTTCCTGTTGCGGGTGCTGGCCTACCCACACAAGTAAGGTATCATTTTTATCTGGAGACTTGGGGGAACGCTGGGTGGAAGGAAATTTGTGGCTCCTCTCAGATTCCAGAACGTTCTGTCACCGAAATGTGAGGAAAATATGTTTTTTTAGCCACATTTTGAGGTTTGCAAAGGATTCTGGGTAACAGAACCTGGTCAGAGCCCCACAAGTCACCCCATCTTGGATTCCCCAAGGTCTCTAGTTTTCACAAATGCACAGGTTTGCTAGGTTTCCCTAGGTGCTGGCTGAGCTAGAGGCCAAAATCTACAGGTAGGCACTTTGTAAAAAAACGGCTCTGTTTTCTGTCAAAAAATGGGATGTGTCCACGTTGTGTTTTGGGGCATTTCCTGTCGCGGGCGCTAGGCCTACCCACACAAATGAGGTATCATTTTTATCGGGAGACTTGGGGGAACGCTGGGTGGAAGGAAATTTGTGGCTCCTCTCAGATTCCAGAACTTTCTGTCACCGAAATGCGAGGAAAACGTGTTTATTTAGCCACATTTTGAGGTTTGCAAAGGATTCTGGGTAACAGAAACTGGTCAGAGCCCCACAAGTCACTCCATCTTGGATTCCCTTAGGTCTCTAGTTTTCAAAAATGCACAGGTTTGGTAGGTTTCCCTAGGTGCCGGCTGAGTTAGACGCCAAAATCTACAGGTAGGCACTTTGCAAAAAACTGCTCTGTTTTCTGTCAAAAAATGGGATGTGTCCACGTTGTATTTTTGGGGCATTTCCTGTCGCGGGTGCTAGGCCTACCCACACAAATGAGGTATCATTTTTATCGGGAGACTTGGGGAACGCTGAGTGGAAGGAAATTTGTGGCTCCTCTCAGATTCCAGAACTTTCTGTTACCGAAATGTGAGGAGAACGTGTTTTTTTAGCCACATTTTGAGGTTTGCAAAGTATTCTGGGTAACAGAACCTGGTCAGAGCCCCACAAGTCACCCCATCTTGGATTCCCCTAGGTCTCTAGTTTTCAAAAATGCACAGGTTTGGTAGGTTTCCCTAGGTGCCGGCTGAGCTAGAGGCCAAAATCTACAGGTAGGCACTTTGCAAAAAATAGCTCTGTTTTCGGTCAAAAAATGGGATGTGTCCACGTTGTGTTTTGGGGCATTTCCTGTTGCGGGTGCTGGCCTACCCACACAAGTAAGGTATCATTTTATCTGGAGACTTGGGGAACGCTGGGGTGGAAGGAAATTTGTGGCTCCTCTCAGATTCCAGAACGTTCTGTCACCGAAATGTGAGGAAAATATGTTTTTTTAGCCACATTTTGAGGTTTGCAAAGGATTCTGGGTAACAGAACCTGGTCAGAGCCCCACAAGTCACCCCATCTTGGATTCCCCACGGTCTCTAGTTTTCACAAATGCACAGGTTTGCTAGGTTTCCCTAGGTGCTGGCTGAGCTAGAGGCCAAAATCTACAGGTAGGCACTTTGTAAAAAAACGGCTCTGTTTTCTGTCAAAAAATGGGATGTGTCCACGTTGTGTTTTGGGGCATTTCCTGTCGCGGGCGCTAGGCCTACCACACAAATGAGGTATCATTTTTATCGGGAGACTTGGGGGAACGCTGGGTGGAAGGAAATTTGTGGCTCCTCTCAGATTCCAGAACTTTCTGTCACCGAAATGCGAGGAAAACATGTTTATTTAGCCACATTTTGAGGTTTGCAAAGGATTCTGGGTAACAGAAACTGGTCAGAGCCCCACAAGTCACCCCATCTTGGATTCCCTTAGGTCTCTAGTTTTCAAAAATGCACAGGTTTGGTAGGTTTTCCCTAGGTGCCGGCTGAGTTAGAGGCCAAAATCTACAGGTAGGCACTTTGCAAAAAACAGCTCTGTTTTCTGTCAAAAAATGGGATGTGTCCACGTTGTGTTTTGTGTCATTTCCTGTCGCGGGCGCTAGGCCTACCCACACAAGTGAGGTATCATTTTTATCGGGAGACTTGGGGGAACGCTGGGTGGAAGGAAATTTGTGGCTCCTCTCAGATTCCAGAACTTTCTGTCACCGAAATGTGAGGAAAACGTGTGTTTTTAGCCACATTTTGAGGTTTGCAAAGGATTCTGGGTAACAGAACCTGGTCAGAGCCCCACAAGTCACCCCATCTTGGATTCCCCTAGGTCTCTAGTTTTCAAAAATGCACAGGTTTGGTAGGTTTCCCTAGGTGCCGGCTGAGCTAGAGGCCAAAATCTACAGGTAGGCAATTTGCAAAAAACAACTCTGTTTTCTGTCAAAAAATGGGATATGTCCACGTTGTGTTTTGGGGCATTTCCTGTCGCGGGCGCTATGCCTACCCACACAAGTGAGGTACCATTTTTATAGGGAGACTTGGGGGAACGCTGGGTGGAAGGAAATTTGTGGCTCCTCTCAGATTCCAGAACTTTCTGTCACCGAAATGTGAGGAAAACGTGTGTTTTTAGCCACATTTTGAGGTTTGCAAAGGTTTCTGGGTAACAGAACCTGGTCAGAGCCCCACAAGTCACCCCATCTTGGATTCCCCTAGGTCTCTAGTTTTAAAAAATGCACAGGTTTAGTAGGTTTCCCTATGTGCCGGCTGAGCTAGAGGCCAAAATCTACTGATAGGCACTTTGCAAAAAACAGCTCTGTTTTCTGTCAAAAAATGGGATGTGTCCACGTTGTGTTTTGGGGCATTTCCTGTAGCGGGCGCTAGGCCTACCCACACAAGTGAGGTACCATTTTTATCGGGAGACTTGGGGGAACGCTGGATTAAAGGACATTTTTGGCTCCTCTCAGATTCCAGAACTTTCTGTCACCGAAATGTGAGGAAAATGTATTTTTTAGCCACATTTTGGAGTTTGCAAAGGATTCTGGGTAACAGAACCTGGTCAGAGCCCCACAAGTCACCCCATCTTGGATTCCCCTAGGTCTCTAGTTTTCAAAAATGCACAGGTTTGGTAGGTTTCTCTGGGTGCCGGCTGAGCTAGAGGCCAAAATCTACAGGTAGGCACTTTGCAAAAAACAGCTCTGTTTTCTGTCAAAAAATGGGATGTGTCCACGTTGTGTTTTGGGGCATTTCCTGTCGCGGGCGCTAGGCCTACCCACACAAGTGAGGTATCATTTTTATCGGGAGACTTGGGGGAACATAGAATAGCAAAACAAGTGTTATTGCCCCTTCTCTTTCGCTACATTTTTTCCTTCCAAATATAAGAAAGTGTGTAAAAAAGACGTCTATTTGAGAAATGCCCTGCAATTCACATGCTAGTATGCGCACCCCGGAATTCAGAGATGTGCAAATAGCCACTGCTCCTCAAAACCTTATCTTGAGCCCATTTTGGAAATGCAAAGGTTTTCTTGATACCTATTTTGCACTCTTCATATTTCAGCAAATGAATTGCTGTACACCCAGTATAGAATGAAAACCAACTGCAGGGTGCTGCTCATTTATTGGCTCTGGGTACCTAGGGTTCTTGATGAACCTATGAGCCCTATATATCCCCGCAACCAGAAGAGTCAAGCAGACGTAACAGTATATTGCTTTAAAAAATTTGACATCGCAGGAAAAAGTTACAGAGTAAAATAGAAAGAAAAATGGCTGTTGTTTTCAGCTCAATTTCAATATTTTATTATTTCAGCTGTTATTTTCTGTAGGAAAACCTTGTAGGATGTACACAAATGACCCTTTGCTGAATTCAGAATTTTGTCTACTTTTCAGAAATGTTTAGCGTTCCGGGATCCAGCATTGGTTTCACACCCCGTCCTGTCACTAATTCGAAGGTGGCTGAAAGCACCAAAATAGTAAAAATGGGGTATGTCCCAGTAAAATGCCAAATTTGTGTTGAAAAATTTGGTTTTCTGATTCAAGTCTGCCCGTTCCTGAAAGGTGGGAAGATGGTGATTTTAGCACCAGAAACCCTTTGTTGATGCCATTTTCAGGGAAACAACCCCAAGCCTTCTTCCTGACAACTTCACAGACCTCTCTACATGGGTATACCATTGCATTGGACTGCCTCTTAATTTTGGTAAATTGTTGGTAAATGACATATCACCTCTGCTCAATGGCACATGTATGAATGTTCTGCTCTGTGTTTCTCTTTTTCTCTTCTGTTTCCTCAGCTAAATTACTTTTCTTTTCTAGTTTTTGTGCCCATTTAAACTTGTACTTTTCCATTTCACTCCATTTATGTACACACTTCACCAATTCCGTAAAATATATTTGCAAACCTGGTGTTCACGTGTTTTCGATGGATCTGCCATTTAACTGCTCCCTAAAACTCTCTGAAGAGGCACTTTCCTTGAAATGTTCATAATATATTTATTTGCTAATCCTGTCAACTGATCATGCACTTGCACTACTCTTCTGGTAAATTTCTTACATAGACCAGCTCCTTTTCTTGATATTGTTCAATATGCTCAAATACGTCAACACCCTCTCAGATTTCCTCCAATTCTACTTTTAATTAGGGAATATTCAGTGGCTTTTCTTTTTGGGTTTCTGGAACTGTTTCAGCATCATCTACACTGATGCTAGTGCTCGGTTTCTCTGCTTGTTCTATCCTCCCATACTTTCTAATGACTACCTGTATCCATTTTGGGACCCATCCTTCGACTGATATTTCCTCAGTTTGTGCAGGTTGTGTCATAAAGATAAATTGAGCTGCTCTCCTAATGCCCTAACATTCTGCAGTGGTGCCCAAATCATGAGTTGTGGATTGTGGGAAGCTGGGACAAACCTATTTACTAGATTATCCCCTGACGTTTGCTGTGTCTCTCCAGATGATGTAACCTGTCAAGATCATGTTTGCTGCTACAGTGGTCCAGCAGTCTGAGTGACCATAGCGTGTCCAACTGCCATTTCAGATGTAAGTATCAACAAAGAAATTCTAATTTAAGCCTGAGTATTAAAAACTGTTTGCCATATCAAAAGTTGTATAAAAAACAGGCTGCGCCACAATTGATTGATCTATTATAGCTTGTGGCAGTATTTATTGTTCCACTGCTAGTGGTGCATTTAAAGGCATTATTGTTTGTATTTAACTAGTAAGATGTGAAATTACAAGACATAGGGAGTCATTCCAACCCTGGCGGTCGGTGTTAAAGAGGCGGTCAAACCGCCAACAGGCTGGCGGTAAAAAAAATGCAATTCCGACCCTGGCGGAAACTGCCAACAGAGACCGCCACTTTAACACACCGGCCGCCACGGCGGGACAAACAAACAGCGCGGCGGTCACAGCCAACAGACAGGCGGGAGACAATGTACCGCCCACACTATCACAACCCACCAATCCGCCACCTTTTCGGGGGCGGTAGCCCCACCGATAAAAACACGGCGGAAACAGACATTTCAAACGGAAAACGCTCACCTCCATACACCCCACGAGGAATCTGGACAGCATGGAACCCGAACTACACATCCTACCAGCCATTGTCTTCCTGCTCCTCTACCAGGAGCGCGAACGCCAGCGCAGAAGACAACGGTGAGTACTGCACCTACGACACAGGGGAGAGGGAGGCAAAAAATTACGGGGACACACATATGCGACACACCCACCCTCACCCTCAACCACTACAACACACATATCAATGCATAGCAACACATCACAGTTACACCCCCAAACCCCCCGGAAGAATGCAAAGGCAAAAGGAAATGATTATAAATATAGAATTATATTGTAAGACTGAGTATAAAATATATCACACATCTATAACTTTATATACATAAATTGTCCAGTCCGATATGTCTATCAGCCATTGTTCGTGGGCCACTGGGCCAAAACACATGGGCAAAGCCCACACAGGATACCTGCCTCCAACGGAGAGAACACTGCAGGGGCATCAGATAGGAAAACAACAGGCACCTCAGGGGGAAGGGAAGGGGGGGCACCTCAGCCAGATGAGTCCACGACGCCAGATCCACGAGGGGCCTCCATGGCCACTGTGCCATCCTGGGGAGTGCAAAGCCACAGTCTCACAAGTCTCGACAGTGGGTGGGTTGCCCACTGTGCCATCCTGGGGAGTGTAAATCCACAGTCTCTCAAGTCTCTACAGTGGGTGGCTTGCCCACTGCCATATCCTGGGGAGTGCAAAGCCACAGTCTCTCAAGTCTCTACAGTGGGTGGGTTGCCCACTGTGCCATCCTGGGGAGTGCAAAGCCACAGTCTCTCAAGTCTCTACAGTGGGTGGCTTGCCCACTGTGCCATCCTGGGGAGTGCAAAGCCACAGTCTCTCAAGTGGATAACAGTCTCCACTGGTACTGGAGGGGGACTAGTGCCCAGAGTGCTTCGTGCAGCCCTGCCCGACACAGATGTGGGCCTGCCCCTTCCGCCAATGGGCCAGCGGTGCTTGAGATGAAGGGCCCAGTTCAGCGGTGCTTGAGATGAAGGGCCCAGTTCAGCGGTGCTTGAGATGAAGGGCCCAGTTCAGCGGTGCTTGAGACGGCGGTGCCCAGTGGAGCGGTGCTTGAGATGAAGGGCCCAGTTCAGCGGTTCTTGAGACGGCGGTGCCCAGCGGAGCGGTGCTTGAGATGAAGGGCCCAGTTCAGCGGTTCTTGAGACGGCGGTGCCCAGCGGAGCGGTGCTTGAGATGAAGGGCCCAGTTCAGCGGTTCTTGAGATGAAGGGCCCAGTTCAGCGGTTCTTGAGACGGCGGTGGGAGTGGAGGAAGAGGATGTGGTTGTAGGAGTGTGAAGTCTGGTGTCTTTGGGTGCAGGTGCTTGGGCTGGAGGCTGTCGTGAGGTGGATGGCTGTTGGGTGGGTGGCTGCCTGCGTTTGTGTAGTTTGGAGGAGGGGGTGACAGACACACTTGGAGAGGACACGGGGGACGTGTAAATGGTAGTGGGGGTGGTGACTGCACGTGTGCGGAGTGTTCTGGTGGGTGTGCTGGTGATGGACGTAGTGGCTGAAGATGTTGTGCATGCAAGTGTGAGTGGAGACGTCACAAGGAGGGAGGAGGGAGACGAGGAGGAGGGGGACACAGTGGAGGCAGTGGGTGTTGGTATGTCTGCATGTGGATGTTGCTTGTGTGAATGCTTGTGTGATGTGTGATGCTTATGTCTGGATGAGCTTCCCTTGGGTGTTGAGGTGTGTGCAGGCTGGTCTGTAGGTGTGTCTGGGATAGGCAGAGGTACAGGGGATTGAGTCTGGGTGGAGGAAGTTGGAGGGGGGAGGCTAGAGACAGGGACAATTGCTGCCGTCAGTGCTGAGGCCAGAGCGTTGAGCGATCGCTGATGGGTAGCCTGACCCGAATGAATGCCCTCCAGGTATGCATTACTCTGGTGCACCTCTCTTTGTACACCCTGGATGGCATTCAAAAGGGTAGACTGCCCAACAATGATGGTCCTTAGGAGGTCAATGACCTCCTCACTGTGGGCAGCAGGGGTGACAGGGGCAGGGCCTGAGGTGCCTGGGGCGAAGGAGATGCCCACATTCCTGGGTGAGCGGGCACGGGGCAAACGCTGAGGGGCTGCTGGGAGGGCGGTGCTGGTGTGCTGGGTGGCGGCTGTACCTGTTGTTGCGGGGGGCACGGATGTTGCCGCCACCACAAGGGAGCTCCCTTCAGAGGACGAGTCGCTGTCACTGACATCAGCACGAGTCCCCGCTGTGGAGCTCCCCTCGCCCTCCGTCTCACTGGTGAAATCCGAGTCAGTTGCATGGCCCGCCATGGCCATGTGAGATGCAGCTCCCTCGTGCTCCGATGCCACTTCTCCTCCGCCTGATGATGCTAATGCACACATGAACAGGAAGACCACAAAAAAGGGGGGGAGGAGAAATAAAGACATGTTGAGTGCATGGATTACCGCTACCGTTGGCGGACAAGACAGACACAGAAGCCCCCTGCACTATGCCGCGCACTTAGGGTCCACTACGCAATCCGTGGGACATGGCCTACAAGCCTATGGACGACAACTGCACACATAGATGACACAGGGCCATGGATACCTGTACTTGGCACCCTACAGAGGTGGGGGGCGGGGGCACAGGGCCATGCCTTACGGAGGGGCCTAGCCTACAGAAATCGCCCTGGCCTAGGGATACCCACAGCTCTCCTCCCCCACCCAGACACCTCCACTGCGCGCAAAGTCAGCAGAATGTATTTGTACTCACCCCCTTGTGTCTGCTGTGATGTCCTCACGCGCCCATCCAAATCGGGGTAGGCCACCGCCAAGATCCGGGACATCAGGGGGGTCAATTGACGACTGGCACCCCTCCTACGTTGGGAGGCCATCCCCAGCAGAGCCTCCGCCGTCTTCCTGCTCCGCGTCGGATGTCCTCCCACCTCTTCCGGCAGTGGGTGCCCCGTCTGTTGTGGACCCCCAGGGTCCGGACGTCCTTGGCGATGGCACGCCAAATCGCGACTTTCTGGTGGGCGCTGACCTATGTGACATGTACAGGGAGAGAAAAATTGTCATCACCTTCTGCATGCTCGATGTGAGTGGCCCCCCATCCCCACCCTTGCCATGTGGCACATGCTCTCATCTGTCGTTTGATGCATGCCTCAATCGCTCCCCTCCCCACCGTCTTTCCTCCACCCGACTCAACCCAGGCATTGCCCACTAAGCATGGTCCCAGTGTACTTACCTGTTGGTCTGGAGGACCGTAGAGTAGCTCATACTGGGGGAGGACACCATCCACAAGTTTCCCCAACTCCTCCGCAGTGAAGGCAGGGGCCCTTTCCCCAGTCGCATGAGCAATTGTCTCTTCCAGACCGAGGTCACAGCAGCACTTGCAGTGTAGGTCCTCTCCTGTCCAAGGTCAGGTATCGAGTGATTAAGCAGATAGAAAATGGCGGTCACGCCCGCGGCGGTGCGTACTGCGGCGGTGCGTACCGCGGCGGTGCGTACCGCGACCGCCGGCGCACATCGTCATTGGCTCCTGAAACCCATAGGGTTCTATGTTAACCAATGCGGCTTAGCGCTGCGGTCTACGACCGCCTACCGCCGCGGTGTGCCACGCCAGCGCATTGACCTCACATCCCACTGTCGCACTTCACAGGTCAGGCAGCCGCCATTTCAAGGGCCCACATGGCCTAATTACCAACTGCGTCACACATACCTAGGCCATGCACCAACACTCATACAAGCCATTCAATGCATTGGGAATCGTGCTATGTGCAAGCTGTGGTTACGTACCTGTGGGTTGCTTGACTCTGTGCTCGCTGTTGTCCTTCATAGGCACCGTCCGCTGGGACATGCGAGGAGATGGAGGAATCTTCCCATGTACAGACCGTTGGTGGACCTGTCGACAATGGAGGAACGACATGTCATACGGACATACAGGCTTGACCGAGCCACTATACAGGAACTGTGTGCCCAGCTGGAGCCAGACCTGATGTCACCCATCCGCCAACCCACAGGGATCCCCCCTCTAGTGCAGGTGCTGTCAGTACTCCATTTCTTAGCAAGTGGGTCATTTCAAACAACAGTGGCCATATCATCAGGGATGTCCCAGCCTATGTTTTCCAAGGTGTTGTCCAGAGTGTTGTCTGCCCTGCTGAAACACATGCGGAGCTACTTCGTTTTCCCTGAGGTGGGGGATTTGCCTACAGTGAAGGGTGATTTCTATGCCCTTGGACATATCCCCAACATCATAGGTGCCATTGATGGGACACATGTTGCTTTGGTCCCCCCCAGCAGGAGTGAGCAGGTGTACAGGAACCGGAAGAGTTATCATTCGATGAATGTACAGATGGTGTGTTTGGTTGACCAGTACATTTCCCATGTTAATGCCAAGTTCCCTGGCTCACAAATTTCACCTTACCCTAGCAGACAAACAATTATTTTGTTCATACCAGAATCTTAGACGCCTTCTTAGCCCGATAACCTTCTTCTCAAGTTAGAACAACACAATAATTTGAAATTTCTATAATCATCGATGCAACAATCCTAGTGATACTTACATCAGCTGAAAGTCTTCTTTAGCTCAGCAGCTGCTACCTGTGACCACCATCGACCACTCCTCGCTCACTCACTGATGTCGTACGTAGAACATTACTTTTTATTCTGTCTCTTACTTAGCTCCTAACATGTCTTTAATTTGTTGCAGCTTAATATTTACCTTTCTAGCACTCAACCATTCCCTCTGCTACCAGAATTATTGCTGAGTGCACCACCCCTCTTCAAATATCTTTCTGTTCGGACCCTCAATATGGACCTTTGTCTGAGAGTGGCAAAAGACTTACAGTGCTGCAACAACGTTCATTTATTTAACTCATTAGGTTCTTAGAGTCAATAAAGAGAGTTTTAAGTAGTTTTAAAATATTTATTGTTCAAAGTTTTAAGATGGTTTATTAATAAAATAATTACAAGTTACAGAAACACACATGAAGAGTGCACTGAATCTGTCCATACTCTATTCGTCTCTGTCCCACAAATGCAGTAACTCTGAATATTACTTTTTTCTGAGCCTGCGGAAGTTGGAAAAAAATGCTGAATCTGTTACATTACACAATATTCTCACAGTTATCTGTCTCATGTGCTTTCAGCTATCATACAGCATAGTGAAACAGTTTATCAGCACTCTCTAAGACCTAATACAATCTTGCAGTGGAATGAAAAGCTCTGTTGTATCGAACAGCTTGGTGCCTGAAAAAGCCTCACAATGTTCTCTATACTCAATTCTATTTCCCTAAACTAACATAGATAACTCAGTATGATCTAGCTCTGGAATTCTCAATCTCCCTGTAATTCATTTGTCCATATAGTCACCTATAGCTCTCAGCTCCAGTGACCACAGCAGTAAAGATAAAGTGGCTGGGAACGGCACAGTGGTCATCTCTCAGCTTCTCACCAACAGATTCAGCATAGCCCCATTGTTAGAAATGGGGTATTTGGTTGGCAGTCAGGTCACTCCCTGTCCAAGCAAGAACACTCACTCTAGTCATGGTAAGTCACACACAATCCAAATTATCCTGTGCTCACCCTCTGGTAGATTGACACTGAGCAGTCAGGCTTAACTTAAAAGGCAATGTGTAAAGTATGTGTGCAATAAATCATACAATAACACAATATAGCACTACAAAAATACACCACACAGGGCCTGATTACAACTTTGGAGGACGGTGTTAAACCGTCCCAAAAGTGGCGGATATACCACCTACCGTATTACGAGTTCCATAGGATATAATGGACTCGTAATACGGTAGGTGGTATATCCTCCACTTTTGGGACGGTTTAACACCGTCCTCCAAAGTTGTAATCAGGCCCACAGTGTTTAGAAAGATATATAATATTTATCTGGATATTTGCAGGTCAAAACGATCAAAGATGCAATAAGAAAATGTAAAGGTATCACTGAAAAGTGATATAAAGTGTCTCAAGTCTTTTAAAAGCAAACAAAGTCTCTTTCAAGCACAAAATACCTGGTTTGAGTGGAAAATCTCTGCAACGGGCCGCAAAGGAGGCGAATTGTGGAAACAAAGGGGTGTGAGTTGATTTCTCGGGCCGCACACGGTCGATGCGTCGTTTAGTTTCCACGCAGGGACGGCTGGGCATCGATTTCCACCGCTCAGTCGTGGATCCTCTTCGGGTTGCGGGGTTTTCAGATGCCCCGGGGTCTGTGCGTGGAATCCTGGACTTGTTGACAAGCTCTGCATCGTTACGGTGGGTGGTGTGGGGAAATTTCTCCCTCACAGTAGGCGCTGCGTCGATTTCCCCTCTGGAAGTTGGGAGGCTTTGTCCCAGGTCGGCTGTGTGTCGATCTGGTGGGCCGTGCGTCGAAGTTACGGTCGCACCGCAGGTGCCGCGTCGATCTTTTCCTTGCAAAGTCGAGCATCGTCGTCCCGGTTCGGCGTGCGGTGAATTTTTCACCGCAGAACAGGCTGTGCGTTGTTTTTAGCATGCTGTGCAGCGAATTTTCACCGCACAAGGAGTCCAGTTGCAAGAGAGAAGTCTTTTTGGTCCTGAGACTTCAGGGAACAGGAGGCACGCTCTATCCAAGCCCTTGGAGAGCACTTCTTCACCTCAGCCAGCAAGGCAGCAGGGCAACAGCAAGGCAGCAGTCCTTCACAGAAAGCAGTCAGGTAAGTCCTTTGGACAGCCAGGCAGTTCCTCTTGGCAGGATGCAGGTTCTGGTTACAAGTTTCTTCTCCAGAAAGTGTCTGAGTTGGTAGGGCAGAGGCCCTGTTTTATACTTAAATGTGCCTTTGAAGTGGGGGAGACTTCAAAGAGTAGCTTAGAAGTGCACCAGGTCCCCTTTCAGTACAATCCTGTCTGCCAGGGTCCCAGTAGGTGGTGTGGCAGTCCTTTGTGTGAGAGCAGGCCCTCCACCCTCCCAGCCCAGGAAGACCCATTCAAAATTCAGATGTATGCAAGTGAGGCTGAGTACCCTGTATTTGGGGTGTGTCTGAGTGAATGCACAAGGAGCTGTCAACTAAACCCAGCCAGACGTGGATTGTAAGGTACAGAAAGATTTAAGTGCAGAGAAATGCTCACTTTCTAAAAGTGGCATTTCTAAAATAGTAATATTAAATCCAACTTCACCAGTCAGCAGGATTTTGTATTACCATTCTGGCCATACTAAATATGACCTTCCTACTCCTTTCAGATCAGCAGCTACCACTTCAATAATGTATGAGGGCAGCCCCAATGTTAGCCTACGAAGGGAGCAGGCCTCAAAGTAGTGTAAAAACGAATTTAGGAGTTTTACACTACCAGGACATCTAAACTACACAGTTACATGTTCTGCCTTTTACCCACACAGCACCCTGCTCTAGGGGTTACCAAGGGCCCACCTTAGGGGTGACATATATGTAGAAAAAGGGGGTTTTTAGGCTTGCAAGTACTTTTAAATGCCAAGTCAAAGTAGCAGTGAAACTGCACACACATGCCTTGCAATGGCAGGCCTGAGACAAGGTTAAGGGACTACTTAAGTGGGTGGCACAACCAGTGCTGCAGGCCCACTAGTAGCATTTAATCTACTGGCCCTGGGCACATACAGTGCACATTACTAGGGACTTATAAGTAAATTAAATGGTCCAATTGGGTATGATCCAATGTTACCATGTTTAAAGGGAGAGAGCATATGCACTTTAGCACTGGTTAGCAGTGGTAAAGTAAGTGCGCAGAGTCTCAAAACCAGCAAAAACAGTGTCCAAAAAGTGGAGGGAGGCAGGCAAAAAATTAGGGGTGACCACCCTAAGGCTGTCAGGTCTAACACCCGTGTTCTTTCGTCTCTGATTCTGGAATCTCCCCCAAATTGATTGATACGTTTGTTTACAATGTAGAAATATTCAGGTGATATTGTCTCATTCAAACAATACATCATCTTGTTGAATGGTAAGGTTTTATACATTGCCTTCTATTCTCATATGCTTTCATTCCTGTAAGAACAATTTTATACACATAAGTATGACACCCATGTAATTCACGTCACTCACACAATATAAATGTTTCCAATTGTTGTAGCAAAGCTACTGCGAAATGTATGTCAGCACATTCCAAAGCAGTTTAGTAGGTGGGTAAGAGTGGTTCTATTAATTTAAAGAAAGATGTGTCACATAAAGCTTGGGCACCTGGCAGCTCTAATTTAGAAGATTATAGTTTTCTTGTCATATCAAACATATACAAGACTCCAGGTTTCCAAAAGGAAAGGAAATTCTGGGTGAAGTACTCCTGTCTGATGCTCGAGATTTCAAGAGAAAACCACCAAAAACAAATTGTAACTGCAGCTCATTTGGCCCATGGCAGTGTGCCTTAGTGCAATGAGTGTTCATCTCAGATTCGTTTACACAGTCACCCCCAGAGCAAGACTGTCATCAACTTAATTTTTCTGGTGAATAATGCACGCTTTCAGTTCCTAGCACTCACATTCTGGGAGTGTTGCAGAATGGAGTCAATCTGCTTTGCTGATTTAATGAATGGATTCGGACATGCAGACTCTGTGGACAGAGCATCCCTAATTTTGGAACACGCATTGCTTAGTCTAAAGCAGATGTTCAGTATCAAAATCACAGAGCTAATATGACACACCTTTTCAGGTAAGATGATCCCACACCAACAGTTGTCCATTGTTCGTTGTTTTTCACTTCGTTTTTACAGTTACTTATTGTTTTTTTTCAGCATATCACTGAGTTTCCAATAATTCCATCTGATGAAACTTATGGTTAGCCCTATAAAATGAACTAAAACTGTGACCTTTTAAATATCAAATTATGTTTAATGCATGGTCTGGTATCAGACTGCCTGGGCAGTAGATCTGTGCTCTGATCTAAACTCCAACCTTGATTAAAATCTGCAATCTTGAGCAAATCTCTCAATTTTTATGTGAATGAGGTCACTTGCCTTTTAATGTTAGGCTCACTTACAAATATGTCATCTCTTGTATCAAGCACTAAGTAAAAAGCTACCAATTACATTTCAAGCGATCTTGCAAGGAGCAGGCTCTTTTGGGCACAGTGACAAGGTTACTGTACCGCCATGAACGAACAGTTGTTTTTCAGTGCATTTCACTGAATCACCTCTATGAGCTTTTATACAAATCAAATATAGTGACAAATCGTCTCCTGTGAAAATGCCTAGTTAAGAACCTTGTCAAGAGGGGAGATCCACACTTGCATTCAACAGCTCAGCACTCAAATATCAGCAGGTGCCTTGGGGTGAGCTGACATGCCATGTGCACATTCAGGTTTTGGCCTCTCTGATGTGAATACCAATTTTAATAGCCTTTTTTTTTTATAAGAGAAAGACTTCACCCACGCAGAGACTATTAACACGCTACGAAACAAGCAACTATATAGCTGGAAATGAAAGCTAGCAATAACTGATTGGCATTAGGTAAAAATAAAGAAGCCACTACAAAGAAATGCATTATAAAAACAAGTATTTGAAATGCAATGGGTCTCGCATTTGCTCGAGTTAGAGCTATTAGCATTGTAAACTCCTAACTGGAATTTTCTTGCCACATAACCTGAAAATGAAAAGTAAAAGTTTCACATGAGCGAGCCGACGGCCAACCTGAGCGTGAAGGAGACACACAAAAGGAAACAGAAGTTCGCTTGCAGTCAAACTTTTCGGCAGAAGTGCAATTATCCATCTAACCGGCAAAAGTGCAATTATCTATGTAACAGGGTCAATGTCATGCAAAGCACTTGACTACTGTCCAGAGAGATTGCTCTGTGAAGGAATTAAAAATGAAAGCATTCCAGAAGCCATGCGGAAAACACAGAGCCGAGTATGTTTTCAATTGTTTACCGTGCTCTCAAGGAGGGCTAAACACTGGAAAAGGCACAACATATGCATGCCTTTCACTAATGAATTCAAGCGAATTTTAAAAGGCAAGCCCGCAAACGAACCAAACTCATGGGCATGACATGGGCGTGGTTAAAAGCCCACAGAGAGATTAACACAGGGGCCAGAGCTCTCGGCCCTAAAAAGAAAAAATTGACCCATTGTAAATGAAGATTTTGGGCTGAGTAATAATGAAGAACATCTATTAAGTATTGACATTTATTTTCTTTATTCATACTCTTATCATTGCATCATTATGGATATGAATATAGTTGTTTGAAGGGTAAGGCTTAGATAGGGCTGTATTAAATTATAGTGTTATTGAGTATTCCGTTAGAGTTATGGTTGAAGTTGTGTGTAAAGCTTGTCCCTAATGTTTACTTTGGATGAGGGGTGTTCCGAATTATGTTTTTATGTTTAAGGTTATGTTTAGGGTTCAGGTTTAGGCTTAAGGATGGTGCGTGGATCAGTGTTGAGATAGAATTAGGGCTATGCTGATCACTGGAGCGCAAGTCTTAATGTTGGTAATAAGGATGCTGTCATGGATTTTCAATATACTGGTGTTCTTCATAAATCTTTCTTCATCACTACAGATGTAAAGTGAAATGCATTTTCACCGAAATGTATTCTACATGATTACAGTTCTTTGATTTTCCATTAATATCTACCACACAGATCCCAAATAGATGTCTATAACTGAGCCTACAATCCTGAATGTAAAGTTACTGTAACCATGCCCCTTAGCCACCGAGCTCCCCTAACAACCATCTGCACTTTTCTTATTCCTTTTATCTCCAAACCATGATATAACCAGAGGAACCTGAGCCCAGACACCACCCACACTGGTTGGTTTTTAGAACCTCCAGAAATGATGGTGTCAGAGCATGAATCAAAGTTTCTGAATACTGAAACCAAGCCTTCTGAAGGTGAGCCATAAAACCACTGTATGCACCAACCACTTTCTGGTCCATTCACACGCCATTCATGCACAACACACAACACTTTCATAATGTCAGCCATGGGCCCATTCCAACCAATCACTGCACTCACATCAATTTACCTCCGCCAGACAAGGGCCCATCACATTCATACGCCACAGGACGGAATACGTTTGACTGCATTTTACAACCTGTAAAGTAACTGCCTCCTTCTTCATGAACATTACCGAAGGCATGCATAAGGACCCTTAACTAATAGCCCCCAGCGCACTCACTGTGCTAAATCCAACTCCTTCCAGTTTGTGGATGCAAGTTGGGGGTTTCCAAGTATGTTTTCGGAGACCCATGGCTCGAACTGAGCAAGCATATCCCCCTTTGAAATTGAGGCAGACATGCTGGGGAATTTTCTCAAAGATCCCTAAAGAGAACGTCATAAACTATGAAGAAGGGTAGTGTTTGGCCCACAGGGTAGTCCGTGAGAATGTAGCATATGTCCCAGCCACCGTTATGTGCAGCCTTGTGACTTTAATCCACTTCTCATGCATCAAATTGAACATCTTCTATGTTCTGATGGAGGATGAACATGGCAAGCAGGTCAAACACTGGCCCATACGTGTCATTGTCCTTCAGTGCCAGCGTGGCATAAGTGGGTATGAATCTATAGATTTAGATGATGTGCATCTCTACAACCTTTACCATATGACTTCTATTTGTGTAATATCCCTGGGAAAGCACAATTGCCATAAGCTTTTCTTACCCTTTCATGTCTCTGTTCTCATCAGAGTCCTGACTAATCCTGTATAATTGTCAAGTGAACCTATACCAATGCCTTCCACCATTAGCTACTTGAAGCTCAAGAAAACATGTCTTTCATGTGCCATCAGTGCACTTTCTGTGTTAAATTCAACTCCTTTCAATTTGTGGATGGAAGTTGGGGGTGTCTGAGTATGCCTTGTGAAGCCTATTCCTTGAACTAAGCGAGCATATCTATCATTGAAACTAATACAGACATGATGGTGAATACTACCTAAGGTCTCTTATGTAAAAAGTCAAACAAATATCCTGTGGCACTCATTCACCAGCACTTTTACTTTTGCTTTGAAAGTAAAAGTACAAATTGAGTTTGCACACTTTCAATTTTTTTTGTGAATATGTCCCACAGGACATTTGTTTGACTTATTACACTTACTCTGGTTCTTGTTGGCAATCATGGTATACCTTGTGTAGCATACATAAGTTCCCAACAAGCACTTCAGAATTCAGTTGCGCCTTTAATATTTTGCCACACAGGGTACTCCGTGACAATGTGTCACGTGTTCTGTCCACTAGTGTGTACAGTGTGGGGACTATAGTGCACATTAATCAAACAGAACACCTCCCATGTTCTGACGACAGATAAAGGTGTTGAGCAGGCCATAAGGAAGTCTGTGATTTGCTGAAGTAGATGAACTAAAATTCTGTGGCTCCTTGCATAACCAAGTAGTGGCCCATGGACCTTCGGTATCCATGCACAGCCACTGAAAGGTTTACCCAACAGCAGCTCCACCTCATTCGATTTCCTAAAACTTTGCTTTAGTA
This sequence comes from Pleurodeles waltl, assembly GCF_031143425.1. NCBI lineage: Eukaryota > Metazoa > Chordata > Amphibia > Caudata > Salamandridae > Pleurodeles > Pleurodeles waltl. The sequence continues at coordinate 499,421,929 of NC_090440.1, forward strand.
TGATACAACGTAAAGCAAGTAGGGAAACAAAGGTCTGGCTGAGATGGGCACTGGGGAAAGTACTATAGACTCTCCTGCTGCTTTCCATGCTTTGAGCACACTTTACAGCGATGACATGGATGATACTTTTTGGGTGTTTTAGGAATGCAAACAGCAAAGTTTTTGCTCCTGCAGCCTTGCCATATCCTCCAGTCCTCCAGAACATATGAAGTGGAGGCTGCTGCTTCCATAGCAGAAGTGAGGCTTTCAATTTCAGACTTCCTGTGGTTGTTTGTCAATAAATAACATACTCATTGTATGTTGCCAACTGTATCAGGTTGGTAAACAGTTGCTTGTACCAATAGAGTGTTTTACGACACGCATTTTATGGTGGAGGAACCTGGTCATGTTTGTCCACTCTGCCCATGTACTTACTATAATCAAGTATACAGGTAGGCTTGTGGACTTCGGCCATCTGACTTCAAACCATGATGGAGGAAGTGCTTGCAACAGAGTTGCAGGGATCCTGTTTACGGATGTCGGGCCTGGACTGGCCAACCAGTACCCCGGGGGCACAGATGGGAACAAAGGAATGGAACAGACCACCGCAAACCCAGATATCTGGGTGAAAACAGATCTACAGGAAGGACTGCCAGCGCATCAGGAAGCAAGGGAGAACGCGGAAGACATACACGGAGAAGAGAGCCAGGGAGAGCGACTGGACCCGAAGAGCGAAAGGAAAAACCCAGAAGCCGGAGAGCCGACCTGTAACCGAGGCACAGGTACATCAGCGGTTGAGCAGTGATTGGATGCAACTTCCTGCCACGTCCCTCCCACAGGTACGTACCTGCTTCTTTAGCCCAATAGCATATTTTACAGGTGGGAGAGGAAGGCAGGTGGTTTGGGCCAAACGCTGGGATGGAGAAAGGAAATAAACCCAACGTCAACAACCTAGTGAATACTGTTGCTCTATCTATACGTACTCAAGTTAAAAAGGCAAAAACACGATTCGTTTTTTTGTTTTTTTTGTTTCTTGCTTCCCTGTTGCTATTAACCCTCACTAACCGGGCACTGTGACTGTAACAAGCTCGAAAATAAAACCACCAGAGAAAGCTTTAAGTCTGCAAGAGAGCACCCCAACACAGCGGTGAGAATCTGGGCACCCATTATTCCCTTTTCAGTTCCATCACCCACCACTCCGCACCTTCCCTCCTAACCCTTACAAATAACAGTCGAAGCAAACCACTTACCTGTCTTCACCCTTGTTATTTTTCCTCCTGACGACGCGTCCTTGCTGTTCCCGCCTTGATGTCTGCAAGCCTCCAGACGAAGAAAGAAGATCCCCCAAAAAGAAGCAAAGAAAGAAATAAAAGACAGAAGGATTAAATAAAAAGAAAAGAAGAGGAAAACAGAGAGATCCAAGGAAGGAAAAACCAAAAGCGAAGAGAACACAGACTGTTAAGGACACTTAAGATAATAGAATACTTTGTCATATCAATAAAAGAACATGATTATAAAAAGTATTGGGACTCCAACAGAGTTATTCACATCTCCCCTTCAGTAACGCCATTCCCCAGCCTCTACAGTGCACTTATCATTAATTGTAGTGAGCATGTATACATCATGCCTATCCAAGAACTTGACTGCAAGCAGTTTGTTGGAATGCAATGCAGTACTCTGGGACTTCTGAACCTTCTTGCAAACAAGCTCCTGGTGGAATCCTTTGCAATTACAATGAACTCTACTACAGGCCACAGTGCCAGCTTTGTAGAGCTCACTGAACAGCTCTAATCCTGTAGAGAAATTGTCCTTTGTGAAGGAGTAGCTGGACAAGCTCCCATACAATCTTCCCTGTGACCCCTAACGTTGAAGGGCAGCCGACAGTGTTAATTTTGGATTCCTTCCCTATATACACTCTCAAGGTGTACACATAGCCAGAAGAGCTCTTACACTGCATGTACAGCTTGATGCCATAGCAAGCTCTTTTGCTTGCAATGTACTACCTGAACAGCAGCTCCCCTTTGTACAGCATCATGGACTTATCGACTGCTATATTCCTTCCATGAGTACAGATCTCTGGAAACCTGGCAGGCAAATGTTCCACAACAGGCAGTATTTTGAACAATCGGTCATGGTCTGGAAGGTCCCAGGGCAATGCAGCAGAATTGTCTTTGAAATGCAGCATGCTCTGCAATAGCAAAAAACGATCTATGCTTATGTACGGTGCGAAGATGGGGGTTACTCAAACCATGCGAGTTGTCCAGTAGGACTGCAAGGTGGGTTTCTGCACTAACTTCATTTTGAGCACTAGGCCCAAACATTTCTTCAACTTAGCAAGTGAAGTGGGTGTCCACTGAGGTGCCCTAGAATGGGGTCCTAGAGGGCCTCCATGCTCCCTCAGAAATTGTTCTGCATGCACATTTGTTTGCTGCATAATATGCTGAAGGAAGTCAACATCCAAAAAGAGATGGACGCAATCGACTTGCAAAATATTGGCCTTATCGACTTTACATCTAGCATCACCAGTAAAAGGTGGAATTTGGGGCTGACCTAAATTAGGGGGCTGCCAAAAGAGCAGTGTTTGTGTGTGCCGCTGCATGCACCTGCTCTCTGGGTGGGTTAATCCGCTGCTGTCCCACTGCACAGACTGTGCTTGTGAAGGAACAGCATGACTGTCCTCATCGTCTCCCTCAGAATCACTGGAAGAGGTGTCATTGGATGGGAAACCCGCAGACTGAAAAATCACTCCCAGATTCTGCTCCATTGTCTTCTCCCTCAGTATCTGCTGTTTCAATCTCTGTTTCTGCCTCCGATCTGTCTGAACTTGAGTTATGGCTTAGAAGCAGTCATCCAACGAGATGCCATCTCTGCTACTGGCTAAACTGACCCTGTAAAACACTAGCCTACGTAGAAGGCAGATATGTTGTCAGCAAAATTGCTGGTGGGTGTGTGTGTCTGTGAGTGTGCGTGATGTGTGCAACAATAAATGTCAGTCACCTTATCTTCACTTCTTTATTCAAACAGAAGGTTCTCTAAACATACTGAAAACAAACAAAAAAGACAGACTGTTACTTTATCTTGCCACATACTCATCATCACAGCCTTTAGTGCTACTAGCACCCAGTGCGACAATCATTTTTGGCGCTCCCCTTCAAAGACCTCCTCCTTGTATTTCCTCACTACCACCCAGCAAAAGTGACCTTCATCTCTCCATAGCCCCCCCTTGCACATACATTTAATTCACTTTAAAGCGCAGGTAATGGCTGACTCTTCTAATCCCATCAGCTATTCACACAAAATACAGATCTTTTCTTTGCAGCAGGCATATAAATCTTCTGCCCCACTTTATGGCGTCAAAACAGCCACTAGATAAAAATTCAATCTCTTTCTTTGGAAGGAACATAATCACAAGAGTTAACTTGACATTTTTATTGCTGCTTGACCGCTATCTATTCATGAAAGATGTATCTAAAATAAAATAATATGTACCACCGTCACCGGTACTTGGAAAAATCGCACTCCAAGGCTTGTGTTATGCAAAAAGAAAATTTAATGGCAATGTGTTTCGATGTCCAAGAGATCCTACTCACAGCCAAAGTAAACATTAAGTGCACCACCACCCTTAAAACCAAGTAAACCACATTAAATTTGGTAAAAAGACTATGAACCATTTACAAAGTGAAGTAAGCAGGACAATCAAATATATATATATATATATATATATATATATATATACATATATATATATATATATATATATATATATATATATATATATATATAAATAATACATGTCCTCTTGAAAGTGACCCATTATACAGAAGAAATATACCCAAATATAAAAATAATATCCATATATTAATATTAACAATGATATAGCTACCATATTGCACATCGAAATAGCTAGCTTTCATTATATATCATTTAGATGGAAAACCTAGATCACATTTTAACCATGCTTTAATTTCATTTTGTGAATGCCCATATCCCATCAAAGCTTGCTCGAGAAACATATAAAAATCTCTTATATGTGGTTTGGCCAAGTTGCCATATCCTTTTTTTATGTCACTATTGTCACTGCCCTTATACCACGAAATAAAATTTAATTTAAGTATATGCTTGTCAAAAACATGTCATTTAAATATACAATTCATTATTCAAAGGGACCATGAAAATGATCTCATAAAAAACATAGTTTCATTATATGACTTTTATAATTGTACACTTGCAACCCTTATTCATACCCTTCATGAAAGCTAGATCCTCATATTGTATATCAGCCAAATGGATTTTATCATGTCTTTCTCCTACAATACAAACACAGTGCACCCACTTATATATATATATATATAAACTGGAAAAAAGTGCCGAGAAAACTTCTACTCACTGCATTACAAAAGCAAACTGAAAAGAAAACATATATTACATTTAAAATACCCCTGACCCATGTCATACATGAGTGAAATAATATCCAGAAGACAAACAGTGAAAATTACTTATTATCCCATATTATAAATGTTTTCAACCTATATGTACAGAAAGTTCCTCGTCAAGATTCAGTCCTATCAGGGCCTTACTATTGAGGTACACAATATATTCACACTCTATAACCCGGAGTTTCCTCTCCCTGTTGCCTCCTGTTGTTGACACCTCCACTCTGTCAATACCAAAAAAGGAAAGAGTGTCAGAAGTTTTAGCATGAACTTGTTCCCAATGTCAGGCAACAGGGTAACTTTGATCACAATTTCTAATTGCCTTCAAATGTTCCAGAACACGCTTCTTAACCTGAAAAATAGTACTCCCAATGTAACGAAAGCCACATGGGTATTCTAGAACATAAACACAGAAATCACTGTTGCATGTGATTAACTTGTTCATCTGTCTATCCTGTCCATTGAGCATCAAATAAGATTTATTGCTACTGTTCTTACAGGCTTTCCATTAACCCCATTTATAAAAGCCTTTCTATTCTGCTAGTCAGCTGCCCTATTTTGGAATTATCTTCATATCACAATGAACCAGCATATCTCTCACTGACCTTACTTTGCAATATGTAATCAGCGCAAAAGGCAAGACCTTATTGCCAATTACAGGGTCCGATTTTATCATATGCCAATGTTTTGAAATCTTTTTTTTAATTTCCTGTGATTAGACATTATAGGTGGTAATACGTCTCACCTTCCCCTCAGCAGTACAGAGTTTTGAGATTCTAGCAAAAAGATTCTTCCTGGGAACCATTCTTGCTCTGTCTCTAGCAGCTGAAATAACTTTATGGGGATACCCTCTCACTTGAAATCTATGCAAAATAATGGTCTCATTCTCACATGACTGATCATCATTGCAGTCACGCCTGGCCCTCAAAAGTTCCCCATAGGGGATGCTGTACTTTAAATTAGTTGGATGATGACTTTCTGCATGCAATAGACTATTGCCTGCTGTCTCCTTACGATGAAGGCTAGTACACACCTTACCTCTCTGAATCTCCACGTGTACATCTAAAAAGTCAATTGCACTACTATGGAACTGGTAGGTAAAAGCTAGATGTATCTCATCGCATGATGTAAATTTTAAAAAATCAAGTAAGAGACTGACAGACCTATCCCAGATGATAAATATATCATTAGTGTACCTTGTCCAGAGAGCTATATGTCTTGTCCAATGCTCATTCTCGTCCATCCTAACATGTTGTTGTTCCCACCAGCCCATAAAAATGCCAGTGAAACTTTGAGCAAAACAACTTCCCATAGCCATTCCAGTAACCTGTCTATACCACTTGTTACTGAAGATGAAAAAATTGTCACTGAGACAAATATCCAATATGTCTAATAACGTTATGGTGTGATCATACATATGGATGGCCTTATCTCGAAAAAAATGGCTACATGCTCCAATTCCCAATGCATGGTTGATGCACGTGTACAAAGCCACAACATCTATGGTGACCAAAAGATATGTGAGCTGAAATGGTATTTCCTCAATTTTAGAAATAAAATCTGCAGCACTGTCCCTACAATATGAAGGAAGGTTTAGAACATAAGGTAGCAATAAAAAATCCTTATAAATCGAAATAGGCTCCAAAAGGCTACCATTTGCCAAAATAATAGGTCTTCCAGGGGGATTGGTCTTGTTTTTGTGGATTTTTGGAAGCATGTAAAAACATGGTGCTACAGGTTTTTGTACATATAAGAACTGAAATTCTTCCGTACTCAGCAGACCTCATTCTCTCCAATCACTAAGTTTGCTATGGTAGCATCCAATGGACTGTTTATAAATTTCACAAGAGGAGGTCTCATAATCCCTTGATTTCATAAGATGTCTATCAGCTTTCTTTACATATTTTTGAATATTCCACAATACTACATTTCCACCCTTATCATAAGCTTTAATCACAATATTAGGATCCTCTGCTAATGATTGTAAAGCCAATTTATGGGGTTTTGTGACATTTTCTGCAAAATGATTCTTACTATTCTGCCACATCTTCGACAAATCCCTTGTCACTAACTCCTGAAAGGTATCAATATTGTCATGTGGGGTATTTGAGTTACACTTAGATTTAGGTTTAAATGGATTACTACTTGTGCTATCCAACTCAAGATTCATGGATAACAAAAACTCGCAATATGACTGAGCGGAATAAACACCCTATTCCAAATCATGCAAAGTCCTAGAACCCTCATTGTCACTTAAGCATAGATTATCAAACATGTGATCCACACTAGAAACAAAAGCAGAAGTTCTTGGAAGTCTATTCTCCTGTTTTGTGAACACTTTCAACAATTTCAACTTTCTACAAAAAACAAGAACACATCAATTTGAGTTCTGCAATAATCCACATTAGCTACAGGGCAAAATGATAAACCTAACTCCAAAAGAGACTGTTCTCGTTGGTTTAGTTCATGAGATGACAAATTGATAACAGTCAAATGAGTCTCACCCATTATCTTTTCTTTGTTTGCCGTGTTGATTTCCCATGTGTCATTTCTGTGTTGTTTTGTTTTCCCACCTCTCCTGTTATTCCACCTTTGTCGCAGCTCCTGTCTTTTCCTCCTGGCCAAGATTTGTCTCGTGGGCCCCGGTTTTGCTGTAAAAAATTATACTCATCCAAGGTGGACAACGGAGCAACTTCCCTATTGCTACTGTTTGGAGGCTCTTCCAAGTCCAAAAAAATCTCTGAACCAGATTCAGATGTGGCCAATTCCTGCTGCCTCAAACCCCCTTCTGTGTGAAAACTGTGACCGCATTGTCATATTTCCTACCAAACGCAAGAATACGGCCAGATGCATAGTCATGTTTGTCTCTCAAGATTTTATTCCTTTTCTTTATCTGAATTTCCTCTTCATATTTGTTACGTTTCTGCTCCATACCAGCCACAATTTGTTTAATTTCACACTGTGGTACACTTAGGTAGTAATCCATGGCTGAGTGGTGGTAGTGTTGTTTTGTGTATGTCTGTGTACTACTGTGAAAGGATAGCGACGATCTAGATGTGAGAGGTCTAGGGGTGGTAATATGATGCTGCCAGTCAGTAAAAATGGTAAGATAGATAGATGGGTGTGATGTTGAGAAATTTTAATGAATCAATGGGGTGATAAAAGTGTTAGGGAGAAAGTATGATTTTGTGGGGAGTGTGGTGCTGTGACGTGGTCAGGTCGGCTCTGTATTGTGTGGGTGGAACAACTAACATTTGAAAATAAACTCCTGTGGCAACTGGGTTGCAATACATTGTTGAGTGTGGGCAGAGTAGATTGAGTTCTACTGCACATGTGGAAGAGCAATAGCTTGGGTTTGATGTGTTATAGTGCGCTGCTGAAAAATGCAGTGCATATTTGGGGGTGATAGTGCAATGAAGTGGTAGTATTGTGGACATTTGCAAATCTAGTATTGATAGAAAAAGTACATAGTCGGAGGTGAGGCAGTGAGGAAAGAATTGTAGAAGTCATAGGATCTAGCAATTACAAAGCTTTTCCATCTTATCTGCAACTTAATTTTTAACTAGAAGATCTCTAAAATGACACCTCTACTTCTCTTGAATTTTCTGATATTGTTGTTTCCCTGCAAGAGTATTGAGTCATTTACTACTTTCATGGCATGTCTTACAAATGTAATGAATTGAAGGAACATTATAATACTATATAGTGATACAGAGATCAAATCTGGTGGTTGGGTTGATTCTTGCTCATGGATGGTAGAGAAGTAGCTACAACCATCTAGCTATCCGTTTCTAATGCAAGCAACAGTATCATTTTTGCTCCAAAATATATAGTGCAAGGCTTCCAATCTTTAATGTGGAGGAGCAAACCGAGTGTGTTGTAAAAGCTTGAAAAACTAAAGTAACACTAATTAAGTCATTTCCCTGAGGGTGCTCAATCATCACTTCACAGAAACTAAAAAACTTAAAACTGAAAGGACATCAACAATCAAAAAAACTAAGCAAGCACCAAGCATCAAGAGGAATCAACAATGCTAACCATTGGGCTATTTCACCATTAGTTTCAAGCTAGTATTGTTAGTCAGAATCTATTACTAAAATCTGACAGCATAATTACAATAAAAAACAAATAATTGAAGGGTGTGGCAGGTCTTCCAAGAAGGCTGCTGAACCCCTGTGAGACTCTACACTGTCTACAATAGAAAAGCCCTTCAAAACACTTGAGAGCAATGTGGCATTTGTAAAAATCATGAACAAACATCAAACCTTCTCCAAGACACTCTAAGCAGTGCTCATGAGGAACAAGAGGCAAAACCAGGCTTTTCGGGTCTGATATAGTGACAGCAGGGCCTACACTCACTCTGGGGTATAAAGCCCTTCAAAACACTTGAGAGCAATGTGGCATTCGTACAAATCATGAACAAACATCAAACCTTCTCCAAGACACTCTAAGCAGTGCTCATGAGGAACACGAGGCAACACCAGGCTTCTCGGGTCTGATATAGTGACAGCAGGGCCTACACCCACTCTGGGGTATAAAGCAACAGACCCAAATTAGTAATGGAAGAAAAAGGAGGCTGCAATGGAGCTACAAGGGACGGTGACCTATGACTGGGAACCCCCTAAAATGGCTCAGTGCACCAGAAGAAGATGCTGCATGACCTTGCAGAAACAAAAATATTGGTTGGTAAACTCCAAGCAGCATAAGGGACACACAACACTGGGTGACTGATAGATCATGGATCCCACAGCGAAAATGAAACAAGAGACCATGGGGGAACCATCATTGCAGAGATAAAAGAAAAGATGAATGCACAATAAATGGCAATGAAAAACATGAAAAGGGTGAATAAAGCGCCTTCACAGAGCAGTGAGTCCATGGCAAATGTTCCACAATGTCAGACTACTATGACAGAAAGACCTGAAAGATTACCATGTGGCACATTTATAGAATAATGTGAAATTATATCACATTGCTCTGTAAAAATCCATAGCACTCAATAGAAAAGAGGTAAGCAAAGAAAGAGGAGTACCTCCCTGCCAATCACAACAAAAAGAGCTTTAAATGTCTCTGTAGATTTAAACAAGTGTAGATACTGAACAAACCCCTGTGCATGCAACTTCTATGTCACCAGTTACAGACAAGCAGTGAGCAATCAAAAGATTAAACTTTATAAAAACACTCTGATCCTTTAGTATGATGTGGCCAAGTTCCTCAGGAGCAGTACTCTCAAATGCCCCCTATCTGGTAGCACTTCATTTTCATGGAACAAAGAAGCAACAGATTGAAAGTAACTTGGTTAATGATTTCACTGATTACAAATGGGCCTATGAAGAAAGTGTCAAATTTGGCTCAAGGTTTGAACTGAAGGTTCTTGGTGTAAAGTCATACATGGTCTCCTTGACAATAAGTGGGGACAGGTTGCCGTTTACGGTCTGTGAAGAGTTTATAGCTAGTTTTTCCTTTGAGTATATTGTCTTGCAATTTTGACGGCAGGGTGGAGATCTGCTGTAAACGTTGTGAGAGAGTGGGTAGGTGATCCTGCTTTTTTGGTTCTTGGAGTTGGAAGAAATGTGGAAGAAACCCATAGTTAGCATAGAAGAGTGACCTCTGTTATGAAGAATGCTGTAAGTTGTTGTACGCGAACTCCTCTTCCCATAACAATGCTACCTCAGAGTCAGGGGAATTCATTATCTAGCAATACAGGTGTTGTTTTAAGGCTTGGTTTACCCTTTCAGTTTGGTTTCAGGGTGGAAGCTGGTGGAAAAATTATTTTTAATCAGTAGGGCTGAGCACCATGCCTTCCAAAATCTAGAGGTGAACTTCATATCTGGATCGGACATGATTATCTTGGGCAAATCGTGAAGACGCACAAGGTGATTCAACTATAGGATTACTAATTCTAAGGCTAAAGGGAAGCCAGAACAGGCCATGAAATGAGCCATTTTGCAGAGTCTGTCCACCACTACTAGGATGTAAACAGAGCAATAATAAAATCTAACAAGATATTTTCCCATATCCAATACGGCTTGGGTAGAGGTTGGAGAAACCCTCGCTTTCTAGATCAGTCTGTTCTGGTTCTTCTACAGACATCACATTCAAGAACATATTGATCAATAGCTTTTTTCCAACCTAGCCACCACACATGTGAATGTTCCACAGTTCAGGTACCACTGGGAAGCCCTGCTAATGGTTGTTCATGACACCAATTGATGACTTGATGCTGGAATATATTTTGGGGATGTAGAGATTTTACCCTTACAAAGAAAGTCCATCAATTATGGTTAAATTTTTGTCTCTCTATTGCTACTTGAGCATTCTTTGTAGTGGCATTACTTTTTTTGGAAAATCTCTCACAAATTAATACATGTCATTTACACCTGGTGGCCTACCTGTCCAGGAAAATGCCCCAGCAGAACATAACTATACTGTAACAGAAGAAGAATTGCTAGCATTATGATTAGCATTCAAAGAATGGCAACTTTTTCTGCTAGGGGCCAACCAATTGATTACTGTTTTAACAGATCATCAAAATCTGCAATTCTTGCACTGTGCTCAAGCCCTAACACCCAGACATCTTCACTGGATGCTCTTTTTGGAGAGTTTGATTTTATTATCACATTTCACCCTGAAAGTGCAAACAACAAAGCAGTTGCGTTATTTTGGCAAGAAGTTGTCACATTTAAGAAACTTACGGATGCAGCCCCAATGATTTCCCAGGATCAAGTAATAGGTCTTTGGGGAGGGAGGGGTGCTGGTGGTGGAAAGAGGGAAAGGGCAGAAAGCGAGCTGTAGTTGAGTTAGAAACAAGGCAGCAGAAGTTTAACAAAGTAGAAGAATGATCAGTAAGAGGCACAAATGCTGGAAACCAGCAGAAGAGGCAAGAGCAGATAAAGAGCAGAAAGAGACAAGAGCCAATAAAAAGGCAGAAAGAGGCAAAAGCAGAAAACAAGCAGAAAGGGCAAAATGCAAGAAACGAGCAGAAAGAGGCAAAAGACGAAATTGAGAAGAAAGAGGAATAAGCAGAAAATGGGCAGAAAGAGGCCACAGTTATCAATGGAGGCCAAGGTGCAGGCACATTACGGGCACACCAAAGGCAAGCCTGTCTGTGCCTGTCCATGCCTGGACCCTTCCCAGCACCAGCAACCCCGGCCGTTCCCCTCAGGTCTTGCTACAGGAACTGTTGCACCTCCTCCCCCTGAGCTACCAAAGGACCCTTCACCTGCTGTTTATGCCACTTCTTCTGTAACATAGGACCACCAATCTGCACAGGATCTTATGCCACACCCACCCAGAAGACCTCAAATTACCCAGAGCCATTCCAGTGCATCCTACTCAATACCCAATCCTTGTGCAGACCTGCCACGGAAATCTGAGACACCATCACCTTCCTCTCCCCCAACTCAGCCTTCATCACTGAAATCTGGCTCAACCCCTCCTCGAATCCTGACATATCCACCACTACACCTGACGGCAACAAGATGATACACTGGGACCGCACCAACAAACACAGCAGAGGCAATGCCATCATCTTCAAGGAAACAATCGGATGCATCGCCACAGACGACAACCCCTCTCCTCTCATGGAACACCTCAATGTCCAGCTTCAAACCAATGCTAAAACAACAGTAAGAGGCACCATTGAATACAGAACTATGGGACCCCAACTGGCCTTGTGTGATGCCATCCCCAACCTCATCTACCCTCTAGGCATCTACTCCAACCACTACATCCTATTCAGCAACCTCAATTTCCTCACTGATGACCCCAACAACGCCAACTGCATCACTCTCCTGGCAAACATGAGCAATTCTGGCCATATCCAACTGGTCACTGAACCCATGCCCAAAGCTGTTCACACACTCAACCCCATCTTCACCTCCAGCAACAGAATCAAATAAAGCCACATCACAGAACTCACCTGTTCTGACACCATGCACAGCACATCATCATCAGGCATGACTGCCCCTCTCAACACATGTGGGTGAAGTTAACAGAGTCTCAGTGGACTCAGGCCTTCAGCACCTCCCAACCCAAAGCCTCAGCAGACCTAGAACAAGCTGTCCAGCACTTCTCCAACTGGATCACTGAATGTGCTGACAAAATGGCTCCACTGGAAGCATCCAAAACAACAAAGACTTGAGACAAGCCAGCTGACACAACCTAAAACTAAGAACCACCAAGTGTAGCTACTACCAACTTGAGAAACAATGGCGGTCTATCAGGAACCCTTCCGAGAGACCCACCCACAAAGCAGCCCTCAGAGATTAGCACTGGCAAATCAAGGAAGCCTAGAGAGCAGCCATCACAGCCCACATTGACACAGCAGCCAACCGCACAAAAGAACTGTTCAAAATAGTCAAAGAATACTCCAACTCGACAGCCACAGAGTACACAATCCACCCATCCCAAGAACTCTGCGACACTCTCTCAGACTACTTTAACAGCAAGATTTCCATCATATACAACAACTTCGACCCCTATCCCACAGTTCTTGACCTTAGCAGCCTCAACCAACTGGTACACACCAGCAGAATGACCACCGCCTTGATTCCACTCATCACACAATCCACCTCACCTATCATATCACCCATCCAGTTGGGTGCACTCTCTGACCCATACCCCCACTACTTCTTTAGCCTCAGAACCAATCACATTAGCACAGAACTCCCCAGCATCCTCAACACATCTATCACCATGGCAGTATTCCCGGACAAACGGAAAGATGCCAAGATCAGACCCTTCCTAAAGAAATTATCAGCTCATCTCTGCAAAATAAAAAATTATCAACCAATCCTGCTGCTCCCCTACCCTGCCAAATTACTCAAGAAGGCCATCAATCAACAGCTCACTGAATACTTGGAGCAAAACAACCGGCTTGACATCTCCCAATCTGGAATTCAACTTAGCCACAGCACTAAGACCATACTTATTGCAGCCACAGATGGCATCAGAACTCTCATCAATTGTGGGAAGACCATGTCCCTGATTGTCCTTGACATCTTAGCAACATTAGACACCATTTTGCATCAAACCCTCATCAAAAGACTCCATAACATTGCCATTAAAGTGAATGCACTCAAACAGACAGCCTCCTTCCGATAGGGCATACCCAGAGCATTCAGCTGCCTCTCTTCACTTCGGAACCCAAGAATATCATACGCGGCATCCCACAAGAATCATCCCTCAGCCCCACACTGTTCACCGCCAACATGACCCCCTGGCAGACATCATCAGATCACACAGTCTGAACATCATATCCTACGTGGACGATACACTGCTCACACTCTTGCTTACCAAAGACCCCCTCACCGCCAGGACTAACTTCTGCAACACAATGCAACACAATGACCAACGTAGCCAACTGGATAAAAGCAAAATGCCTCAAACTCAACTCTGACAAAACAGAAGTTCTAATCTTTGGGAGAAACTCATCCATATGGGACCACAGCTGGTGGCCAGCTGATCTCGGACCCACCCCTAAACCTACAGACCATGCATGCAACCTCAGCATCTTTTTCAACAGTGAATTGACCATGAAGTGAGAAATCAATGGAGTCACCTCCTACTATACCCTCTGCATGCCCCATAGGATCTTCAGATGGATCCCAGTCAAAACCAGGAAAACCCCGGCCCTCGTCACATCCCGCCTCTATTACGGCAAAGCACTCTACTCTGGCATCTCAACCAAAAGACTCCAGACCATACAGAACATGATAGCTGGACTCATCCTGGACCTCCTTAACTTGCTCACATCACCTCCCACCTCAGAGACTTTCACTGGTTCCCCATCCAGAAGAGATGCCAGTTCAAGATACTAACACACTCCTACGAGGCCTTACATGATCAACGACTGGCCTACATCAACTACTGACTGAACTTCCACTAACCTGCCATACACCTGCGATCCTCCTCACTAGCCCTCACACACACATACCAAATTCATCACATCCTCAGCCATGGCCGCACTTTCTCTAACGTCGTCACCAAGACCTGTAATGACCTGGCCCTCCAAACAGCACCGCCCCTTGTGGACTTCAGGAAGAAACTCTAGATCTGTCTTTTTGATGGAATCTTCACACCCCAGCTTCCAGATACCCCCAGGGTTAATAGTGCTAAACTCTACAAATTATTGATTGACAATGAAGGGTTGTGAGGTTTCCAGGTGTTTTGAGATTGGGGTAGTAGTGAAGGCCTCCTTTAATTGCAGATAGGACTGATTTTTTTTCTTGGGTCCAGTGGAAAGGTATCCCTTTTTGGAGTAATCTTGTCAAGCGAGCAGCTTTGTAAGTGAAATGTTCTTTTTTTTTTTTTTTTTTTTAATTTTTTATTTTAATATGTCGGAGGGAGGGGGTTACATGAGAAAAAAAAAGAAGAAGACATAATATATCCGTGCGAAGAAAGTAAAGTAAACAAAACAACGGGAGAAAGAAGACCTTTAAAAAAAACCTCAGTTATATATATCACATATCGAAACAATTAGCATTTTTTTTTTTTTGTTTAAACTGTGTCTTGATATTCCAACCATCTAGTCAGTGGTGCCCACATTCGTTCTCCTCTATGTCTCTTCTTATGACCCTTTAACTTATAAAGACTTAATTCAGTATTATAGATGGTAAGTAATCTAGAGCGCCAATTCTCAAACGTGGGGGGTTCTTTTTTGAGCCAATCTGTAGCAATACATAAGCGGTATATTGCCATGGACAAAAATAAAAATCGCCTTATTTTATACAGTACAGGTTCCGTACTTTCAGGTGAGTCCACGACTCCCAATACTACCAGCATAACAGTAACCTGAATATTGCAATGCGTGATCTTCTTAAGGAATACCTCTATCTCATTTAATATTCCCTGCAACATTGGGCATACAAAAAACATATGCATTATCTCAGCTTCAACTTCCCCACATCGATTGCAGCTTCCAGAGGATATCCCCCACTTTTTCAGTTTTGCTGGAGTATAATATAAGTCCATCAGTGTTTTGTAATGCTGGGTTTTCAAATTAGCTGATAGAAATGTTGTCTCAGCCATGGCTAAGGATTGGTCCACCCACTCTCCAGCCACCCCAAATCGTGCAATCCATCTCTCATTCTGTTGTGCCATATCATCTACTTGTAACTCTGTTAGTAACTTATATAACTTGCCAATCTTTGCCCCA
Source organism: Pleurodeles waltl (assembly GCF_031143425.1). NCBI lineage: Eukaryota > Metazoa > Chordata > Amphibia > Caudata > Salamandridae > Pleurodeles > Pleurodeles waltl. The sequence continues at coordinate 499,437,499 of NC_090440.1, forward strand.
TTTTTAACAGCCTCAACTACCGGGATCTCCGACAACTGTACTGTAACGCACTTCTGAGACTGTAAAAAATTTCGTATTTGCAAAAATTTAAAAAAATGGGTCTTAGGTAAGCCAAATTGAGACTGCAGATCCGTAAATGATTTATAACCGGATTTACAATACAAGTCTCCGACTTTATTTATTCCCCTAGAACGCCAAAAATCTAGTATGGGATCCCTAAAGATATGATTTGGGATAGCTGAAAATTTCACTGGTGTATAAGCCGTAATCTTTCCCAGTCCCATACTCCGTTTTATCTGAGCCCAAACCTTGAAGGCGGACAAAAAAGGCTTAAATCTTACTTTTTTAAAGTAACTTGGTTCCTCAAATTTTGATAACCAACCACTTGCCTCCCCACCCGCCATCATAGTATAAATAGGGGTTGATTTTACTTCTTCATTACCCTTAAAACTTCCCCTTATAAGTTCATCCATATGTTGAAGGCAACAGGCGTAGTAATACAGTGTAAAATTAGGGACTGACCACCCGCCTCGATCTTTGGGAAGTGTCATATACTTCATTGCCCTTCTCGTTTTAGCATATCCCCATAAAAAATTATTCCCCATCTTTTCCAATCTTTTAAGCCATTTTTTATCAACCTCAAGGGGAATAGCCCGAAATAAATATAGGATTTTTGGCAGAACCATCATTTTCAATACATTGCAACGACCCTCTAGCGATAAGTGCAAATTATGCATTCGGTCTAAATCCCTCTTTATTTTATTTAATAATGGGATAAAATTAATTTCCACCAACCGATTAACCACTGATGTAATCTTCACCCCCAAATACACTGCTTCAGATACCAATCGTCTATCTACTAGTGAAACGTGCCCAGAGCATACTATTTGTGTTTTATCTGAGTTCAGCTTATATCCGGAGTATTTTCCGAACTCTCTTGCCTCTATTTCTATTGCCTTAATAGCTTCCTCCGTGTTGCTTGTCACTATAGCTACATCATCAGCATATGCAAACACCTTATATGTTTCTCCATGATATAATAGAGGTTGAATATTTTTGCATTCTTCTAATCTCAGCAAGAAAGAATCAATATATAGAGCAAAGAGCAAGGGGGAACATGGACACCCTTGTCTAGTCCCCCTAGAGATTAAGATAGTATCTGATTCCAAACCAGCAATGCAAATTCTAGCTTTTGGGGCTACATATAAAGTTTTTATAGCTGTGATATATCCACTCCCTATACCTTTCCAGCGCATGACTTCCCATAGAAACTTCCACGATACACGATCAAATGCCTTCTCGGCATCCAAAAGTAATAATCCTAAATTTGTTTGATATAGTTCTGCAAGATCAAACATGGCTATTATTCTTCTTATATGATCTATTGTATCTCTACCCGGAATAAACCCATGTTGTTGTTTTCTAACCAGCCTGACTATCACATTTGCCAATCTACTGGCCAAAATCTTTGCATAAATCTTTCCATCTACGTTTAACAAAGATATGGGTCTATATGAACTGGGGAACTCTGTTGATTTATCCTTTTTTTTTAGCACTATAATTCTTGCAAATTCCCACGATAAGGGTGCCTGACCTGCCTGCGCTATACAAAAAATGCTATGCATATCCTTTTTAATGTCTATCAGGAAGGTCTTGTAAAATTCAAGTGGTATTGCATCCGGTCCAGCAGCTTTCCCTGTTGCCAGGGAGCTTACTGCCTCAATTATCTCATCAATACGAATTGGTGCATCTAATGTAATTTGTTCCTCAGAAGCGAGCCTTGTACTCTTTAATCCCCCCAGAAATTCACTAACCTTTTTTTGTAGCTGTTCAGAATACACTATATCTTCACTATACAGCTCCTGATAGTAACCCTTAAAAACCTCTAGAATTCCTTCTAACTCTGTATGTTTCCGCCCATTACCATCAATTATATTCAAAACATTCTGTTTAACTGCCTTTTGTCTGACCCGTCTAGCTAAGACTTTTCCTGTGGATTCACCATATTCATAACACTCCAATCGGTGACTTTGATAGACGGCTGCCACTGTTTTATTCAAGTAAGCATTTATTTTAGCCTTAAGAATCACCATTTGGGTCTGAGTGAGAGTAATGTCTTCTCTACTAGTAATTTTACTAGCTAATTCCCTCTCTTTTGTTATTAATCTTTCTTGAAGTTCTACAATTTCGTTCCCCCTAATTTTCTGTATTCCCAAACTATAGCTAAGAGTTTCACCTCTCACTGCAGCTTTAAATGAATCCCATACCATCCCCGGATCTGCCGTATTCCTATTGATATCAAAAAAGTGGTGAATCCACTCTTTCATATGGGATATATATCCTGGGTCAACCAACAATTTCCTATCAAATGTCCATACACGACGCGGATTAGATGGTCCCTTAATTGTTATGGACAATATTAATGGATTATGATCTGATAAGAATCTGGGTTTCCATTCTATTTCAGCCCCATGGATTAAGTTTTGTGATACGAAAAAATAATCCAACCTTACCAATTTAGCATGTGGGAACGAGTAATAGGTATACCCTGGATCTACAGTTTTAATATTTTCCCAGACATCTCTCAACCCATGTTCCCTTATTAACCTCCTTAGAGCTTTCCATACTTTAGGCTTTCGTCCCTGATATAAACTCTGGGTGTCCATGCTCCTGCTACCTACCTCTAAATGAATATTTAAGTCGCCACAAATAATTATTGGTAAGGGCCATCCAACTAGTTCCATATTCAACGTATCCAGAGGCTCAGCCTCGTCCAAAACTGATCCATATATAGTGCAGAGGGTAAATTTAAATGTATTCATGGATAATTCTAAGAGAGCCCACCGCCCATCGTTACTTGCTCGAGATCTACAAACTTGTACATTGTTATTTCTGGCAAGTATCGTCACCCCACGTGTCGAAACCTCCTGTCTGGTACAAACAAGAGGCGTCAACCCAAGCTCTCGTATGAGCTCTCGCTTACTCCATGCAATGTGTGTTTCCTGCAAGCAATATAAATCTGATTTAATTAGTTTAAGACCAGCTGCCACTCTTTTCCTTTTCTGGGGGCTATTTAGACCGCAAATATTCAGTGTACAAATCCTTAATCTATTTGCCATATCACTCAGTTTGATGTACCAAACTCACGTCAATACTTTCTCCCTTAAAGAAACCAACTTGTTGATATTGAATCCTATACATCCTCTTCTTTTGATATGTCTTCATTAAATTGTTTTGAACATTTCTACCTATATTAGTGCCCCCCCCCACTCCCCACCACCCCTCTCCCCCCTCTCCCTCCTCTCCCATCCTCCCACCCCTTGTACCCCAACCCTGCTACCAACCACCCCCACCCCCCTACACCCCTTACCCCTACCCTTACACCCAATTTATGGAGAGTATGGGATCTCACTGTCCCTAATGATGGTAAAGCTTCCGCTCCGACCGTCCCTACCCAGTGCATGATTTTCTTTTTTCTTTTTTTCTTTTACCTTTTCTCCCTTTCTTTGTCTTTATCTCTCTCTATCTAACCCTGTTTCAGCCAAAACAATATCTTACCCCCGGCTCGACTTCTCAGGTCTTAACTCCTAACCCTCTCTACTTTACCCCCACCCCTATGTCCCAATCCAGAAAATCTATCTTAGGGAACCGGACCGTTAAGTCCACCCAAAAAAGCCCTTGCTTTCTCCTCTGTCGTGAAGAAGTAAGTCCTATTATCCATTACTACTTTCAGTTTAGCCGGATTTAATAAAAAAACCTGTGCCCCCTTACTTTGAAGTGGCTGAATTAACTGCCGGAGCCTCCACCTTTTTTCAACAGTAATATGGCAATAGTCTGGTCTCACAAAAAAATCACATCCCTTAGCCTTACATCTAGCATTGGTTCGAGCTCGGTTGTATATAGCCTGCCTTGCCTGATAATTAAGCAAAGAGATTAATATTGCTCTAGGTCTACCACTTCCTCCTTCTGAGTTTGGTCCTATTTTGCTAAAAGGAAATCGATGGGCTCTTTGAACCTCTTTGTCCCAGTCCCACTGGTGTAAGTCCGGAAAAGCTTCCTTAAAAAGTGCGACCATAAAGCTATGTATATCTGATCCTTCAAGTCCTTCTGGTACACCCAGGACGCGCAGATTATTCCTCCTCATTCTGTCCTCTAAATCTGTCAATTTCCACTGAGTGTCCTCAAGTTGTTTCTCCATCATTTCTCGAGATGACTGGCGAGCTCCAGCCTCATCCTCCAGACGCGAGATCCGGGTCTCTGCTTCTTCCATCCGTGCAGTAAACTCTGAACATGTCTTAGCTACTCGACGAATTTGGATTTGCATCTTGCGGCAAGCCATTTGAGTCCTACGGCTCTCTAATTTAGATTCCTCTCGATGTTCCATAATGCTTTGATATATGGTTTCCAGTGACACAGGATTAGGCTGTTTTTCACCATTATCATATAGAGTTAAATCATCCTTGGAATACTCCCACTGAAGCCCCTGAAGACCCTTAGTGTCCAATGGGTTAGTGGGGTGCTTATTAGGTCCTACTTGCTCACTTCTCTTCCTCTGTTTTTTCCTAACAGTGGCACTCCTGCCACTCTCCTGTAATTCCTTTCCCAGTGCCAAAGAGGACACCTCAGATTCGAATTCAGAAGAAGTTTTATCCGCCTCCAAATCCAGCTGCTCGTTGCTTGACCAACTTGAATGATCTGATAATGAGAAAAACTTGTCTCCTTGTATTGTCTCATTATCGCGTAATTCCACTGGCCTCCGCTCCACCTGTAATAATGACCTAGCGCCTTGTGCGCCCTCCCTCTGCTCCCTCTGCTCCATCTGACTCCCGGTAGCTTGTTTTTGTAAAGTTGCCACATCTTCAGCATCACTCTGCCCACCTTCATGCGGGGGGGGCACATCTATAGCCGTCATCTCTTCGTTTACTAGAGGATCAGCCTCCTCCACGGCGGCGGGGGGGGTATCTATGCCCCCCACCAGTATGTCCTTCCCTTTCTCAAAATACCTGACCAGTGAAGCACTCTTGTTTTTGGAGACAACCTTCTCACCTAAGCCTTGTTTTATATCCGTACCCCCCCCCTGCCGTGCCGACAGGCTTACTCTTACCGGCTTGCCTCGTCCAGACAGAGTCACATTTTTCACTCCTTTAGGTGGCATTTTTACCTTTTTTTTTTGCTTTTTAATGCAAAATGTGTTATTATAATATACGCCCAGTGTCAAATACTTGTAATAAAATAAAGAAACTCTGACCGTTTTTTGAGTCCACGTCGAAAATTGCCCCCAATTGGGACCCGTGAGCACAGACCTGTAGTTGTCTTCAGGTAGGAGCAGGAGCAGTCCTGACCGCATCCCGGGAAAACACTTTGCAATCCTTTTAGCCTCCGTCAGCAAATCCACGTAGTTTTACTTCTCCCAGAGGAAGAAAAAAAAAGGCCCCGCAGAAACCAAGAGACAAGTAGCCTAGAACAATCCTCACATGAAAAGCAGTCCTTCAAAAAGCAATGTCACCCGCAATATTTCCCCTGTGCCGCCCCTCCTGAGAGTCCTGGGACAGTCATCCCCAAAAAAAAGAGGGAGCAGGTGAAGCAACGCGAGTCAGCACAATGTTGCTAAAATGCCGCTACATTGTTTTCCTCTAAGCGCGACTGCCGAAGGAAGCTCCGACCCGCGGGAGAGCAGCCGCAACACTGGGAGGTTTCCTTGGTCGGAGCAGACGCTTCGCGGCTGCGTTACGCGGCCGCCATCTTGCTCTCCGTCACCCAGGTCTGTAAGTGAAATGTTCAATGAATTTTCATTAGAAATTTACAAAGCCACAAAACCGTTGGATATCTTTCACAAGTTGGAGTGTTGGCTATTGGTGTAATCGACTTTGTGATCATCCATTGTTATTCTTTGAGGGGTAAGGGTAAAACTCAGGAATTCCACCTTTTGTTAGCTTAGATTTCAGCCCATGTTGTCTTAAGGTGATAAGAACGGTTATAATATGTTCTACATGTTCTTCTGGGAATTGGAGTAGATAAGGATGCTGTCTACATATACTATGACAAACCTATCCAAGTCTTTGTGCAGAACTTTACTGATGAAAAGCTGAAATGCTGCAGGATTTTACATAACCCAAACTCAGTACTCGAATAACCCATAACGTGTAAAATGTCATTTTCTACTCATCACCAAACCGTATGCACCTCAGAGATCAGTTTATTAGAGTTAGTAGCTGTTCCTACTTGATCTAGTAGGGCAAGAATGAGTGGTAGAGAGTATCTGTTTTAAACTGTTATGTTGTTTTAGTGCACTATAATAAATGCACATTCATAATTCTTCATTACTTTTGGAAATAATGTATGAAGGCGAGGCAACAGGTGATTTGAATGGTCAAATGACCCTAATTTGCGGGTATTTATCAAGGTATCATCTTAGGTGCTGGTTTCCTTGCTCGGTTAAAGCATAAATTCTGCACATAGTATCTTGGCTCCTGGAATTAGGTCTATTTGGCAATCGTACAGGCAAAGTCTTGGCACTAGTGATAATAAAGATATCTGAGAAGGATTCATATTCTTGAGGTAACTGTATTACTTGTTCTGCAGTTGTGGCTATGAGGTGACTTTTGTCAGAAACATGTTTGAGTTCCCTCTCTGCTATGTGACATTCTTGGGAACACCACTTGAAATCAAAAGTTAAACTTCTCTTTGCCCAGTAGTGAGTGGGTTATGAGTGGTGAGCCAGGACATACACACAATGATTCCAAATTGAGTAGCAGTGATCATATAAAATCTTATCCCTTCTTTATGTTTGATTTTTCCTTGATTACAAATAATTTGCACAGGGGCTGTATAATATGTTATTTAGGGCTGTGTGGAATTTGTTAAGTCACGCTACATGGAACTCTGCGAAGTGGTTAAAAAACTCTGCTGCGATACGTGGAGTTCTGAGGGTGGGAGGAGCTTCCTTGTGGCTCCTGTTTGCATTGCATTTTACAACAAATGCAATATGGAGTACATTCTTCCGTTCAGAATCTTGCATGAATGGCACCACGAGGTTCGCATGGGCATGGCCATCTTCTTTTCTCACTTTGTTCACAGTGTTGGACCTGTTTTTGAATCCTGTGCTAATTTTTTCAATCCTCGGCCCTCCTAATCAATCCTCTCCTCATTTTTATTTATTTTATTAGTGTGTGTTTTTGTGTCTGTTTATTTTATGTTTTTTTTGGGGGGGGTTTTCCTGGTGACTTTTTGTATTTTTGTTTGTTTTTCCCTTGGCTTCCTTATTTCTTCCTTCCTTCCTACCTTCCTTCTCCTGCTTCTTTTCTTTACCCCATCTAGCACCATGGTAGTGCAGGGCAGAGGCCAGGGGAGCAGGTGTTCCAGGCCCCCTCGAACAGCTAGCAGCAGCCACCTACCTTGTGGATGGCAGTCCTGCCAAGGGGTGAAGCCCCGGCTAATCTTTTGTGAGGTGGAGGTGGCAGCACTGTTTTTTTATGTGCAGCACTTCTTCTCCTCCAAGCTGGCAGCAAACGGCAGCCCTGGCATCTGGTACCCCCTGCAGGGGTGTCAGCTGCATTGGGGGAGGATACACAGATGTGTGCGGCTCACCAGCCAGGTCCAGTGTACCACCCAGCAGTTGAAGCAACACCACTGGGCAGATATCCTCTACTGGGAGGAGTACCTGTTTGATCTGCTGATTCAAGGACTTGGTCAGTATTAACTATATTGTTATCTTTGTGTTCTAATTTTTTTTCCAAATAGCATGCTGCTCACACTCAGAGGTAAGTTGCGTTTAGTTTATATTAAGAATATTGGGGTATATTTAAGTGCCCCTATCGCCACCATAGTGGGATTTTGTTGATGCTAAGGATGCGCTAAAGTGGCTTTTCTGCAGTGCCATATTTACAACGTGGTGCAATGCATGCATTGTGCCACTTTGTAACTTCTTCAACCACATTATGCCTACGCCAGGCATAATGTATGCAAGGGGGCATTCCGATGCTAGGAGGCCCACAAAAGTGGAGCAGTGAAATTTAAAAGATTTTAAAGCACCTTTTTTGGCACAATTTTTAAGGTCTGCTCAAGGGCAGGCATTAAAATGACACTCCCATGGTAACCTACAGTCCCCCTTACACTTTGTTGCACTAGCGTCAAAACTTTTAATGCTAGTGTAGCAAAGCGCCACAATAGTGTCAAAAATGTTGATGCTATTTTGCTAACGATCACCATGGTGCTCCGTATTAACAATATGGCGCAACCATAGTGTCGCTAGGTGCCGTAAGGGGGAGGTGCAAGAAAAGTGCCGCATCATAGCTGGTGTGCCACTTTTTCTTAAACATGGGCCATTGTGTGATCCAGTTTGATCGAGGCAGGTGCTCGGCACTACCTAATTATACTCATCAGTGCTCAATTTGGCTGACTATTTAGGAAGCCATTGCAATCCAGACTCCTCTATCCTCCTGTCAACATAGTGAACTAGTGATATCAGTGAGGTAGAGTGCTCTGTGACTTTTATGTAGCTTGTACAGTTCCAAGCAATTTCACAGTGATGTGTAATACTAGTATACATCTATGCATTGAAAAAAAAGGGAGACTGAGTTGGTCCATCAAGGGGGTTGAGAAATGAGAATAGAATCAAAGATCATTAATTGCAGTGCATTAGTTCCGAAAGTAGTTTCTTTTTTGTTAAGGAAATTTGGAATAGGGATTTCAGGATTAGTATAGCCAACTCAACAATAGTTGAAACTAGTATCATAGGGGATCTGATTTAGATAAGTACAATGTTACTGCTTTTGTCTGTTATAATGATTTTGTGGAAATTAACTGTACCACTATTTTTGTATCTTCTTTATTTCTTACATCAGCACCCAAGGGCAAGAAGAGGGGCAGCGCCGAAGTGGGTCTGGGAAGAGCTGGGAGGAGGAGGCGCTGACCACCAGCAGCACTGCAGGGGCTCTGCTCACCAGAGTAAGTCCTATTATTTATTATTAGTATTTGCCTAACTTTTATCTCTGCCCACTACTATACTTCTTTTAATTTGACCTTGTTTATTTTTCAATACTGTCTTCTTTTTTCCAAGATCTATTTTTTGTTTAATGCCTGTTATCCTTGCATATATATATTTTTTCCTTATTTTGTTTTTGGTAGGTATTTTTTTCCAGTCTGTCTAGTCTGTAGATTTCTTATGCTTTGGTAGTAAACTTTCCCTCTTCCCTATATACCTTGTGGTACTGTAAGACTAAGAACAGAGTTTTAGAACTCTACTGTCTACTGTGAAGATTGCAGGCCCAAGTAAGCTAGTATTTTAAATAATATTCACCATGTATGTTTGTTGAGAAGGCTTTCTTTTTCTTCCTCATGCTCTATCAGTTAACAAGAGAGTGGTCATGGACCAACCCAACTCCAAATGTGGTGCTGTGTAATTCATTTATATAATATCTCAGCACTCCCATGACAGTGTAGCATGACTTGAAAGTATGAGGTCCTATTGCATTTGCCAAGCAACACCATATGACTTTCAATGACTATTATTATGCCACCCCTTCATTGCACTTCAAGGATTTAGAGTCATCATCATCATAGGCTATAGCGCTGCCCCTCCATTACAAAAAGGTTTTGGTTGGCTTGACTACCTAGCTTTTCTAACATTGTCAGCCAACAAAAGGCCCAGAGTGATTTTGTTGGTAGAAGATACAGCAGTGCTAGACGAACTGTAGCGATGTATTGTAGTTGTATTTTTTTTATAAAAAAAATAAGGGAAGGTGTATCTGGCATGTAAAAAATGTGCAATGTTTTTAATAGCCATACAGATTGTCGCTGGCTCAAGTGCTGCTGCAAGAGGAGATTCGGTTGGATGGAGAGAAGTGGTGGCAGGGACGGGCAGTGGTAAGTCACATTGCTTACTTATTGAGAATTACTATTATACTCCCTGTTAGAAATGGGGTCTTAGGTTGACAGTCAGGTTACCCCCTGTCCAAGCAAAGACCCTCACTCTAGTCAGGGTAAGTCACACACAAACCAAATTATCCTGTGCCCACCCTCTGGTAGCTTGGCACTGTGCAGTCAGTCTTAACTTAGAAGGCAATGTGTAAAGTATTTATGCAATAAATCATGCAATAACACAGTAGAACACCACATAAAATACACCAAACAGTGGTTAGAAAAAGGTATAATGTTTATCTGATAAGATGTAGGTCAAAATGATCAAGATGCAATAAGTATACATTGAAATATCACTGTAAAAATGATATAAAGTGTATTTAGTCTTTTGAAAAGCAACAAATGTCTCTTGCAAACACAAAGTACCTGGTTTGCGTTCAAATTCTCAACAAGGGACCGCAGAGGAGGAGATGCGTGGAAAACAGGGAGGTGTGCATCGATTTTTATGGTGCACACAGATGATGCGACGAGGAGTTTTCACGCAGGGCAGGCTTTGCATTGATTTCTGGCACAGAGACTGGGATCCTCTTCGGGTTGCGGGGTTTTCAGATGCCCCGGGGATGATGCAGCAAAATCCTGGGTGTGCAGGATGAAGTCACAGGGGCTGCGTCGATCCAGTGGGTGATGCGTGGAAATTTCTACCACAAGCAGGTGCTGCATTGATTCCTCCCAGCAAGTCAGGCTGCATCGTTCTGGCTTCGCTTTGCATCGATCCAGTCGGCCGTGCGTCAAATTACCGGTCGCAACTCTGGTGCTGCATCAATCTTCTCCTTGCAAAGTCGGGCTGCATCGTTCTGGTTTGGCATGCTGTGATTTTCTCACTGCAATGCAGGCTGTGCGTTGTTTCTTGCAGTATGTGCGTCACCGCACAAGGAGTTCTTTTGCAGGAATTAAGTCTTTTTGGTCTTGAGACTTCAGGGAACAGGAGGCAAGCTCTATCCAAGCCCTTGGAGAGCACTTCTCAGCACAGCCAGAGAGCAGCAAGGCAGCAGGGCAATAGCAAGGCAGCAGTCCTTCTCAGAAAAGCAGTCCAGGTGAGTCCTTTGGGCAGCCATGCAGTTCTTCTTGGGAGGTTGCAGGTTCTAGTTCAGGGCTTCTTCTCCAGGAAGTGTCTGTGAGGTAGAGGGTCTACCCCAGAAGTGTCTGAGTTGGTAGGGTCAGAGACCCTGCTTAAATACCCAAATGTGCCTTTGACGTGGTGGAGCTTTCAATGAGTGGCTTAGAAGTGCACAAGGTCTCCTTTCAGTTCCATCCTGTCTGCCAGGCTCACAGCAGGGAGTGTGGCAGTCCTTTGTCTGAGGGCAGGCTTCTGTCCTTTGACATGTAAGTGTCAGGCCTTCCACCCACCCAGCCCAGAAAGACCCATTCAATATACAGATGTATCAAGTGTGACTGAGCATCCTGTGTTTGGGGTTTGTCTGAGTGAATGCATAAGGGAGCTGTCAGCTAACCCAGCCAGATGTGGATTGTAAGGCACAGAAGGATTTAAGTGCAGAGAAATGCTCACTTTCTAAAAGTGGCATTTCTAAAATAGTAATATTAAATCCAAAGTCACCAGTCAGCAGGATTTGTTATTATCATTCTGGCCATTCTAAATATGAGCTTGTTACTCCTTTCAGATCAGAATCTACCACTCAAACAGTACATGAGGGTAGCGCTAATGTTAGCCTATGAAAGGAGCAGGCCTCACAGCCGTTTAAAAATGAATTTAGGAGCTTTACACGACTAGGACATGTAGCGGCATAGGTACATATCCTGCCTTTTAACTACATAGCACTCTGCACTATGGGTTACCTAGGGCCTACCTTAGGGGTGACTTATATGTAGAAAAAGGGGAGTTTAAGGCTTGGCAATTACTCTTAAATGCCAAGTCGAAGTGGCAGTGTAACTGCACACACATGCCTTGCAATGGCAGGCCTGAGGTATGGTTAAGAGGCTACGTATGTGGGTGGCACAATCAGTGCTGCAGGCCCATTAGTAGCATTTAATCTGCAGGCCCTGGGCACATGTAGTGCTGTTTACTGAGGTCTTACAAGTGGATTAATTAGGCCAATTGGGTATTAACCAATGCCACCACGTCTTAAGGGAGGGAGCATATGCACTTTAGCACTGGTTAGCCGTGGTAAAGTGTGCAGGTGCCTAAAGCCAGTCAGAAAAAGCGAGGAGGAAGGCAAAAGGTTTGGAGGTGACCCTGCAGAAAGGTCATTTCCAACACTCTACAAGTGTGTCATTGTGACTCGTGGTTATGAAACCCCCTCTTTACCAGCTACAGTGGTGGTTGAGTTATGGCTATTCTCTTTGCAACTTAGTAAACTCTCAGATTATGTATACTAGAAATTATGATTTGATGGAAATTGAAAAGAAAGAATGGCTAAAATGAGTGGAAGGAAAACATGTACGGGAAGATGAAAGGTAAATGGATGAATGAGTGAAAGGATGACTGAAAGAAAGCGTGGATGCTGAATGGATGGATAATGGATTGGAAATTTTGGTGAAAGACTGGATGAGAGAAAGTCAAGCTGAAATCATGGTGGCTATGGGTGACTATAGTAGGAAGAATAAAAGGATGAATGAATAATTGCTTGGCTGACTAAACAAGGGAGCTCTGCTGGAGAGGGGCATGCTGCTCACCTACTCTGCTTACTTGGTTTCATGGTTATTAAAGCTGTGGTTCAAAGTGAGGGTATTTTAATTTTTGTTCTAATCCCTTGACTCACTGTATTTGTTAATCAAGGCAGTTATTATCCAACTAATCATTATTCACCAACCCCATCTCTGCCCATGGCATTTTGCCACCCATGACTGAAGAAGTGCAATATTTTTTTAATTTGTAACTGTAGTGTTGGCTATACAATGTGTGTCTGCTTCAGTCAATGTGGCATTTACAAAGTTTTCAACACATTGTGAGGTATGTTTCCCTTCACCCACTCAGTCACCTCTTAGTACTTCACTCTTTTATTCTTTCCTAAGTTCTTCCATCCCCACCTAGCACAAAATTGAAAAAGTCCTTCTTGGCATATGCCATATTTTTATGGCCTTGTGAAGTGATTTCAAAATAGATTTCATGGTTTCCCCATAACTGATTTATTTTATGCCTGTTCTGATTTTTCTCTTTAGACTTTTGTCTATTACAGGGAATGAATAAGGCAAAGCTTAAGCACATGATGAATCGATGACCACTGACATGCCTCTATTCTATAGGAAAAGCTGTATCTACCCACCTAATCCCTCTACCTTACCCTGCAGCGGAGTAAGTCAAATTCCCTTTCCTTACTGCTCAGCAAATGAATTTGTTGGAAGTAATCTGTGGTGGTGGGTGAGGCCATTGTATAAAGTTGGACTAAATGCCTGATTTTATTTCAAGTTTAGCGTAAGGGACACTCTGTGATGAACGTGCTAACTACAATCTATATAGTCTGTTCCTTTCCCTGTAGTGCAGTGCTTCATTTTCTCCACTGTCTACTTACAGCAGACTGGATAATAATGTCAAATATCTGCATTTTATACATGACATAGAATATTATGTATTATTTATCAGCATCTTTGTGGTCAGGGTAGAAAGTGAAAGGTATTTGGAGAAGAGCAGGGCCTTTGGAATTAAAGATAGATAATTGTCAAATACAGCTAGCCCAGCTACAGACAGTACCAAAGTACCTGAAGTTCTGTCTGGCATGCCACCATTAATTTAGCACAACAACTTGTACTCCATAGTTAGTGCATAATGCCTTACTCATAAATGAGAGGTTATATATTTTTATTTATTCACTCAAAGTGTCTGTTTAGTTACTAGAAAAGCCTTTAAAAGAAAAAAATCAAATCACTATCTTTTTTAATCTGGTGTTATTTTGCCTTAGTTCATTTCTACCAGACAGTCAGTGCTTTTTATGTGAGGCATATGTTGTAAACAAATAAAATTGACCCTGTAACTCTCCTAGTCATAATCACATCAAATTCCAATGCCCTTCGAGGACTAGCAATGTACTCCTAATGTGCCACCCACTACTTAATTTTAAGGAAGTATTTGCACAGAACATTGTTTGCAATTTGTCTTTTTTCTTTTTGTTTTTCTTGATATAGCTACTCCTGCTGGTCTATCACCACTACCCACCAGGCAGGAGATAGCGGCCCATCTGCAGCCGCAAAGGCTAGAGACTATCCAGGTAGAATACCGGCAGCTGGTGGTTCTGAAGGATGAAGAGGCAGAAACAGCTGCCTCTGACTCGGGCCTCAGTTCCACAGCACACCAGCCCAGCCTCCCTGTAAATATATTGCTGGTGACACCGCCAGCTCTCATGGGCCTTGACTAGAACTGCTGCTGCTCTCTTCCACTCTGACAGGATATTGCTGGAGTGCATCCTTCAGTGGATGGACAGTATGGAGAGCCGGCCTGGCAGGATAGATTAGAGCCTGGACTAGCTCTGGACCCAAAAATGCAATGCCCTCTTCTGAGCCCTTTTCTATTTTTTTGTTTTGGTAGGAGAGACTTATTGAGGGAGGAGAGGGTAGAAAAGAAGGTGGGATCCGGTTTCACTTTGGACTTTCATTAGACTTTTTGGGCGCAGGCCATTTGTTTGGGGGCAGATTGGGCCTTTTGTGGGTAGAAAGGGTAGGTTTTCTATTTGTAAAAAAAGGGGATAATTTATTTTACTTCATGCCTTAAACGTTTATTTTGGTGTTTTAATTTGCACTGCTTTCTTTTAGTGTGGCCTGTTTGTTTTTTAAATCTGCTAAAAGAAAGTGTGTGTCATTTACTTTTACCCTTACTCTACTGCCAGCTGTAACTATAGTGACCACTAGGTGATAATTGCCATTTCCTATTTTTCCTACAAAAACCTAGATACATGCAAAAAACTTCTACTCCAGTAATAGCTAAATACTAACTAAAGTTCACTTCAATCCATAGTTCTTCTGTTATCTGAATAGCTGAAGCAAGAGCTGATACCTCATTCTTCTTACTACAGGATTTTCCCAAGGTGGCATCTTATCTTAAGAGGGTGGTAGTTGGTAGTAGTAGTAGCAGGCTAGTGCCCTAACAGGGAAGACAAAAGGTGGCTCTCCCACCTATGCAATCTCCAACTGTGGGATTAATCAAAGGGTTATCCATCACTGTCAACTCTATTTAAAGGAAACGAAGAGTTAGTGGGCACATATTATATCATATCTTCAGAAAGGCTGAAACCAGACTACCACAAAGGCATTATTTGACACATAGCAAAGAAACCCTGGCATGATAATAAAAACTAGCAATATCAACTTCTTCTGAGCAAGGGGAGCTAGTTGTAATGAAGACTAAACTTAGGAAATTATATCCTCGTGTTAGGGGAAGTGGGCTCAGAGTCAGGAATGGCTGGGCAGGGTTAAGCGTTTATGCAACACAAGGGCCCTCATTCTGACCTTGGCGGTCGGCGGAGAGGCGGCGGTCGGACCGCGAACAGACCGGCGGTATTAAAAATGGCATTCTGACCGCGGCGGTCACCGCCGCGACCGACCGCTACTTCCCCACTCCGACAGCCACGGCGGTCATGACCGACGGGCTGGAGTCTGCGCACTCCGGTCCGGCGGTCGAGCCAAGACCGCCAACGGTATCATGACCCTGCTTACCGCCGCGGTTTCTGGCGTTCGGGAACCGCCATGCGAACCATGGCGGTAGGCACTATCGGGGCCAGGGAATTCCTTCCCTGGCACTGATAGGGGTCTCCCCCACCCCCCACTGCCCCCCCGAGTCCTCCCCCCACACCCTCCACCCCCCTGCCACCCCCCAGAGGTGGTACGAACCCCCTCCCCACCCCCACCCCGACATGCACATACACGCACCCCGACATGCACACACCCCCAACATGCACATATACACACCCCCTACACACACACATACACAACGGGGACACATACCTGCACACATACATGCCGACATGCGCACCCGCCGAACTACACACATCGCCCATAGGCACAGCAGCACTCCCCGCCCGCATGCACGCACTCACACACCCCCTCTACACACTCACACGCACACCCCCATGCACGCACACATCACACAACACCCCCCCACCCCCTCCCCTCACGGACGATCAACTTACCTTGTGCGTTGGTCCTCCGGGAGGCGACGGGAGCCATAGGGACGTGACCGCCAACAGAAGACCGCCAACAGAAGACCACCACACAGAAATGTGGGTCGTAATTCTGGGGGCGGTGTTCTGCTGGCGTGGCGGTGGAGGTTGACCAGTCTCCACTTTCCCGCCGACCGCCAGTGTGGCTGCTGGCGGTATTCCGGCGGAACGCTCCCAGCGGTCGGAATACGCGCAGCGGCATACCGCCGCGGTCGGCGGTCTTTACCGCGGCGGTAACTCGGCGGTCTTGCGAAAAGACCGCCAAGGTCAGAATGAGGGCCAAGGTCTTGATGATGATGTTGATGGGGCCAGAATGGAATATTACTCAGGTAATAGAAGGTCAAGCAGTGAGTTGGTGTCACTTTCACCACATCCACCCTAGCAAATGTTTTATCCTTTTATGGTGTAAATAAATCACACAGCCCAGGGGAAGAGGGGTAGGGGCTCAATGAATGGATGGGAAAGTGGATTTGGGGAAACGTGTGACAAAGAAAAACACTACACAAAAGAAACCACAATATTCATCCAGGCGCTGAGCAGCACACCATCCTCAATCTGTTGTGGAAGGAAACGATGAAAGTATAAGTATGACACAGTTCAGTTAGATACATTGCAAACAGTTCTTCTGCCCTGGAGAAACCCAAGATAGTATATCTGTAAATGTTAAGTCTTCTAGGTTCGAAAAATACAAATTATGGAGGATTGAAGTTAACCCATCTAATTCTAAAAATTCTCATTGTTAAAAGCAAAATGATTATATATTGCCAAATTGGGCTGTGCATCTCCATTCTTCTTGCAATGTCCGTCACACTTGGGTTTCTGGCTGGACCTGTCTGGTAGGTTAACTGGAGTGTTGAGCTTTCACCAAGTTTTGTCATGCAGGAGAGAAATAGGAGAAGGCCTGTTTATTGATTAACAGTAACTGTATTATAGAGTGAAGGAGAAGGACTAAAGGAATCAAGAAGCAAGAACATAAAGAGGAGTTGCATGTTTGAACAAGCAACACAAATTCAGCAGCATTTCCCAAATCAACCACCTCTTTCCAGTCCACAGAGCTGAGTGAGTACTAGGCCTCAGAGTCTTTGCCATCATCATGGTTTCTCGTTGAAGTCAATAACTCTCTTTCTATCTGTTGAGGTAGTCCCACCCTCAGTCCTTCCAACCTCCTCCTCCTAATATGAGTAAGTCTGTCCCAGTCCTAAACTTAGCGAGGTAGACATGTAGTGCACTGCTTTTGAAGAACAAATAGAGAAACAGAATTGTAGTATTTTGTGTATATTTGTGTTCGGTAACTAAAGTGACTGGTCTGTTCTCAGAGAAACCAGAGAAAAGGAGTTGTCCCGGCAGGTAAATATCACTAAATTTGAAAGGCCAATTACGTTGAGAATAAAATGATCACCCATCAGCCCCCAAGCATTGCAATTCATCGAAATCACATTTACAAATTTGTTGAACTTCATCATTTGATGTCAGCCACCAAATACATCATCAATCATTATTCGCAATCACTCAATATATAACCACTCATTGGTACATTAGTTAGTAGTTACCACTTCCAATCCAAGAACAGTGGTTATTGCAAAATATTATCTCCTCTTTGATGGTAGCAACACATTGGAATTTGGTATTGGCACTGGCAGTCTTTTAATAAAAAATCTTCTAGGGCAACCCTGCTAGGTGATATAAGAAAAGATAGGAAATGTTATGTGATTGAGGCAAGCATTGTTTCCAATGTCCTGAAGGGAATGTGGGTGCTTCATCGCTGCACATGGGTCCAACCTTAATCTGGCCATTTATGTGACAACAAAATGGTGGGGAAGCATAAATCCGACACAAACATAATATTCCACTATTGCAAAGAAAAAAAGAAGTTTAATGATAAAAAATAAAAAATGTATATTGTGGCACAATCATACTCAGTCCGGCAAGTAGCATTCATCCTTAAACTCAGGTGGTTCACCCAGAAGTTGGTTAGCAAATGCACTTGATTCTCACCAATCATTCTCTTCCTCCTGTGGTGTTTCGGGAATGGTGTAATCATGTGGTATAAAATGCTGGTTCATTTTGATCATGGTTAATTTCTCCATGTTTTGAGGTGGGAGACTGGTCCTTCTCACTGTAACAATTGCACCAGCTGCACTGAACACATTTACAGCAGACAGATTGACCACAGGGCAAGCCATATACTTTATTGCCAGCCTGCTGTGCTGTACCCATTGGTGCATCTTCCCATACAAATACACCAATGGGTTTGATCCATACACACCTCTTTTGGGTCATCCTGGAACTCATGAAACATCCTTTGAAGCATCATTGGTGCCACCTCTTGCTGGATCACTTTTGCCTTCATCTCTGCATTGGACTTAAGACCTTCCACTTCAAACCAAGCCAATGCAGAGGTTGGGTCTGATTCTTCTGATGCTGTTGTTGCTGGTCTTCTTGGTGCTAGTGTTGGCAGCTGTGGGGCACGACTGCCCTCTCTCAAGGCATCACCCCAGAACTGCAGAGTAGTAATCTTAGTTCCAGTCTTTCGTCCAGTTCTCTGGCTTGCTCAACAATCTACCTCTCATATTTTTAAACACCCCCTTCAAAAAAAGCAATGTAAGTGGGAAGAATGTTTTTGTGGCGGGGATCAAGTATGGTGGCACTGATGTACTGTTTAGACTAGATAATGTCATTTTGCAGCCTTGAATTACAAATCAAACATTAGCTTAGGTTTGCAACAAAGGCATGTGCTTCTGAGTTTTTGTTCACACCTCCGAGTATGAACCTTTCAGACACCTCCTTTAGCTGCTCCTGTAGCAGATGCAACAATGGGATAGCATGGCCCACTGCACTGTCCTCCTTGCTAACTTCCCTTGAGAAAACCTCAAAAGGGAGGAGCATCTGTGTCAGGCGTTTGACAAGGCCCCATCTGTCCGCATCCATGGTCATAGCTTTCCCAATTGCAATCCCTCCTCTTTGAAGGACGTAGTCATTGATCTAGCTGTAGTGCTCAAACAGAGTTTGCAACACATAATAGGTTGAGTACCAGTGTGTTGGCATCTATTGTATCAGGGCTTTAACTTCTACTCTGTTAGCATGCTGAATAATCCATACCGTCTTCCGAGCTTTAAAAGAATGACTGAAATGAGTGCAGATTCATCTGCAGGCTGTTAGTATGTTGCTGACTATGAGGGTCATTATGAGTCTGGTGGTCTTTTGAGAAGACCGCCGCAGTGGCAGCCCCAATAGACCACGTGTTGATGGTCATCTGACTGCAGTATTAAGAGTTACACAGTGAAATCCACCAAAAAACAACCAATTTTCCAAAACCGCCAGGACATTGGAGGACAGAAAAGAGGTGGTTCCACCACTAGCACCGCCAGCCCGTCAAAAATCCTCCCATCAGATTATGATCCACAAATCATGACAGCGGTTCTTCTATGGTGGAAAACCATTGGCGGAGAGAACCACAGCAGTCTCAACTCACATCACACTGAACACAACACCACATTGGATAGTTTAAATACCCCACACCTGACACACATCTACATACTCGACACGCCAACACACTCCACTATATAACACATCCCTACACAACCCATTATGCTTTGCAAATAGAACACCACTCACAGCCACAGAGGAGGAACAACAATCACAGATTTCTCGATAAATACCTTTC
The DNA here is from genome assembly GCF_031143425.1 of Pleurodeles waltl. NCBI lineage: Eukaryota > Metazoa > Chordata > Amphibia > Caudata > Salamandridae > Pleurodeles > Pleurodeles waltl. Next base: position 499,457,185 of record NC_090440.1, read on the forward strand.
GCACCCATACACATTTCACCATGCATACATCCCACACATGCACAACATACAAAAGACACTATTTACAGTACAGATCTATCACCCACTAACATCACGGCACCTACACCACATCACTAACATTTTTTTCAGCCTTTATCCTTAAACATGACCTCGCCGTCTTTATCCCTACTACTCTGTCCACACAAAAACACCCATGATTCACTAACGATGAGTTGAGGGTCATGGTGGATGAAATTGTCAGGGTAGAGCCACACCTGTTGGGAGGCCCAAGTACAGCAAACATCAATTGGCTGGAAAATGGAGTTGTGGCAAAGAATAGTCAACAGAGTTGATGCGATAGGCATCTATCCACGCACCAGGGAGGACATCAGGAAGACGTGGAACGACCTCCGGAGAAGATGAATTCCATAGCATCCAGGCAATAACTGGCAGTACTGATGACTGGCGGTGGGTTCCCACCTCCTCCCCCTACTTTCACATCATTTTGGGAGGAGAAGGTCTTAGACATACTGCATCCTGAAGGCCTGACAGAAATACCTGGGGAGTGGAGTCTGATAAGTCCCCACAACATTCAGGTCATCCAGTTGTTTTGTCCTGCATACTCCCTCACCACCTTACCCCACGTCAATTAATAAACCAGCCACCACCCCTCAGTCTAAATGTCCTAATTCCCCTCACTGGCATGCCACATGCCCACTAAACCCATCTGGTACCACAGCCCTTGGGAATGGCATATGAAGTACTGAGAACTAATAGCACTACATCTCCCAGATGGCAATATCCCACCATTATGAAAACCTGAACAGTGCACCAACAGTGTTCCTTTTCTTCCACAGGTAACCCTGCCATTGCCACAATGGATAGCATACCAGAGACTGCCACTACCCCCTGGGTGATAGCCCAATGTAAAGGCAACACCCCTGGATGTGTGGGCACTGAGGACAAGGTGGCCATCAAGGACACCTGGTCAGTCAATAACTGTCAGCCTCACCCTGCCCACAGCGACTCCTCCCAGCCCTGTTGCCTCAACATCACAGACAACCATTTGCCCACAAACCTGTGTCCCAAGGAGTGTTTCCTCCATTGTATGCCCCCCCCCACTACAGGTACCTCAGTCTCACCCTGTCACCCCTGACAATGATGGTCCAGCCACCACTGTAAATGGTCACACTGTGCCAGGGACACAGGCACATGGGGGTAGGGTGCGTGGGAGGGATGGTGTGGGCCAGAGGTTGGGGCCTTCAAGGGACAATACTGACTAGGAAACCATCTCCCAAGTCTTGATGGGCCAGGTAGTAACCATGATGGGGGAAGTCCAACAGCTGCAGAGGGACAACCACCAGAAAGGAATGCAGAAGTGGCAGGTACAAAATGCCATCCTGGCTTCCATTGCTGTGGTGCAGGGGGACATTAATACTACCCTGAGTAGGTCTGCCACACAACATCCGGCCTCTTTCATAAGTAATGACTCTTCAGGCCCTTCAACATCTGAGAATGCTAGTGGGGAAGGACATGCCTCAGACACCCCTCTCTCTGTAGCCGAGGAACACCCGCCCCAAATGTGGGCATCCACCCAGACATCCAGAAAGGGCAGATGGCAAGACCAAATCCACTGCCAGGAAGTAAACCTTTCCTGACTAGTTCCCCTTGTGTGCCACAGATTCAGCCTGTTGACTGTTCTGAAACCTAACACCATTTTCCTCTGGTCCAAGGACAATGGACTTATGTTTCCTAATGGTGTAGCAGCTACCCTGATTATTTCAGCCACCACTCTTCGCTTCGTGTATTTTTTGTTTCTCTTCACACAACACATATTGTTTTGCACTCCCCAATAAATAGCACATTAACACGGGTCCTGTGTATGAGTCATTCATCAACCAGGTACAACTGTCATGTATGCCAACTGTAGTGTCAATATCTCCCTCTTCACTGTACGACCTTTCTTATGGACATCACACATGTACTCTATCACGAGGATACTCATTACATTGGGAATGTAACATAGACAGAAGCCAATACAGCTGTATTCTACATCCCCACAAATGTATTCCTAGATTAGCAAACAGCAGATGGAATAGTACTGCTAGTGACTTATGATTGTCAGCATAGGTGCCATACACTACTAACCCACAGGATAGACAAGTTAGGCATATGTCATTCTTACTACAAGCCAGGAGGCATACAGATTGGTCCTTTGTAACACCATTTAAAGCAGGTGATAGATCTGTATGATATGCCTGTCTTCCATGGTGTGCAGGACTAATAGTGGGTGGCACACTGGAGGTTGTGTTCCTCTCCTCATGCCAGGGTAGCTAGGTGGAAAAACAAATAGATTGTGGGTGACTTTTAAAATGGACACATAATGAATATGTTCATATACAAGTCAGACATACCTACTGTCGATGTCAGAGACAACATATGACATCTGAAGTATAGAATCTTACTATGCATCCTATGACACTGCTCTTGGTTCACATTCCCTGAATCCTCTAATGCACTATACATGCATACCTGTTTGTGACTGTCAATGTTTGATAGTCAAACTTAGTGTACATGTGAAACATATTTGTACCGCCTATACTACATTACCAACACACACAGGATGTTGACAATAGGTGTACATTTCCATTTGAACCATTCTACAGCTTACATGCACAATTAGACATCTGGCATGAAGGCAGCACTCACTGATATTTTGTAATATATAGGGAATGGTTAATGAAGCAGATTCCTATACTTTTCCATACATATAATTGCATAAAAACGGCAGCTGCCTGGCCCACTGTACTGGACATGAGGAAGTGAACTCACTCTGCCAGTGGATGTCGTCATGGCGGTAGATGGTTACAACTGTGGGGAACATTTCCATTCAAACACATTGCTGCCTTTGGGCCAACGGTGATGTCTGCCATTGGTGACGGTCCTGTATGTGGTGGACCTGACCACCATTTCCTGCAATATTTCTCACTTGACTCCTGACACTGCTGCCAGCAAGACCTCCACTACCTGAGCTGCTGTGTATTGCCTCTGGGAGCTATCATGCCAAATCCTGCAGGTGATAGGGCCCCAGCCTTCACCCCATAAGAGCTTGAGAAGCCTGATGAGGAGGTCCTATCCCTGTATGAACATCTATATGGTGCACCAGAGGAGAAAGTGAGTCCAAAGGTATACCGATGAGTGAAAGTTGGAGTGTCTGATAGTGTACGTGAAATGTGAATATGAAGATTTCGCAACTCATGTCTGGGTGTATGGAAATGTGTACATGTGCATAGGCATACATACAGCAGTGTCAAATGATAGATAGTGTGTAATGTAACTTCCTTCGTACACAGCATAGATTGCAGCATGGACAACAATGATGGTGTGAGAAATGTTTTTTTTTACACACCCAATGTAAGGACAATCATGTGGCCTGGAAATATGTGTGTAGGTAATACCAGGTACTGAACATGCATGTTGTATGTGGCACTCCACTTCACACATCGGCTGCCTGCAGATGCTAAATTGTGAAGGTGTTTGAATGTAGAGGATTGGAATGTTTGTCTACTTGCTGTTACTGTAGTGTTTTATCCACTTGTGTTGAGCTGGGGCATGCCTGTGTCATCCATTCAGGTCAACGCCCATCGAAAAAAGGGAATCTGGCGTGCCATCGCCAAGCAAATGCAGACCGTAGGGGTCCACAGCTGGCAGAGCATTCACTGTAGGAAGCGGTGGGTGGACCTAAGGTGCTGGGCCCGGAAGACCACTTTCGACCATGAGTTGACCAGTTGTAGCTGACCTCACCTCACCTTCACCACAACAACCATGTTCAGCAATTTTTTTAAGGTGCTCCTCACACAGGATTGCATGATGCTCTTTCATAAGGGTCGCCTGTTCCATAATGTGAGCCAGCTTACCTCAAAGAACACTCGTGTGGCAAATGGAGAATACTGCAATTTTCTCCTCCTGTTTGCTAATTGTCCCAAACTGGGGAGAAGTACTTTCTTACTGGGCCACTGTCAATGCTTGAAGAAGAACTGGAGGTAGGTGGGTGTGTTGATTGCCTCTCTGCAGCACATACATCTACTGAATTAGGAGGCAGGAGCAGATTTCAGCTGGGGCCCTACAAATACGGAAGTTAGTGGTGCTGCCTATGCCACATCCCTCAGAGCAGGTTGAATAGTAATGTCGGACTCCCCTGTGCCAGCTTCCACAATGACTGGCTTGTCATTGTCATGCTCCTCATCATCATCTCCTTCCATGATTCTAAGGCTTTCTGGAACTTTTATTTTCCCTTGCCTCTCCTGGCATCTCCTGTACTCTGCCAGAGTCCACTCCATGCCCCTATCATCGTTATCAAAAGTGGTGTTTAGAGAATATGGTGGAGTAGAAGCCTTCCTTTTTCTTGCTGAAGATCTGGGAGTAATTGATTCTAAAAGATTAGGCTTGCTCGACAGAAAGCTTGACCTCCTGTTCTGCCCCAACTTTGGGAAGATCTACTATTGTTGGCTGTGGCTACTTTCCACTTTGCTGTTTCCTGACGCCACTGGGTAATACTTTGCAAAAAGGACAAATCCAATTCAACGTCACTACTCGTCAACGTGGCCATGGTTGGAGTGGTTGCCTTACTGACAGACATAACCTTGGGCTTAGGTTGGGGTGGTGCTGTAGATGTGGGAGTGCTGCTCCCAGGTTCCTCCTTGGAGGCCTGTGTGGTAGGCACATGTTTCCTGAAAAAGGTTGCAGCCAGCACGCCACTGGTGGAAAGCTGCTTCTTCTCACTGACCACCTTCTTGGGCAAAACTTTCTTTTGGGTCATCTTAAAGCTCTCTGTTGGCAGTGGAACTAAGCTGCACAAGTGGAAGAGATTGCAGGACTGAAATCACTGACCTTCTCTTTGACTGTACTATGGGTGATGTGCAACTAAAAGCAACAAAGCAAGAAAAAAACATAGTTAGTGAGAATGGCATTGTTGCAAGTTGAAATAGTACAGACAAACGTTATACTAGTGTGGTTGATTGCTAAAGTAATGAATACCAATCCAAGCAAAAATTGTAAAGTCAAACCACACCACCACACTATAACATTTCATTTCAAATCAGGCAATATGTCATGCAGATAAATTTCTTTGCTTTAACTCCATCTGTTTTAAAGGAGACACCTGTGGAAGTCAGAGAAAGGTACATAGGTAAATGGAGTAAAATATGAAAAAAACCTATGGCGGCAAGGTGGTCAGGGCTATGGAATAATCATTAAAAAAATAATTATGCTGCTGATGTGTCTGCAGTGCTCCTCAGCCAGGGTGTCCAGGAGGAAATGGACCTAAAGAAACCCAATGCTATAGCACGGCTGTGCATCTACAGTGGAAGGATGGATGGATAAAGGCAAAATGCAGAGTTAAATAAATGGAAAGAATACAAAATGTAAACAATCCAAAACAAATATTTGAAAAATTAAATTGTTTAAAAAAATGTAATTATATAAATGAATATTAAAATTACAAAATGAAAAATAAAAACTTAACAAAGAAAAATAAAAAATAAAATAAGAAAATAAAATAAAAAAATGTAAATAAAACATTTAAATTAAACATTAAAATATAAACTTAAATTAAACAAATGATCAATAAATGCTAATATTTTTATGGAAGGACAAGAAGAAAAAAATGCTGTGAGAAAAGGACAAATGAGACGCAAATGAAAAGAATTGAAAAAAGAGAGGAAATAATATCAGCAATGTTCATCAGAATCATATTCTTTTAGTATACATATACTACAATGTTCCCCAAGCATATCAATTTACTTGCATACTACATTAATCCATGCAAGCCAAATCCAAAGGCACACTGGCTGCATGCGCAAAATGGCCACCAGCCACATGGGAACAAAGAACACATGCAAGTCTGTGGCAAAAGAATACGGGCTGCATGCACAAAAATGCTGCCAACCACATGGGCAAACAACAACGAAAAGAAGCTAAGACAACAAAGAACACCTGCAAGCGTAGGGCAAAGACACACTGGATGGATGCATTAAATGGCTGCTAGCTACATGGTCAAACAACAACAACAAGGAGCAAGAAAACATGGGGAACAAAGAACACATGCAAGCCTATGGCAAAAAAACACTGGCTGGATGCACAAAACGGCCGCCAGCCACTTGGTCAACCAACAAAAAGTGAATATGGATGTGGAACAAAGAACACATGCAAGCCTATGGCAAAGGCGCACTGGCTGCGTGCACAAAATGGCTTCCAACTACATGGTCAAACAATAACAACAAGGAGCAAGGAAGTATGGAGAACAAAGAACACATGCAAGCCTATGGCAAAAAAAAAAAACACTGGCTGGATGCATAAAATGGCCGCCAGCCACATGGTAAAACAACAACAACAAAAACAACAAGGAGCAAATAGGGATGAGGAATAAAGAACACATGCAAGCCTATGGCAAAAAAAAACACTGGCTGAATGCACAAAACAGCTGCCAGCCACATGGTCAAACAACAAGGAGTGAATATGGATGTGGAACAAAGAACACATGCAAGTCTATGGCAAAGGCACACTGGTTGCATGCACAAAATGGCTTCCAACCACATGGTCAAACAATAACAACAAGGAGCAAGGAAGCATGGGGAACAAAGAACACATGCAAGCCTATGACAAAAATAAACCACTGTCTGCATGCACAAAATGGCTTCCAGCCACATGGTTAAACAACAACAAAGAATAAGGAGGAATGGGGAACAAAGAACACATGCAAGCCTATGCAAAGGCACACTGGCTGGGTGCACAAAATGGCTGCCAGCAACATGGTGAAACAACAAGGAGCAAGGAGAACAAAGAACACTCGCAAGCCTATGGCAAAGACACTCCGACTTAAGGCAGAAAATTGCTGCCAGACAGATTGTCAAAAAACAACAACAAGGAGAAAAGAGAACAAAGGATACATGCTAGCCTACTGACACAAAATGACCCCTGGCCACATGGCATGGGGAACAAAGACAAATGGTGGACGATGACAAACACTCAATCACTGGCCATAAGGAGGCATGGTGGTAACACTGAAGGAAACACTGACATTAATTCTGCAATGCAAAACACGAAAATTAACTATGCTATAAAAATTTCACAACGTCATACATCCTCCTATGCCATCAAATGTTACCCCACAATATATACATTTTTTGAAAAAAAAATGAAATGCAAACATTTCAAATCAAATGAGCTCTATTTTGACTTTTGAACAAGTCATTAAAGAATTGTTAATGTAATTCAATGCCATCCCTGCCCTAAAAGAAGTTTTGTAAACATATACCACAAACATTTATTTCATGCACTGATGACTACCAGTACTGGGCCTATTGGCTAGATGGCCCTCTGGAAATCTAGGCCACATAGTAAACTAACATTGCAAATTTTACAAACGTGTAGAAAAGTTACTGAGCTGTGCAACAATTTTCCTTAAAAAAAGATAAATATTCAGTGAAAAGCTAAATAAAAAAAATAACTAGGCCAATACTTAAACTCCACCACCAAAATATTTTAAAATCTAATTAAAGTACAAAGAAATGCCCAAGCAAACAACACCATTATACAATAGTTTTTTAACTTACTTGTGCGATTTCACAAAAAATCAAAGGGCCTCATTATGATTTTGGTGGTCTATTGGGAAGACCGATGCAGTGGCGGCCGTCAAAAGAACCAAGTTGGCAGTCATACGACTGCCGTATTACACCTCAGACTGTGAACACATCCAAAAAACTACCAAATACCAGAAACTGCCAGGACACTGGAGGACAGAAAAGTGGTGGTCACCACCGGCACCACCAGCCCGACAAAATTCCTCTCATCATAATACGATCCACAAATCACAACAGTGGTTCTTCCATGGTTGAAAACCATTGGTAGTGCGAACAGTCTCAACTCACTTCAGTCAGAACACACCACCACATTGAATAGTTTAAACACCCCACACCTGACACACATCTGCACACCTGACACACCTGCTTACTGCACTATAGAACATACCCCTACACATCCCACAATCCTTTGCATCCAGAAGGCCGCTCACATTACCCGATTACCCAAACCCATTCGTTTTTGCCTCTTTACACCATAGGCATTCACTCAGCACTCACTCCACAACAGCACAACCCTCACAATACACACATCACTAGCATATACAATCCACCTAAACCACCACCCACTCACAGCACAGCACATATACCCCACCTTTTAACACTATACTCTTTCACTCACAACACCCCCACACACTGTCTTCACAACCACTACCATGTCCCCACAAAAACAGACACATTTCACAGATGAAGAGTTGAATGTCTTGGTGGATGAAATTGTAAGTGCAGAGCCACAGCTGTTTGGAGCACAGGTCCAACAAGCCTCCATTGCCAGGACAATGGAAATGTGGCGAAGGACAGTCAACAGGGTGAATTATGTAGGCAGTTATCCATGCACAAGGGTCAACACCAGGAAGAAGTGGAACAGTATACGGGGAAAGATAAGTTCCATGGCATCCAGGCTCCAGCTAGCCATGCTAAAGACTGGTGATGGGCCCCCACCTCCTCCCCCTACTTTCACAGCATGGGAAGAGAAGGTCTTGACCATTCTGCATCCTGAGGGACTCACAGGAATATCTGGGGGAGTGGAGTCTGGTAAGTACCCACAACATACATGTCACACTATTGTCTTGTCCTGCATGCACCCTCACCACCAAAATCCACCCCAATCAACTATTCATCCACTACACCACTGTTCCAATAACATAATACCCTTCTCGGGCATACCACTTCTCCACTGCAGTCATCTGGCCCCACAGCCCTTGGAAATGGCATATGCACTAATAGCTAATCATATCACTACAACTCCGAGAATGCAACATCCCATTATTGTGAAAACCTGGAAAGTGCACAAAATATCATGTCATGCATGTTTAACTAATTCATAATGAACACCATCTTGATTGTTCTTGTGTGGAACAGTAAATAGCAATGACAGCAATGCAATAGCTCACTCACACTAGCATCCCATGCAAAACACAGCTATAGCTGAGTGCCCATTCCATTTGGCCACAGATTAAAGATCCTTAGCTAGATATAGACTCACCTGGTTTGGAAAGTTAGCTGCCTGAGTTAATGCACATGCAGTACATCCAGGTACAGGGCAATGTTCCTTACTTACTCACATAATGTGCTCCTACAAGGACAACATTGTGCATCGTACAGCTCTTATTTGTGCTATCTATCCTGCCAGACAGTTCACTGGGTAACAGTAATGTATATAATCAGACAATATCAGATGCCATCAGCAGTACTATCACCACCAACCTACTCTAACAACTCTTCACATTGCTTCTGGAAATCAAGTCACAGAGTTGCATGAGATACTAAGCTATACTGCACAGCAGCTGTTGGTGTCATTGCAGAGGATCATTTGAAGCCACTGTCTACATCTCACGCAACTGCTACAATACAACCATTGTAACCTGAACTCTGTGTCTCACTTCCTCCACAGGTAACATTGCCCCTTACACCATGGAGAGGACCCCAGAGACTGTCACTCCCCCTCTGGATGAAGGCCCCAGTGAGGACAACACCCTTGGATGTCTGGACTCTGATGAAGAATCTGGCCCAACTGGGACCCCTGGTCAGTCCACAACTCTTAGCCTCACCCTGCCCATCTCAACTCCTGCCAACTGCTGCTTCAACATCTCAGGGGACCATTGGCCACCAAACCTGTATCCCAAAGACTGTTTAATCTATTGTGTGCCCCACAGTGCAGGTACCTGAGTCTCACCTTGCCATCCCTGACAATGATGGACCTGCAACCACTGGGACCAGACACACTGTGCCAGGGGCACAAGCACGTCTGGGTAGGGTATGTGGGAGGGAAACTGTGGGCCAGAGAATAGTGCCTCAAAGGGACTCCATTGACCAAGAAACCATCTCCCAAGTCTTTGGAGCCTACCAAAGTTCCCAAGGCATGATGGGCCAAGACATCACCACTGCAGAGGGACCACCAAAAGGAAGTCACAGGGCAGTGGCAGAAACAAAATGCCCACCTGGCTTCAATTGTAGGGAAGCTCAGGGACATGAAACACGCGGAGTAGGTTTTGTACCCAAATCTAGCCCCTTCCACTAGCACTGTTACAACAGCCCCTTTCACATCTGCCGCTGCTGGTGGAGTGGAGTCCCTACCAGCAGGAGCAGATGTCAAGACCAACCCCACTGCCAGGAAGTGACCCTCTCCTGATTTATTCCCATTGTGTGCAACATCTACAACCTGTTGACTATTCTGTCTAAGTCTATTTCCAATGGTATAAGGACACAGGACTTGTGTTTCCAACAGGTGCAGCAGCTACCCTGATGATTTCATCCACCATGACTTCAACCATTACTTTTTTGTTTTAATTTATTCCTATTAGAGTCACACATATTCCTTTAATATGCACAATAAATCACACAGTAGGACAGTTCCTGTTTATGTGTCATTTATCATCCATGTACACTAGTAATGCATGCCAACTGTGGTCTTAAGATGTCTTTCTGTATAGTACACCATTGTTATGGACAGTAAACAGGGACTCCATCAGCAGGACTCAACACAACAGAAATGTGACAGGACAGATACCAAAGAAGTAGAAATGTACGTCTACACAGATTAATAGGTAGATTTGCAAACACCACATAGAGATTGAGTGAGAGTAGCTACTGGATGTTTCCTAAGGTGTCACACAATGCTAAATACGATACAGAACTTAGGGTCATGTTATTTTTCCTACATGGCAGGAGGCACACTCATAGCTCCTCTGTATCACCTGGTAAAGCCTCATCACATACCCATACCAAAGCTTCAAATACACATATCCCATGGTACATATAAAGATGATTACTGAAGTACCCAGTGCTGAAATTGTACACTTACATTGTTCCCATACCTATAGGCTTGTCACTTACCTATGTCAGTCCACAGTGACATGCACATTAGTCTGCAAAGTAGGAACATACAGACAGCTAGGTTCAAGCTATTTCACAAACTACTGAAACTACTGTGATGGGAGAGGCTATGTTCTTATATTTACACATGAGACAGACACCTCTTTATACAAAATACACCATTTGACAATCTCCTGTATCCAACATGTGAATTTTAATGGAAAACAATTTAGCACCCCACTTTCCTGACAGTATAACAATCTGGGTTACACTCCACCCACACAACACAATCATTACCTGGATTCAGTCATGTCCACTTCTCATGTCTGTCAGCAACTCCCATCTGCTTCTGACACTCTCTTTCATCTGCCACAGTAACAGAGCCAAACAGGATCTAGGCTAATCTGTGAGTGAAGGGGAGAGGACATAGCAGAATACATTCCTCAAATCAGAGGGGGTATGTCCACAGGTGTAACTATGCATCTGCTGTTACAATACATTATACAGTAGACCACTCCATCTTGTACACAATACAGACTTTCAGTCTGCATTCTCAAATCACTCATAGCCATTGGTCCCCACCACAGCCCAACAGATGATGCAAGGAAGGAGGTGACATCCTAGCCATCAACTTCTGGTAGCACAGTTACATCACGACAATAGATGAACTACACATACCTATTAGTCAGTTGAAGTACTGATTGATAAGATCTGCCCTACAGTTTCCTGCTTCTTCTTCTTCTAGCTCTTCATCATTTGGCATATCTGCATTTCCACCCACAGATTCTTCTGCCTCCCCCTCATCTGGTATAAATGTACCTGACGTCTCAGGGCAAGGTTGTGGAGCAAGAACAGGCAACTATTATTTGATATACATTGTTGGCACCTAAATCTTACCTTCAGCCCAAAAGTCCACTCAACTACACACATGGGCCTTATTGTAGTGGACTTCCCCTACCTCACTGGTGTCAACAGCCAAGGACGGTTTGGACAGCAAGACTGAGAAAAAATTGCTGAACAACACATACATATATGTGGGACATGCAACATTGTAATTGCAGGAGTTGTAAACACACATTGCAATTCTAACTTACCCACCAGCCAGGCCCTCTCGGTGTAGAGTTGTGTCATTAGCAGTGGGACATCACTGTTCTGCATGATGAAGGAATCATACACTGATCCAGGATATTTGGCAATGAATTGTGAAATGTGTTGGTCTGCCAGACACATCACTTGAATGTTGATGGAGTGGCAGTTTTTTCGGTTACTAAACACCTGATCATTGGCACTGGGGATACCGAAGCTACATGTGTGCCATATATGGCTCCTACCACCTGTAGAATGTATCCAATAGCTTAAAAGTCTGCTTTCACATAGGCCAAATCCTCTCAATGGTGAAACCTGATGTAGCTGTCCAGGTGTTTCAACAATGAACACAGTACATCCCTCAAAACCTACTGAACATCAGCTGTGACATCCTTGCAGTTAAAGCCACTGTATTCTGAAAGCAGTCAGTGGCCAGGAACTGTAGCACTGACAAGACTTGAACGATGGGAGGTATGCTAGAGGGATCCCGATTGGCAGACATCAGATCTGGCTCCAACTGTTTCATAGATCCATGATAGTTTGTCGATTCAGACGATACGTCAGTATGCAATGTCTTTCTTCCATTGTGTGAAGGTCAACTAGTGGACAATACACTGGTGATTGTCTTCCCCTCCTCATGGCAGAATAACTACATGCAAAGAGCAAAAAACATAGTATGTGACATGCAGCATGCACACATCAAGTACAGTTAATCAACTTACTCACTCATAACAGTGGTCGAGGATGCCTACTACTTCACACATAAACAGTACAGCACATATTTATGCTTCTGATTACACCCTCCTTGGTGCACATTCCCTGAGCCAACTATTGGACAATGCTATCCCAATTTATCTGTCACTGTATATGTATGTCAGATCAATTGTTTTCACATGTTTCTCACATATTGTAGGGCATTATCAACATTATTGACAGACATAGGAACCTCACAGTAGTTGTACATTGATATGACCACATGTCCTCTAATAATTCAGCATTTACAGCATACATGCACAAGAAGTCACCTTAACATGAGGGCAGTACGTACAAATGTACTGTACAACATTGGGTATAGTTCATGTCGCAGATTATATAACACTTTCATAAATGAAATGTGCTTTAAAAGGCAGGCCTGATCTACTGTACTGGACATGTGGAAGTGACCTAAGTCCTCTGGTGGAAGTCATCTTGGTGGTAAGCGGTCACAACCGCGGTGTAAATTGCCATTGAAACACATTGTTGCCTTTGGTGGACTTGGGCCAATGGTGATGTCTACCGGCGGTGACGTTCATGTACATTGCTGACGTGACCGCCATCTTCTGCAGCATTGCTCACTTGACTCTTGACACTGCTGCCAGCAAGACCTCCACGACCTGAGCTTCTGTGTACTGCCACTGGGAGCTATCATGCCATGTCCTGCAGGTGAAAGGGCCCAAGCCTTCACCCCAGAAGAGCTTAATAAGCTTGTGGAGGAGGTTCTACTTCTGTATGGGCAGCTATAAGGAGCACCAGAGGAACAGGTGAGTCCAAAGTGTGATAGGTGAGGTGTATGAAGGTGTACCATGAATGTAAACCAGTGAAGGTGTTGATGGATGCTGATGGCATATTGTGAAGGGATGTGAGATGAGAGGATGGGGAATGTTTGCCTACTTGCTGTTCCTGGAGTGTTATATCCACTAATATTGGTATGGTTAATGTGGATGTGACTTTTTCCTTTTGTCTGTGTCAACAATGCAGGTCAATGCCCATCAGAAGAAATTAATTAGGCGTGCCATCGTCAAGTAACTGCGGACCCTGGGGGTCCACAGCCGGCAGAGCACCGAATGTAGGAAGCGGTGGGAGGACCTGAGACGCTGGGCCAAGAAGACTGCAGAGGACCAGCTGGGGATGTCCTCCCAATGAAGGAGGGATGCTCGTCAGACCTTGACCCCCTCATTGCCTATAAACACACAAGGTGTGTGGGGTGGTATGAGAGAGAACAGGTCTCTTATAGCCTGTTCAGAATGCGCTGGTTGAGCGCGTAATCAAAAGATATGTATGAGTGTGATGGGTGGCTGAACCTTTGAGGGAGTTCCCTTTATGGACGAGGTGGTCTCGCACACATTATAGTGTCATGCTTCATCATATGACCACCTAGCCGCTCCCAGGTAAGATGATACTACCTGGGCGGACTCAACCTCGTTGTTAAAAGAACTGAAGAGGGAGTGCTGAGACTTAATTCTACTGGATAATACAAGGGATCCAGATAAAGGTAGTGAATAATAAAATTACCTTACAAATCACCTGTTTTGTTTAAGAACTTTTTAATGTGGGTGTTTGTAGGTAAGAATAAAAACAGGGATGTAGACTCCGTTGAGAATGATGACTCAAGGGGCCTAAACATTCTGGACCAATTTGTTTCTGCCCACACTAAGAGCCAAAAGGTCTGGGGGATTCATCAGGATTGGGGATCCCTACGGATAGAGAGCAAAATTATATGCTCACCAAAAAGATAAGTGCTCAAAGATAACAGGTCTACCTGGGGAATTCAGAGGGTAAGGCCTTGCGGGAAAAGGCGGTTAGCCTCTGGTCTGGGATCTAACAGTGGGGGGTTGCCCCTTATAGTCATACTTACTCCAAAGGCCGCAACCTGTTCGTGCACCTAAGTGGTCCATGTCGCAGCCGCTCGTGTTGCCCGCATTTTGCTGGTGGCTTACCCTAGGGTGGATGGGCTTTTGAACGCAGCAGCCACAAAGGGGTAAGTAGGGAAAGTACCCATGTACTTGCCTCTGCCACTAAAGTGAATAATGTCTAAGTATTGCAGCTGTGACAACGTGTTGAGTGTTACAGGTAAAGTTTCTCCTAGGAAGATATGGTACTACAGTTGCCAATATAGAAACACAGATGAGGCCATTGTATTGTGTTTGTGGACATGTTAAACAATTATGTCAACCATATAGTATGACTGCATATGGAGATACACATGTGACTGTGCCATATGTGTGACTCAACTCAGCCACATATATTTTTTACCTCCTGTGTCATCCTTCCTACCTATTCTCCCCCAGTCCATTCACACAGTGGGTGTTACGTAGCTCAAGGGTGTCTTTCACTGGATCTGCTCAATGTGCAACATTGGGTCTGACAGATTAGTAACAGAGCCAAGTAATCATGTGTCCTGAAATAGTTGGACACTTCATATGAGGCTGGCATCCAAGTCAGGCTTATGTAAAGGGCAACTTAGTACTGTCCCTATAAGGTCTGAGGGGGTGATCCCCTTGTCATGTCATGATTGTACGATGGGCGATGTGTAATTAGATACTACTTTGTTGAATTCTAGTTATTTATTTTACCTTCACATATCATGGAATTACTTTGACATCTGTACAAATTACTTATATCACAATGTCTTTGTTGTAGAGCAGGCAAGTGGCTAGACTGCTTACCCCTCAGCTCATTTGTATTGTCCATATTAGATAGTCCAATGCCATACCTATATGAGTGCTACATATGCCTTATACTGCCTACATCATGTGTCAAATGATACTTTGTGGCTGAATAGATTTTTAAGGCAATTTTTTCCCAGACTTAACTTAGCTGATCTGAGGATGTTTGGCCAGGTATGGTTATGGCTAAGATCATGTCAGCCTGTCTTAACTGTGTTGTAGATGTTCCATGTCACATACACCTGCTGGTGTTGTGAATTGTGTAGTCAGTATTTTACTTTGACTCTAGGTGTATGTGTCATTCATGGGTACAATGGTAATCAGCTGTGTAAGAGTTAAGTCTGTCTGTAGGTAGTGGGAATCACATGTCAGGAGATTTATTAGTGATGTAGGTATTCTGATGTTGTCATGCAGAGGCTTCTATTCGGCAAGTCTGGTAAAATGGAATGAGCCCTTCAAGCACATTGTATGGTGTCCATAGTGTTGTTGTTGTTCCTATGCTCCCTGTGGCAGTCACTGGATGTATCCTGTGTGCTAGCTAGGCCCCAATTGCAGTACATAGAGGAGTTGTGTATGTGACAATGTATCTGATTAGTGGGTGCTGAGATACATGATGTATCTATTACTAGTCATTAGATAGATGTTTCCCTGACATGAAGTGTACGTTTCTGATAACCACTGCATGACAATGCCACATGTACTGTGTTCATCAGACATATTAGTTACTATGTAAGTTATGTACAGAATGGTCAGTTAGGCATGTGAATGGAACGCAAAGTGCTCTGTTGAATGTGAGGTGACTTCCCTTTCATGAAACCTGACTTTTGGTTATCGACTGGGCAGGTGTGTAGTGAGAGTAGGCTTGATATTGTGTTATCAATCAATCAATCAATCAATCATAGTATTTGTAAAGAGCACTACTCACCCGTGAGGGTCTCAAGGCACTGAGTCACCTGCATTTCCCTAGACTGATGTGATGATGGACATTGATGAATTGTATGTGGATATATGTATTGGTTTAGCCAATCCTTCATGTGTATGATACTTTTGAGTAATAGAATAGAGTGGAATGTCAAGGAGTGGTCAGATGGTTGGCTTGTGTTATGGGTGAGACTTTTGTCAGACAGATAAGTTGGAAGTATCTTGTTGTGACATGATGTAGGCTATGAAGGCTTTATAGGTGGGGCTTTCCTAGTAGGAGATAAATAGCTACTGTTATTCACATTGTAATGTTTGTGTGTGTGAAGAATGTGATGACTCCCTCTCTCTGTTTGTGTGCATCAGCATTGGCAGGCAAGGGAGATGGGGCACAGGCTAGTGTGGAAGCTGCCGGCCACAGGACCCAAAGTGCTAAGACCACTAACAGCGAGGGAACCAGTGCCTTGGAGGGAGACAGTGTCCAGTTCCTCAGAATCGTAATCCTCCTCTAGTAGACTCCCTGGTGGTGGGGTCCCATCCTGCACCACCATAGCACCATCTTTGTCCGCTACCCCCGTATCCACACAGATGGCAGCCAGTCACCCTTTGTCTTCTGTGCCCCCCTCCACCTTCCTCTTTTCAATCCCAAACCCCTCTTCCCCAACCCAGCCAAAGCACACAGACAGACAAGCATGCATCCACCTCAACATCCAAGGGTAGCTCAAACAAACACAAGCACCACAAGATACACCACTGGAATGCACACAAGCGACATCCACCTGCAGACACAGCAACAGTCAAAATCTGCACTGACACCCCCACAGCGCCCAGCATCACAGACAGTACACCAGACACACCTGTTGTGTAGCTGTTTTAGTTATAGCTCCATGCACGTTATTTTAACATACTAGGCCTGCCGCTGTGCACTTTAACCTAGATATATTTTATTCGGCTTTGCTTTATTATTGTTACAGTAGCCACTTTTACGGTCTTGTTTTAGTTTCTCTCTATCTGACTGTTTTTGCCTAGGCCTGTACTATGTTCTCGACAAGACATTCTTGCTCACTCTCAGCTTCTTCCAAGGCTGCAGTAAGATAGGTTGCCGGTGAACGTGGTATAAGTTTAGTCTCTGACATTCATAGAAAATACACATCCGTACGTAGGGACATTTTCTCATAACATCAGCTGTTTTATTATAAAAACACTTCCCTGTCCCTTACACGTTACAGGGAGATTCCAGCCAGAGAACCACAACTGTATGCTGATTGTCGAATGCTTTGCTACAGCTATTTTGCAGACTTCGGGCTTTTGCTCAGGTATGGGGGATGATGTCTTTCTAGGGGAACCTGAAGGGCAAAATTAGAGCTTGACACGCTTTGCTCTGTATTAGCTTAGGTAGAAATTAGTCTGTTGACTCTCGTGACAATATGGTAGCATTATTCTATGTTTTACTCTCCTTGTCACAATTTTAATCTTGTCATGCAGTATCATCCTGGTTATTGCAGTCCACGCTTTGCTATCTAAGATGTAGTCGCTTTATTAAAGCATTATTGAAATATATACTTCCTCTGTTTGTCATTGTGTATCTGAGACTAATGTAACTGAGAGAAACAGATGAGACCTGAGTGACCACGGCTTCCCTGAGAAACCAGTTATGTCAGGCGCTCAGCTTCCCAATCATTCCTGCCCTTGGGTAGAGATAAGGCACTGCTAGTTAGCCGGAGCAGAGCCCGGATTGGAGTGATAGGTGTCACCTGTAGTGGGTTAGACTCAGTCTCCCACACCGCAGGCGATTCTGCCACTCGAAATCCAGTCGTCTCATTAGAATAATGAAAGCCTACGCGACAACCCACAGACAGCACAACAGCAGACCCTCAGACATCCACCCAGTCACCACATCCACAGACAACACAACAGACATTCCTACATCCAGGACATCTACCATACCTGAAGTCACCACCCCCACAGACAGTCACCCACCCACCACAGCATCTTCCAGCACCTCCACCCCCTCCTCCCAAGACATATAAATGCCCACACTCACCCACCCAACAGACACCCACCAATCTGAAGCATATGTTGTACAAACATGCACCCAAGACATCCACACCAACACCTCTTTCAAACACTCCCTCTCCCTCCACACCTAAACCCTTTTGCTATGATCGTAAGAAAACTTTCCTTTCTGAGTTTGCCCTTTTCCCTACTCCTCTCCCATCACCTGAATACCACTAAATGTGCTGTGTCCTTCCCTATGTCTGGACCTTCCACTTCCATGACCTCCCCTGCACCCCCTGCAAGTGTCCATGCCCCTCCTATGTCAAGAAGTCCACATCTTCAAAGAGTACCCAACTCTCCCCAAAGCCTAGAACTAACACCCCTCCCAAGCCCAATCCCAAAGGTCCTCTGCCAATTGTAAGCCAAAACCCCCTCTCCAGCCTCCCCTCCTAATCCCTGATGTACCTGTCTGCCTCCTTGATGCTTCTTCCTGTGGAGGTTATATGACAGTCAGGAGTCACGTTGGGGGCACACAAATGTGCAGTATTTGCATATTGCATTTTAATTGTGGACTGGCCTATGGCCTTTGAGTTAAAAAATATTTATGGTTAATATATTTTAACCAGCATGTTCACAGCTTCAATCTTTGTAAAACATTTCTTTGCCTAGTATGTAGTTGCTCCTGGCTGACATAAGTTTTGTGTCTGTAAGTGTGTGTGTGTGTATGGTGCTAGGACAACATGTGTTGTTTAGGCAGTGTGTCAGGTTGTGTGCAGTGCATTTGTCCCCCAGTGTTGGTTGTGTGTTGCATGATGGGCATGTGTATGTTGGGGACCTGTTGTTGTGATGGTATTGAGTGGTGTTTGTGTTGACATGTGTTTGTTGCAGTGTTGTGTGCCTTTATGTGCTTGTACATTGTGCGTGAGTGTGTGTGGTGAATGTCAGATACGTTGTGATATGTGTTTGCGGGGTATGTTGACAGCTGCATTGTATCGTTGTGTGATAGTGTGCGTGCCCTGTTGGTGGTACGT
The DNA here is from genome assembly GCF_031143425.1 of Pleurodeles waltl. Classification (NCBI taxonomy): domain Eukaryota; kingdom Metazoa; phylum Chordata; class Amphibia; order Caudata; family Salamandridae; genus Pleurodeles; species Pleurodeles waltl. The sequence goes on from NC_090440.1 coordinate 499,476,574, forward strand.
TGTGTTGTATGTGTGATTTGTCAATGGGTAGCGTCTATTGTGGGTGCTTGTCAATGCTTTGATGGTTTTGCGGTTGTGGTATTATTGTGTAGTTTGGTGATGCTGTGTGTTGTTGTGTGTGGGTGTGCCGGTGTTGTGTTTCTGGGGGTAGTTGTGTGTTGTTGACGTGTGTGTGTGTGTGTGTGATGGGCGTAGTGTGTGTACACTGTATGTGCAGGTAAGTATGTGGCTTTGTGTGAGTATCAGTGTGAGGTCACGTATGTGTTTCGTCCTCGCCACCCATTCCTGATTGGTAAGTTGTGTGAGCGTACGTACTTGGACATTTTACAACACTGACAGGTAATTGTGTGTACTTACGGTTGCTGTCGTCATCGTCGTCACTGACTCTCCGAAGTTGTTTGGCGAGCAGGATCAGGGGGAAGACGTGTACTTCTGGTTCGATGGTGGCTCCAGGCAAGTATGGCTTCCTGGAGGTGAGTGTCTCCTTTTATACAGTTGGTTTCCGCCTGGGTTTACGTGGTGGTGCAACCACAATGGAAACTTTGGTGGTATTCTGCATCATAATCTGTCCACCAGAAACATGTTTTCCTCCAGCCTTTGTCTGTGGCACCCTGACCACAGTGGAAGTGCCGGTGGTGGTTTGGCTGTATTCCATTGGGAATATCCCGATGGGTATAATTTGGCGGCCTTCCCCGCCAGCCTGTTGGTGGCCCTTAGACCGCCAGGTTCATAATTAGGTCCAAAGTCCTTAAATCCAGAGATATATCCATGAGATAAAGAGAGTGATCCTTCCATCTCGAAATTCAAGGGAAAAGTGACCAGGAGATGGACAAAATACTGAGAGGAGCCTGCTGGACAGGAACAGGAAGTTCGAGTCTCTGGGGCACTTCCTTCCTGTTTGAAAAGAAAGGCTTCTCACACCAAAAAACAACTTGAAGGGTCCATTGGAGAAGAAAATCCAGTCAAAATTTTTTTTTTACTAGATTTAGAAGCATTTCGAGTTGAAAATCTACTCCAGGAATATGTTTGTGCTTGCGAGCGGCATTGTTTTAGCCACTGTCGTGGCTATAAGCAGTGCGAGCGAATGTGGAGTCTCACGTGCGCCCATTAGTGGCCCGAAGGTATTGTGAGGCTCGTGAGCAAGCACTACAGACAAATCTTGTGAGTGTGAACGAACTTGGCTCCCCACTGGAAGGTGGAATTCAGGAACTCCACACTAATCTGCGTAGCACGAAGAGACCCAATTCCAAAAACTCTGACCGGGTGAAGGGCAGTTCTGCGCAAGGGCCTAGATATATTAAGTCTGATGTTAAGAGTGTTTTGTCCACTGCGCTTCCTGTCTCAGGTCTTTCTTTTTTATGGATCAGAACTTTTAGTTTTGAGCAGTAGGTTGAATGAACAAAATTAGCTGTGGCTCCAAAGTCTACCATCAGATCTACTTGTTCCACAACCTTGTTCACAGTTATTTGGGCATTCAGTGTCAAGTAGGGGCCAATGACTGTATTAGCTATTGAATTGGCAAATATATCCTTGCCAGTGTCTAGTACAGGTTCTAACAACATTTGCATGTGTGACAGATTACATAATTGACATAGCGATCCCCTCCACTTATGTTATCATCAAGTTCAGCAGACACATTTCATCAGTGCAACCTTTTCAAGGTTGTGAACTAAGTATTTGTAAGAAGACTAGGAAAATATTGTTTTAATATTGAGTTGGTAGAGAGAGAACGGAAGAGCCCTTACACCTTTAGTGCAGTGCAGGACAAACAAAAGTATGTTGACATGTAAATATCCAATGTGCAGGACAATGTTATTGCATAGGTAATGAGACAGAAAGAATAATCTATAGAGTTGACAAGTTTGTGTGATTTTCAAATCATGCATGAGAAAAGCACTACACTCAGTAAATAGATCTGGGCCTTAAGGACAGATTTATATCTTGGTAGAATGTGTACTCCGTCGCAACGAAGTATATGTACCACTAAGATATTTGTCAAATTTAAAGGAATGCAGACCTTAGATGTAATCCAACTGCCCTGCAGAGTAAGGGTCATTGGAGACTGGCCTGGCATTCCACCCACTTAACTTGAATGGGTGGAATGACAGGTCCACTTTCACCGCCTGTCACCCTAGCGGTAAGGGGCAGCGAAAACTGCGAAATGCTCCCCTCACCATGGGAGAGGACTCTCATGGTTAGGGAAGACTTGCATTGTTAACAAAAAGAACGCTTTGAGAAACAGTTTTGGGATGGTATTTTTGAAGATAAAAAAGAAACCTGTTTGGCATAGAGCTCGGTCCCACAGAACAAGCAGAAAATGTATTGACAGGAACTGGTATGATGACAGTTCCTGCCAATGCTTTATAAATGACTGCCAGCTTGGTGGTCATTAATAAAACAGGCGGGCAGTCCCATTACACTCTGTCACCTTGGCAGAACAACAGGCCCGCCACCATGGTCTAAACCAAGTCTTCAGTCTTCTAAATATAAAAATATTAGACTTCTGAGCCCCCGGGGGACCTGTTTGCATTCAATGTTTTTTTTAAGTTACAGCATCCCATCAGCTGGAAAACTTTTGCTTTCCAAATTTTTCACATTTGAGGTATTTCTGTGTAAGACTTTCTTTACCGTTAACTTTACATTGTGTTACTAGACTACTGATACTTTTTTCCCCAAGTAGTCTGTCAACTAGCTTGTCTCTGCTATCCCCTAAGACATTGGTGTTAGTGCTTATGCTGGATTTTATAAATAGAAGTCCCACATAATAGCCACAATAATGGGAGTGTAAGGTGCCTCGTTTACATACATAATATTACAGAGGTAGCAGTGGTACAGAATAACCGCACATCCCTAAATTACAGTGGCCAATTTTATGTTAGTCAAGGTAAATAGGATTTCAGTCAACAATGCAACAGATTACACCCTTGCTACCAGAAAGTGTAATCAGAGTGTGCAAGGCCAAGGATACTACAAAGGTATAATCATAGTATTTATTTGGAGCACAACACAAAAGTTAAGAATGCATAACGTAAAGGAGAATTTTTCATACAAAATAACAGTATACAGAGTACACTATTTAGAAAATCTACTGCATGCAATAGTGTTATTTATGCTACTAGTGCACATCCAGGATCGGTTATTCAAAATATTTCGTATGGAGAAATGGTACGCGTCGTGCGAAATTGCAGTACCGACGATACTTTCCACACACAGATTCAGTACACACGACAACGCTTCAGGAATAGGGGGCTATGATGAGAAAGGGTTAGCACAGGCAGTTCATCGCATTAACAAGACTCAGAGAAAAGACACATTGATAGTCAAAACACGTGGTAACAACAAGACGGGGAAAGATTTTTTATCCTTCGTGACTCGATACACGGCACATAGCCAGGGTATCTTTAAGATTCTTAAATGTCACTGGCCTTTACTGAATGATGTTCCGGGCCTCAAGGGACATATATCCAACAAACCTAGGATTACTTATCACAGAGGACTTACCCTTAGGGACCATTTATGTCACAGCTATGTCTCGCCTCCTAGTCCCATAATGTGGCTTTCAGAGAAACCTAAGGGTTTCTACACCTGTTATGATTGTAACATCTGTACCTATGGCCGTGATAAGACCCTAGATTTCAGTTATCACAATACGAAGAGATTCACCATCCGCCATTTTATTAATTGTAACACCAAGGGCCATATTTATACTTTTCGACGCACAACTGCGCCAACGCAGTTGTGCGTCAAAAAATTTAACGCCGGCTAACGCCATTCTGAAGCGTCATGCGGGCGCCGTATTTATTCAATGACGTTAGCCGGCGTTAGCCAGCGGAGCTGCCTGGTGTGCGTGAAAAAAAATGACGTACACCAGGCAGCGCCGGCGTAGGGGAATATGGAGCTTGGGCGCCAAAAAATGGGGCAAGTCAGGCTGAGGCAAAATTTTCGCCTCAACCCGATTTGCGCCATTTTTTTTAACTCCCAACCCCCATTGAAATGACTCCTGTCTTAGCAAAGACAGGAGTCATGCCCCCTTGCCCAATGGCCATGCCCAGGGGACTTCTGTCCCTGGGCATGGTCATTGGGCATAGTGGCATGTAGGGGGGCACAAATCAGGACCCCCTATGCCACAAAAAAAAAAAAAATACTTACCTGAACTTACCTTATGTTCCCTGGGATTGGTCCCTCCATCCTTAGGCGTCCCCCTGGGGTGGGCAAGGGTGACAGGGGGGGTCCCTGGGGGCATGGGAGGGCACCTCTGGGCTCCTTCCGAGCCCACAGGACCCTTAACGCCTGCCCTGACCAGGCGCTAAAAAACGACGCAAAAGCGGCTGGACGTCATTTTTTTTTGACCCGCCCACTCCCGGGCGTGATTTTTGCCCGGGAGTGTAAATACGGCGCACATGCCTCGGAGTCATTAATGCAAAGTAGGTGTCCACGTTAAAAAGTGACGCAAACTCCATGGACTTTGGCGCTAGACGCGTCTAACGCCAGAGTATAAATATGGAGTTAGTTTTGCGTCGAATTTGTGTAAAAAAAAAACGATGCAAATCCGGCGCAAACAGAGTATAAATATGCCCCCAAATTTGTTGTGTGTATTTTGGGTTGTGCATGCAATAAGTTTTATGTGGGCAGCACAATACGCCCTTTGAAACACAGAATACAGGAACATCTACGAGCAAGAAGAAAATATGATCCTGCCTATCCACTTGAGATACACATGATATCCGTGCACCCCAATGATCCAATTATCTGGTTCCATGGTATTGAACATGTTCCGTTCCATCCTAGAGGAGGGAATGGAGAAAGGACTCTACGCCAGAAAGAGGCATCCTGGATCTGCCGTCTCCAAGCGGTGGATCTAGGTCACAATAAGGATCACGAGTTTCATTATTTCCTTTAATATATATGTATGGGTTGTATTATCTCTTGTGTTCTCCTATTATTCATTACTGGATGGGGGTGATGCAATTTGATTGTATTTCATTTACATAATGTGTACCTTTTGGATTTATGTGTATTGACTTTGCTGTCTCTGGGAAATGTATTTCATTTTATTTTATCCTATTTTCATTGTACATATTTTGCATTTCAATAGGATGCGTCATCAGGCTGGATTTGTTGTTATATGCGGTGTTCAGAATGTATCCACATTGTACTTTTGCATTTTTCTTTTTCCTTCTTACATATTTTGGTCCAGCTGCATGCCGACTACTTTATCATTGGTCACTCCCTGCTAATCCATTTTTTTCTTATTTTAATTTTATCTCACATGTGAAAATGATTATCATTACTTTCTATGGTTATGGTTTTCAATTTAGGTTCTATCTCTTTTACCATATGTTATTTTAGTTCCACTAACTGTTTATGTGGCATCCAGTCAGTTTCATTTTATTTTATTTTTTCTCATTTTGGCATATTGTGATTGGTGTGGGCTTTTTTCTGTCTTTTCTTATTTTGTCTTATTTCTTACTTCTAGACATTTAGGCGGTCATTCTGTCTCTGCCGCCAGGCGGGAAGCGCCATTTGGCCGCCACGCGGCCAAAATACCGCTTCCCCTATTCGGACATTCCCGCTGGGCCGGCGGGCGCTAAGCAAGTTAGCGCCCGCCAGCCCAACGGGAATGAGGGCCGCAACACAAGAGCCAGCTCCGAATGGAGCCGGCGGTGTTGTGGCGGTGCGACAGGTGCAGTTGCACCCGTCGCGCTTTTCACTGTCTGCTAAGCAGACAGTGAAAAGCTTCATGGGGCCCTGTAAGGGGGCCCCTGCACTGCCCATGCCAGTCTCATGGGCAGTGCAGGGGCCCGACGGCCCCAAGACACCCGTTCCCGCCAGCCTCTTCCTGGCGGTGACAACCGCCAGAAACAGGCTGGCGGGAAGGGGGTCAGAATCCCCATGGCAGCGCTGCTTGCAGCTCTGCCCTGGCGTATTCGCCCAGCCGGGGGAAAACCGGGGGAAAACCGGCGGGAAACCGCGGTCAGAATGGGCTTGGAAGCACCACCAGCCTGTTGGCGGTGCTTCCGTCATTCGCGACCCTGGTGGTCAAAGACCGCCAGGGTCAGAATGACCCCCTTATTCTTTATTGGGTGTTCTTTTTCTCTTTTTTTCATGTTCCTTTTCTCTTTCCTCTTCACTTACATTTAGTGTATTCATTTCTTTTGTTATATTATTTCAATATGGCCGACTTCTGTGGTCCTATCTTTATTTCTATGACAAAAGGGGCTCTTCGTTTTTACACATTCAGCCCCAATATGGCAGCCGTTTGCGTCCTTTTTCAATTTTTAGCATGGGAGGTTATATAGTCATTTCTCTGGCTCCCGGGCGTTTACCTACTACATCTTCTCCCTGAGACTGCTTTCTTAGGCGGCCAGCTTTTTACCTTGACTGGCCGCGTCTAAGGTTCCAGCACTTGTACTTGTTATTTGCGGCGGCCGGCTTATTGGGCTGGCCGCATTACAACACGAGGTGTTTTTCCACACTTCGGCTTGGCGTTTTTCACACTTTTGAGCGACTAAGGAGCGGTGAGTTAGGGATCTATCTAGATTATTTTTTTAAACGCTACTATTCACTCTGTTTGGGCTTTTCAGGTACTGGGTTATTATTTCATTGGGTTTGTTATATATTTACCTGGTCATTTACTTGGTTTATGGGGTGAATTAACAGATTTCTACTACTTTTTCTTGTTTACTTATTATGACTGCGTTTTTTCATTTGGGGAGAACCATTGGGGATTATTGACGTGCTTTTTTTCTTTCATTGTAGTTCTATTGCGTTTGGTTTGACACATTTCCGGATAATATTGTTATTTACTTTTTTGTGTCTTTACTTTATTTGTGATATACCTTCTTAAGGTACTTCTTTTCCTCTTTTCTTGATTTATATTTTTCTTTACTCTCTGGTTGTGTATTCTAGGTCCGTGGGCTTCAACATTTTTGTTGTCATTAACACTGACTGGATACTACTAATGGTATGTTTCTCTACTGCTTTTCACTTTCACACTAGTTTGTTGTATTCACGTTTTTTGGCACTTGGATGACCACTACCCCCCCTCTCACTTTTTGGCATCTCACTTGTTGGAATCTTACTTTGGGAATTCCATTTGTCTCACTATTTTTATGATAATTGAGAGATATATATCTCCATAATTGTACTGACAAGTAACCTTTTTGTTGAATTGTTTATTTCATATAATTCACTTCATAATTCTGTAGTTGCATGTTTTTGTGCACACGTGTTGCACTGGTGTATTATTTTACAATTGGTTGGTACACAGCCCTGCTTACTCTTGATTTATTTTTATGAGGTGTATCCTTTTAATCATTTATATAGCTATATCTCTGTTGTTAGGGATAGTATGGCATATATATGTTTTTTTGGTTATGTTACAGCCCTGAAGAAGCCCTTTTGTAGGGCGAAATGCGTTGGCGGCTGTTTATCCTATATATTCTATCTGTCCAGCGGATTGCAAGACTACGTGGTTACTACACTCCACTTTACGTTTGACTCTTTATTGTATCTCATGTATGGAACTGTGTGGAATTAAAATTCTTTTGGACTTACGATGCAATATTAAAAGGACAAGACCGTTCAGTTGTGCTTCAGAATATTGAATGATTTTTTGTCTTGACATGAAATACATTTTGTGTTGATTGTGGTGCACCACCTTGTTGATTTTCTACGTAAAGGAGAATGTGGTTAAGTAGATCATGCAAGTAATCTTTATTATAGGATACAATAACCATGTTTTATTTGTTCTTTGTTTAATTAATTGTAATTTATAACACATTAGGCATACCTAGTACATTTAAGTTGCAAAAATGTCCTATCAAGTGTCTAACAAAGGTTGTAACTAGATTGTACATGATAACAAACTACATAGTAGTCCCCTTCACTTTTTTTGTAATCTTATACAGGCAACAAGTGTTTCACCAATACTACTTTTTCAAGACTGTGAAACGAGTATTGTTAAGAAGAACAATAAAAGAATGCTTTAGGTGTTAGAGAGAGATGACAAGAGCCCTTACATCTGATTGTACATTTAGGCCCTCATTACAACCCTGGCAGTCGGTATTAAAGCGGCGGTAATACCGCAAACAGTCCGGCGGGAAAACAAATGGAATCACGACCATGGCGGAAACCGCAAACATAGACAGCCACTTTAACACTACGACCGCCACGGCGGTAGCAACAAACACCGCGGTGGTAACCACCAACAGACAGGCGGAAGACAAAGTACTGCACACTGTATTTCAAGACGGATATCCGCCACCTTTTCTTGGGCGGAACCAATGCAAACAAAAACACGGCAGAAACAGTACACAGAAGGGAAAACACTCACCTCTCCACACCCCACGAGAAACCAGGATGCCATGGAGCCCAAATTGCAGATACTGCCGATGCTGGTCTTCCTTCTCTTCTATCAGGAGTACCAAAGATGGCAGCGATGACCACGGTAAGTACTGTACCTACAACACAGGGGAGGGGTGAGGGGAAGAGAAAAGAGTGTGACACACACACGCAACACACAACACCTCCACCACCACCCTCACCCACAACACCATACACACAGATACATGCAGCAACTATACATATACACTCCCCCCACCCCCAGGAAGTACGCAGGGACAAAAGGAAATTATTTTAACAAATGTACTCATGTGAAATCTCATTATCAAAGTTCAAAATCCAGTATATCCAATTATGTACACCAAGTGCACAAGTCTGATTGCACCAATCATTGTCTGTAGACCACTGGGCCCAAAATGCATGGGAGAAGCCCACACTAGATACCTGACTGGAAACTGAGAGAACACTGCAGGGGCATCAGATCGAAATGAAACAGGCACCTCAGGGGGAGGAAGGCAACTCAGCCAGATAAACGCACAACACCACTGATGCACGAGGGGGCTTCATGCCCATTGCTGTATCCTGGGAAGTGCAAAGCCACCGTCTCTCAAGTCTCTCCAGTGGGGGGTTGCCCACTGCATTATCATGGAGAGTGCAAAGCCACAGTCTCTCAAGTCTCTCCAGTCGGTGGGTTGCCAACTGCATTATCCTGGGGAGTGCAAAGCCACAGTCTCTCAAGTGGATAAAAGTCTCCACTGGTTCTGGACGGGGCCTTGTGCCCAGAGTGCTTCAACCTGCCAAGGCCACGGTAGTGGATTTGATACTCCACTGGTTCTGGAGGGGGCCTTGTGCCCAGAGTGCTTCATCCTGCCATGGAGTCAGGTAGTGGATGTTATACTCCACTGGTTCTGGAGGGGGCTTTGTGCCCAGAGTGCTTCATCCTGCCAAGGACTCAGGTAGTGGATGTATTTCTCCACTTGTTCTGGAGGGGGCCTTGTGCCCAGAGTGCTTCACGTCCAGTGTGGCCAGTACAATTCACTCACCTGGGTGTGCGTGGCACAACATTGGCGAGGTACAGGTAGCATGATACGCCATGGAGGCAGCGACATACACCACACTGCTGCTGCTTCGCCTTCCACCTGCAGGTCCCAAGAGTGATGACAGTAATGCTTCATGGAAGCTGCCCAGGATCCTGGGACTCTCCTCCAGCCTTGGACGACTGACCACTGGGGATGGTAGGCATGTCAGCGGTGGTGCCACTGTCCGAGGACGTCACGGGGCCGCTGGCGGTGCTTGCGGCGGTGGCGGCGGTGTTGGCGGCGGGGTCTGTGACAGCGGTGCTGGCAGCGGGGCTGGCGGCGGTGCATGGGTCAGCACCTGCTGAGGGAGAAAGCAGGATGTCTCCTGCAGCCTCGGACGGCTGCTCACCGTGGAAGAGGCTGGGGACTGTCGCAGCAGCTATAGGCGTGCCGGAGGCGGTGCAGGTGGCGGTGCAGCTAGCGATGTTCGCCGCCGTACAGGTTGGCGTGGACGTGGACAAAGGTGTGACACTGTTCCCTCAGTCGGTGCCACCATGCCCTCTCCTGACCTGCCCTTCTGTTTTTGGCCCTTCTCCACCTTTGATGGTGGCGCTGTTGTCTTGCCACTATCTACTTTTGTTTTCACGGAGCCCTTGGTGGCTGGTAGTTTCGGCTTCTCCCTCTGGGATGTGGGCACCTTTTTCACCTTGGCAGGTGGTGGAATGTCCTTGCCCACGCTACGTGCCACACTGGCAGCCCTGATGGGTGGTTCACTCCATGACCCCGCAGTTGCTGGCACCACCGTGCCTGGGGATGTGGTGGCTGAGGTGCTGGGCTGGGACCTGAAAAGCCTGGCACTAGGTGAAAGACGGGGGGAGGTGTAGGGAAGAGGTCAGTGTTAGCCAGGAAAAGTTTTTTAGACACAGTGGGACGGGTAGATGGAGGGAGTTTGGGAGTGGAGGAAGAGGTAGTGGTTGTAGGAGGTGTACGTCTGCTGAATTTGGGTGAAGGTGCATGGGCTGGAGGCTGTTGTGAGCTGGATGGCTATTAGGTGGGTTTGTGCCTGCGTTTGTGTACTTTGGGAGGAGGGCTCACTGTCACACTGGTAGAGGACACTGGGGATGTGTGAATGGTAGTGGGGGTGGTGATTGCACGTGAGTGGTGTGTGGTGATGGGCGTGCTGGTGATGGAGGTAGTGGCTGAGGATGTAGTGCATGCAGGTGTGAGTGGAGACGTGACTGGGAGGGAGGAGGGAGACGTGGAGGAGGGGGACACAGTGGAGGAAGTGGATGTTGGTATGTGTGCATGGGTATGGTGCCTGTGGGATGTGTGGTGCTTATGTTTGCCTGAGCCACTCTTGTGTGTTGATGTGTGTGCAGGCTGGTCTGATGGTGTTCTTGGTATAGGCTGAGGTACAGGGGATTGGGTCTGGGTGGAGGATGTTGGAGGGGGAGGCTGGACACAGGGACAATGGTTACCATCAGTGCTGAGGCCAGAGCCTGAAATGCTCTCTGTTGCGCCGCCTGGCCACAATGAATGCCCTCCAGGTATGGATTTGTTTGTTGCAAATGCCTCTCAACACCCTGGATGGCATTCACAATGGTAGACTGCCAAACAGTGAGGGATTTCAGGAGGTCAATAGCCTCCTCACTGAGGACAGCAGGGCTGACTGGGGCAGGGCCTGAGGTGCCTGGGGCGAAGGAGATGCCCACCCTCCTGGGTGAGCGGGCACGGGACACACGCTGAGGGGCTGCTGGGAGGGCGGTGCTGGTAGGGGGGTGGCGGCTGTACCTGTTGATGCGGTGGGCACAGAGGTGCCCGCCACCGCAAGGGAGCTCCCATCAGAAGAGGAGTCGCTGGTCTCTGCTCCTGTCCCTGTTGTGGAGCTCCCATCGCCCTCCGTCCCACTGGTGGCTTCAAACTCCATTGCTTCACCCTCCAGGGCCAAGTGAGATGCAGCTCCCTCCTGCTCCGGTGCCAATGCTTCTCCGCCTGATGATGCTATGGCACACAAGAACAGGGAGACCACAAAAAGTGGGGGGAGAGAGAAGAAAGACATGTTCAGTGCATGCAACACCACTGCCATTGGCGGACACAACAGACAGTGAGCAGCCCACCGCACTATGCCATGCACTTACAGTTCCTAGATTTTTCACATGACCATGGGGTACGAGGCCTAGGCATGCTCACAGTGTACTCACCTGTTTGTCTGGAGGTCCGTACAGTTGCGTGTACTGGGGAGGACCCCATCCACTAGTTTCTCCAACTCCTTCGAAGTGAAGGCAGGGGCCCTTTCCCCAGACACTCGAGCCATCGTCGCTTCCAATATGAGGTCACAGCAGCACTTGCAGTGCTGTTGAAGGTCAGGGATCAAGTGAGTGACCAGACAGAAAATGGCAGTCATGGCCGCGGTGGTGCGTACCGTCACCTCCGGCGTACATGATCATTGGCCTCTGGGACCCATAGGGCCCAATGTTATCCAATGCTGAATTGCGCTGTGGTCTTCGACCGCCCACCACAACGGTGTAGAACACCAGCGCAATTACCTCATATCCTCTTGTCCCACCTTACAGGTCAGGCAGCCACCATTTCAGAGGGCCACACGGCATTAATAATAACTCCGTCACACCTATCTAGGCCTGGAATACACACAGTTACAGGCACATCGCGGATTAATACATTTTCAGCAAATAACAATTTGTGATACCTAAGTGTTGGCTGACTCTCTGCTCGCTGTTCTCCTCCATAGGGCACGTCTGCTGGGGCAGGTGATGAGATGGCGGCATCCTCCGGTGTACAGACCCCTGGTGGACCTGTCGACAATGGAAGAGAGACACACCATAGTCACATACAGACTTGATCGAGCAACAATCAAGGAACTGTGTGCCCAGTTGGTGCTAGACCTGATGTTAGCTATCCGCCATCCCACACGGATACCCACTCTAGTGCAGGTCCTGTCAGTACTCCATTTCCTGGCTATTGGTTCCTTTCAAACAACAGTGGCCATTGCATCAGGGATGTCCCAGCCAATGTTCTCTAACGTGTTGTCCAGAGTATTGTCTGCCCTGCTGAAACACATGCGCAGCTACATCGTGTTCCCTCTGGTGGAGGATTTGCCCACAATGAAAGGTGACTTCTATGCCCTGGGCCATATCCCCAACATCATTGGTGCCATTGATGGTACACATGTGGCATCAGTACCCCCACGCAGGAGTGAACATGTGTACAGAAACCAGAAGAGCTACCATTCAATGAATGTGCAGATGGTTTGTTTGGCAGACCAGTACATCTCCCATGTGAAGGCCAAGTTTCCTGACTCAGTGCATGACGCTTACATTTTGAGGAATAGCAGCATTCCTTCTGTGATGGGGCAACTCCAGAGGCACAGTGTGTGGCTAATAGGTGAGGCCCAGGACCCAATACAGTGTGAATAGGTGTCTGGGTATGTGTAGGAGGCTGGACTGGCTTGTAGTGAGTACCAAGGGGTACTTACACCTTGCACCAGGCCCAGGTATCCCTTATTAGTGTATAGAGGTGTCTAGCAGCTTAGGCTGATAGAAAAGGTAGCTTAGCAGAGCAGCTTAGGCTGAACTAGGAGACGAGTGAAGCTCCTACAGTACCACTAGTGTCATATGCACAATATCATAAGAAAACACAATACACAGATATACTAAAAATAAAGGTACTTTATTTTTATGACAATATGCCAAAGTATCTCAGTGAGTACCCTCAGTATGAGGATAGCAAATATACACAAGATATATGTACACAATACCAAAATATGCAGTAATAGCAATAGAAAACAGTGCAAACAATGTATAGTCACAATAGAATGCAATGGGGGCACATAGGGATAGGGGCAACACAAACCATATACTCTACAAGTGGAATGCGAACCACGAATGGACCCCAAACCTATGTGACCTCGTAGAGGGTCGCTCGGACTGTATGAAAACAGTGAGGGTTAGAAAAATAGCCCACCCCAGGACCCTGAAAAGTGGGTGCAAAGTGCACCTAAGTTCCCCCAAGATCACAGAAGTCGTGATAGGGGAATTCTGCAGGAAAGACCAACACCAGCAATGCAACAACGATGGATTTCCAGACGAGGGTACCTGTGGAACAAGGGGACCAAGTCCAAAAGTCACGATCAAGTCGGGAGTGGGCAGATGCCCAGGAAATGCCAGCTGTGGATGCAAAGAAGCTGCCAACAGATGGTAGAAGCTGAGGATTCTGCATGAACGACAAGGGCTAGAAACTTCCCCTTTAGAGGATGGATGTCCCACGTGGTGAAGAGTCGTGCAGAAGTGTTTTCCCGCAGAAAAACCGCAAACAAGCCTTGCTAGCTGCAAAGCTCATGGTTAGGGTTTTTGGATGCTGCTGTGGCCCAGGAGGGACCAGGATGTCACCAATTGCGTGAGGGGACAGAGGGAGCGTCCAGCAAGAGAGGGAGCCCACTCAGAAGCAAGCAGCACCCGCAGAAGTGCAGGAACAGGCACTACAAAGTGGAGTGAATCGGTGCTCACCCGAAGTTGCACAAGAGAGTCCCACGCCGCCGGAGGACAACTCAGGAGGTCGTGCAATGCAGGTTAGAGTGCCGGGGACCAAGGCTTGGCTGTGCACGAAGGAAATCCTCGGTGAGTTCACAGGAGCCGGAGTAGCTGCAAAACATGCAGTTCCAAGCAATGCAGTCTGGCGTGGGGAGGCAAGGACTTACCTCCACCAAACTTGGACTGAAGAGTCACTGTACTGTGGGAGTCACTTGGACAGAGTTGCTGAGTTCAAGGGACCTCGCTCGTTGTGCTGAGAGGAGACCCAGAGGACCGGTGATGCAGTTCTTTGGTGCCTGCGGTTGCAGGGGGAAGATTCCGTCGACCCACGAGAGATTTCTTCAGAGCTTCTGTGCAGAGAGGAGGCAGACTACCCCCACAGCATGCACCACCAGGAAAACAGTCGAGAAGGCGGCAGGATCAGCGTTACAGTGTCGCAGTAGTCGTCTTTGCTACTTTGTTGCAGTTTTGCAGGCTTCCAGCGCGGTCAGCAGTCGATTCCTTGGCAGAAGGTGAAGAGAGAGATGCAGAGGAACTCTGATGAGCTCTTGCATTCGTTATCTAAGGAATTCCCCAAAGCAGAGACCCTAAATAGCCAGAAAAGGAGGTTTGGCTACTTAGGAGAGAGTATAGGCTAGCCACACCTGAAGGAGCCTAACAGAAGGAGTCTCTGACGTCACCTGCTGGCACTGGCCACTCAGAGCAGTCCAGTGTGCCAGCAGCACCTCTGTTTCCAAGATGGCAGAGGTCTGGAGCACACTGGAGGAGCTTTGGGCACCTCCCAGGGGAGGTGCAGGTCAGGGGAGTGGTCACTCCCCTTTCCTTTGTCCAGTTTCGCGCCAGAGCAGGGCTGAGGGATCCCTGAACCGGTGCAGACTGGCTTATGCAGAGATGGGCACCATCTGTGCCCATCAAAGCATTTCCAGAGGCTGGGGGAGGCTACTCCTCCCCAGCCCTGACACCTTATTCCAAAGGGGGAGGGTGTAACACCCTCTCTCTGAGGAAGTCCTTTGTTCTGCCTTCCTGGGCTAAGCCTGGCTGGACCCCAGGAGGGCAGAAATCTGTCTGAGGGGTTGGCAGCAGCAGCAGCTGTAGTGAAACCCCGGGAAAGGCAGTTTGGCAGTACCCGGGTCTGTGCTAGAGACCCGGGGAATCATGGGATTGTCCCCCCAATACCAGGATGGCATTGGTGGGGCAATTCCATGATCTTAGACATGTTACATGGCCATATTCGGGGTTACCATTGTGAAGCTACACATAGGTAGTGACCTATATGTAGTGCACGCGTGTAATGGTGTCCCCGCACTCACAAAGTCCGGGGAATTGGCCCTGAACAATGTGGGGGCACCTTGGCTAGTGCCAGGGTGCCCACACACTAAGTAACTTAGCACCCAACCTTTACCAGGTAAAGGTTAGACATAGAGGTGACTTATAAGTTACTTAAGTGTAGTGTAAAATGGCTGTGAAATAACGTGGACGTTATTTCACTCAGGCTGCAGTGGCAGGCCTGTGTAAGAATTGTCAGAGCTCCCTATGGGTGGCAAAAGAAATGCTGCAGCCCATAGGGATCTCCTGGAACCCCAATACCCTGGGTACCTCAGTACCATATACTAGGGAATTATAAGGGTGTTCCAGTATGCCAATGTAAATTGGTAAAATTGGTCACTAGCCTGTTAGTGACAATTTGGAAAGAAATGAGAGAGCATAACCACTGAGGTTCTGATTAGCAGAGCCTCAGTGAGACAGTTAGTCATAACACAGGTAACACATACAGGGCACACTTATGAGCACTGTGGCCTTGGCTGGCATGGTCCCAGTGACACATACAACTAAAACAACATATATACAGTGAAATATGGGGGTAACATGCCAGGCAAGATGGTACTTTCCTACACAACCCCCCCCAAACGAAGGACAATAAGACTAGCCATGACCTGATGAGTCTTCATTGTCTAAGTGGAAATGTCTGGAGAGTCCATCTGCATTGGAGTGGGCACTCCCAGGTCTATGTTCCACTGTATAATCCATTCCCTGTAGGGATATGGACCACCTCAATAATTTAGGGTTTTCACCTTTCATTTGTTTTAGCCAAAGTAGAGGTTTGTGGTCTGTCTGAACAATGAAGTGAGTGCCAAACAGGTATTGCCTCAACTTCTTCAGTGCCCAGACCACAGCAAAGGCCTCCCTCTCTATGGCAGACCAACGCTTTTCTCTAGGTGTCAACCTCCTGCTGATAAAAGCAACAGGTTGATCCTGGCCCTCAGAATTAAGTTGTGATAAGACTGCCCCTACCCCTAATTCAGATGCATCAGTTTGGACAATGAATTTTTTGGAGTAACAGGGGCTTTTCAGGACAGGTGCAGAGCACATGGCCTGCTTCAGCTCCTCAAAAGCTTTCTGACAGCTAGCTGTCCACAATACCTTTTTAGGCATTTTTTTAGATGTGAGCTCATTAAAAGGGGCTGCAATGGAGCCTAGTTCTTTATGACCCTCCTGTAATACCCAGTGAGGCCTAAAAAGGCTCTCACCTGGGTCTGAGTTGTAGGGGGAACCCAATCTATAATAGTTTGGATTTTCCCCTGAAGTGGTGCAATTTGTTCTCCACCTACCAGGTGTCCCAGATAAACCACTTTCCCCTGCCCTATCTGGCACTTTGAAGCCTTGATAGTGAGGCCTGCCTTTTGCAGGGCCTCCAAAACTTTCCATAGGTGGACCAGGTGATCATCCCAGCTGGAGCTAAAGACAGCAATATCATCTAGATATGCTGCACTAAAAGCTTCCAGCCCTTGCAGGACTGTATTCACCAACCTCTGAAAAGTGGCAGGTGCATTTTTCAATCCAAAAGGCATTACTGTGAATTGGTAATGGCCTCCAATGGTTGAAAATTCAGTTTTTGCTTTTGCATCTTCTGATAACTTGATCTGCCAATACCCTGCAGTCAAATCAAAAGTGCTTAGATACTTGGCAGATGCCAGTGTATCTATTAGCTCATCTGCCCTGGGTATAGGGTGAGCATCAGTTTTGGTTACCTGGTTGAGACCTCTATAGTCTACACAAAACCGCATTTCCTTCTTTCCATCCTTGGAATGAGGTTTTGGTACAAGTACCACAGGAGAGGCCCATGGACTTTCAGAGTGCTCAACCACTCCCAGTTCAAGCATTTTCTGTACTTCTTGCTTTATGCAGTCTCTGACATGGTCAGGCTGCCTATAGATCTTACTTTTGACAGGCAAGCTGTCTCCAGTATCTATAGTGTGCTCACACCAAGAAGTGGTGCCTGGCACAGTAGAGAAGAGTTCAGAAAACTGACCCAGGAGATTTATGCAGTGGTCTTTCTGCTCAGCAGTAAGACAATCTGCCAAAACTACACCTTCCACTAGATCATCTTGTTATGTGGAAGAGAAGAGATCAGGGAGAGGGTCACTCTCTTCTTCCTGTCCCTCATCTGTTGCCATGAGCAGGGTGAGATCAGCCCTGTCATAGTAGGGTTTCAGGCGATTGACCCTAAGGGGACTCCTGGCAGTGCCTAAGTCAACTAAGTAGGTGACTTCTCCCTTCTTTTCAACAATTATGTGGGGTCCACTCCATTTGTCTTGGAGTGCTCTTGGGGCCACAGGCTCCAAGACCCACACTTTCTGCCCTGGTTGGTACTGAACCAAAACAGCCTTCTGGTCATGCCATTGCTTTTGTAGCTCTTGGCTGGCCTGAAGGTTTTTACTGGCCTTTTTCATGTACTCAGCCATCCTAGATCTTAGGCCAAGTACATAGTCCACTATGTCTTGCTTTGGAGCTTTTAAAGGTTGTTCCCAACCCTCCTTAACAAGTGTTAGAGGACCTCTCACATGGTGTCCAAATAGGAGTTCACAGGGGCTGAAGCCCACTCCTTTTTGGGGTACCTCCCTGTAAGCAAAAAGGAGGCAAGTTAACAGGATATCCCATCTCCTGCGGAGTTTTTCAGGGAGTCCCATAATCATGCCTTTGAGAGTTTTGTTAAATCTCTCCACCAGTCCATTTGTTTGTGGATGATAGGGTGTGGTGAACATGTATGTCACACCACATTCCTTCCACATGGCCTTTAAGTAAGCAGACATGAAATTGCTTCCCCTGTCTGATACCACCTCTTTTGGGAAGCCCACCCTGGAAAAGATTCCCAGGAGGGCCTTTGCCACTGCAGGAGCTGTAGTGGTCCTTAGAGGAATTGCTTCAGGATATCTGGTGGCATGGTCCACTACCACCAAGATAAACCTATTGCCTGAAGCAGTAGGAGGGTCAAGGGGGCCAACTATGTCAACCCCTACCCTTTCAAAGGGAACCCCAACCACAGGCAGTGGGATAAGGGGTGCCTTTGGGGTGCCACCTGTCTTGCCACTGGCTTGACAGGTTTCACAGGACCTACACAATTCCTTTGTGTCCTCTGACATTCTAGGCCAATGAAACAAGGGAACAAGCCTGTCCCAAGTTTTCATTTGCTCCAAATGTCCAGCTAAGGGAATGTCGTGGGCTAGAGTTAGGAGGAACTTTCTGTACTCCTGAGGAATCACCAATCTCCTGGCAGCTCCAGGTTTTGGATCCCTTGCTTCAGTGTACAAGAGGTTGTCCTCCCAGTAAACTCTGTGAGAGTCACTGACATCCCCATTTGCTTGTTTGACAGCTTGCTGCCTTAGACCCTCTAGTGTGGGACAGGTATGCTGTGCCACACTCAGCTCTTCCCTGGCAGGCCCCCCTTCACCCAAAAGCTCAGCAGTGTCTGCTTCCAGCTCCTCTGGTGTAGGTTCTGCACAGGGTGGAAATTCTTCTTCCTCAGAAGTTGATTCCACTGTAGAGGGAGGGATAGTAGGTAGTGATTTACTTCTACTAGCCCTAGCTTTAGGGAGCACTTGGTCCATTCTTCCAGGATCCAAGTCACCCTGTCCTTTTTGCTTTTTGGCCTGAGCCCTGGTTAAAGCAAAAATATGCCCTGGAATGCCCAGCATTGCTGCATGAGCCTCCAACTCCACATCTGACCAAGCTGATGTCTCTAAATCATTTCCTAGTAGACAGTCTACAGGTAAGTCTGAGGCAACCACAACTTTCTTTGGACCAGTAACCCCCCCCCCAGTTGAGATTTACAACAGCCATGGGGTGGCTAAGTGTGTTGTTATGAGCATCGGTTACTTGGTACTGGTGACCAAGTAGGTGTTGTTCAGGGTGGACCAGTTTCTCTATTACCATGGTAACACTGGCACCTGTGTCTCTGTAGGCCTGAACCTCAACACCATTTATCAGGGGTAGTTGCTTGTACTTATCCATGTTAAGGGGACAAGCAAACAAGGTGGCTAAATCAATAGCCCCCTCAGAGACTAACATAGCCTCTGTGGTCTCCCTAACAAGACCAACCCCAACTAAATTACCAAAAGTGAGCCCAGCTACTCCCTTGGATTGGCTATTAGTAGGTTTGCTCCCACCACCACTGCTATTACTAGGGGCACTAGGTGTAGCAGCAGGGGTTGTAGTGGTAGGAGGCTTGGTGCTTTTCTTTGGACAACTGGGATCTGTTGTCCAATGGCCTTTTATTTTACATAAATAGCACCATGGTTTCTTTTCTTTGTTTTGATTTGAAGAGGATTTGGGCCCACCACCCCCACTAGAGTGTTTTTGTGGGCCTGATGAAGACTCATTTTTAGATTTGTCCCCACCCTTGTCAGAAGACTTACCATCCTTCTTCTTGCCATCTTTGTCACCCCCTGTATGAACTTTTATGTTCACCCTTGTTCTGACCCATTTGTCTGCCTTCTTTCCCAATTCTTGGGGAGAGGTCAGATCAGAGTCCACCAGGTACTGGTGTAACAAATCAGACACACAATTAATAAGAATATGCTCTCTCAGGATTAAGTTATACAGGCTTTCATAGTCAGCAACTTTACTGCCATGTAACCACCCCTCCAAGGCCTTCACTGAATGGTCAACAAAGTCTACCCAGTCTTGTGAAGACTCCTTTTTGGTTTCTCTGAACTTCATCCTGTACTGTTCGGTGGTTAAGCCATAACCATCTAGGAGTGCCTTAAGAACTTTGAAATCATTGGCCTCACTTTCTTTTACAGTAAGGAGCCTATCCCTACCCTTTCCACTGAAAGATAGCCATAGGATAGCAGCCCACTGCCTTTGAGGGACATCCTGTACAACACAGACCCTCTCAAGTGCAGCAAACCACTTGTTAATGTCATCCCCCTCCTTGTAAGGGGGAACTATCTTGTGCAGATTCCTAAAATCATGCTCTTTTGCAGGATGACTATTTGGAATACTGCTGCTGCAACCATGGGTTTCTAAACCCAATTTCTGTCTTTCTCTTTCTATTTCCAAGGACTGCCTATCTAAATCCAGCTGTTGCTTCTTGAGCTTCAGCCTGGATTGTTCCACTCTCAATCTATTGAGCTCCCTTTCTAACACTCTGTCATTAGGGTGGGTGGGTAGGGCATGTCTTGAAACAGAAGAATGGTGAGAATGAACAGAAGGAGACCTGGCCCTAACCGATGTCACACTAACATTCTGGCCTACAGAAGTGATACTTCTACTGTGATGAGAAACAACACTATTACTGTGATGTGAGACAACACTCTTACTGTGATGTGAATTCACATCAGTACCAGCTATGCTAGGTGGCTTGCTAAGGGGCAGGTTGGAAAGATTCCCTCCCATCTCTTTTGCTAGGGGTGCCCCAGAATCAGAGTGGGAACCATCAGCTAATTTCTCACCAGAAGTACCAACAAAAGTCTTGTCTTGTTCAACTAGCATGTTAACTAATAGTTCTCTAGAGGGATTCTTCCCTACCCCTAAGCCTCTTTCTACACAGAGACTCCTTGCTGCCTTCCAGCTAAGGTGACCATAAGCAGTCTTGGACAGATCAACAGTTTGGCCTGTGCCAGACATTATAGAAAGTGTTTAAGAAATAGAAAAAAGAAAAAGTTTTTTTAGAACTTTTTAAAGAACAGAAAAAAAAACTTTTAAAACTTTTTAAGAACTTTTTGAAAGTTTTAGAGGTACTTTTCAGCACTTTGAAAAGAAGTGAGAGAAGAAAAGCAAAACTTTTTGGTTAGGTGTACATACAGTGAACTTGATTTGTATATTTTTCTCTTATGAAAAGTACAATGACAAAGTGGTAAGTAGTTGCAAAGTACTTATCCCACCGCTGCACAACCAATGTAGGAGGCTGGACTGGCTTGTAGTGAGTACCAAGGAGTACTTACACCTTGCAGCAGGCCCAGGTATCCCTTATTAGTGTTTAGGGGTGTCTAGCAGGTTAGGCTGATAGAAAAGGTAGCTTAGCAGAGCAGCTTAGGCTGAACTAGGAGACAAGAGAAGCTCCTACAGTACCACTAGTGTCATATGCACAATATCATAAGAAAACTCAATACACATATATACTAAAAATAAAGGTACTTTATTTTTATGACAATATGCCAAAGTATCTCAGTGAGTACCCTCAGTATGAGGATAGCACATATACACAAGATATATGTACACAATACCAAAATATGCAGTAATAGCAATAGAAAACAGTGCAAACAATGTATAGTCACAATAGAATGCAATGGGGGCACATAGGGATAGGGGCAACACAAACCATATACTGTAGAAGTGGAATGCGAACCACGAATGGACCCCAAACCTATGTGACCTCGTAGAGGGTCTCTGGGACTGTAAGAAAACAGTGAGGGTTAGAAAAATAGCCCACCCCAGGACCCTGAAAAGTGGGTGCAAAGTGCACCTAAGTTCCCCAAAGAGCACAGAAGTCGTGATAGGGGAATTCTGCAGGAAAGACCAACACCAGCAATGCAACAACGATGGATTTCCAGACAAGGGTATCTGTGGAACAAGGGGACCAAGTCCAAAAGTCACGATCAAGTCGGGAGTGGGCAGATGCCCAGGAAATGCCAGCTGTGGATGCAAAGAAGCTGCCAACGGATGGTAGAAGCTGAGGATTCTGCATGAACGACAAGGGCTAGAAACTTCCCCTTTGGAGGATGGATGTCCCACGTCGTGAAGAGCCGTGCAGAAGTGTTTTCCCGCAGAAAGACCGCAAACAAGCCTTGCTAGCTGCAAAGCTCGCTGTTAGGGTTTTTGGATGCTGCTGTGGCCCAGGAGGGACCAGGATGTCACCAATTGCGTGAGGGGACAGAGGGGGCATCCAGCAAGAGAAGGAGCCCACTCAGAAGCAAGCAGCATCCACAGAAGTGCTGGAACAGGCACTACAAAGTGGAGTGAATCGGTGCTCACCCGAAGTTGCACAAGAGAGTCCCACGCCGCCGGAGGACAACTCAGGAGGTCGTGCAATGCAGGTTAGAGTGCCAGGGACCCAGGCTTGGCTGTGCACGAAGGAAATCCTCGGTGAGTGCACAAGAGCCGGAGTAGCTGCAAAACACGCTGTTCCCAGCAATGCAGTCTGGCGTGGGGAGGCAAGGACTTACCTCCACCAAACTTGGACTGAAGAGTCACTGGACTGTGGGAGTCACTTGGACAGAGTTGCTGAGTTCAAGGGACCTCGCTCGTTGTGCTGAGAGGAGACCCAGAGGACCGGTGATGGAGTTCTTTGGTGCCTGCGGTTGCAGGGGGAAGATTCCGTCGACCCACTGGAGATTTCTTCAGAGCTTCTAGTGCAGAGAGGAGGCAGACTACCCCCACAGCATGCACCACCAGGAAAACAGTCGAGAAGGCGGCAGGATCAGCGTTACAGTGTCGCAGTAGTCGTCTTTGCTACTTTGTTGCAGTTTTGCAGGCTTCCAGCGCGGTCAGCAGTCGATTCCTTGGCAGAAGGTGAAGAGAGAGATGCAGAGGAACTCTGATGAGCTCTTGCATTCGTTATCTAAGGAATTCCCCAAAGCAGAGACCTTAAATAGCCAGAAAAGGAGGTTTGGCTACTTAGGAGAGAGGATAGGCTAGCAACACCTGAAGGAGCCTATCAGAAGGAGTCTCTGACGTCACCTGCTGGCCCTGGCCACTCAGAGCAGTCCAGGGTGCCAGCAGCACCTCTGTTTCCAAGATGGCAGAGGTCTGGAGCACACTGGAGGAGCTCTGGGCACCTCCCAGGGGAGGTGCAGGTCAGGGGAGTGGTTACTCCCCTTTCCTTTGTCCAGTTCGCACCAGAGCAGGGCTGAGGGATCCCTGAACCGGTGCAGACTGGCTTATGCAGAGATGGGCACCATCTGTGCCCATCAAAGCATTTCCAGAGGCTGGGGGAGGCTACTCCTCCCCAGCCCTGACACCTTATTCCTAAGGGAGAGGGTGTAACACCCTCTCTCTGAGGAAGTCCTTTGTTCTGCCTTCCTGGGCTAAGCCTGGCTGGACCCCAGGAGGGCAGAAACCTGTTTGAGGGGTTGGCAGCAGCAGCAGCTGCAGTGAAACCCCGGGAAAGGCAGTTTGGTAGTACCCGGGTCTGTGCTAGAGACCTGGGGAATCATGGGATTGTCCCCCCAATACCAGGATGGCATTGGTGGGGCAATTCCATGATCTTAGACATGTTACATGGCCATATTCGGAGTTACCATTGTGAAGCTACACATAGGTAGTGACCTATATGTAGTGCACGCGTGTAATGGTGTCCCCGCACTCACAAAGTCTGGGGAATTGGCCCTGAACAATGTGGGGGCACCTTGGCTAGTGCCAGGGTGCCCACACACTAAGTAACTTAGTACCCAACCTTTACCAGGTAAAGGTTAGACATATAGGTGACTTATAAGTTACTTAAGTGCAGTGTAAAATGGCTGTGAAATAACGTGGATGTTATTTCACTCAGGCTTCAGTTGCAGGCCTGTGTAAGAATTGTCAGAGCTCCCTATGGGTGGCAAAAGAAATGCTGTAGCCCATAGGGATCTCCTGGAACCCCAATACCCTGGGTACCTCAGTACCATATACTAGGGAATTATAAGAGTGTTCCAGTATGCCAATGTAAATTGGTAAAAATGGTCACTAGCCTGTTAGTAACAATTTGGAAAGAAATGAGAGAGCATAACCACTGAGGTTCTGATTAGCAGAGCCTCAGTGAGACAGTTAGTCATAACACAGGTAACACATACAGGGCACACTTATGAGCACTGGGGCCCTGGCTGGCAGGGTCCCAGTGACACATACAACTAAAACAACATATATACAGTGAAATATGGGGGTAACATGCCAGGCAAGATTGTACTTTCCTACAATATGGGGTTGTCCCTAAGAGTTAGTGTGTGTCTAACAGTTGTCCCTCGATATTTGCAGGTGTCTCTGGTTACCCCAACCTGTCATGGCTACTGACCCCAGTGAGGAATCCCAGCACAAGGGCAGAGGAACGCTACAATGAGCCACATGGGTGAAGTAGGAGGGTGATCGAACGCACCTTCGGCCTCCTGACGACAGGTGGATCCCTCTACTACTCACCAAAGAAGGTGTGCCAGATAATCGTGGCCTGCTGTATGCTGCACAACCTGGCTTTGCGACGCCAGGTGCCTTTTCTGCAGGAGGATGGGCCAGATGGTGGTCTTGTGGCAACTGTGGAGCCTGTGGACAGTGAAGAAGAGGAGGCAGAAGAAGAGTATATCGACAACCGAAACAACATAATCATGCAATACTTCCAGTGAGACACAGGTAAGAAGATGCCACTGCCTCCCACATCTCATACAATTGTTGCAGCTAGCATAAGTCTGTCATTTTCACTCAGTGTTTGGACCCTTACTTGTCACTTTGGCTTTCCATTTCACAGATATGGGTCCTGCTTTGTGCCCTTTGCTATGTTTCCTCCTGGCCTACAGCTGTGTTACATTGTTATGTGCACAAGTAAATTGACATTGCTATATTCCATGGTTATTGCAATTACACATTTGTGAAAGCACAGACTGACTCCAGATTGTTTTGTGATTGAAGTGTGTATATTTCTGTGCAAATAAGTGGAGGAGGTTGTAAAATGGGCTGGGGGGATGGTGGAGGAATGTCCATGACAGATTCAAGTTTATTTGTTCCACAGGTACATCGTCTAAAGGGGCATAGGAAGTGGAGCAATGGCAGTTTAAGGATGGACAGGGTGACATAGTGGGACAGAAGGGTGACATTCAGGGGGGTCTCATTTTCTGGCGGGGGTCTTGGCAATGTTCTCTGTCTTGTTCCTGGATCTCAGGGAACGTTTGCAGGGTGGTTCTCCATCTGCAGGGGGTGGGGTGCTGGTGTTGTGTTCCTATGGCGGTGCCTCCTGTCCACTAGCGCCGGCGGAGGTGGAGGGCTGTTCATCATCCAGGCTTATGTCAGGGGCCCCTTGTTGTGCCACTGTGTCCCTCCTGGTGTTGACAAGGTCTTGCAGCACCCCTGCAATGGTGACCAGGGTGTTGTTAATGGACTTCAAATCCATTAATGATCCCAAGGTAGTGTTCCTCCTGCAGCCGCTGGGTCTCCTGCAACTTGGCCAGTACCGTTGCCCTCATCTCCTGGGAATGATGGTAAGCTCCCATGATGTTGGAGAGTGCCTCATGGAGAGTGGGTTCCCTGGGCCTGTCTTCCCCCTGTCGCACAACAGTCCTCCCAGCTTCCCTGTTGTCCTGTGCCTCTGTCCCCTGAACTGTGTGCCCACTGCCCCCAGGTCCCTGATTTCCTTGGGTTGGTGGGGTTGCCTGGGTTCCCTGTAGTGGTGGACACACTGCTGATTGACGTGTCCTGGGACAGAGGGATGGGCCTGCTGGGTGGATGCTGTGGTGGTGTTTCCTGAGGGGGGAGGCTCTGTGGTGGCTTGTGACTGTGTCAGGGGAACCGACTGTCCCGAGGTCCCTGATGGGCCGGGCTGGTCATCTTGATCCAGGCGTGGAGATCTGCTGTCATCACTGTGGGTCTCTTCTGTGGGGGGACTGGATATGTCTGGCACCTCCTGTCCGGTGACATTGGGTAGGGGTCCTATTGGGGTGTAAAAGCATAATTATTGTATCTGTGTGTGCCATCATGTGCAATGGGTGGTGACCCTCTAC
The DNA here is from genome assembly GCF_031143425.1 of Pleurodeles waltl. Lineage (NCBI taxonomy): Eukaryota > Metazoa > Chordata > Amphibia > Caudata > Salamandridae > Pleurodeles > Pleurodeles waltl. The sequence continues at coordinate 499,502,440 of NC_090440.1, forward strand.
TCCAGTGCTTGCATTCTTGGCTGGGTTCTTGTATGATAGTTGGTTTGGGGTCTGTGTGGGTATCTGTACTGGACATGCTTTGGTGATGGGGGTCCATGCATTGGTGTTACATGCAGGGCTTGTTTTTGGGATGTGTGGGTTGCGTTGGTGGGCTATCTATGGGTTGTTGGGGTGATGGGTGTGAGGGTAAGGGTGGGGTATGTGATGGCATGCATGTGGGGTGGGGGGATAAGGTAGTAAAGATTTGCCTTACCAGAGTCCAGTCCTCCTGGATGCATAATTGCCAAGACTTGCTCCTCCCATGTTGTTAGTTGTGGGGGAGGAGGTGGAGGTCCACCGCCAGTCCTCTGGACTACAATCTGGTGTCTGGAGACCACAGAACGCACCTTCCCCCATAGGTCATTGCACCTCTTCCTGAAGTCATCCCGTGTTCTTGGATGCTGTCCCACTGTGTTTACTCTGTCGACAATTCTGCGCCATAGCTCCACCTTCCTTGCAATGGATGTCTGCTGCACCTGTGATCCGAATAGCTGTGGCTCTACCCGGACGATTTCCTCCACCATGACCCTGAGCTCCTCCTCAGAGAACCTGGGGTGTTGTTGAGGTGCCATGATGTGGTGTGGGTGATGTGTGAGGTGGTGTCTGTTGTGATGTGTGAGGGGATGTATTGGTGTGTGTTGTTTGAGGTGCGTGGATGTTGTGTAAGTGATGGTGTTGTGTGTCTGTGGATGCTGCTGTTGTTTAAGGTAGTGTATTTCTCTGGCCTGCTTTATATTTCTGGTGGTAAGGGTTTGTGGGTAATGTGGGTGGGTGTTTTATAGTGTTTTGGGTGTGGTGTGTGTATGTGTATGTGTATCAGGTGTGTGTATTTTGAATTGCCCAAAGTGGTTGTGTTTTGTATATGTGTGTATATTTTGAGCTCGGCGGTATGTTCCGCCAATGGTTTACCGCAGTTTAAAGTCCGCCACGTTGATTCGTGTGATATGATACTGTGGGTGTATTCCTGTTGGCGTGACAGTGTCGGTTTTGGTATCGCTAGTTTATCACTGAGCTTTGGTGTGGCGGACTTGTGTGGGTGTCTGTATTGTGGTGGATTCCGAGCTGTAGGTCGTAATACCTGTAGCGGAATTCCGCAGCCGCAGTGGTATGTTGGCGGTCTTCTGCATGGCGGTAAGCAGGATTTACCGCCAGGGTTGTAATGAGGGCCTTAGTGCCATGCACGTGAAAAAGGATGGTTGGCACATAAATGCCATGTGTGGACTGTGGGTTTACAGGGTAGGAGATGAGACAGAAAGAATAGTCCACAGACCACACTATAGAGACTGTAATGACTGTAGTCATCCAAAACATAATGAATAATTTGTCAAAGTAGATCATGCAAATCATCTTCTTTATGCTATATAAACCTAAATAGGTCCCTTTAGTCACTGGTCTCTGTTATCACCAAAGTTATTATTATAAGTTAGTGATACCCTTTGTGATCACTCTCATTACACTTTCAGTTAGCAAAAGTGAAGCTGCTCCAGAACGAATTACACTGAAATCTGGACTATGCCATTATGCCATGTCACATAATTACTACTTCATTCAGTTAAAAATCCTATCAGAGAAGCACAGGAAGAACAGGAAAAAATTAACAAGAGTGGGCATTGCTTGAATCACATAGGATTTTATGTTATTTTCACCAATACCTGCATCCTCATTACAAAAATGGATGTGAGGTTGCATTTCATGCTTAAAATAGTACAAAATGATGAACCAGCATCATCTTGTGTAATTCTTTGGACATTTCCTTAATTTCCTGTAATGTCTGCTAGAGGAATTACAAGAATTTCGACCAGGTCTACACAATTTTCCACTGTTTGTGAATGGTTGCAGAGACACTCTAGTAGACCGTTGGTATGCATTGACATAGCAGTATCAGGCAGAGCTCTGTGAAATATCCTGCAGCTTCTGAAATCAGCTAGACCATAGAGACTACATTGAAGCCAAGTCGCAAGAATGGAACTGAAAATATAGCACTCTATATCACTCAATAAAAAGCTGACATTTCAATTACTGCTGACACCAATGCAAATCAAAAAGGACTTTACCTCTTCTGGTAACAGCAATGTCTATAAAGCATAGTAGGAATAACATTGCAGGATGCTTGCAGACCTCTACTATAAAGACCAGATACGATCCTTTGAGGTTTTTTAAGAAAAGCTTTCAAGTTACAGAAATAGAATCATTCCTATATCAACAGTTGAGGTGCTTGGAGACATATGCTCTTAGTAGTTGTATCAAAAACAGTGGTTCCTTTGTTGGAACTTAAATGGTCATCATTAGGATAAAGAAAAGTAGAGTTTAGGTCTGAGAGAAGGAGTATATTCCACAGGTTTTAATTCAAAGTAGACTAACCAATCCTGGGACATGGGCAGCACTGGAGTGAGGAAGTAGTCTGCTCCTAGAGAAACAGATCTGAAAATGCAAAAATTAGGAGGATGCACCTGCATCCATGTGCTAAGTATGGAAAAATGCACCTAGATTTGGAGCTGAATTTTCCAGATAGAAGAAATTAGCAGAAAAAATTAACAAGTGCCCCACTTGGTCGGTTACATAAGGGTGGGTGGTGAAAGTTCTGCTAGTACCAGGTAATGAAGATCGGATGAACTTGTTGCCAGTAGGCTAGACGAGTGACACCATTATCATGTAATTGGTGTACAAAAAGGGCTATTTTCTCTTCTAGTTGTTACAACCCTGCTGCTGTATAAGGACAGCAGCGTAGTGAAGCAACATGTCCTCCATGACTGAGACCCAATTCTATTTTTGGTGAACGGAATAGTCACCATTGGCCTGGTGGAGGACTTTACATCTGCCCGGTTGGGACTACTATGTCCACCAAATTTAGCAGGCAGTCATTTACAAAGGCATTTTCAGGAACCACTGTCACAGTGGTTACTGTCATTGAATTTTACTGTTTCTTCTAGGGCTGCATCAGAAAGATACAGCCCTGTAGCAAACAGTAATGTATTTTCTCTGCATAAAGAAAATATCGAAATGGGGTTCAGGAGTCTTCTCCCATGGTGGGGAACCATTAAAATGTTTGTATTGTTCCTTAACACCAGGTCTTACCTGGAGATAAGAAACAGTAAATAAAGATAACAGATCCACCCATCCAAATTGGGTGGGTGGACAAGAGGTCATTTCTCCAAAGGACACTCCCCAGGGCTGTCAGAGGGGATTAATCAAGGTGGAGACAGAAACTCGAAGTTAAGCCTGCATTTAAATGGCAGGCAGACCACATTCTTGGAGGTGAGGATACTCCGTTGATGTTGCGATGGGGTATCCTTATCCCCAAAACTTAAATTGGGGCCATTGTGTTTTTAATATTTGAGACTTGAATTGTTTACTGGCTGTCCTAGGTTACCAGAGGAAGCAGGAGTGGTATTAAACTGGAAATGTACCTTGCTGGGGGAAATATGTCCAGAAGGGACACGAAGTACTCCCATACACCCCACTTGTCCCGTTGGATTGTCTTCCGGGACGACACATGACCGAGTCACACTCACTCTCGCAATGGTCAGAGGCGGGGATACAGATCGTGGGCGACTGCTTTGATGACGGCAAACTAATGTCGTTTGAAGCCATCCAGGCCCTCACATCAGTGAACTCTGGTCAATTCTTAGCATATCATGCAATATGCCACGCAATCAAAAAAACATGGGGAGCAGGCGCCTTAGAACCAGAGACCTCTCCCATAATCCACCACATATTACAAGGCGACGCACAATATAAAGCAATCTCAAGCCTATACAAGACACTTAGTAAACTCTCGGAGCCCCATTTGGAGAGGGCCAGGGAGAGATGGAACACTGTCCTCCCTGTTCCGATCCCTCAAGAAGAATGGCCGAAAGCATTGACTTACGCAAGGGGTGTATCAAGGAATCCTAGATTCCGTTACACCCAGTTCAATTTCATCCACCAAACGTACCTATCACCGGCCAGGATAAAGCAGATGTTTCCCGACACTGCTCCGACATGCCCCAGATGCCTGGAGCCATTGGCTCACTTTTACCATATGGTCTGGGACTGTCCTCAGGGGCAAATAGAATGGGAAAAGGTGGTGAAGGAGACCTCAGAATCATGTCATGTTTTATGATGAATCTTTATCAAAAATAATTTTTAAATAAAACCAAAAAATCTTCTCTGATTTTGAAATGTACAACTTGCAGGAAATCCACCTCTCTGCATAGCCACGCTGTTTTTCTTTTTTGCCTTAAATTAAACTCTATATTTTTGCTGGATTTAGAACTCTCTGCACTTTACCCCTGCAAACCAGTAGTAGTGAAGTGTTTTTGCTCTCCCTTTGAACTTGGATGAATTGCCAAAATCCTAATTGCCATATTTAACTTGCCTACATGTCTCTAGTATATGATACAAAAAGTACCCAGCGCCAAGAGGTTAATTGTGGAGTGCAACACCTATTGTGCCATCCACTGCAGTGGCAATGCAAGCATGGTTTCAGACCTACCATTGCAGACTGAATGTAGCATTGTAAAAACTGTAATTCAGACTTTCAAAACAAACCCTTTCGACAGGTCAAAACATCCCTTTTAATTATTAATAAATCACCCCATGTTGGTCTTGTAGCCCACAAGCTAGGGTGCATAATATTTAAAAATAGGGATGTAGAAATGTAATGTTAACATGTTCTTAAAGTGATTAGGACACAAAAGCTATTTTCAATATGGCAGGTTAGATGTACTATTTAAAAAAAAACCATACAGATTAAAATACTAATACTGTATCCCAGGAAAGGGACCCGGTAGAAAAATAATGAAACCACTATTTTTAATAATTATTAAAAATCCAATCAAATGGTGAAGCGGTATTTTTAAGAAATAGTAAAGAAACGTAACTTTTAGAACATCAGCTTTTCCATGCCTGAAATTGCTGGAGGCTAATATGCATTGGCTTTCAAACTTCTCCCAGCCAGTATTAAGCCTTGAATAATTGTGAACAGGTATGCATGTGTCCCATGAGCAAACAATAGGCTGACCTATGTCATGGGCAAAGATTACTCCTATGAATATGCAGGATAAGGGCTGCGGGCAGCCTTTCTGACACTACAGTGTCAGGCACTGCTTGACAGTTGTGCTGGGTACACATATAACACCTGGGGCATACTGGAAGGGGGAGAGAACAGGATGTCAAAACAATTCTTGTAGATTTATGTCTGGTTGCTGAAGGACTCTGCTTTTGTCTCACCGGACGTATGTCTCTGATTTTGTTGGAAATAAAGTAAACGCTTCAGACTGGATTTTATTTTTAGATGTTGAACGACACTAGGATTACCATAATACAATTGCCACACACATCCCCAACCTTAAAAGCTCGAATTAAGTGTGGGTAAAGAATTTTGTCACCTTAAAATTCCTAAAATGGGTAGGGTTGGCCCCATGTCCTTTTATCCCATTGGCTACAATGTGCACAGGAGTCATTCTTACCCACTAGCTAGTGCCAGGCATAAATGTGACTATTCAGGGCACTAGTTTTTTTAACACTTCCTCAACATAAGAAGAACAGAAAAGGACTAGACCTGCTGATAGTGACCTGAGAGGAGCCCCAAAGGACTAACCCTGCTCTCTTGTGCCCAGGACAAAGATGAGGACTGCAAACTTAATAACACTGACCTCCTGTTCAAGCTATGGGGATGCAACAAATTACAAGATGCCTTGTCTAAAAGTACTCAGCTGAGCAATGGTAACTGGATCTGGGCTGAGCCCTTCTGTTGGCCTCTGCCTGACAATCTGTGAGTCTCTCAATGCCTCCCCTCAAGTATTGGGGATATTCAGAAGTGCACTCTTATCATGTACCATGACTTAAAGAACTAAGTGAGAAGACAAAATCTTTGACCAGGATGAACCTAGTTGGTGTGTCCAAAGCACGCTCTATCCTGCTAAGCCTGAAATTGCTTCTAAGTCCCACTCTACTGGAACTATAGACTGTCATTGTTGCTTTGTGCTTTTTAGCACTATTTTTACTCAAAATGTTAAAATTCATATTTTTGGTTTCCCTTGTTGGAGTTTTATCATTTGTTTGTCATTTTGTTTATTACATTTTACTCTCTTTTTCTAATTCTGGTTGGGATTTTTATTATTTTGCGGTTTGACTTCATTACTGTTTTAGTACTGTATATATATACTTTCCATGTAGTTGTAAATTAAGCCTGTCTGCTTTGTGCCATAGTTATCACAGGTTAAAGCTCAGGTTTATTTACTGACTCCACCATGCCAAAAATTATGATTATTACTCAAAGTGCATAGTCACCTCCCATAACTAATCACCCAATTTCTTACACAGTTCATACATAAGATGTCATGAAAGTAGACCAACAATAGGTGCAAATATACTAATCTTTTCCACCTCCTTTATTATTGCCAGTCACTCATTAATTTTCTGCTAAAGACAGTTTAACAAAAACATAAAGTTCACTTCTTAGTTTCAGAGCTTCAATATAAAGTTGCCTTCATTACATAGGGCCTCATTGCAACCCTGGCGGTCAAACACCGCCAGGGCTGTTTCGGCGATTGTACGGCAACAGGCTGGCGGTACAATTTTGCTGATTACGACTGCGGCGGAAGAGCCGCGGTCGCAATGCCGGGACCAGCGGTTTTCCGCCACAGTCGGGCCGGCGGTTTTAATCCCCAGGCACAGCCCCACACTGCTTTTCACAAAGCGCGACGGGTGCAACTGCACCCGTCGCACGGCCGCAACACAGCCGGCTCCATTAGGAGTCGGCCCCCATGTTGCGGCCCAGCGGGGATGGCAAAATAGGCACGACGGTTACACCTTGGTGGGCGGCGGTTGTCGCCCGCCAAGGTTGTAATGAGGCCCATAGTTTCCAGGTGACTGCTGTACGTCGTTAAACAGTCTACATATTCTCCAATTTCCCCACTCTCATTTTCTTTTTGTGAGCATCAAGCATTTTAATATATGTTTTGTTCACTACCCACCTGCATTTCCCTTCACATAACATTAATTATCACACTTGGAATTAGAAAAAGCGCCTAACTTAAATGCTGGCTAAGGAGGTTACTCCATCACAAATGTGACAAATAGCCATTCCGCTGTATTATGATCCCTTTATAACCTATAGGATTGTATTACGGTGGATGGGATATCTGTCACATTTGTGACTGAGTAACCCCTCCACCTGAATCTAAATCAGGGCCTAAGCCACCTCTGTTGCCATTGAGAAGCCATCCCCTTCCTAGCAGGCTTTTGAATCCAATTTCGCAATTAAAATGCCAGCATAGGCCCAACCAGAGTTCACAACATGTCAAGGCTGAGCCTGAAAGAGTTGCTGTAAAGACTAGGAAATGGATTGAAGGTACTGTAATCCTAGCAACTATCAGCTGTGTAGTCTTGGGCTCACCAAGCAGGGTTTCTCTTATCGTTTAATGTGCATATCAGCCATCTTTTGAATCTGCACACTTAGGAACAGCTTGGCAGGTATTTGTAGGTCAATTAGTGGTCCTTAAGCATCCTTTTGGATGGTTAAAAATTGTGCAGCTCAGTGTTAGGATTTTGTAGAGTTAGAATAGGCACATAGGCACTCTGGGAAGCTAGTCTTCTCTCTACAATAATAACAGCCAAACCTTCTGACCCTCCTCCAAAGTTAATCAGTATATGTCCATGGTGCCTGCATGGACACCATCACATAGAGAACCATGGCAAATATTTAACATCATTGTGAGTGCTATGGAAAATGTGTAATGTCATAGTCTGGACTACTAAATGGCACTGTGATGTCATATTCAGAGCAGGTTGTGCAATATTCAAATGGTAAAATAGAAATAAGTAAAAATGTGAACCGCCCAAATTTTGGGATGGTTTTAATTTGCACCCAGCTAACAATGTCTTGGGTTATTTGGCCACAGGTTTGGAAAAATATAGTCAACTGCAGGAAAATTCAATGTTTTAAGTCCTCCACAAAAGGGTATGCCCTGGCAGGTGCTTCAACAAATCTAGAACTCATGTAAGTCCAGCAGAAACAGACAGGCTCTCTCAGGGCACTGCGGATAACGTTTTATATTACATAGGACAGGGGCTAGATCTCCTGTAGAGCAATAGCATGTTTTATGGTTGAGTAAATAACTGCAGCAACCCTGGGTGATCCATTGCCACAATTCTGCTGAATCCTGCCCCTGCCATTACAGCCTTTGGAGACAGGGGTGGCTCCTTCTCTATGGTGAAAGAGTGTTTTCCCCCTGAATGAGCCAGCAGCAGAAAATTGAAACTGAGAGAGCGTAGTTTAAATATTACATGTACTAAAAGTGAAATGCTTATATCAATGCTTAATGATGCTGCATAGAAAACAACAATAATTAGAGTAATGCTTAAACATGCATCTGAATTACGACTATAGTATGTGCGGTTACCAATATATATATATATACGTGAACTAATAATGATGGTTAAAAATTATTCATGTCATGATTTATATAAACACTTATGATATTGCGTTTGCATTGAAAATCCTATAGGCCTTAAGTTAGCGTGAGCTGTGGATTTAGCTGCCTAGCTCTCATATTAAAGCATTTTTCTCTGTTTTCCAGTGTGCTGACTCGCAAAGGGCCATGACCCTGCATTTGTTCATTTTCTCCGTCTTATCTAACCATACAGATTCAGTTCTCATCCGCACACTAGCTGCCTTAGTATGAGTTTAATACAATTTGAAACAAAAGTAGATTAAAGCAATGTACAAGGACATTTGACCATGGACAAAGGAACTCATGACCCGAGAAACGTGCCAAGTGGTGATGAAACCCCCCAGATGTGCCACCTCCGAAGGTGTCAATTATGAAGTCCAATCAAAATGTTATAAATTATCTTGGGGTGACAATTTGAATTACCTAATGTATAATTTGATAGGTTAAAGATTGTGGGGAATAGTGAATGTTCAATAGAAATTTGGGGGAAGGTATTACGAAAAAGGGATAAAAACTCATATCACAGAAGGGACGTTAGAACTAGGTAGGGAATGCCTTTGATTTCATCCAGAAACTCTGTCACTCTGTTTGGTGACTTTGAGACTTAATAAACCATCCTCACCCATAGACTGCCCTTTACACATCTCCTCCTTATGAGGGAAGTGTCCCCTGTCCTTTAGACGAGGTTAGACTGATGGCGATTTGACTGATGTCCTGAAGACGAAGACTGATCCTGTGTGCTGACCTATTCCTGGAGAGTAATTATGACAATGCGATTTGTAATTTGTCTGTTTGCTTTTCCTTTCTATGTACCAACTGCTTATTTTTGAATAGAGGCCGTAGCTAGATGTTTTCCAAATTTGTGTTCTAAATTGTTTTGCATGAAGTCCAACATGCTGATGCTAATTAGGGGTTAGGATAGGAGTTCACTCTGACTGATGCAATAGACAAATGACTGACGTTACGTTTTGCTGAACCGAGACATATATAATATTTGCTATGTTCTGATCTATGTTCACGCCGTGCTATGTTCTTATGTTTGTGATTCTTGCATTAATGAAATCTTATCACAGTTGCCATATTGTGACTATACTCTTATGCTTCTTGGTTTTGAGATTAACTCTTCTGCTTGTAGATTGTAAACAATAGGGAATAAAATTCATAATATTCTATCAACAGGTGTGGTTATTCATGGCTGAAAGGTCATGGTTGCGTCGTCAATTTGATTAATGTCTTTATCTAAAGTAAAATGCATTGTGGTGATAAATATTGATGAAATTATTAATATATTGCTTGACATATTGATCAGTTATCTCGTCCTACGGTGTCTCTCCACTGGGTCACAAGATTCATTGGCCTAAAACGAGTCCCAATGTGTAATAAAATAACATAGAGGGATGCGTTAGCAGTTTCTGGTAGCAGAGCGACGGTTTGGCCCTTGGGGGACCTAGGACGGAGAATCATTGTTTAATTTGTTTTTCTGTGATAATGCAAATTGGAGGTATGATGGGTTTCTAAGTTCACCATGACTTTCCCGGGATCTCGGGACCTGCCTAAGTGAGTTGTGAATGTTCTCGGCGTTATAATGTGTGTGGTTTAGTGTCTTTGCGTTTGCTTAGCTTATGCCTTGTTGCAGAAGATTGTGAGATTTGTGTGCATTTAGGATAACTATGTGTTGTTTAGTAGGAGTGGGCGTACTCCGCAGTATGAGAGTAGGGAAGTCGGCGTACTTCATATGAATGTGGCGCTTAATGCTCAAAATTATCCACGTGGTTGGTTGTTTATGTACGGACCTGTAGTGACTCCGGAGTATGTTAACAAGTGCAGAAGACACTTGGGTTTATGTTGTAATCTGTGCGGTTTAATAGGTCAATCGGGCATGGTTGACAAGTCAAGTTTGAGTAGATGCGTATGTGAAACCTTCGATGGAGATTTGGTGAGTTCTAAAGTGCACTAGAATAAGCCATTGACAAGTCGAGAGTAGAATTTGCAGGTCGAATTCTGCTTGCGTATGCGGGAACTGACAAGGAGAAAGTAGCGGCTGAGGCTTCAAGTGAAATCTCTGTAAAGTTCTGAAGCGAATGTGTTACCCTTCCTGTAGTAAACCGGCAGATTTGTGTTGTCATTTAATGTGCTTGCAATAATTGCATTAGTTTGTGTGGGTTCAGTGAGGAGCGGACGAACCACAAGACTTTGTCAGCTACAGTGTGTGTGAGCGTGACGTTAGTGGTGCCGCGCTGAGATAGGCCAGTTGTCGAGAGGGGTCGCACACAGATTGGCTGCCGTCCGTGAGAGGCAATAGGTTGAGAAAGGTGGGTGAAGGGTGTCCTGGGAACTAAGTCACTTCTGATTAAATACAAACAAGAGAAAATAGCAAAAATGAATTTTGTTAAAGCATTCAAGAGTGCTCTGAAGGGAGATACATATATCATAGCAACTGATGGGGAGCCTACACCACCGAGGGTACTCCAGCTTATATAGTCATGGAAGAAAAAGGTGTTGCTTCATGTTTATGGATGAGACAGTGGCGCAAACCAACAGAGAAGGAGGGATGTTTAGCGTTTCCGGAATATGGAACATTCAATACGAGGGTTCTCGCAAGATTGAGGTGGGTGCTAAGTGAACAGAAACCACCTCCGAGGCCAGCTCAGTATGAGGCGTTAGCGGTTTGGGATCTAATGGCTCTTAAACAGAGGCAAGAAAAGTTTCAGAGAAGACGGAGAAGGGCAGAAAAATCTTATGCAGAAGCTAGATGGGATGATGAGAGCAAAATGTGGAGAAGGGGAATTGTTGAGAAGAAACACAGGGAAAGAAAGCCACCTGCAAAACAGATAAAGACTCAGGCAAATCTAAAGAGAATAAAAGATCTTGGGAAGAAGAAGATGATTCAAACGATGAGGAGTTTATGGACAGGTTGTTACACGATCGCCCACCACCTTATGCAGTGAGCGATAGTGCTCCAAGCACTAGCATGGATCCTGGGAACCAGACGCAGGAAAAGGGAGTTGCTGATACGGCACAGCCTAGTAATACGGCTCCGCTACAGAATGGTGTCAGTGTACCCACTGCTCCAGACATACCAATACAGTTGCAATCTCCACCACAGATACAGAGAATATACCCAGACGTCCCAGTACTTGAGACTACTACAAATCTGATAGTGCTGCCAGATCCAATATATACGAAATCAAAATTAGTACAGATTGAGTCAACTCCGAAATTACTGTCCCAACCGCAACCACAGCTGATACCAGGATACAACCCAATAGGTGGCCCACCATTAGTACCTGTCCCGGGTACTTTGGAACAGACCTATGGAGCTACTGCTCCACGGAGTCTGGGTCCAGGTCAGACACCTGCTGCCATATCATTGCCAATTACTGTCGGCCCACCAGTGCCATTGTATGCTCAGGGTAAGACTGGTGTATGTGATCAGGGAGTGATGACTCAAGAAGTGATACAAGGAGGGTCTATGGGAACCCACCAGATAGTGGCCCCAGGAGAACAAATGGTTGAACAACTGAGGTCTTTAATGGACCTTAGTCCAGTGGGAGCACCCATAGAAGCAATGCGTCAAGCAGGACTAGGGGTTTTAACTCCCCAGACAATGAGTACGAACACTTCATGTTCCCCGATGATGCATGCAGGGAACATTTCGCTACAGGGTTTCACATTCCAGCAGCTAAATGAATGGTTAGAAAAGACTTATACTTCACAAAAGGCTGCAGTGGTTACAGTTGAACCAGAAAAAGAAAAACAAGACGAATACCTGAACCTTGTAAGTCTAGGGGCAGAAGCTGCTGAATTAGTGGAAGGTACGATGGGAGTAAATAGATTGGAGTCATACACAGAAGCAGAATTGAGATTCCTGTGCCCCAAGATTACCAAAGAAGTAGGCAAGGTGCATCAGAGATTAGCAAACCTGGCAGATAAATACAATATTGATATTGAAAACACTGAACATCTGAAAAGGAGTTACAGATTAGATTTTGAGTCAAAAGATTTTGAGCACATGAGGTCTGCGGGAATGAAGGCACATTTGAAAGAATTGTTGCAAAGTGTGCAAATCTGGGGTGCACTGGAAAAATGGGAAGGAATGTGGGCAAAGAAAAGAAACAAGGAAAAAGGTGACAGTCCAGGGTCTAACCAAGCTAAGGCTTCCCCTGATGTGGATTCAGTAAAGATATTACCTATGAGAGAGACAGCTGGTGGTGTCTTAGTACATGTACCGTGGACCAGGGGAGACATCCTATCCTTTACCAATGATCATCCCAGATTGAGAGAAAAACCGATTGAATGGTATCAACAAACAGACAGGTTTGTGAAACTTGCAAAGTGTCTTTGGGAAGACCTGAATACCTTGTTTGAGATCATTGTTCCGCCTGATTTATGGCTTGAATGCAAGAGAAGGATAGATTGGCCAACGAAGGAACCGGCAAGGGATAAGGTGACAGGGGCACCCTCGGAAGAGGTGATAAAATATTATCATAAGGTGATTGAGTTTTTGAAACAAAAGGTGTCGCCAAAAGTGACTGATTGGCAGAAAATTGACCGGACCTCTCAAGAGGTTAAAGAATCAATACATGCTTACTATGAAAGATTGTTAAAGGCATTCAAACACTATAGTGGTACTGAAACTATTGAACCGAAGGACATGAATCACCTTGTGTTTAGATTTGTTGAAGGGTTGAGACCAGAAGTTAGCCAGATGATTAAGATGATGGTCCATATGTGGAAGGAAAGGTGATGGGTTACAAAGTTTCGTTCTTGGTTGACACAGGAGCCACACGCTCTACAGTCAGAAGTGCTGAGGTTCCAAAATTGCCACTTTCAGGGCGTACCATAAGAGTGGTCGGAGTAGCAAACCAGCATTTGACAAATCCGATTACAGATCCAGTGCAGGTCGAGATCGGCAACTTTCAGGGGCTACATAGGTTTGTAGTCTGTGATTCGAGTCCGGTATCCCTACTGGGAAGGGACTTACTGTGCAAGACAAAATGCTCAATTACCTGTTCCAATGATGGAATCGAAGTGCAGACAAATAGTGATGATGAGGGAGATGAAGGGCAATTCTCAGAAGAGGACACAGGAACAGCTAATGAAGATTATCCTTTGATTACTCTGTTCCCGATGCTTACCTTGATTGATTTACCTGTTGAGTTACAGGGAACAGAGAAAGTATGGGATCTGACCAGAAAAGAAGTAGGACTAATAAAAGGGGTAGAACCAGTCAAAGTCCAGATAAAGCCAAATGCGGTATTCCCTCAAGTGCCACAATATCATATGACCCAAGACGTTCTCATCGAAGTGTCACAAATAATTGCAGATTTTCTCAGGCAGGGGGTTCTGAAAGAAGTGTTGAGCAGTCCATGTAACTCTCCCATAATGGTTTTGAAGAAGCCCTGTGGGAAAGTTTGAATTGTGCAGGATTTGAGAAAAATAAATGAAATTGTGGTGAAGTGTTGCCCTGTGGTACCCAATCCAGCAGAAATAATGTTCCAGGTTCCCTGTGATGCTGAATGGTTTACTGTTGTAGATCTGTCACAAGCCTTGTTTTCGGTACCTCTTCATGAGGATAGCCAATTTTTGATTAGTTTCAAATTCCTGGATAAGGTGTACAGTTGGTGCAGAATCCCTCAAGGGTTTTCAGAATCACCGTCCATCTTCAATCAGTTATTGAAAAGGGATTTGGAGTCCCTGGTACTACCTTTTAATTCAACTCTTGTGCAGTACATTGACGATTTGCTGATTGCATCCAAAACTAGAGACAGCTGTAAATACGATACCATTGCATTACTGAATCATCTGGGAAAGAATGGGCATAAGGTGTCACCCAGGAAGTTATAATACTGTCAGAAAGAAGTGAAATACTTATGGCATCTGATCGAAAGAGGTTCCAGGAGAATATCAAAGGAAAGAATAACAGCCATTTTGCAAATGAACCCTCCAACGACAAAAAGAGATGTCAGGATGTTTTTGGGAATGGTGGGCTACTGTCGTCAGTGGATACCCAACTTCTCGATCATTTTAAAACCATTGATAAAACTGACAGGCAAAGAGATCAAGGACGAGCCATATACCATAGCTTTGTCTAAGGAAGAACTTGAATCATTCATGGAGTTAAGAGAATGCATGTGCAGGGCACCAGCATTAGGAATGCCTGATTATACGAAACCTTTTCTGTTGTTCTGTCATGAACGTGATGCTTGTTCTTTGTCTGTTTTAACACAGGCCCATGGAGATGCAAATCGGCCTGTAGCATATTTTTCAGCTACCTTGGACCCTGTCGCAGCAGCCTTACCGGGTTGTTTGCGCGCAGTTGCAGCAGTTGGTCAGAGCCTTACACAATGTGAAGGCATAGTCATGGGATACCCCCTAACAGTAATGGTTCCGCATTCAGTTGAAATTCTGTTGACTCGAACTAAAACTCAGCACATGACAAATGCTCATCTCACGAGATATGAGACAATCATACTGGGGTCACAAAATGTCTCACTCAAGCGGTGTAATATATTGAACCCGGCAACCTTACTTCCTGTTGAAAACACTGAAATAAAAAATGAGGAAACATTTTAGCATGACTGTCTTGAGGTAACTGAGCTATGTACCAAACCTCGTCCAGACATTCAGGACACACAGTTGAAAGAAAATGACTGTATTATGTTTGTCGATGGATCCTGTCTAAGAGACTCTGCTGGAACACTGAGAGATGGCTATGCGGTATGCACTAAAGCTGGCATCGTTGAAGCCTCCTAGCTCGAGAAAGTGTTTTCCGCACAAGTGGCAGAATTAATTGCCCTTACTAAGGCATGTCACGCAGCTGTGAACCTAAAGGTCACTATCTATACTGACAGCAGATACGGATTCGGAATTGTACATGATTTTGGCCAACTTTGGTCACAGAGAGGTTTCATGACCTCATCTGGATCTCCTGTGAAAAATGGTGAACAGATAAAGGATTTGTTACATGCAATTCAGTTACCTCTTGAAATCTCCGTGGTGAAATGCAGTGCTCATATTAGATCACAAGACTTTGGGGGTGATTCTAACTTCGGCGGGCGGCGGAGGCCGCCCGCCGAAGTTCCCCCACCAAAATACCGCTCCGCGGTCAAAAGACCGCTGAGGGTATTTTGGGATTTGCCCTGGGCTGGCGGGCGGCCGCCAAAAGGCCGCCCGCCAGCCCAGGGCAAATCAGCCTTCCCACGAGGACGCCGGCTCAGAATTGAGCCGGCGTAGTGGGAAGGTGCGACGGGTGCAGTGGCACCCGTCGCGTATTTCAGTGTCTGCATAGCAGACACTGAAATACTTTGTGGGGCCCTCTTACGGGGGCCCCTGCAGTGCCCATGCCATTGGCATGGGCACTGCAGGGGCCCCCAGGGGCCCCGCAGCACCCCCTACCGCCATCCTGTTCCTGGCGGGAGTCCCGCCAGGAACAGGATGGCGGTAGGGGGTGTCAGAATCCCCATGGCGTGGAGGATTCTGCTGGGCAGCGGGAAACCGGCGGGAGACCGCCGGTTTCCCGAATCTGACCACGGCCGAACCGCCGCGGTCAGAATGCCCTGCGGGGCACCGCCGGTCTGTCGGCGGTGCTCCCGCCGACCCTGGCGCCGGGGTCAGAATGACCCCCTTTGTGTCCATGGGAAACGGCTATGCAGATCAAGTCGCAAGATTTTGCGCATTGAACTGTATATCGTTCAAGGAGCAATGGGAACTATTACCACAAACTGAAAATGACACATGTCTGAACCTTGCATTATGGGTAATTGACACGTTAAATGAGTTAAAAACATTACAGAGTCGTGCAAGCAAAGAGGAAAAATGCTCTTGGCAGAGAATGCATTGTGTACAAAGGGCAGATGACTTGTGGGTTTCAGAAGAAGGGAAACTAGTCTTGCCAAATAGTCTTCCATCTCAATTTGCCAGGCTATACCACAGACAAGCTCACCTTGGGAAAGATGCAATGATCAGGTCATTTAAAATCGATTGGTTTAATCCAAAATTCAGACATGCTGCCGAGGTCATTTGTCACAGGTGCATCATCTGTCAACAGATGAATGCCGGAAAAGGAACTGTGGTAACCTTGAGCCACATTGGGAGAGCTGGTGGTCCATTCAGCAAGATGCAAATGGACTTCATTGAAATGCCTGTTTGCGGAGGGTTGAAGTACGTATTGGTGATTGTGTGTGTTTTCAGTCACTGGATTGAGGCATACCCTACACGTAGGAATGACAGTCTCACAGTTGAAAAATTACTACTTAGGGAACTGATACCAAGGTTCGGGTTTCCGGTCTCTATAGAGTCAGATAGGGGCAGACACTTCGATAATGAGGTGATTAAACTCCTGTGTGCCGCACTTAACATCGAACAAAAGCTGCATTGTAGCTATCGCCCTGAAGCATCAGGACTAGTAGAACAAATGAACGGTACTTTGAAATCGAGAATGGCAAAAATGTGCGCAGCTACCAATATGAAATGGCCAGATGCATTGCCTTTAGTGCTGATGTCAATGAGAAACACCCCAGATAAGAAAACTGGATTATCCCCCCATGAAATCCTCATGGGTAGAGCTATGAGGTTACCAGCAGTACCTGCAAACGCTCTAGTGAATATTACAGATAATATGGTGTTGGACTACTGCAAAGGTTTGGCTGATGTGATTTGCTCTTTCTCTCACCAGGTGGAAGCTAACACATTGCCACTGATTGGCGATCCAGGCCACTCTCTACAAGCTGGTGACTGGATGGTTGACAAAAAGCACGTGAGAAAGTCGTGTCTGGAACCACGTTGGAAAGGGCCATGTCAAGTAATCTTGACAACTACTACTGCTGTAAAGTGTGCCGGAATTCCAAACTGGATACATGCCAGTCACACAAAAAAGGTAACGTGCCCAGCTGAAGAGGAACTTGAAGTTTCCGGCACAACAGCTTCAGGAAGAGAAGTCTCAGGGCCAGAAAACAATCAAGAAGGAACTGAGACTGCCGGAGAGCTTGCTGAGAACATCCTCGTCTCTCAAACAGTGAATGAGTTCGAGAGAGGTGACAGAGTGCCCATCTCAGTAGAGGCAACAGGAGAACTAAATCAAGGAGAGGTTCTCCCCGTAGTAGACAGACACGGGTTAGAACTCGAACCCGGTACAGACCCAGAGGAAGAAGGAGAAGAAGAAGAAGAAGGAGAAATAATAGAGAAAAATCAGAGTGTGCCAGAGTCTCCCGAGCCAATTGCAGGTCCATCAAGTGGAAACACCATAGTACAAGAGGAGGGTGCTGTCCAGAGCCCTGAAAAGACACATCAAAAGAAGACACATAAGGGTGATAACTGGCCAGAAAAACCACTCTTAAGGATAAGAGACATACCGAAGACACAATAATAGAGGAGAACGATACATCCCGAGTGGAAGACCTAAGTGAAGGAGAACAACAGGGTGAACGAAGGCTGAAAAGAAAAAGAGTCACAAACAGAAGATATACAGGTCCTGAATGGGCGTATGCTACAACATCTGAGTGGCAACAAGAATTCCTAGCATTCTGTTTTGACCGAGAAGTACCAGGCCAGTACTATGGTACCTGAACTGATCCAAAGAAAGAACTTGGTTAAAATTGAAAATCTGAAAACTGAAAGAGAGACTTTATAAATTACCGAAAGTGACACTAGAACCGGATTAACTTTTGAGAAACCTGATTACGACAAGCTGCTATCCTGATTTGACAAAAAGGGGGTCCTGGAGTGAGTGAAGACACTGTAAATACACGCAGAGAGCAAGAAATTTTTTGGTCATCCTTCAGTTGATTGTCGATCTACTATCTGATTCTATACAGACATGGCTTATAATAGAAGTAGCAGCAAAAGAAGTAAAGTGTGTGGTTGGCTAGGGCTTATAATAGGTGTTGTGTGTGCAATAATAATCGTGGGAGTGATTGTAGGAATGCCATGGATAGAGAAAGAGACCATTAATGCTACCTCAAAACCTGAAACTACAACCCTAACACCGTGGGAGAGATTTGAGCAGGATGCAAGACACTTGCATGAGGGAACTAATTTGAAGGGGGAACTTTCTACTAATGTCTTCTATCGCTTGCTAAATGAATATGTGGAGACCATGGATGCGAAAGATTGTTACGTATGTACTAAGATTCCATCATCTGTGAAAGAGGGAGTTACCTATCATAGCCTCCCTTTAACTTACGGGATTAGTTGCAGCTTACTACTAACAAGGTTCTATAATCAAGAGCATGTGCAATACTTTTATTCAAATCTGGATGTAGTGTTTTCCTTTGTGCCTGTGATTGAATTCTTGAATAAATTAGCTAAGGAACATGATATAAAAATAGTTAGAGGATTCTTTGAGCGAACGCTTACATTTGGAACCGCTTATGCACATCGCAATAATTTGACTTGCTTACTATCACCTGTAGAGAAAAGCTTTTTAGATCACACTGATGATAGGCGCAAAGCATTGTAGGAGAGATTAGAGAAAGGGTTAGAAAAACGCACGTATGCAAATGATTATGCTTATACTGCAATCAAAACACAAGGCAAACTAGCTATAGATGCATTACATGTAGGTAGGCTTTGTATATATAGACCAAAATCTGATCAAGACAATTTGTTTGTGGGAACGAGTGAATGTAGACATGTGTTTTTGTTTCAGAGTAAATGGACATTTATGTTGAATGGACAGGATCCAGCGATCCCTGGGATTTATTACATCTGTGGGCTAGATGCTTATTACTGTCTCCCTAAGGGATGGTATGGGACATGTTATTTGGGAATAGTCTTCCCAAAGATTTACCAGATCGATGACCTAAAACAAATACCTAAAATGTCTGAATAACAACATCCTAGACAAAAACGAGAATCAGTGGCGGCTGTCATTGGTGATATATTCGGAGCTATAATCCCTTCAGTGGGGGTTATCTTGAATTCTATGAAGATTCAAAGGTTGTCTACTATTGTGGATAACATGCTGACAAATTTTACAGGGGATATACTCCTGATGGATACTGAACTTGCTGCAGAAAGAGCTATGACTCTTCAAAATCGGCTTGCTTTAAACATTCTTTTAGCAAAGAGTGGAGGGGTCTGCAAGATGCTCAACGAGCGTCATTGTTGCTCATTCATTCCAGATAATAGTAAAAAGATTAGAAGTATGCTTACTAACCTTACTAGAGATAGTGCAGATTTGAAGGATTTGAAAGAACTGGGTGGCTGGGAAAAGTTTGGAAAAGGAATTGTCAGAGTTGGAAGTTGGTTTACCAATATTTGGAATGGGGTCCTTGCAAAAATATTAATGGGTCTATTAATTGTCTTGGCCTGTTTATTAGGATTGTGGGGGGCATGCAAAATTAATGACAAAATCAAGACAAATTGGACTAAAAGAACAAAAAGAAACGAAGAGAGTGAGAGAGAGAAAATGTTCAATGAGATTTGGGAAAGTTCACATAAAGGGCAAGATGTCGAAATGCGCATTATGCGCAAGGTGAAAAATTAAAATTGAAAGGTCAAAGGGAAAGGTTTGTGTGATGATGAGTGTCATCAGAGGAGGGACTGAGAGAGCGTAGTTTAAATATTACATGTACTGAAAGTTAAATGCTTATATCAATGCTTAATGATGCTGCATAGAAAACAACAATAATTAGAGTAATGCTTAAACATGCATCTGAATTAAGACTATAGTGTGTGCGGTCACCAATATATACAGTATATATACGTGAACTAATAATGATGATTAAAAATTACTCATGTCATGATTTATATTAACACTTATGATATTGTGTTTGCATTGAAAATTCTATAGGCCTTAAGTTAGCGTGAGCTGTGGATTTAGCTGCCTAGCTCTCATATTAAAGTATTTTTCTCTGTTTTCCAGTGTGCTGACTCGCAAAGGGCCATGACCCTGCATTTGTTTGTTTTCTCTGTCTTATGTAACCATACAGATTCAGTTCTCATCTGCATACTAGCTGCCTTAGTATGAGTTTAATACAATTTTGAAATTTTAGATTAAAGCAATGTACAAGGACATTTGACCATGGACAAAGGAACTCATGACCCGAGAAATGTGCCAAGTGGTGATAAAACCCCCCGGATGTGCCACCTCCGAAGGCGTCAATTATGAAGACCAATCAAAATGTTATAAATTATCGTGGGGTGACAATTTGAATTACCTAATGTATAATTTGATAGGTTAAAGATAGTGGGGTATAGTGAATGTCCACTAGGGGAAGGTATTACGAAAAAGGGATAAAAACTCATATCACAGAAGGGACGTTAGAACTAGGTAGGGAATGCTTTTGATTTCATCCAGAAACTCTGTCACTCTGTTTGGTGACTTTGAGATTTAATAAACCATCCTCACCCATAGACTGCCCTTTACACTTCTCCTCTTTATGAGTGAAGTGTCCCTTGTCCTTTAGACGAGGTTAGACTGATGGCGATTTGACTGATGTCCTGAAGACGAAGGCTGATCCTGTGTGCTGACCTATTCCTGGAGGGTAATTATGACAATGCGATTTGTAATTTTTCTGTTTGCTTTTCCTTTCTAGGTACCAACTGCTTATTTTTGAATAGAGGCGTAGCTAGATGTTTTCCAAATTTGAGTTCTAAAATGTTTTGCATGAAGTCCAACATGCTGATGCTAATTAGGGGTTAGGATAGGAGTTCACTCTGACTGATGCAATAGACAAATGACTGACGTTCTGTTTTGCTGAACTGAGACAGATATAATATTTGCTATGTTCTGATCTATGTTCACGCCGTGCTATGTTCTTATGTTTGTGATTCTTGCATTAATGAAATCTTATCACAGTTGCCATATTGTGACTATACTCTTAAGCTTCTTGGTTTTGAGATTAACTCTTCTGCTTGTAGATTGTAAACAATAGGGAAACAAAATTCATAAAATTCTATCAACAGGTGTGGTTATTCATGGCTGAAAGGTCATGGTTGCGTCGTCAATTTCATTAATGTCTTTATCTAAAGTAAGATGCATTGTGGTGATAAGTAGTAATATATTGCTTGACATATTGATCAGTTATCTCGTCCTACGGTGTTTCTCCACTGGGTCACAAGATTCATTGGCCTAAAACGAGTCCCAATGTGTAATAAAATAACATAGAGGGATGCGTTAGCAAAACAATAGTTGACTATTGTTTGATTTTTCTGCTGCTGGCTCAGCCTGCAGTGTAGTGAGGGGCTGGGCTGGGCCACAGGAGGTGGCAGGATGGGAGAGTGCACCTAAGTTTGCATGTGTGTTTGGCCATCTATCTCAGGCTGGCCAAACACACATGCACTCTTAGGTTTCTCAAGCCTGGCTGTGCTCAACAGCTGGGCTGGAGAAACTGCACAGACCCCAGGGCTGTGACTGAGCGGCAGTCCGAACCGCTCAGACCAATCCTGACACTCCTTTCATGCAAAGTTCAGCATGAAAGCATCGCCAGTATTGCTGCAGAGCTGGTGCTGGTGTCCCAGTGAATGCTGGGACACCACATTGATGAAGGAGGAGCGACGAACAAGGCTGCAGTGTCTGTGAAGGTAAGTTTAATGTATTTTATTTTATTTTGGTATTTTCTCCTCTCCATGTCCGCCCCCACCCGTCCCCTTGTGATTTGCGGTGGCCGTTGCTGTTTGGAGATGTCCTCCTCAAGCACACAGCTGTTGTTAAAAGCCATCATACAGGATCAGCATCAAACGTTTAAAACTATGAAGGGTTCTAGGCACTGCCCCCTTTATCGGGTCTTAATTACATTCATGAGAGGGTGAAGTGGAACTAATGCAACATTCAGTTTGGTTCACTTGGGCAATGTTAAAGGAGTTTGCAGAGGTCAACCCTGCTTTGCCCCAAACGTTTAAGTAAGACCTAGGTTTTATGTTTTTTTGTGTCTTTGTGTCAAAGTATGAGTGACAGATATCTGGGATCTATGGGAGAATGCTGCTTATATTATGAGAGGTATAAATATGTGACACCCTTCACCATTGAAAAACATCCCAAAATAAAGATTCATATTTGTTATGGTTTGAATATGTAATATACGAAAGTGGAGCTCAGCAATTGCAACAGTGTCTTTCTAAGACTGCCCTCGTAAAAAATATGGACAGTCTGAATATATTACGATATATTTTAGACGCATTTAAAAGTATTTTAGTTTCAGTGTCACAGATGGCAAAATGCAGCCCAGGGAACTCAAGCGATTTGCTCGAGATCACATGGCATGATTTGTCTGAGCAAAGACGCCCACAATAAATTCAGTGCCAACAGCAGCTGTCGACACTTCCTCCCCAGGAAGAGGCATGCACACTCTCAAAATATTGCACAGCTCGGTAGAAACAATTATGGGTAGATATATGGGCACATTTCAATAGAGGGGTAGACAAATAGCAGAATAAAATTTGGACATTTCCTAACATGCCCACTAGAAGATGGGCAGAATGTATGAGCAAGGTTCAACATATTTACTGGCAAGTTTCAAGAGACTTGGAAAAATAAGCCTTGTGCTGCTACAAATGTATTAAACTCAACAGGAGCTTCACTCATTTGAAGTTATGGTTTTTAAAACAGGCACCATTCCCTTTAAGTTGTAGCTTCCAGGAAAGAAAGCATTAAATGCCATTGGATTTCATTTCATTTAACTAGCAGGTTCGGCCTAATTAAATCCAAGACATGGAATTCAGCTCAATAAGGTTTTATGTCGTTGTCAGAAAAGTGAAACTGATATGATCGCTGAGTCTTTCCTTCGGTGATTTCGACTGATGGTGTGTGCTGCTCCGGCTTTAATGTGACTCCCAGTAACCGCTACCCTCTTTGTTTGTGTTAATCCTTGCTGTCAAGATTTACCTGCCGTGCACCGTGATCTTTTCTCTCTCTGGGCTAAGCCAATAGACTTGACGTGTTCATGATTCATTGGTGTAATTTACCATGGGTTCTGCAATGGTGGTTTGAACGTGATATGTAAGTGATTTGTTTTTAGAATCGTCGGCTTTGTGAATTAAACCACCCAATGACGGGCCACTAAACTTGTTATTTACTTCTTATAACTTCAAAGACTGCTACTCAACTATTTTAGTTATGTTCAAAAGGAATGCGACAGTGTGTCTTAACCTGTTTTCTACAAAGGGCAAAACAACGACTGAATGAACTCCAAAGGTTTGAGGCTGATCCTGTCTTATGGTTTTCAACAAGGTCCCTGAGCTTCAGGAGAACATCCCCGAAGGGAAATCTATAGGCTAATATCCCGTGGAAGATCCAGCAGAATTGGGGGATGTTGGGTGTTGAGTGAGGTTCTACTATGTTGTCATCTGAGGAATTCACAATCAGATAAGTATAAGGTTGTACAGAAGAAGGAGGGACTTATTTCTTTTAACAGGTTTCAAACTTTACCAATATCGTAGGAACACCTGCTGCTATTGTAAATGAATTAAAGGATAATGAAATGTTGGGCTTTCAGTAACTATCAAGTCACAGACTTCAGGTGCTTCCAAACCGAGGCACAAAAAATACACCATGATATCTAGCAGGGACAACCTATGTTATTCCAGTCCCTACTTTTAAGAGGTGTGTTATCTCTTCTCCAGACACCAGATGACCTAGCCTAAAAAATATCTCTATCACCTCGCTTGATGACCCCTAGTACTTACACCACTTTGCAAAAAGCATGTTTCCTCCCACTTTTCACAAAGCATTAGATAATCGCAGACAGAGATTGAGGTCAGGACAAGGAGGATGGGATGTAATTATCACTGCATTACCTCTTCAACCCCTCCCTGAGTCAGCCCTTACTTCTTTGAGAATATTCCAAATCAATAGATCACAACCAGCTCTCAACAAAGAACACAGGACCCCCAAAAATGCAACACATCCGTAACAGAATAAAGCTTTATAGGAGATGAAATTTAGTCAGGAAGCAGAGCTTCCAATGCTCTGATTCCAAAGTCTTTAGCTCTTTGGCCCACGATGTCCAAAGGGTAACAAGAGACAAATCTTGGGTGTGTTATAACAGTTGCAGCACCAGAAATATCTTCAAAGGAAACCACTCCTGCATATGCCCAGGAATGGATCATCCCACAAGTGGAAGAGGAGGGGCTAATCAGTGTAAGAAGATTACCAGTTAGCAACCAATATAAATCAACACAGGCCATCCACCTTTAAACATAGTTCATAATCATCAAGAATCTCACATGTTTAGTGATCTTATGTAATAGGGAAAATACTGTCCCAAAGTTAAATCAAGGTTCACCAGTCAATAATTGCCCATCGCCATACTTTGTTTAAAATGTGTATCTGTGGGTTTAGATAAGAAGGAGGTCAATCACGAAGGAGCAAACAGTTAAACATGAATATTACTCTGGCTAAGAAAAGAGGAAACGTAGCCACCTATGGCAAGTAAGGAAATAAAATAGATATAAAGGGGCATATTTACAAGAAAGTGGCACATCAGCTCTGAAGTGCCACTCTTCTTGCGTTGCCCTGCTCCCCCTATCGTCACCATGGTAGTGCTGTATTTACTATACAGCTCATCATGGCACACATTAGCACAATAGCATCATAATTTACTATGCTATGGTGGCGCTTTTCTGGATTAGTGCCATCAATTGCATTGCGCCACTTTGTAAATATAACAGTGGGGGCCTTCGGAACGCCTCCTTAGCGTAGTAAAATATGACGCTAGGGTGGCACAAGAAGGCACAAGGGGCTTGTAAATATGCCCCAAAGACCTCATGAAACATGAATACATGCACAGAGCCTCAGTTGGAGTGTTTCTTCCCAGATTTGTTATTCACCAACCTTGTACCTTGGGGCACAGAGACAGGTTTCTAGTTGCAGAACCTCAACTGGCTCTGTGGTCAAAACCGTTTGACTTGATGCAGTTGTTCAATGTCCTTTCTCGGACCACCAGGAAAAGCATGGGCTTTCTCCTCTTTGACTTTCCTTCTTACTGTATGTAGGAAAGTACCATCTTGCCTGGCATGTTACCCCCATTTTTCACTGTATATATGTTGTTTTAGTTGTATGTGTCACTGGGACCCTGTTCACCAGGGCCCCAGTGCTCATAAGTGTGCCTGAATGTGTGACCTGTGTAGTGACTAACTGTCTCACTGAGGCTCTGCTAATCAGAACCTCAGTGGTTATGCTCTCTCATTTCTTTCCAAATTGTCACTAACAGGCTAGTGACCAATTTTACCAATTTACATTGGCTTACTGGAACACCCTTATAATTCCCTAGTATATGGTACTGAGGTACCCAGGGTATTGGGGTTCCAGGAGATCCCTATGGGCTGCAGCATTTCTTTTGCCACCCATAGGGAGCTCTGACAATTCTTACACAGGCCTGCCACTGCAGCCTGAGTGAAATAACGTCCACGTGATTTCACAGCCATTTTACACTGCACTTAAGTAACTTATAAGTCACCTATATGTCTAACCTTTACCTGGTAAAGGTTAGGTGCAAAGTTACTTAGTGTGAGGGCACCCTGGCACTAGCCAAGGTGCCCCCACATTGTTCAGGGCCAATTCCCCGGACTTTGTGAGTGCGGGGACACCATTACACGCGTGCACTACATATAGGTCACTACCTATATGTAGCTTCACAATGGTAACTCCGAATATGGCCATGTAACATGTCTATGATCATGGAATTGCCCCCTCTATACCATCCTGGCATAGTTGGCACAATCCCATGATCCCAGTGGTCTGTAGCACAGACCCTGGTACTGCCAAACTGCCTTTCCTGGGGTTTCACTGCAGCTGCTGCTGCTGCCAATCCCTCAGACAGGCATCTGCCCTCCTGGGGTCCAGCCAGGCCTGGCCCAGGATGGCAGAACAAAGAACTTCCTCTGAGAGAGGGTGTTACACCCTCTCCCTTTGGAAAATGGTGTGAAGGCAGGGGAGGAGTAGCCTCCCCCAGCCTCTGGAAATGCTTTCTTGGGCACAGATGTGCCCAATTCTGCATAAGCCAGTCTACACCGGTTCAGGGGACCCCTTATCCCTGCTCTGGCGCGAAACTGGACAAAGGAAAGGGGAGTGACCACTCCCCTGACCTGCGCCTCCCCTGGGAGGTGTCCAGAGCTCCTCCAGTGTGCTCCAGACCTCTGCCATCTTGGAAACAGAGGTGCTGCTGGCACACTGGACTGCTCTGAGTGGCCAGTGCCACCAGGTGACGTCAGAGACTCCTTCTGATAGGCTCCTTCAGGTGTTGCTAGCCTATCCTCTCTCCTAGGTAGCCAAACCCTCTTTTCTGGCTATTTAGGGTCTCTGTCTCTGGGGAAACTTTAGATAACGAATTCAAGAGCTCATCCGAGTTCCTCTGCATCTCTCTCTTCACCTTCTGCCAAGGAATCGACTGCTGACCGCGCTGGAAGCCTGCAAAACTGCAACATAGTAGCTAAGACGACTACTGCAACTCTGTAACGCTGATCCTGCCGCCTTCTCAACTGTTTTCCTGGTGGTGCATGCTGTGGGGGTAGTCTGCTTCCTCTCTGCACTAGAAGCTCCGAAGAAATCTCCCGTGGGTCGACGGAATCTTCCCCCTGCAACCGCAGGCACCAAAAAGCTGCATTACCAGTCCCTTGGGTCTCCTCTCAGCACAACGAGCGAGGTCCCTCGAATCCAGCAACTCTGTCCAAGTGACCTCCACCGTCCAGTGACTCTTCAGTCCAAGTTTGGTGGAGGTAAGTCCTTGCCTCACCTCGCTAGACTGCATTGCTGGGAACCGCGACTTTTGCAGCTACACCGGCCTCCGTGCACTTCTGGCGGAAATCCTTTGTGCACAGTCCAGCCTGGGTCCACGGCACTCTAACCTGCTTTGCACGACCTCCTAAGTTGTTCTCCGGCGACGTGGGACTTCTTTGTGCGACTTCGGGTGAGCACCGTTTCACGCATCCTTGTAGTGCCTGTTTTTGGCACTTCTCTGGGAGCTACCTGCTGCTAAGAGGGCTCCTTGTCTTGCTCGACGTCCCCTCTACCTCCTGGTCCAATTTGCGACCTCCTGGTCCCTCCTGGGCCACAGCAGCATCAAAAAACGCTAACCGCACGATTTACAGCTAGCAAGGCTTGTTGGCATTCTTTTGGCGGGAAAACACTTCTGCACGACTCTCCACAGCGAGAGGGATCCGTCCACCAAAGGGGAAGTCTCTAGCCCTTTTTGTTCCTGCAGAAACCTCAGCTTCTTCTGTCCAGTAGAAGCTTCTTTGCACCCACAGCTGGCATTTCCTGGGCATCTGCCCATCTCCGACTTGCTTGTGACTTTTTGGACTTGGTCCCCTTGTTCCACAGGTATCCAAGATTGGAAATCCATCGTTGTTCAATTGTTGGTTTGTGTCCTTCCTGCATTATTCCTCTAACACGACTTCTTTGTCCTTAGGGGAACTTTAGTGCACTTTGCACTCACTTTTCAGGGTCTTGGGGAGGGTTATTTTTCTAACTCTCACTATTTTCTAATAGTCCCAGCGACCCTCTACAAGGTCACATAGATTTGGGGTCCATTCGTGGTTCGCATTCTACTTTTGGAGTATATGGTTTGTGTTGCCCCTATCCCTATGTGTCCCCATTGCATCCTATTGTAACTATACATTGTTTGCACTGTTTTCTAAGACTATACTTCATATTTTTGGTATTGTGTATATATATCTTGTGTATATTTCCTATCCTCTCACTGAGGGTACACTCTGAGATACTTTGGCATATTGTCATAAAAATAAAGTACCTTTATTTTTAGTATAACTGTGTATTGTGTTTTCTTATGATATTGTGCATATGACACTAAGTGGTACTGTAGTAGCTTCACACGTCTCCTAGTTCAGCCTAAGCTGCTCTGCTAAGCTACCATTATCTATCAGCCTAAGCTGCTAGACACCCTATACACTAATAAGGGATAACTGGGCCTGGTGCAAGGTGCAAGTACCCCTTGGTACTCACTACAAGCCAGTCCAGCCT
This sequence comes from Pleurodeles waltl, assembly GCF_031143425.1. Taxonomy (NCBI): domain Eukaryota; kingdom Metazoa; phylum Chordata; class Amphibia; order Caudata; family Salamandridae; genus Pleurodeles; species Pleurodeles waltl. Next base: position 499,530,838 of record NC_090440.1, read on the forward strand.
CCTACATTGGTTGTGCAGCGGTGGGATAAGTGCTTTGAGACTACTTACCACTCTTGTGATTGTACTTTTCATAAGAGAAAAATATGCAAAACAAGTTCAGTGTATATAAACATAGCCAAAAAGTTTTGCATTTCCTCTTTTCACTCTTTTCTAAGTGCTGAAAAGTACTTCTAAACTTTCTAAAAAGTTCTAAAAAGTTTTAAAAGTTTTTTTCTGTCTTTCTAAAAAGTTCTGAAAACTTTTTTTTTCTTTTTCTATCACTTTAACTCACTCTAAAAATGTCTGGTACAGGCCAAAATGTTGATCTGTCCAAACTTGCATATGACCACCTTAGCTGGAAAGGAGCAAGGAGTCTCTGTGTAGAGAGAGGTTTGAGTGTAGGGAAGAATCCTTCCTTGGAACAGTTACTTAACATGCTTAGAGAACAGGATAAGGCTAAAAGTGCCCCATCTGTTGAAAAAGTAGCTAATGGTTCCCAATCTGATCCAGGGACTCCCCCAGGAAAGAGTTCAGGAAAGAAACTTCCTAGCCTGCCCATTACTAGACAGTCTAGCATAGTTGGTAATGATGAAGAGCCACACCATACAAATAGTGTTGTCTCACATCATAGCAAAAGCATTTATTCTCACCACAGCGGTACTGATGTTTCTGTTAGCCAAGCTGTTAGGGTGCCCTCTGTAAGGGACAGGTCTCCTTCTGTTCATTCCCATCATACCTCTGTATCTAGGAATGTCCCTCCCACCAACCCTGATGACAGATTGTTAGAGAGGGAACTCAATAAGTTGAGGGTGGAACAAACCAGACTGAAGCTTAAAAAGCAACAGCTGGATTTGGATAGACAGTCATTAGAATTAGAGAAGGAAAGACAGAAGTTGGGTTTAGAAACCCATGGTGGCAGCAGCAGTATTCCCCATAGTCATCCTGCAAAAGAGCAAGATTCCAGGAATCTGCACAAGATAGTTCCCCCTTATAAGGAGGGGGATGACATTAACAAGTGGTTTGCTGCACTTGAGAGGGCCTGTGTTGTACAGGATGTCCCTCAAAGGCAGTGGGCTGCTATCCAATGGCTATCATTTAGTGGAAAAGGTAGGGATAGGCTCCTTACTGTGAAAGAAAGTGATGCCAATAATTTTACAGTTCTTAAGAATGCACTCCTGGATGGTTATGGCTTAACCACTGAACAATACAGGATAAAGTTCAGAGAGACCAAAAAGGAGTCTTCACAAGACTGGGTTGATTTCATTGACCATTCAGTGAAGGCCTTGGAGGGGTGGTTACATGGCAGTAAAGTTACTGATTATGACAGCCTGTATAACTTGATCCTGAGAGAGCATATTCTTAATAATTGTGTGTCTGATTTGTTGCACCAGTACTTGGTGGACTCTGATCTGACCTCTCCCCAAGAATTGGGAAAGAAGGCAGACAAATGGGTCAGAACAAGGGTGAACAGAAAAGTTCATACAGGGGGTGACAAAGATGGCAACAAAAAGAAGGATGGTAAGTCTTCTGACAAGGGTGGGGACAAATCTAAAAATGAGTCTTCATCAGGCCCACAAAAACACTCTGGTGGGGGTGGTGGGTCCAAATCCTCCTTTAATCAAAACAAAGAAAAGAAGCCATGGTGCTATTTATGTAAAGTAAAAGGCCATTGGACAACAGATCCCAGTTGTCCAAAGAAAAGCACCAAGCCTCCTACCACTACAACCCCTACTGCTACCCCTAGTGTCCCTACTAATAGCAGTGGTGGTGGGAGCAAACCTACTAATAGCCAATCCAAGGGAGTAGCTGGGCTCACTATTGGTAACTTAGTTGGGGTTGGTCTGGTTAGGGAGACCACAGAGGCTATACTAGTCTCTGAGGGGGCTATTGATTTAGCCACCTGAGTTGCTTGTACCCTTAATATGGATAAGTACAAGCAGCTACCCCTAATAAATGGTGTTGAGGTTCAGGCCTACAGGGACACTGGTGCCAGTGTGACTATGGTCATAGAGAAACTGGTCCACCCTGAACAACACCTACTTGGTCACCAGTACCAAGTAACCGATGCTCACAACAACACACTTAGCCACCCCATGGCTGTTGTAAATCTCAACTGGGGGGGGGTTACTGGTCCAAAGAAAGTTGTGGTAGCCACAGATTTACCTGTAGACTGTCTACTAGGAAATGATTTGGAGACATCAGCTTGGTCAGATGTGGAGTTGGAGGCCCATGCAGCAATGCTGGGCATCCCAGGGTATATTTGTGCTTTAACCAGGGCTCAGGCCAAAAAGCAAAAAGGACAGGGAAGCTTGGATCCTGGAACAATGGACCAAGTGCTCCCTAAAGCTAGGGCTAGTAGAAGCAAACCACTTCCTACTATCCCTCCCTCTACAGTGGATTCTACTTCTGAGGAAGAAGAATTCCCTCCCTGTGCAGAACCTACACCAGAGGAGCTTGAAGCAGACACTGCTGAGCTTTTGGGTGAAGGGGGGCCTGCCAGAGAGGAGCTGAGTGTGGCACAGCAAACCTGTCCCACATTAGAGGGTCTAAGACAGCAAGCTGTCAAACAGGCTAATGGGGATGTCAGTGACTCTCACAGAGTTTACTGGGAGGACAACCTCTTGTACACTGAAGCAAGGGATCCTAAACCTGGAACTGCCAGGAGGTTAGTGATTCCTCAGGAGTACAGAAAGTTCCTCCTAACTCTAGCCCACAACATTCCCCTAGCTGGACATCTGGGGCAAATGAAAACTTGGGACAGGCTTGTTCCCCTGTTTCATTGGCCTAGGATGTCTGAGGACACAAAGGAATTTTGCAAGTCCCGTGAAACCTGTCAAGCCAGTGGCAAGACAGGTGGCACTCCAAAGGCACCCCTTATCCCACTGCCTGTGGTTGGGGTTCCCTTTGAAAGGGTAGGGGTTGACATAGTTGGCCCCCTTGACCCTCCTACTGCTTCAGGCAATAGGTTTATCTTGGTGGTAGTGGACCATGCCACAAGATATCCTGAAGCAATTCCTTTAAGGACCACTACAGCACCTGCAGTGGCAAAGGCCCTCCTAGGAATATTTTCTGCGGTGGGCTTCCCAAAGGAAGTAGTATCAGACAGGGGAAGCAATTTCATGTCTGCATACTTAAAGGCCATGTGGAAGGAGTGTGGTGTAACTTACAAGTTCACTACACCCTATCATCCACAAACAAATGGACTGGTGGAGAGATTTAATAAAACTCTCAAAGGCATGATTATGGGTCTCCCTGAAAAACTCCGCAGGAGATGGGATATCCTGTTACCATGCCTCCTTTTTGCCTACAGTGAGGTACCCCAGAAAGGAGTGGGCTTCAGCCCCTTTGAACTCCTCTTTGGTCACCCTGTTAGGGGTCCACTAACACTTGTCAAGGAGGGTTGGGAACAAACTTTAAAAGCTCCAAAACAAGATATAGTGGATTATGTACTTGGCCTCAGATCAAGGATGGCTGAGTATATGAAAAAGGCCAGTAAAAACCTTCAGGCCAGCCAAGAGCTCCAGAAGCAATGGCATGACCAGAAGGCTGTTTTGGTTCAGTACCAACCAGGGCAGAAAGTGTGGGTCTTGGAGCCTGTGGCCCCAAGAGCACTCCAAGATAAATGGAGTGGACCCCACACAATTGTGGAAAATAAGGGAGAAGTCACCTATTTAGTTGACTTAGGCACTGCAAGGAGTCCCCTTAGGGTACTCCATGTAAACCGCCTGAAACCCTACTATGACAGGGCTGATCTCACCCTGCTCATGGCAACTGATGAGGGACAAGAAGAAGACAGTGATCCTCTACCTGATCTCTTCTCTTCCACAGAACAAGATGCTCTTGTGGAAGGGGTAGTTTTGGCTGATTGTCTTACTGCTGAGCAGAAAGACCATTGCATAAATCTCCTAGATCAATTCTCTGAACTCTTCTCTACTGTGCCAGGTACCACTTCTTGGTGTGAGCACACTATAGATACTGGAGACAGCTTGCCTGTCAAAATAAGATCTATAGGCAGCCTGACCATGTCAGGGACTGCATAAAGCAAGAGGTGCAGAAAATGTTAGAACTAGGAGTGGTTGAGCACTCTGAAAGTCCATAGGCTTCTCCTGTGGTACTTGTACCAAAACCCCATTCCAAAGATGGAGAGAAGGAAATGCGGTTTTGTGTAGACTATAGAGGTCTCAACCTGGTAACCAAAACTGATGCTCACCCTATACCCAGGGCAGATGAGCTCATAGATACACTGGCATCTGCCAAGTATCTAAGCACTTTTGATTTGACTGCAGGGTATTGGCAGATCAAATTGTCAGAAGATGCTAAACCTAAAACTGCATTTTCAACCATTGGAGGCCATTACCAGTTTACTGTAATGCCTTTTGGATTGAAAAATGCACCTGCCACTTTTCAGAGGTTGGTGAACACAGTCCTGCAAGGGCTGGAAGCTTTCAGTGCAGCATATTTGGATGATATAGCTGTCTTTAGCTCCAGCTGGGATGATCACCTGGTCCACCTATGGAAAGTTTTGGAGGCCCTGCAAAAGGCAGGCCTCACTATCAAGGCTTCAAAGTGCCAGATAGGGCAGGGTAAGGTGGTTTATCTGGGACACCTTGTTTGTGGGGAACAGATTGCACCACTTCAGGGGAAAATCCAAACAATTATTGATTGGGTTCCCCCTACCACTCAGACTCAGGTGAGAGCCTTCCTAGGCCTCACTGGGTATTACAGGAGGTTCATTAAGAACTATGGCTCCATTGCAGCCCCTCTTAATCACCTCACATCCAAGAAAATGCCTAAAAAGGTATTATGGACAGCAAACTGTCAGAAAGCTTTTGAGGAGCTGAAGCAGGCCATGTGCTCTGCACCTGTCCTGAAAAGCCCTTGTTACTCTAAAAAATTCTATGTCCAAACTGATGCATCTGAATTAGGAGTAGGGGCAGTCCTATCACAACTTAATTCTGAGGGCCAGGATCAACCTGTTGCTTTTATTAGTAGGAGGTTGACCCCTAGAGAAAAGTGTTGGTCTGCCATAGAGAGGGAGGCCTTTGCTGTGGTCTGGGCTCTGAAGAAGTTGAGGCCATACCTGTTTGGCACTCACTTCATTGTTCAGACAGACCACAAACCTCTACTTTGGCTAAAACAAATGAAAGGTGAAAATCCTAAATTATTGAGGTGGTCCATATCCCTACAGGGAATGGACTATACAGTGGAACATAGACCTGGGAGTAGCCACTCCAATGCAGATGGACTCTCCAGATATTTCCACTTAGACAATGAAGACTCACCAGGTCATGGCTAGTCTTATTGTCCTTCGTTTGGGGGGGGGGGGGTTGTGTAGGAAAGTACCATCTTGCCTGGCATGTTACCCCCATTTTTCACTGTATATATGTTGTTTTAGTTGTATGTGTCACTGGGACCCTGTTCACCAGGGCCCCAGTGCTCATAAGTGTGCCTGAATGTGTGACCTGTGTAGTGACTAACTGTCTCACTGAGGCTCTGCTAATCAGAACCTCAGTGGTTATGCTCTCTCATTTCTTTCCAAATTGTCACTAACAGGCTAGTGACCAATTTTACCAATTTACATTGGCTTACTGGAACACCCTTATAATTCCCTAGTATATGGTACTGAGGTACCCAGGGTATTGGGGTTCCAGGAGATCCCTATGGGCTGCAGCATTTCTTTTGCCACCCATAGGGAGCTCTGACAATTCTTACACAGGCCTGCCACTGCAGCCTGAGTGAAATAACATCCACGTTATTTCACAGCTATTTTACACTGCACTTAAGTAACTTATAAGTCACCTATCTGTCTAACCTTTACCTGGTAAAGGTTAGGTGCAAAGTTACTTAGTGTGAGGGCACCCTGGCACTAGCCAAGGTGCCCCCACATTGTTCAGGGCCAATTCCCCGGACTTTGTGAGTGCGGGGACACCATTACACGCGTGCACTACATATAGGTCACTACCTATATGTAGCTTCACAATGGTAACTCCGAATATGGCCATGTAACATGTCTATGATCATGGAATTGCCCCCTCTATACCATCCTGGCATAGTTGGCACAATCCCATGATCCCAGTGGTCTGTAGCACAGACCCTGGTACTGCCAAACTGCCTTTCCTGGGGTTTCACTGCAGCTGCTGCTGCTGCCAACCCCTCAGACAGACATCTACCCTCCTGGGGTCCAGCCAGGCCTGGCCCAGGATGGCAGAACAAAGAACTTCCTCTTAGAGAGGGTGTTACACCCTCTCCCTTTGGAAAATGGTGTGAAGGCAGGGGAGGAGTAGCCTCCCCCAGCCTCTGGAAATGCTTTCTTGGGCACAGATGTGCCCAATTCTGCATAAGCCAGTCTACACCGGTTCAGGGGACCCCTTAGACCTGCTCTGGCGCAAAACTGGACAAAGGAAAGGGGAGTGACCACTCCCCTGACCTGCACCTCCCCTGGGAGGTGTCCAGAGCTCCTCCAGTGTGCTCCAGACCTCTGCCATCTTGGAAACAGAGGTGCTGCTGGCACACTGGACTGCTCTGAGTGGCCAGTGCCACCAGGTGACGTCAGAGACTCCTTCTGATAGGCTCCTTCAGGTGTTGCTAGCCTATCCTCTCTCCTAGGTAGCCAAACCCTCTTTTCTGGCTATTTAGGGTCTCTGTCTCTGGGGAAACTTTAGATAACGAATGCAAGAGCTCATCCGAGTTCCTCTGCATCTCTCTCTTCACCTTCTGCCAAGGAATCGACTGCTGACCGCGCTGGAAGCCTGCAAAACTGCAACATAGTAGCTAAGACGACTACTGCAACTCTGTAACGCTGATCCTGCCGCCTTCTCGACTGTTTTCCTGGTGGTGCATGCTGTGGGCGTAGTCTGCCTCCTCTCTGCACTAGAAGCTCCGAAGAAATCTCCCGTGGGTCGACGGAATCTTCCCCCTGCAACCGCAGGCACCAAAAAGCTGCATTACCGGTCCCTTGGGTCTCCTCTCAGCACGATGAGCGAGGTCCCTCGAATCCAGCAACTCTGTCCCAGTGACCCCCACAGTCCACTGACTCTTCAGTCCAAGTTTGGTGGAGGTAAGTCCTTGCCTCACCTCGCTAGACTGCATTGCTGGGAACCACGACTTTTGCAGCTACTCCGGCCTCCGTGCACTTCCGGTGGAAATCCTTTGTGCACAGTCCAGCCTGGGTCCACGGCACTCTAACTTGCATTGCACGACCTCCTAAGTTGTTCTCCGGCGACGTGGGACTTCTTTGTGCGACTTTGGGTGAGCACTGTTTCATGCATCCTTGTAGTGCCTGTTTCTGGCACTTCTCCGGGTGCTACCTGCTGCTAAGAGGGCTCCTTGTCTTGCTCGACGTCCTCTCTACCTCCTGGTCCAATTTGCGACCTCCTGGTCCCTCCTGGGCCACAGCAGTGTCCAAAAACGCTAATTGCACAATTTGCAGCTAGCAAGGCTTGTTGGCGTTCTTTCGGCGGGAAAACACTTCTGCACGACTCTCCACGGCAAGAGGGATCTGTCCACCAAAGGGAAAGTCTCTAGCCCTTTTCGTTCCTGCAGAAACCTCAGCTTCTTCTGTCCAGTAGAAGCTTCTTTGCACCCACAGCTGGCATTTCCTGGGCATCTGCCCATCTCCGACTTGCTTGTGACTTTTTGGACTTGGTCCCCTTGTTCCACAGGTATCCAAGATTGGAAATCCATTGTTGTTGCATTGTTGGTTTGTGTCCTTCCTGCATTATTCCTCTAACACGACTTCTTTGTCCTTAGGGGAACTTTAGTGCACTTGGCACTCACTTTTCAGGGTCTTGGGGAGGGTTATTTTTCTAACTCTCACTATTTTCTAATAGTCCCAGCGACCCTCTACAAGGTCACATAGGTTTGGGGTCCATTCGTGGTTCGCATTCCACTTTTGGAGTATATGGTTTGTGTTGCCCCTATCCCTATGTGTCCCCATTGCATCCTATTGTAACTATACATCGTTTGCACTGTTTTCTAAGACTATACTGCATATTTTTGGTATTGTGTATATATATCTTGTGTATATTTCCTATCCTCACACTGAGGGTACACTCTGAGATACTTTGGCATATTGTCATAAAAATAAAGTACCTTTATTTTTAGTATAACTGTGTATTGTGTTTTCTTATGATATTGTGCATATGACACTAAGTGGTACTGTAGTAGCTTCACACGTCTCCTAGTTCAGCCTAAGCTGCTCTGCTAAGCTACCATTATCTATCAGCCTAAGCTGCTAGACACCCTATACACTAATAAGGGATAACTGGGCCTGGTGCAAGGTGCAAGTACCCCTTGGTACTCACTACAAGCCAGTCCAGCCTCCTACACTGTATGAGAGATCTCTGGAACCTTTGACCTACGTGATGTGTTAATACACACATAGAAGAGTCATTGCCCATAATTCATTAATCTTTTTCTAGGTGATATACAAAAAGGAAAAAAGCAAAGGGCACAATGAAGAAAGAAGAATTTAAATGAATGAGTTAATGGGTTAATGGAAGAAATATGAAAAAATGAAATTTAACAGACAAAACATCACACAGAAACCTGCAAAACAAGCCCTCAGAGAAACTGTCATATTAAAATTTTTGTAAAAATCTGTCCGATCAATTTGTTATGTTTGATTTAAGATCTTGTGATAATGTATTGCTTGGTTTGATCATCAGAATACTAAAATTACAACAAAGTTTAATGAAGGCGAGCTCATACAGCACAACATGGGCCTCTTAAACCTAATAAATATGTTGTCTTTCTTGCTTTACATTCTAAAGTCAAATTCTCCATTCCTGATAGTGGCTATAAGGGCTAAGAGGTATTATGCGACAACATTTTCTATACTGCGTTTTTAATAAATGATAGTAGCAAAAAGCTCAACTATAGTTAATCTTCTAATAAAAGCATTATTAATGCAGCATCTTATTGGAAATAAACTGTTTTCAAGGAAGGTTATTTCGTAAGTAAGTTATTTATCCTTAGCAAGCTAAAAAAAGTATTTCTAGTAGCCTTGCAACAAATTGAAAGGAACTAGAATTTTAAGTACTTTGCTTACTCTATTATTAAGGAGCATTTCTAAATCTTGGTTCTCGTTACAATTCTTAGGAAGGTGCCTGGAAAATAAGTAAACCAAAAGCTTTTTTTTTTCAAGTCCACTTCCTTATGTTCATGAAAATAATATTCTTAAGTATTCATTAAGAAGGTGAAATGGTGAGGGCCATGTTACTGTTTAAACGACATGATAACCCCTTCAGCTGGTTTCAGGCATGGTGCTGCTTCAAAAAACAGAAACAGCCATGTGTAGGCACCAAGGCTATTTAAAGCCGGCGGCTTTTTGGATGCTGCATTTACTACAAAACTCTATGATATGAGGCTATGACCGCCGAGATGGCAGCCATTTAGAGCCATGCATATCTCTGCTGCTTTCTGCATCTGCTCTGTAAATCAGTTTTGTATACCGCAAGTCAAGTGCTATTTCCACCCTAACACACAACCAGCTCTCAACGTTGTTGGGGTGCCTCTGAATCAGAAGTTCCTTATTCTATGTTTTGGTGGGCTCTGCGGGCTTGTAGGTAGCCATCAGGCCTGATAGGCCCTGAGCAGCCCTGGAGTCCAGAGCAGAGCATTTATGCTGATGGCAGCTTGTGCCAGGATTTGATTTGGGGGCATTTACTCTGGGAGATTCTGTTATTGTGGCTGACCTCAATAAGTAAACTTACAAGGGGATCCGAATAGGTTGATGTACCTTTTGACTACGCTTAAGATGTTCCCGTACATGCAGATCAATAATCAATAACAATCATAACATTAGATATCAATAGGAGTCAGAAATTGTCACACACCATGGCCTTGCAGTCATGAATAACCACACCTTTATGTAAAAGTTAGAATATTTATTACCCTATATTAACAATGCTAATGTAATGTAGGTTAATCTCAAAATCAATTGATAAATATACAAAAAAAACACTGGCTATCCAAAGTGGCGAAAGAAACACAGTCTGATCAAGGCTTGAGCTACGGCACATTCTAAAATTACAGTACAAATTAAAAACAAGAATAACTGGGCAAACAATATGTATATACATTTAGATTGACCCATGTTTGGACTTCATGCAAAAACAATTTAGTCAACACAAATTTGGAAAAACATCTATGGCTCTATCAAAATTGCAATTGGTATCTAGCAACAAAAGCAAAAAGACAAACAAACAACATCATGGTCAATATACCTATCCTCAGTTTGGATCAGCAAGATGTGATAGTCTTTGTCCTCAGGACATCACTTTGGTCAGCAAGGTGTCAGGATTCAGCCTCACAGTTCAGAAACAGCAAAGTCTTTTAAGCAATAATGTTAAGCACATCTATTCTCAAGACGCTCCAGAAAGTATGGCGGTATCGCAACAGAAAATGGGCGAATGGTGTCCTCTCCAAGTGCAGTGTGGCTAAGTTAGATTTCCTTAAACCACTTCCCAAGTCCCTATTGGTCAAGGGATTGCGTGTTCACACATTGTCCAATAAAACCATAATCTCCAAATCTACCTTTCTACTAGTACATAGTTCACATGTCGATGATTGGCTCCTTTTGTGCTGTTCTCATCATCCGGCTCATCAGGTAACAATATTGTTGCAGCTTATACTCCAGTCAGAGTCTCCATTGTATTCGCCTGAGAAAGTCAGTCTCACACACATTACATAAAACAATGCTGCATTAGCAAGTACAGCATCTTCTAGCAAACAGTTCTCATGAGAAAGACTTTTAGCTATGAGCACATGCACAGAACAATGGAAAATTACATTTTAATTCTCTAAGCAGACATTTTATTAAACGCCTAAGAAATGGAGCTTGACATGAGGCCATGCAATTAGGCCAAGACCTTGGCTAAGTTAAGGCCTACAATTAATAAAGCTAATACATAATGCATAACCGTCAACATGACCTATTACTATATTAATCAAACATAAGCTCAACATTTCACATTAATAAGCCATTATTAAGTACACTTCGTGAACATTGGTCAAAAGTGTGCATTATTTTTCCCTAAATTATTACAATTTCTATGCAAATCTGGCACTCAAAATACATGAATGTTCAGTAGTAAAATCAGCGTTAACAATCTCTCCTCTGATGACTAAATGTGTCATCACACAAAACCTTTGCTCACAAATTTTTGCTTCTGCTATAATTCTGTCATTTTAATCCCTTCAAAACTCCATTTCCTTTTCAAATTTTCCCAGAACAAGTTTTCCCTTTTTTTCATCTCTCCTCCGATTATTTTTCGTCTTCTTTGATTTGAACCTTTTACACAGTTTACATATTCCCCATATGCCAATTAAGCAAATCACAATAATCAATATCCCCTATATTATTTTCAATTACATCCTTTTCTCAATGTTGCTGAGACAATTTCCCAGTGAAGCAAATCCTTTGTCAAGTTTCTCCCAAACACCTGGTGCCAGATGTAGCAAACCATTTGCGAGGCGCAAACGTGGGTTTGCCATGCAGAAATGCATATTGCAAGTCGTTACCGACTCGCAATATGCATTTCCGACTCGCAAATAGGAAGGGGTGTTCCCTTCCTATTTGCGAGTCGCAGTGGGATGCAATACCATACACTTCAAGTGGATGGTAACCCACTCGCAAATTGGAAGGGGTCCCCATGGGACCCCTTCCAGTTTGTGACTGGACCCAAAAACATTTTTTCATGGCAGGGAGTGGTCCAAGGGACCACTCCCTGCCCTGAAAAAATACCGAAACAAAAGGTTTCGTTTTTTTTTTTTAAGTGCAGCTCGTTTTCCTGTAAGGAAAACGGGCTACACTTAAAAAAAAAAAAAACTGCTTTATTTAAAAGCAGGTCACGAACATGGAGGTCTGCTGACGTCAGCAGGCCTCCATGTTAGCGAGTGCCTATACTCGCTATGGGGCTGCAATTTGCGACCCACCTCATGAATATTCATGAGGTGGGTCATTGCGACCCCATAGCGAGTCGCAGTCGGTGTCTCAGACACTGTACTGCATAGCAATTTGCGACTTGCAAATTGCGAGTCGCAGGGACTCGCAATTTGCAAGTCGCAAATTGCCGTTTTGCTACATCTGGCCCCTGGTTCTTTCAACTCCTTCAAATCAGCACTTTCATTAGTCAGATTAGTAAGTAAGCTTCTAATTTCTTTACTATTATCAGGAATGAACAAACAGCAGTGCCTAGAATTAAGCATTTTGCAAACTCCACCATTCTTTGCTAAAAGAATATCTAACGCAAGGCGGTTCTGAAGAGTCATAGCTTTCAGTAGCTAATTCAGTATCAATCAGGGTCATGGCTCCTCAAAAATTTGTCAGCATGTATCCACAATAGTAGACAACTTTCGAATCTTTATCAAATTCAGAACAAAAACTACAGAAGGTATCGTTGCTCGAAATATATCTCCCACTATGCCTGAAGGATATCAGTCAATTTCAGAAATTTCTTTAAGTCATCAAGTTGAAAAACCTTTGGGAAAACTCTCCCCAAATAGCATGTCCCATACCATCTCTTGGAAGACGGTAATAAGCATTAGGACCACAGATGTAATATATCCCAGGAATCGCTGGATCCTGTCTTTCAATATAAATGTCCATTTACTCTGAAACAAAAACACATGTCTACATTTACTCATTTCGACAAATAAAGTGTCAGTGCGAGATTTAGGCCAATATTCATAAATCTTCACTACTTGTTGCACATTTAAAGTTAATTTCCCTTTGTGTTCTATTTGCATTATAAGCATAATCATTCGTGTATGTCCTTTTCAGTAAGCCTTTTTCTAACTTTTCCTTCAATTCCTTTCTCCTGTCATCTGTGGGATCTAAGAAGTTCTTTTCTAAAGGTGTAAGCAAGCATGTCAGGTTACTCCTTTGAGTGTAAGCTGTGCCAAAAGTTAATGTAGGCTCAAAAAAACCTATATAATACTATGTCATTATTCTTAGCTACTCTACTCGGACACCTAAGTGTAAGGACAAATGAAAACACCTTGTTGTGGTTGGAGTAGAAGTACTGAAAGTACTTCTAGTTATAGAATCTGGTTAGTAACAGACTACAACTTATCCCCTAAGTAAGAGGCAAACTATGATAGGTAACTCCTTCTTCGACTGATGAAGGAATCTGGGACACACATAACAATTCTTCGCATCTATCATCTCAACATACTCACTCAGCAATCTATAGAAGATATTAGAAGAAAGTTCCCCTTGTACATTACCTAAATGTAGATATTTCTCATCTAACCTAAACTTCTCTATTGCTGTTAATGTAGTAGTTGTCTCTAAAGCTCAAGTATGGTTGGCCTCCCTTTTGCCAAGAACAGTCATACCCACAATCAATACCACAAACAATATCCCACACACAATTGCCAAACCAATACTCATGTATTTCCAGCACCTATTCTTTCTACCCTGCTGGCTAATGTTACTCATGATCTGTAAAGAATCGGAAATTAGAAGGGCAAATTTAGAAAAACGCAGCAAAATAAAAAACAAAAATCTTCTTTCAGCTGCTATTTACAGCTTTCAGTCTCACTTCCATGATCCTTTGTCAAAAATCGGTTTAGCAGCTTGTCGAGATCAGTTTAGCAGCTTGTCAAATCAGGTTTCAAAAGGTCAACTCAGGTTATCAAAGTATTTTTCAGTTACTTTCAACATTGCCTTTTCTTTTTGTACTTTTCTCAAATTTGTCTCAACTGTTCAGTTTGTTACTTTGCTTCAAGTGCCAAAATATTGCCCTAGAATGTCTCAATTAAAACAAAAAGACAAAAATTATTTCTGCCATTCACCTGATGTTGCATATGCCCATTCAGGACCTGCATATCTTCGACTTGCTATTCTGTTTCTTTTCAACTTTCGATCTCCATTCAATTCTCCTTCACTCAAATCTTCTCTCCTTGTTGTATCTACTTCTTCCTTAATTGTTGTCTCAACAACTGCTTCCTTTCTCTTTGCTTGTGACTCCGGCCACTTATCTCCTTTCAGTGGACCCTTTGGCAATGCTCTTTTCAGCATAAACCTCTTCCTGCTCTGCAGGATTTTCTCTTGACGGACATGCAACTGGTTCAGGAGAAGTTAGATCACAATGGCTTTGATCCACCTCAACTCCTTCCCTCTCGGGGTCTAGCAACTGCCCTGCTTGTCTCTCAAAATCGTCTTCTTCTGGGAAAGCCCTCCTCTGACTAGGCTCCCCTGCCACCTCAGTTGAGATGGGCTCACTGTCACCCTCCTGGAGGTCTTCTCCTTCGTCTCCCATAGGAGTGACTGAACCGTCCTCAATGAGTTCAGACCAGGTCTCAGTTCCTCTTTCTTCTCCTTCTGGTTCTGAGAATTGTTTGGTCATTGTTGGTACTCTCAACAACTCTTCTTAATTGTCCAAAGAACATTACACTTTCTTTGTGTGGCTGCCGTGGATCCAGTTCAGAACTCCAGCACACTTCACAGCTGTGGTGGTAGTCAGAACTACCTGGAATGGTCCTTTTCAGCGGGGCTCCAAACACGTCTTCCGCACGTGTTTCCGGACCACAAACCAGTCACCGGCTCTCAGGTTGTGCCCTGGATCATGGATCGGTGGCACTCTGGTGGCTTCCACCTGCTGAGAGAAAGAGTGAATCACATCAGACTGACCTTTGCAGTAGTCCAACACCATATCATCTGTAATGCTTCCAAGCGCATTCCCAGGCACCGCTGGCAACCTCATTGCTTGGCCCATGAGGATTTCATATGGTGACAATCCTGTCTTCCTGTCGGGTGTGTTTCTCATTGTCATTAGCACTAACAGCAGTGTGTCAGGCCATTTCAGATTCATGGATGCACACATCTTTGCAACTCTTAACTTCAAAGTACCATTCATCTGTTCCACTAGTCCTGATGCTTCAGGGCAGTACCTACAATGCAACTTCTGCTTAATGTTCAATGCTGCACACAGTAATTTAATTACTTCATTGTTGAAGTGATTTCCCCTATTTGATTCTAAAGAGATCGGAAGCCCAAAATGTGGTATCAGTTCCCTACGAAGTAGTTTCGCTCCTGTGAGGCTGCCATTTCTTCGTATAGGGTACGTTTCAATCCAGTGACTAAAGATGCAGACAATCAGCAGCACGTATCTCGAACCTACACACACAGGCATCTCAATAAAATCCATCTGCATTCTGCTGAATGGACCTCCTGCTCTTCCAATGTGGCTCAAGTTAACCACTGTCCCTTTCCCTGCGTTCATTTGTTGGCAAATGACGCAACAACGGCATATCCTGCTCTCAGTGTTTCTGTATTGTCTCTTAGACAAGAACCATCTACAAAGATAATTTTGTCATTGTCTTCCAATCGGGTGCCTCTAATATCAGGTCTTGGTTTTCTTCACAGATCAATTACTTCAAGACAATTATGTTCAATGCCTTCCACCTTCTCAATTTCAATATTTTTCTTTTGAAGTAAAGTTGCTGGGTTCAGCACTGTACATCTTTTCAATGACACATTTGGTGACGCTAGAATACTCGTCTCATATCTGGTCAACCTTGCACCTGTTAGTTATTGGGTCTTCATCTTTGTAAGTAGGATCTAAATGGAGTGAGGTACCATGACAGGTAAGGGGTGTCCCATCAAAATGCCTTCACATTTTGTAAAGCTCTGTCCAACCACTGCGCCTGCACGCAGGCAACCTGGTAAGGCTGCTGCAACTGGGTCCAAAGAAGATGAAAAATATGCTACTGGGTAGTGTACACCTTCATGGAACGGTGTCAAGACAGACAAAGAACGTGCATCACACTCATGACAAAACAATGTGAAAGCCTTCGAGTAATTTGGCATACCGGAAGCCAGAGCATTGCACAGACTCTCTCTCAATTCCGAAAACGCTTTCATGCAAGCCTGGTGTAACACTATGGGATCAGTGACCTTCTTGTGGGTCAGCTTTTGCAAGGGCTTGGAAATGACTGACAAATTGGGAATCCAATGGCAGCAGTAGCCTACCATCCCTAGAAACATCCTGACATCTCTCTGAGTGGCTGGGGTTTTCATCTGCAATATTGCTGTGACCCTTTCTCTGGATATTGTCCCTGATCCCTTCTCAATATGGTGACCCAAATACTTCACGTCTTTCTGACAGTACTGATATTTAAGTGGTGACACTTTATGATCATTCTTTCCCAAAAGGTTCAGCGAGGCAATTGTGTCATACTTGCACGCGTCCCTTGTTTTGGACACAATCAGCAAGTCATCAATGTACTGTACCAAGGTCAATTGAAAAGGCAATTCCAACGACTCCAAATTATTTTTCAAGATCTGTTTAAATATGGAAGGTGACTCTGAAAACCCATGAGGAATTCAACACCAACAGTAAACTCGATCTAAAAATTTGAAACAAAAGAGAAACTGGCTGTCCTCATTAAAAGGCACTGAAAAAAAAGCTTGTGACAAGTCTGTGACAGTGAACCACTCAGCATCACATGGAATCTGAAATATTATCACAGCTGGATTTGGTACCTCAGAGCAACATTTGATCACAATGTCCTTTATTTTTTTGAAATCCTAGACAATTCCAACTTTCCCACAGGGCTTTTTCAATCCCATTATTGGTGAATAACATGGGCTGCTCAACACTTCTTTTAAAACCCCTTGGTTTACAAATTCTGCAATTATATGGGCAACCTCTATGAGAATATCCTGCGGCATGTGGTACTCGGGAATCTAAGGAAAAATTGTGTTTGGCTTTATGGACACTTTAACTGGCTTCATTCCCTTTATCAGACTTATCTCTTTCCCTGTCAGATCACCCACCTCCTCTTTAACCGTTCCCTGTAAGTCAGAAGGAAGCTCCTTCACTGTGAACACTGAAAAAAAATCAATCAGGGGGCATTCCTCATTTGTGGTTTCACACTCTGTCTCTGGACCATCTTCATCATCGCTATTCGTCTGTATCTCGATCCCGTCACTTGAACAAGTAATTGAGCACCTCGTTTTACACAGCAAGTCTCTTCCCAGTAGAGATACCGGACTTGAATCACAGACTACGAATTTGTGCAATCCCTGCAAATTGCCGATCTTAACCTGAACTGGTTCTGTAATTGGGTTGGTTAAAACTGATTTGCTGCTCCTACAATCTGGACTGTCTTTCCTGAAAAGGGCACATTTGGAACTTCTGCAGATCTTACTGTAAAACGTGTAGCTCATGTCTCAACCACGAACAAAACTCTGTGACCCATGACTTTTCCCTTCACATAGGGACCTTTTTTGATCTAAGTCTAAGGAAGCTGCAAGCACACATTCCTCCTCATCCGAACTCTCACTCGCCCCATCATCGTTTATTCTATTCTCACTGTGTAACGGAAATTGGTGTACCATTACTTTGGTTGGACCTGTGACCTGTTGAGGAAGCATCACCTGCTGCTGCTATTGGGCTTGAGGTATTAGAATTTGCTGTCTGGTACCATGGGAACCTGCTGTTGCATTGGCTGCAACTGTGTCATTTGTACACGCGGCATTTGTACCTGTTTCATGTGTTGAAAATTCTGCATTTGATTCACATTATTTTGGAAATTCAGATTAGGACCTCTCATTCTCAGTCCTCTCATGTTTTGAAATGAGTTGATATCACATGTTTGCTGAACGACACCTTCCTGTACCATCATCGGACAATCCTGTTTCCAAAGTCTGACCTATCCGCAAGCATGACAATGCAACAATTTCTTCATTCCCTACACATCATTCTGAACCACTACAGTACCCCTGTCTGGACCACGGTTTACATTACCTCCGTGACCTCTACCTCTCATCTGATTCTGAAAGACCACAATTTCCTGCTGCTAATGATGTTGTGGGAAATTTCCCTGCATACCTGTTTGTGCAGCTTTAATCTGCATCACTATTGCCTTCTCTTTCAGCTTTCTCTGCTTCAATTCAATCTCATCACGACAGTATTTTGCATACTGCAATACCTCATCAATTGGCTCTTCTTGCCAGAAAATCAAATGACTCTTAATCATCTGGCTAATTTCAGGTCTCAATCCTTCCACAAATCTGAACACAAAATGAAACATGTCTTTCGGCTCAATTCTTTCTGTACCACTGTAATGCGTGAACGCCTGCAACAATCTCTCATAGTACGCATGCATTGACTCTTTTGTTCCCTGAGCTGTCTTGTCTATTCTCTGCCAGTCAATTTTTGGGGGAGAAATTCTTGTTTTAAAAAATTCAATCACCTTGTTGTAATATTTCATTACCTCAGGAGACGGCGCACCTGTATCCTCATCTTTCTCTGTTTTTTTTGCCGGCCAATCTATACTCCTTTTACACTCCATCCACAGATCAGATGGAGCTACTATCTCTAATAAAGTGTTCAAGTCCTCGCACAGGCATTTTGCAAGTTGCCCAAACCTGTCTGTCTGCTGGTACCATTCCACTGGCTTCTCTCTCAACCCAGGATAATGATTTGCAAATGACAGAAAGTCACTTATGCTCCAAGGGACATGAACAAAAATCCCTCCTGAAATCTCTCTCACTGGCAAAATCTTTACCAGATCCTTGTCCTGCAGCACATTTGCAATTAACTCAGCAGAATCCCTTTTTCTCTTATCTATTTTCTTTACCCATCTGCCTTCCCATTTATCTAATGCTCTCCAGGCCTGGGCACTTTGAAGTAACTCCCTAAGGTGTGTCTTCATTCCGGCGGATCTAACATGTTCAAAATCTTTGGTCGCAAAATCTAACCTGTAACTCCTTTTCAAATGTTTAGTTTGATTTATTTCTGCGCCATACTTATCTGCCAGGTCTGCTAGTTTTAGATGCACATTGCTTACTTCCTTCATAATCTTCGGTCACAGATAACTCAAATCTACGTCTGTGTAGGACGCTAACCTGTTCACACCCATAGTTCCCTCAATGAGCTCACCAGCTTCCATTATTAGTCTAGTGTAGTTGAAGTACTCCTCTTCCTTCGGAGCACCTGTGGGGTATTCAGCTTGTCTAACCATTCGGTCAATTGCTGGGCAGTCAAACCCTGCAACGAAATGTTCTTAGCCTGTGCTGGTGGCGCTTGTTGTACAACTGTATTCGGCATCTGCGGTGTCAGTAATTTCAAGCTCTGACTAATGTTCGACCCTATCACAGTATCCGGAGGAACTCCGAATGGACTAAGGTCCAGGAGAGACTACTCAAATATTCTCATTAAGTCCTCCCTTCATTACATTCTGACTCAGGACTCCCTGTCCATCTGCACTGGGTTTCTCTTTTGCAAACAAGGGTACAATCGGACCAATGGTAACTGGTACAGATACAGCATCTGGGTTTGGTCTGACATTCAGGTTTTATGGGAGAGTAATTCCTGGGTTCTGGTTCATCAGTACAGACATATCTGAATGTGTCCCCATTATTATAGTGTATTTCGTCATTGTTTGTGCCTGCGCTTGAGGCAGTAAAAGTGGAGTTGGCTCTGTCTGAACCAATGTCGGTTTCAGGAAAGCCTGTCCTGTAGGCACTATTACGTTTGTGGCAGTTTCCACAATAGGTACATCAGGGTAAATTGTCTGGACACTTGGCTGTGACATCTGATTTTGGACTACTAGAGTAGTAGGTGTGTTAAGGCTGCTCTGTTTTGGGCTCTGTGTAGGGCTATAATTAACCTGCATTGGACACGTTGTCACATTAACCTGCATCGGAGTAGAAGCACTGGTACTCAGACCACTCTCATGTGCTGCATATGGAGGTAGACAATTTCTTAGTAATTGCAAAATAAACTTGTCATCGTCTGACTCTTCCTTCAATGTCAAAGATTTTCTAGCCTCCCCACTCCCGGAAGGGATTCTCTTAGTTTTTCTAGTAGCTTTCCTCCCTTCTCTCTCAAAGTCTTGTGTAATTGCTGGGAATAACTTAATCCCCTGCAAGGTCTCGGTTCTCCAAAATTTCTGAGCATGGCTCATATAGTCACCTCTAGGGTCTTTTCTGCCTTTCTCATTCTCCTCTCAAATTTCTGTTGCTATTGCTGCCTGGCCACTAACTCCCAGATCACTAATGCCTCGAACTGAGCTGGTCTCGGAGGGGGTTTCAGATCATACAGCACCCTCCTCAGATTGTCTAAACTCCTCAAATGTAATGCTCCATCAGCAGGAAACACTAAGCTCCCATCTTTCTCTGTCCTTTTGCAGAATTGTTTGAACCAAAGACATGGTGCTGTGCCCTTTTCTTCGAACTCAATGTAAGCTGGTGTACCTTCGGACGGTACTATATTCCCTATACTCGTTGTAATGTACGTATCACCCCATAAAGCACTCTTTAAAGCTTTAAAAATGTTATCTTTTTGACCTTTATGTTATTCAAAATCAAATCAAGAAGTGACTTTTAATCCCAGAGTTCTCTTCACCTACCTTCTCAGCCAATTTTGCTTTCACGGACGGCTGCCAATCCATGCGCGACCCTTCTCACTAACCAACCTATCCCAGCCTAGTTCCAATGAAGTCACAATCACATGTACTGCGGCTGACAAAGTCTTGCAACGTGTCCTCCCAAACTCAATTTTGTATGAAACTAATGCAAAAGTATTGCGAGCACCAAACAAAATCAAAATCAGTTTGTCCGTTTACTACAGGTAAGGTAACACAATCGCATCAGAAACATTACGGATTTTTCACTGACAGCGTTTCGCTCAAACAGCTACTCCTTCTTTCTCAGCTTCCCTGATTCACAAGCAAAATTCGACCCCCAAATTTCACTCTCAACTGATAAATGGGCCTGTCTTGGTGCACATAGTACTCACCAGATCTCAGTCGAAAAATTATTTTGCTCACTTTGACTCACACTCTGACTTGTTGACCTTGCCCGATCGACCTATTACACCAGACAAATTACAACAAAATCCAAGTGTCTCATACACTTTTAAATATACTCTGGAGTCTTACACCACGCAGGGTACGTACATCAACAACCACATGCACAATCTTTTTGTACAAATCGCCACACATGTGAAGTTCGACGACTTCCCTACTCTCACACTTTGGAGTACGCACACTCCTTCTACAACTTCATTTGGAGTAAGCAAACTCCCTAAACCCTAAAAACATCACAATTCACCTGTAATTTTCATAAGCTGTGCAAGCACAAAACCTACTTCATTCACACTATCACTACAATGCCGAGAACTTCCTCAAACAACCATTGGCAAGCTCCATGATTCTGGGAAAGTCATTTCAGGTACTTAGGGACACATTTCTCTCCAATTTGTATCATTGAATTGATGAGCTCTTGAAAGACAACCCATGTACCGGCCCTGTATAATGGGCTCTTAAGGAGACAAACCATGTACCAGGCCTCTATGATGAGCTCTTCAGGAGAAAAACCATGTACCAGGCCTCTGTGATGGGCTCTTAAGGAGTCTACTGCCATCTCTGTTAGCGCGTCCGCCCTTAATAAGTAAACTTACAAGGGGACGTAATAGGTCGATGAACCTTTTGACTACGCTTAAGATGTTGCAGTAATGAATAACCATACCTTTGTGTAAAAGTTGGAATATTTATTTCCCTATATTAACAATGCTAATGTAACGTAGGTTAATCTCAAAATCATTTGATAAACACATGAAAAACAACACT
The DNA here is from genome assembly GCF_031143425.1 of Pleurodeles waltl. Taxonomy (NCBI): domain Eukaryota; kingdom Metazoa; phylum Chordata; class Amphibia; order Caudata; family Salamandridae; genus Pleurodeles; species Pleurodeles waltl. The sequence continues at coordinate 499,552,405 of NC_090440.1, forward strand.
GGCTGTCTGAAGCAGCAAAAGAAATGGAGGTTAATCAAGGCTTGAGCTACTACACATTCTAAAATTACAGTACAAATTAATAGCAAGAATAACTGCGCAGATGATATTACATACACTTAGATTCAGGAAAGAAAATACATCAAAGGTTATTCCATGTATTGAACTTCATTAGTGAAGACCCTACTTAACATCAGATTAGAATAACATAATTGTGCTTCATGCAAAAACAATTTAGTCAACAAAAATTTTGAAAAACATCTAACTATGGCTTTATCAAAATAGCAGTTGGTACAAAGAAACAAAAGCAACTAGACATAGCAAACAACATCATAGTCAATATACCTACCTCAGTTTGAATCAGCAAGCTGTGACAGTCTTCGTCCTCAGGACATCAGTTTGGTCAGCAAGGCATTTGGATTCAGCATCAAAGTTCAGAAATGGCAAAGTCTTTTAAGCAATAAAGTTAAGCACGTCTCATCTCAAGATGGTCAAGAAAGTAATGGCAGTATCGCAATGGAAAATGGGCAAATGGTGTCTTCTCAGTGCAGTATGGCTAAGATAGATTTCCTAAAACTACTTCCCAAGTCCCTATTGGTCAAGGGATCGCATGTTCACACTTTGTCCAATAAAACTAAAACTTCAAATCTACATTTCTACTAGTACATGGTTCACATGACGATGATTGGCTCCTTTCTTACTGTTCTCATCATCCGGCTCGTCAGGTAACAATATTGTTGCAGCTTATACTCCAGCTAGAGCCTCAATTGTATTCTGAGAAAGTCAGTCACACACACATTACACAAAACAATGTTGCATTAGCTAGTACAGCATCTTCTAGCAAACAGTTCTCATTAGAAATACTTATAGCTATGAGCACATGGACAGAACAGTGGAAAATCACAATTTAATTCTCTAAACAGACATTTTATTTAACGCCTAAGAAATGGAGCTTGACATGAGGCCATGCAACTAGGCCAAGACTTCCGCTAAGTTAAGGCCTACAAATAATAAGGCTAATACATAATACATAAAAGTCAATATGACATATTACTACATTAATCAAACATAAGCTCAACATTTCATATTTATAAGCCATTAATAAGTACACTTCGTGAACATTGGCGGAGACTCATGTTGTTGCACCTTCAAATGCGTGCATTATTTTTCCCTAAGTTATTACTTTTTCAACGCAAATACGACCCTCAAAATACATGAATATTCATTAGTAAAATCAGCGTTAACAATACCTGCACCTCCTCAGGCCTGGATGTGTAGCTGGGCATCCCCATGACAGGCAGTGCCCACCAGTGATGCTGTTAGAGTGACAACTGATGGTGGATGGCAGGGTCAGGCTGCAAGGCCTGCTGGACAGATGGGACTGGGTTCACCTGTGGCACAACTAAGTTTGGACTCTAGCAGCTGAGCGGTGTGGCAGAGCCAATACAGATTTGTTGCTGGACCCTGGCTCCAACCACACAGGCCCGTATGTATCATTAGGGGGTAAATGTCAGGCAGCACTTGGCTTTATGACAAGAAGTCCTCCTATCCTTGCAACAATTGATCAGTGTACTGTGCAATGGGGTCAGCGCCCCAGCCATGATTTTTAACCAGTATGATTGCCCAGAAGATCATGCCTTCTTGCCTGCGGCCTCTGCTGCCCACCCACCAGCATCCCCATCTGACATTTGATCTATTTCATGCCACTGAGATCCTCACTTGTGGCTACGTCTAGCACCTGCATAGGGTTAATTGCAGAATGTTGCTGGTGCCATTCTCCCTTTCTCCAGCTGGCACTATAGGGGTGTCCAGAGACTGTTCTTTGTCAGTGAGGGACATCCCAACTTCAAAGGGCATCTTTATTGACTCCAGGAGCCTCTTTGTTTTGCTTTTACCTCAATGGACTACTGACTACCCCTGAGGCCTATGGTGCTGGCTGCAATTAGACTTCCCATTGTGGCTTCCCTGTTGGGAACTATGCAGGGCTCTTCTGAATCTACGTGGGTCCTCCTCCCTGTATGCTTGTTATCACAAGAAACTGCAGTATGCCATTCATCACCACATTGGCTTTCATCCCACTCATGGAGGGACGCTGAAAAGAAGGGACATCCATGCTGCATTGCTGTGGACTCATAATCAATGCTGAAGTGCATGCTAGGCCCAACGCTGCTGCGTCCGTTTACTGCTGTGACAGTGTTGGTGTCCTCGCACAAATTCACCCACTTGCTTTTACAGAGTGCATTGTATGTTGGCAACTGGCCTATACATGGGGTCTGCTTTGATACATTCACAATGGCAAGTTAAGAGGATAGTTGCGGTTCAGACCCTTTGCGTTGACCAATGACCCTGGAATGAACAGCTGCTGTCAAGCTGTACAGTCTACGACTTTGTGTGCAATGCTGTTCATGCTGCAGTTGAAATCTGCTCTCTTGAAGACCTCCCAGCTCCTGCAAAAGGGCCTGGTCACCCACTAACATCTGCTGTACAAACTTCATTGCTGACATCACTGGAGGATAACTTTATAGCTCCTGTTAGACAGAATGGGTAACGCCAAGGCTCCTGTGACGTCTCTCAAACCCTATCTGTATGTGGCAAACCTCTTGCTCCGATGCCCGATACGGCCCCCAACATTGCATCCTCATCAAGCTGCAGAAAGGCAGACACATCTACATGACCCAATGAATCACATGTGTTTCCTAGGAGAAAGAGTAGAAAATGCTGATGGCTGGGGCAACAGAAACAACATCAGGCTAGTGGTCGGGAACAAGACAAGAAAGGTCAAGATGCTGTTGTCTTCGGGAAATGTGGTTCAGAAGCTTTTGCCATCTTACAAACCTATACCCTTATTCTCTACTGGAAAGGCCCTCAGAGTCCCAGAACGTGCAAAACCTCCTACTGGATCAGCTCACTGCCCAATGTTTGGCAACTTACTTCGCTACAGGCACTGCCGTATCATTCTACATGAAACCCAGCGGCTAACCACACTGGAAATTAACAGCAATCGAGTTAAGCTGTTTCCATCTGTACCATTGCAGTATATGATCAGCAACATCCTTTGCTGATGTCAAATGGAAATTATGTGAGATGCTTCTAAAATACAAAATTTTAGTCCCTGCAAAACACACAATTATTGGCCAGAACAAAACATAGTTTATTGATAACCCCTCTTCCACATGGGATTGGCCTGAACAACTGTCTGCTGCCTGACCATCAGCAAACACTAGCAAATGGGTCAAGCCAATGTACTGTCAGAGACATGAACTAAGTGTCTGCAAGAATTTTTAGAAAAGTGGCAAAGAGCCTGGCTCCATCGGTGTCGCAAGCAGATGTTGATAAGCGATCGCTATTGAGGACTGCATCATTTTGTGACCATTGCATAGTGTTTGAGACCACTCAGTATGATTAACCAAGTGAAGGAGAATCATCCCCATCCCAAGCATCATTGCAGAGTGTGACAGAACTCCCATTTGTCACCCCCCAGATGGCAGATGAGTAGTTACGAGCATCTGAGAAGTGGAGAGTTCTTACTATTGCTGCAGAATTTACATGGGGCTCCACTCCCTTTATAAACGGCACTATGCCCACAGCACACACATACTTGGGCCTGATTTATGAAAACTTAGGACCACCTTTGTGTCATTTTCTGACGCAAAAGTGGCGCAGCCTAACAAAATATAGTTATATTTTGTAAGTTTTTGTGTCAAAAAATTACACAAAGGTGGTGCTAACTTTTCATAAATCAGGCCATTGATTCCCCGGTCCACCCCATCAGCCCTAACCTCTCTAGGCATAGTCATTTATGTTCTCCTGAAGTAGGTATTTTCAAAACCATCCATCATAATGTTTTCAACTTTTTGCTGGCTTTCCGAACCTCCCCCCACACTTCCACTCTGGTTATTGTTCACTCTGGCACACTAAAGACCGACAAAGGACACAAAATACATTACACATAGTGCTCCTCATAGCTGCACCCCACTAATAGGTGATATACAGTGATATTAATTGGTTTGTATGGAGAGCTATGCCCTCTGCTCCAAGGGCTCCTTGTTGTCATTGTGGTTATCTTGCAGAATAAAAATAATTGTCAAACTTTCTACAGGGCAAAGTGAACACTGCTGAGGCCATCATTCACACGTGATTACTCAGCTAGATAAAATGCCTGTCCCACAACCAAAGATGAAACTGATGAGAAATACAAATATCACTATATGGAATGTCACGAGCATGCCCTCTACTAGAAAGCACAGTGCCATGCAATATTCTCCTCTCATCGGTGCAGGAGAAGTAACATAGCAATTCTTGAGGAGAGGTGCACTATACGGCTAGAGGTTATGATGAAGTTATGCATCTTATAGGGTAATAAAGATGATACCTATCCTCTACAACTTTCTCTGCTTTCTCTTGAATGGCACTCATCTTAATTAGAGCATGAGCTTCATCCCAGCCTGTACTACTGTCCTTGACAAGAACAGCAGACGGACACCTGGATGGGATCCTGTTTGTAATAGGCAGTAATTATGTCCTCAATACTAAACAACCGAAGTCCCTAGGTAAATTGCCTACAAAATTAAGGGGGTTTCCTGGAATCTTGAAAGGGACCTCTTCTGAGTAACAGATTTTTCTCGAGTCTAGATAGATCATTTCCTCTTCTCCTGCAAACACCAACATCATACAATCCCAAATACCTAGCACAGTGGCTGGATCACTGGTCCCTAACAGATATTTGGCATCAATGTATTGCAGGTATGAGGGTCTACTCCTACTCCTGCCTGTATGACTTTATGTCAGACTCAATTGTGTGGTATGTACAGCTTCTATGTACTCCTTGAACACTCATACTGATTATTTGGGTTGGACAATCTCTGACAATAATGCTGATTGGGTTGGGCTTAACTGTGGTAGGGTACAGTCATAGATACCAATAAAATGGCTTCAGCCCTCAATACTTGTAGATTTAGCCTTTCAACCTATGATATAGAATAAAATTGCTGACGTATTTGATCTCAATCAAAATTTAACCTCATTCAATGTCCTTGAATGGAAAGCATTCACATTTACTATGGGGGCACTGCATAAGCATGGTTTGAGGGTTCAGAAAACCCTGAGCAGGGAATTAAAAGCAATCAAAGAATCATTGCTTCAGCTAGAGGACTATGCTACACAGAAAGTTTGTCATGCACACATCCTTGCCACTGAATGTATCAAACAGGCTGCACTACTTGAAAAGTTCTGCCACATTACATTTGCTGCTCACACAGTAGAAACCCGGATGAGATGAACAAAACCAGCTCTTTACTTGCCTAGTTGCTTAACCCCTACTGTGCCCAGGACGAGGTGATCTCGTCGAAGGCGCCGGATCCCCAGTGCCTTGGACGAGATCACCTTGTCCTGATATGGGCCCCCGGGGGGAGCGCTAGTGCTCCCCGACGGCCAGGCACACCCCTCCCCTAGGCAGGGATGGAAGGGGAATCGCTTCCCCTTTCACCCCCACCCCAGCCCATGACTCCCCCGTGGCGTCTGATGATGTCAGTGCGCTTTCGCAAAGCATTTCTCCTCCGATCACGTGGAGGGGGCAGAGAAGCCTTAAAGGAGAGGAAAGGAAATGCGATTGGGAAGCCGAAATGTCACTAGACACCAGAGATTTTTTTTTAATTTACTTGATAAGGAGAGCGGCCCCTTGGGCAAGGGCCGCTCTCCAGGGGGGCAATTTGATTTTGGACTGTTTCTGCCCCCTGGGCAGAAAGCCCCTTAGACACCAGGGATTTATTTATTTTTAGTTTTTTGTGTTTTTTATTTGTGCGGAGCAACCCCTTAGGCAAGGGTCGCTCCCCTGGGGGAAAAAAATTTCTAGGCCATTTCTGCCGCCCTTGGGGGCAGATCGGCCTATTTTTATTAGGCCAATCTGCCCCCAAGGGGGGCAGAAACCACTAGACACCAGGGATTTTTTTTTTTAATATGTACACATAAGGGGAGCAGCCCCTTTGACAAGGGCCGCTCCCCAGGGGGGCAAATAATCTTACAGCTGTTTCTGCCCCCGGGGAGGGGGGGCAGAAACCCCCTAGACACCAGGTATTATTTTTTTTTTTTTGTTATATGTGGGGCGTGACCCCTCAGGTAAGGGTCGCTCCCCTGGGGGAAAAATTAATTCTAGGCCGTTTCTGCCCCCCTTGGGGGCAGATTGGCCTATTTCTATTAGGCCGATCTGCCCCCAAGGGGGACAGAAGCCACTAGACACCAGGGATTTTTTTTGTCAGTTTCTCTTGAAGGGAGCGACCCCTTAGGCAAGGGTCACTCTCCTGGGGAGGGGGAAATTCGTTTTAGGCCATTTTGGCCTATTGTAATTAGGCTGATCTGCCCCCAGGGGGGCAGAAGCCTCTAGGCACCAAGGATTTTTTGTTGTTGTTTTGTTTTATTTTTTTATATGTGGGGAGCAACCCCTTAGGCAAGGGTCGCTCCCCTGGGGGCAAAGTTATCTTTGGGCCAGGGGCAGATCGATCTATTTTTATTAGGCCAATCTGCCCCCAGGGGGGGCAAAAACCACTAGACTCCAGGGATTTTTATTTGTTTGCAAAATTTCACACAAGGGGAGCGACTTCTTAGCCAAGGGTCGTTCCCCTGGGTGGAACATTTATTTTAGGCCATTTCTGTCCCCCTTGGGGGCAGAGCTGCCTATTTTTATTAGGCCGATCTGCCTCCAAGGGGGGCAGAATCCACTAGGCACCAGGGATTCTTCTTTTTTCGCCAATTTCATGCAAGGGGAGTGACCCCTTAGGCAAGGGTCGCTCCCCTTTGGGGGCAAATTTATTTTAGGTCATTTCTGCTCCCCTTGGGGGCAGAACGGCCTATTTCTATTAGGCCGATCTGCCCCCGATGGGGCAGAAATCACTTAGGCACCAGGGATTTGTGTGTGTGTTTTGTTTGGGGGGCAGCCCCTTGGGCAAGGGTCGCTCCCCATGGGGGCACATTAATGTTGGCCATATCTTGCCCCTTTGGGGGCAGATCGGCTTATTTTTGGAAGGCCCATCTGCCCCCAAGGGGGGGCAGAAAGCCCACCAGGGAAGATTTGTTTTCAAAATAAGAGGGTGGGGGTATGGCCATACCCCCACTGCAAATAAATGGGGCCCAAGTTGTTCTGCCCACCAGTGGGCAGATGGGGCTATTACCCCCGATCCACACGCCGGGGGCCAGGAAGTCTACTAAATGCCAGGGAATTAAAAAAAATAGTGGGGTGGTGGCTACCAACCAGTATGGGCATGGTTATGCCCCTTCCCCAACTGAAGGGGGTAACAGTCTTTCAGCTCTCCCCCGCACACTAAAACATCTTATCCCACAGCAAGCAAGTGGACATTTGATTATTTGGGGTTTTGGTTTTACATATGGGCCATGAGAGCTTGGCTAACTCTCAAAATCGTCACACTTGGAATGGTGATGGCTGCAATTTATGGACTTTGGGACGCTGCCATGTAGAAAAATCCACAAGACCTAGACACATCTGAAAACTAAACATCTGGGTGAGTCCAGGGTGGTGTGCTTCAAATGCACCCCGCACCATTTTCTTACCCACAATGCCCTGAAAACCTCCAACTTTGCTGGAAATCACACATTTTTCCCACATTTTTGTGATGGAGCCTACCGGAATCTGCAGGAACCCACAAATTTCCTACCACCCAGCATTGTCTCATCTATACTGATAGAAATTCTGTCCTACTTGTCAGCCTAAAAATGTTTTTTTCCAAACTGCCCTTTTGGACCCACTTTGGTTCCCCCTCAATTTTGTAATTTTTTTGTCTCTTCCCCCTCACAGGCACTTGGCCCACCTACACAAGTGAGGTATCATTTTTACCTGGAGACTGAGGGGAATGTGTGGTAGGAAATTTGTCCCGGTGTGGTGATCCCACACAGAAATGTGGAAAAATGTGATTTTTTAGCTAAGTTGGAGATTTGCTGAGGATTATGGGTAGAAAACACTGGGGTATCCACGCAAGTCACACCTCCCTGGACTCCCTCGGGTGTCCAGTTTTCAGAAATGTCTGGGTTTGGTAGGTTTCCCTGTGTGGCTGCTGAGCCCAGGACCAAAAACGCAGGTGCCCCCGCAAAAACAGGTAGTTTTGTATTTGATAATTTTGATGTGTCCAGATAGTGTTTTGGGGCATTTCCTTTCGCGGGCACTGGGCCTACCCACACAATTGAGGTACCATTCTTATTGGAAGACTTGGGGAAACACTGGGTGGAATTTGTGGGTCCTCTCAGATTCCAGAACTTTCTGTCACCGAAATGTGAGGAAAAAGTATTTTTTGGCCAAATTTTGATGTTTGCAAAGGATTCTGGGTAACAGAACCTGGTGAGAGCCCCACAAGTCACCCCATCTTGGAATCCCCTAGGTGTCTAGTTTTAAAAAATGTGCAGGTTTGGTAGGTTTCCCTAGGTGCTGGTATAGCTGGAGGCCAAAATCTACAGCTAGGCACTTTGCAAAAAACACCTGTTTTCTGTAGAAAAATGTGATGTGTCCATGTTGTGTTTTGGAGCATTTCCTGTGGCGGGCACTATGCCTCCCCACACAAATGAGGTACCATTTTTATTGGGAAACTTCGGGGAACGCTGGGTGGAAGGAAATTTGTGGCTCCTCTCAGATTCCAGAACTCTCTGTCACCGAAATGTGAGGAAAAGGTGTTTTTTTAGCCACATTTTGAGGTTTGCAAAGGATTCTAGGTAACAGAACCTGGTGAGAGCCCCACAAGTCACCCCGTCCTGGATTCCCCTAGGTCTTTAGTTTTAAAAAATGCACAGGTTTGGTAGGTTTACCTAGGTGCCAGCTGAGCTACAGGCCAAAATCCACAGGTATGCACTTTGCAAAAAACACCTGTTTTCTGTAGAAAAATGTGATGTGTCCACATTGTGTTTTGGAGCATTTCCTGTCGCAGGCGCTATGCCTACCCACACAAGTGAGGTACCGTTTTTATCGGGAGACTTGGGGGAACGCTGGGTGGAAGGAAATTTGTGGCTCCTCTCAGATTCCAGAACTCTCTGTCACCGAAATGTGCGGAAAAGGTGGTTTTTTTAGCCAAATTCTGAGGTTTGCAAAGGATTCCAGGTAACAGAACCTGCAGAGAGCCCCACAAGTTACCCCGTCTTGGATTCCCCTAGGTCTCTAGTTTTAAAAAAGGCACAGGTTTGGTAAGTTTCTCTAGTTGCCGGCTGAGCTAGAGGCTAAAATCCACAGGTAGGCACTTTGCAAAAAACACCTCTGTTCTCTGTGGAAAAATGTGATGTGTCCACGTTGTGTTTTGGGGCATTTCCTGTTGCGGGCACTAGGCCTACCCACACATGTGAGGTATCATTTTTATTGGGAGACTTGGGGGAACATAGAATAGCAAAACAAGTGTTATTGCCCCTTGTCTTTCCCTACCTTTTTTCCTTCCAAATATAAGACAGTGTGTAAAAAAGACATCTATTTGAGAAATGGCCTGTAATTCACATGCTAGTATGGGCACCCCAGAATTCAGAGATGTGCAAATAACCACTGCTGCTCAAAAAAGGTTTTCTTGATACCTATTTTTGACTCTTTATATTTCAGCAAATGAATTGCTGTATACCCGGTATAGAATGAAAACCCACAGCAAGGTGCAGCTCATTTATTGGCTCTGGGTACCTAGGGTTCTTGATGAACCCTCAAGCCCTATATATCCCTGCAACCAGAAGAGTCCAGCGGACGTAACAGTATATTCCCGTAAAATGGCAGTTTTTTTCACCTCAATTTCAATATTTTTTTATTTCAGTTGTTATTTTCTGCAGGAAACCCTTGTAGGATCTATACAAAGTACCCATTGCTGAATGTAGAATTTTGTCTACTTTTCAGAAATGCTTAGGTTCCTGGGATCCAGCATTGGTTCCACACCCATTTCTGTCACTGACTGGAAGGAGGCTGAAAGCACAAAAAATCGTAAAAATGGGGTATGTCCCAGTAAAATGCCAAAATTGTGTTGAAAAATTGGGTTTTCTGATTCAAGTCTGCCTGTTCCTGAAAGCTGGGAAGCTGGTGATTTTAGCACCGCAAACCCTTTGTTGATGCCATTTTCGGAGAAAAGAACAAAAGTCTTCTTCTGCAGCCCTTTTTTTCCATTTTTTTTTAAACAAAATTTTCACTGTATTTTGGCTAATTTCTTGGCCTCCTTCAGGGGAACCCGCAAAGTCTGGGTACTGCTAGAATCCCTAGGATGTTGGAACAAAAGGACACAAATTTGAAGTGGGTAGCTTATGTGGACCAAAAGTTATGAGAGCCTATGCAAGAACTATTCCAAATAGGCAAAAAAAGGCCTGGCACGGGAGGGGGAAAATGCCTGGCAGCGAAGGGGTTAAGTAGCACCATGCTCATCCATCTATTTTGTCTATCTGGCTCACAGCCACTACAACTTATACCTACAATCTGAAATACATGCCTCCACCCAATGTTAAACAATGCTATATGAGGTTACCTGTAGTTCCTCCCATCCTCACATTAAAGCCTTTTTGGATGAGGTCACATTGCCTAGAATTACTCCCGAGCAGTTTCAGGAACTAGATGTGCCCATAGTTTTGACTGAAATAAAATAAGTAATCTGCTCCTTAGCCACACAAAACACCCCTGGCCCTGATGGGTCCCCTTGAGAATTCTACAGCACATTCCTTCATGTGCTAGCACTGTAGTTTGAAAGGCTAAATACCACAGCTATTTTGGAAAAAAATATGGCCCAGCCGTAAAGTAGGGAGGTATACAGCTGATCGGATCTCTTGTAGGCCGTTGGTAATCATTAATATGAAGTGTAATATTTTAAGCAGGGTTTTGGCTGAATGCTTACTGGCCTTAATTCTCAGCCTTATTCAACCAGGTCAAAATGGCTTAGCACCAGGGAGGAGCACAATATATCGCTCAATATATGTACACTATTCAGTCACGGAATCTGCCCCCAGTTCTTGACCCCCTTGCAACACGCATTGTGTTGGACCTGTAAAGCTTTTGATTCTCTTGATTAGGGCTAACATTTTGCAATACTACATAAGATGGTCTCAGAAAACACATTATACATTTCATTAAAATCCTTTAAACCAAGCCTATGACACAGGTTAAAACAGGGTGGCTCATTTCAAACCCAATACCAGTGCTCAGAGGCAATAGCCTGGGTCGTTGATGGACTTTGTCCTATATGCAGGGTCACCCCAGATTTTTGTCTTCCACTGCTATCTGTTTCTGAACACATTTTTGTTGATTTTAGGACTGCAAATCACCGGTAAATGTTTGTGTTATCTCCATAAGCTATGGTAAAAGTGGCCCACACCTGATTGGTACGGTTAATTTACTTGTAAGTCCCATGTACAACATGTTCTCAGCACCTGTGAATTAAATGCTACTAGTGGGAAGCAGCACTCATTGTACCGGCCACTCAAGTAGCACTGCAGAACATGTCACAAGCCTGCCACAGTGGCTTGTAGTGCATTTTTAAACTGTCATTTTTGACCTTCCAAAATACTCCTCTCACCAGGCCTAAGCCTTCCATTTTAATACTTACAGGTCACCCCTACATTTTTGTAAGGGGGAAACACCCTTTACAATGCTGCAGAAGCCATGCATACCGTAACGAAGCAAGCGTTACCACGCTTGCCTTGCACCATGCATGTGCCTGAACCATGCAAATGTGTGGTTAAGGCACCATGCATGTGTGTAGTTCAGGCAGACAGCATGGAAGAGAAATGCGGTGGGCGTGTAAGTGGGGGTGGAGTTGGTTGGGGTTGGTGGTGTTAATTTTAGACAGGGTGGAGTCAGAGAGCTAGGAGGGAGAGATAGCTTGGGGGGTTGGCTTTTTTTATTAAGGGGTATGTTCTAGGGCTTAGGGTGGGAGGGCCCGGGGTTGTTTTTAGGGCAGGGTGGGGGTAAAGGGATGAGGACAGGGGAGAAGAGGCAGTTTTGGGGGGCAGTTTTAGACCTCAGGGTGGGCAGGCAGCTCGGGATACTTTTGTTTTTAGGAGTGGGGAAGGTTTTAGGTCTTAGGGCGGGAAGGGTCTGGGGCAAGGTTTTGTGGGGGTTACATTTTTTGGGGGGGAATGTTTTAGGACTTAGGGTGGATGTGGTTAATTTGCTTTTTGTTTGGAGGAACGTTTTAGGCCTCAGGACAGGTGTTGAAGTTTGAGGTACGTTTTTTTTTTTTTTCCAAAGCTGAGGGTTTGGGGGGGCGGGGTACTTTTTTTGCAGTGGGAAGGGTTTTAGGGATTAGGGCAGGGAGGGGCTTAGGCTTTGGTTTGGGGGAGATTTTGTAGGAGGGTAGTTTTAAGCCTCAGGGTGGGTGGAGATGTCAGAGCAGATTTTAACTTAAGGAGGAGGTTTGTATGCTGAGCTACGCACATGTTTAGCACATATACCTTTGATGGGCATGCTTTTACAAGGAAATTTGTTGTAAAGGCATGCATGGTAAAGATACAGTTGTGACTCAAACTGCATTGTTCAGCCATTCGTGGTTCAGTCATAAAAGGCCTAGCTCTCCCATAGGCTAACATTGGGTTATCTAATTGCATTTTAAAGTGCTAATTTAAGATTGGGAGCAGATAGAGATATGTTGTTTACAGTCAAGTGAATTATAATTTAAAATCCTCTTTAATTGTAATTTTACATTATAATTTTGAAAATGCCACCTCTATAAAGTTAAAGTTTTTCTGCCTAACATTCTGAGGCCTTTCTATGAGTTTCAAGCTGCCAGTGCCTGTCAATAGTTCCCCATCAAGAATATTTATTGGACCCAGGCAGTGAACAATGGGACCTGGGTTTTGCTGGGAGAGGGTCTTCCTGACAGGATGACTAGCAAGGAGCTGTACCCTGCATTGATAACATTTGATATGCCCTTATAGTCAGCACACACAAGGAAACCCTATTACAGGCCTGCCCTTGCCTTTACTAGGAAGAACTGACCAGAGCCATTTTTGGCAGTAGACCAGTGAATTCCCCTACACAAAGGATGGCACCAGGTATAAATGTGGAATCTTCAGAACGTCTCATCCAGAGTGACTCCAAGGGTCAGTAGCCTGATCTCCTGTGTGAGCTACAGGGACACAACAAGCTTCCAGAGGCTCCTCTGCGCCTGCCCAGCTGATCAGCATCAACTGGACCTGTCTGAGGCCTGTTGCTGCCTTCTGCTGGGGTGAGTCCTGATAACCAAGAGGTGCCACACATGTACTGGATCCCTGGCCAGAATGAGTGAGAGCTCCTCCTAAAGACATAGATTGAAAATCCTGAAGTTTGTGCTTCTCATAACTCTGAACAGGCCCGTTTGTACTACAACACTGGCACCTATGATGACCATCAATGCAAAGTTCCAAGAGGACCTGCTCTTCCAGCCAAGACGACTGGCAATGTAACACCTGTAGTTTGCGCAGACAGGGTCTGTTTGTGTTGATCAAACAAATGCAAAGATCCAGGGATGACTGTCTTTTTGTGCTACAGCAACAGCAGTCTATGACGTTCAAACTGCTCTTCTTGCCAAAAGCCTCCTCAATGCAGTCTCCTCCAAAGCAAATGGAACTCTTGTGCCATACTTGAGAAGATACCTCTTCAACTGGACTAACCTACATTTGATCTGCACGCTATCGTAGCTGGACTGATCTTGTGACGTTCCGGTGATGTAGCATTACCAGATAACCATGAATGGTGCTTTCTGCTTGTTGGTGCTATGTTCACTAACCACTTTGCAATTCAATAGATCTGGATAGCTATTGATGAAGGTTAGGGATAGGTTCATTTGGTGACATTTGTGAATAAATCTGACAAGGATTGTGATTGTTGCTTGCACCCCTCTTAACCAATAACTCAGTTTCTAACAGTTTTCTTTTGTCTTTTTGGCCGTGCAATGGGACCCCTGGACACCAGGTTGCATTGTGGTGGAACCATTTGTGGCATCCCCTGAGAGGGTCATGTTTCTTCTGTCTCCGTCTGCGCTGAAGATATTTTGTTGTACATTAAAAATGCTACTGCCGACACTGGCAACATTGAGTGCAGTACTGATGCCCAACTGTCAAAAGTCATGCATGTTTCCCTGGATGCTGAGGTGAACATCTGTAGGAGTACGCTTGCATGGCAGCTGGCAGCACAGAACATTTCACTACTTGGGGGAAATATCTATCTTGGAATGCACAGTCTAGTAGATGGTAACATCAAAAGGGCAGTGTCATGCTTCAAGATCAAGTTACAGTCTGGAGAATTCTGTAACTTTCAGTTACTGGTTACATTGCCGTCTTCAAACTAAAAATCCTCTATTGACTGCTTTATTTCTTTTCTAAACTTCCCATATACCTTCAGGGGAAATTTTGTTTATTTCTTGGACATGTTATTGGGAGACCTTGTCTGACAGAATGGGCACCGTAGTGTCGCTGTAGCAAACATCCAGCTCCCCACTGACATGGGTGGCTTCGGCCCATGAACCTCAAGCACTGCTATTAGACAGCACAGTTGAAATTGGTATGCAGTTGGCTGACCAAGCACTACTTGGAGAACACAGCCTCCATGGTGTCTGGACAGACTCCTGCAACTGTTCCACCCCTTTTTGCAGACATAGCCCCCAGTCCTTGATTAGTGTGTATGGCAGCCCTCTGTTTTCTCTAAGGCCTGTGCATAACAGCCCAGAATCATCATTGGCTTAGCAAAATGCAGGATTATACAGATTTTTTCAGACATAAGGCATTTGCTATTCTGACTGTATGCAACCGCTTCCAGGAAGGTTCATTATTGTTCTTTGAAGCACTGGTGGAGCAATGTGACACCCACAGGCACAATTATTAACATATAGGGCCCTAACACTTGCTCTTCGTACTGTTTGAAATATTACTGGGACAGAACTGCTAACTCACACAGTCATGCAATACCTCCACACACATAGGCCCTCATTCCAACTGCGGCGGTCAATGACCGCCGGGTTGGTGGACCGCGGGAGCACCGCCGACAAGCCGGCGGTGCTCCAATGGGCATTCCGACCGCAGCGGTAAAGCCGCGGTCGGACCGGCAACACTGGCGGTCTCCCGCCAGTGTACCGCCGCCCATTGGAATCCTCCAAGGCGGCGCAGCTAGCTGCGCCGCCGAGGGGATTCCGACCCCCCCTACCGCCATCCAGTTCCCGGCGGTTCTCCCGCCGGGAACCGGATGGCGGTAGGGGGGGTCGCGGGGCCCCTGGGGGCCCCTGCAGTGCCCATGCCAATCGAGCCGGCTTCATGGTGGGAAGTTCGTTTTCCCCTGGGCTGGCGGGCGGTCTTTCGGTGGCCGCCCGTCAGCCCAGGGGAAAAGTCAAAATACCCCCGCGGTCTTGCGACCGCGGTACGGTATTTTGACGGCGGGACTTTGGCGGGCGGCCTCCGCCGCCCGCCAAGGTCCGAATGAGGGCCATAGTATGAGTCTTAAACACGTATGTCAGTTTGCCAAGGCTCTCAGCAAATATCTCCCAGCTTACTTTGACTGGCCTTTGCGATAAATAGAAACCAGAAATTTTTATAGCTTTTTATGATTAAGAGGGGGAAATAATATTAGCCGACTTATCTATGGTCTCTTGGAATGCTAGTTTTAAACGTATCCAATCAACATACTCCATGGAGTCTATCTCAGGCTTAGGTGAATGAATTCCTTCCTGCGGCAAACAGTCTTTGTCTTCACTGCTGTTTGCCTGATGTTGACTTGATACACATAATCTGGTCCTGCCCATCCCTGTGCATTTTTTGGCCCACAATTACCACACAGCTCACACAGATTACAGGCTGCACTGCCTTGCATACATTGGAGATCTACTCCCTGGCTTATTATAAAAGCACAAAGAAAATAAATTGTCAGCACAATTTCTAGCTCTTGCATTCCTGCTTAGTAGACATTCTATCATGATTCCCCGAAGGCCACATCATCCCTAGTGTCAAGTCCTCTGATCTGGGTGGAGGCAGAGATCAAAACTCCATAGAGGGAGGAATCATGGGGCCTCTGCAAATATCCCTTATCTCAGAGTTGGGTTGAAATTTTATCACGCTTCCTGTCGGAACCCAATGAGAACATGTTCCCACCCTAGACTTGTCCCCATTACTCACTGTAGGGTCTTTCAGTGCCTTCTCCCAGAGTTAGACTGTACCTTGCCAGCGTCTCCCTCCTCTGAGATCCTTCTTGCACTGCATCCACATCTATTCTACCTGGAATATGGCAGCTATTCTTTTGGTAAAGTTGTCAGCACACTGAGGCCTTCCTTTTGTAATCCCAACAGACTTATTGCATAACATTAAACACAATCATACAGTTTTTGCCCATTTCAAAATATATTTTCTTGTGTCTGCTTTGTTTTAAAGGTTTTGTGCAGGTTTCTTTCTGCTTTGTAGCATATAAATGCTTTGACATTTACAAATTATGTAGCTATTAATGGAAAATATCAATTTGAGGATTGCTTGTGAAAAAGTGTGATATTATTGTCCTTTTAATGTATAAGTTAAATACCACAAAGTCTATGATATGATGAA
The DNA here is from genome assembly GCF_031143425.1 of Pleurodeles waltl. NCBI lineage: Eukaryota > Metazoa > Chordata > Amphibia > Caudata > Salamandridae > Pleurodeles > Pleurodeles waltl. The sequence continues at coordinate 499,568,899 of NC_090440.1, forward strand.
AACTGGTTACGTTCATCGCTACTAGGCTGCAGAGTAAAATGTCTATCATTTAGCTATATCTCATATTTGTATAAGTTTTATAACCATATTACAAATGGAAAATAATATCTGTATAATTGCGACGGTGGGACTACACATATAAAAATCTATAAAAGGAAAAAAGAAAAAATTAATCTATGGGTAAAATTGAACGCTTGTTGGTGTGGAAAGACAGATGGAGGACACAACTTAACTGCTAACCAGTGTACAGGATGCATCAATTTCCTGAAGTTTAAGGGTAGTAAGATGGGACTAGAGTAGCCAACTCAGCATACCTGTACTCACTGCTATATTGCACATTTATATGTCACATTAAATAAAAGAGGAAGGAACAGTTACAGGTCAGGAAACTGAACTAGAATCACAATCTCAGTATGCATGTATTTTTTACATTCATAAAGGTATAAGACAAGGATAAGAAGAACAGGTACACATTGTGAAATTAAATTGAATGACTGAATGTCATACTGAAAACATTAAATACATGGTTGAAATCTTAGTTGATAAAGGTTAATTGTTAAGTCATCTGTTAAGCGTTAAATATACAATGGACAACTACATTGCAGGAATCAAATGACACAAAGCAAAAAGGTCATTAATAATCTATTCACTTTAACATAGGTGTTTTGCTCATCTTCCAAAGTAAAACAAAACATGGTTGATTTTAATTTGTAGATTCAAAAGCCTTTTGTCCCCCTGACTTTTTGTATTCTATTACCACATCTATGATGCTTATTAATGGTACAGATTTCTTAAAATGTATTGTTCTCAATTTTGTCTCTACGCTTTGTAACATGAATATTGACTGACATGGGGTATTGAACATCTAGTTTCATAAGGCCTGTAAATGGTCCTTCCATTTCTCTTTTTAAGTCCCCTTTGTTGATCCTTCATATATTTTAGAACATGTACAAATTATCAGAAGGTGGTGGTGCAGTAATGAACTCAGATATCTTTAATTCACTGTCATCGGTTGTTTTGTAAAACATTTATTGCTTAGCCGTTCTATACAGGCAAAGCAAACAGGAATTGCATTTACAAATCCCCCTTTAAATTAATTAAAGTGGTAGATCTCATTGGGGATTTAGAGTATCTCACTTTGTCACCTGGTCATTATTTCTTTTATACTGCCCCCCTCCTGCACGTGATTACAAGTCTTAAAGTACTAGGACCTGATAAGTTGGAATCAAGATGTAGGAGATGTCAGTACCTAGGAAGGTTCTTATGGATTAAACTGCTTTGTAGGCTAAAGTCAGAGATGAATTGCACCTTCTTTACAAAATATATTTTCTTAGTATTGGTAGTAGTGTTGATAGGAGCATGTAGGTTTTTAGGTCTGGCGTTAGCTAAGACCCTTTAATTTTACTAAAATTATTTGTGTAATATACTTACTTAAAGGGGCTTTCAACCAGCTCTCATCATCCAATGGCCAGTGTAATCTGCTAATCCTGTTGTAAATTAAATTTGGAACAGCCTTTGTTTCTCTTCTGAATGCTGCTATTTCACAGTATACCAGATTGTTCTGATTTGAACCTGTTTTTTTATAAAGGTAGTCTCTTTTACGTACTACTAATTTGAGGGCTACAGTTATATGTGTGAACCAGTTTTGACTGTAAGCCTTGCTTGTGTTGTTTTCTAGTTTGCTTTCAGTGACATAGACCTTTAACAATTGTATTGCTCATTGAAGCTGTGCTCTATCTATCTATCTATCTATCTATCTATCTATCTATCTATCTATCTATCTATCTATCTATCTATCTATCTATCTATCTATCTATCTATCTATCTATCTATCTATCTATCTATCTATCTATCTATCTATCTATCTATATATCTATCTATCTATCTATCTATCTATCTATCTATCTATCTATCTATCTATCTATCTATCCATAACTATGTATTCCTATCTATCCATCTAATTAGCTTTGCAACACTATCAGTCTATAAAAGCCTCTCTATCTGTCTTTGCAAGCACCTCTAGCTTTCCAAGACTCTTAATTTATTTGTAATAAAGATTTACAAAAAACAACACAAAAATATTTCTATAGCATAGCTAGTTATAATGGTTTTCAGACTGACATCATCTGTAAGTCCGTTTTTAATTCTACTCTCTGAAGCATGCTTCATGCTACAATGTTTGGAGCAATTTTTTAATGTAGGGGCAACCCTGATGTAGTAGTGCATGGAAAAAGAAATACTTTCCAGAAATGGAGGGTGTAGGCTTGTCATCATTAAAAACATCTTACTGAAATACATCCCAGTCGTCTGGAGGTTATTCGTGTGCAGAAGATGGAGTACTAACCCATGTGCAGAATGGATGTCATCTCCACCACCAAGGCCTACATACTGAGCCTAAAGGTCATCCATATTTGGCTGGTATTTGCAGATACAAGGTAATCAGGATTTCAAGTAATGCTGGAACACTGCACTTCTAAATTTTGTGCCATGCACATTTTGTCTGGAAAAACCCAGAGAAATGTATGAGTTGAAAATTGCCCAGAATATGAGAAAACCATGCATAAGTTGAAGCATAGGCACTTATTCTCATAGTTGTTCCCTATTCAACAGGCGAAGCCTTAGAATAGTGTTGAGATAGTGCTAGGGAAATTAGGTATCCTTTAAAATCTGGATGTCTGGCTGATGCATTACATATAGGGAGTCCTGGCACTCTCATAAAGAGGCCCAAAGTGTAAAGAAACAGGGTGGTCTCCTCACTACTGATATTACAATGGCATTTCTTATGCTCTGGTAGATTTAATCAAATGCCGATGTTGTAGTCCATTCTAATTCTGCTTTTTCTCTGCACTGAGCCAGCCCCTAAATGCAATATGGCAGTGAAGGTGAAAATATATATATTTATAGTTATATATCCTCAGAACGGTATGTGTTTGTAGACCCTAGACTTCTAATAATTGAATGATATTGGCATAATTATAACTTCCCACACCTTCTGCCTTCACAGACATCTTCAGTTGTTACCATCCTTCTTTTCTGTGCATGTTTTATGGTCTGTCTGGTGAAACAATATAGTTCAATTCCTTAGCCTTTCTCTCTTTTAATCTCTAATCCTCTTTCTTCTGTTTCTTTTATTGTTTGATTCTATTTTCTTTTTACTGTTACACTTGCTTATCACTTATTATCTTCATCATATTATCCTCATTTTGACGTACCAATGCTTCATTGTTCACCAGAGTTTGGGGTTGTTTCTTCTTGTGCTTCAATTTCATCATGATTACATCTGTCCCTCTTTCCTCTTCCTTGGAAGTTCTGTTTGTTCTTTTTTCATTCACATCGATCAGAATCCTTTCACATGAGCCAGGTTTTTATGGTGATTATCACTTCAAGGAGTTCCTATCTTTTCAGAATATTAATTTTTTTTATTGATCATTATAAATATTTCTTTCTTTTTAATTTTGACCATCAAACCTTTCACAGTTGAGTCCATGAGAGAATTTTTTTATGTTTAGAGAAGTCTGCATTTAAGTTTGATATATTTTTATCAATAATTTTTACCAGGCCCTTCATTTAGCAGAATTTTTCAAAAGTCTATTGCAATCAATAAGTATTCCTTTGATTATAGTTTTCAGTTTTTTTCAAACTAGTTGAGTTAATATTAGAAAATAGTGAGTGTTTGTCTGCCCTGAAAAACTATACATTATTGACTTATACCTTAAAGTTCCGTTCTTGTATAAACTAGTGGCACATGTAAAGTGCTGTGCTATACTGACGGGTTTGGTTCAAGTTATACAACATTCAAATAAATAAATATACAACTCCTCATTCTGGTTTGTGTCCGTATGGGTTGATAGTACTGTTATCTATCATGATTGACATGTTATGCTATGCTATGTTATGTTATGTTATGTTATGTTTATTTGTAGAGCGAGCTATCTCCCGTGGCACTGAGCAGGTGTTTCTGCCTAGTCTTGCCTATGTTAAGTTGGTTACTTGAAAAGCCGGGTGTTCAGCTTCTTGCAGAATTCAAGAAAAAAGGAGTAGGATCTGATGTGGCATGGGAGGCTGTCCCACGCTTTCGCAGCAATTTTAAAGATCCATCCAATCCTGTAAAAACTTTCGGCAGAACCCAACATCATTTTCAACTACAGACCAGTGTGTTACAAACTCACATCAAACAGTTGTCCCCCACTTCCTTCTGTCACAAGTAAAGTCAAATGACCTTCCTACTGTTCTTTCTTCCTACTGTTCAGACCCTGGCAGGTTACCATGTCTAGGTAAATCTTTATGAAGAAGTGCTAAACTCCTGGGCCCAAGGATTTCCTTGTGCCTTGACTTTATTACCCCTCTCACTTTATAAGTGATGCAAGTGAATGCTCTGATTCTGTGTATGTGCGGGATGTTTGGGAGCAGGAGTCCTGTAGAGCAGAAGTGTCTGGCTGATTAGTGGAAGGAGATGAGACTGGTCAGGTGGGTGAGGCCTAAGTTGTCTAGTGTCTATAATGTGCATGTGAGGAGTTTGAAATGAGTGCATTTGTGTGTCAAGAGACAGTGGAGCTCCCCAATTCAGGCATGGAGGGTGTTCCCTTAGTCTAACTTGTTGGTAACTAGAGCTTGAGTGACAGTTTTTCTAGTGCTACTTACGGGAATTTGTGATTCATACTGGCAGTATATCCCTCCCTCCTCTTTTGTGCTTTAGTGTTTGATCCAATGCATAAGATTTGCATCTTGTGTCCAGGGGGTAATTTTCAATTGCTTATTGATTGCCATTCTCCAAGCAGAATATGGAGTAGCTTCATCGCAGAGGGCTGCATCTTCTATCTATTGGATTGCAATCACAGCTCTTGGACCAAGGGTTACCAGGAGTTTCAAAAATACATTTCAGGAAGTTGTTAAGGAGTTTGTTGTGGCTGTCCTGGTTCTAATGTAGAATTTCTGCTGGGAACCTTTTGCATTCTAGTGATTGAGTAACTAGCCCCAGTTCTAACAGTCTTGAGCGGCATGCATATCTCAGTTATTGAAGCATTCCTGATTTTGTGTGGTCCATAATGCAATATCATCTGCATATTTGCAACTTTGTGTTTCTATCTTAGGAAGGTCCAGGGAGCTGAAATGCAGTGATTTTGCTAAATCAGCCGTGTAGAGGTTAAACAGCAGAGTGGCCAAAACACAGCCCTGTTTTAGTCCACAATTCATGTAAATTTTATGTGCAGTTGTCGGTTTTCATCCGAACCCATGTCACCATGTATAAGATGATTACTGGTCTTAAGAGGTTAGGGGGTATGCCCCAAGCGACTAGCTTCTTCCAAAGGGTTTCCTGGTCCACCCTTTCAAATGCCACATCATAAACAATGAAGCAGGAGAAGAGAGGTAACCCATTCTTTTGTAGGACTTGCCTGAGGAAGGTTAATTCTAGAATGTTATCTACAGTATGTGTCCCCACAAAAAGGCCTAATTGAAAGAATGGCAGAATGCCTTAATTTGTTACCCAAGCTTCTAACTGCTCCAGCGGAGCTTGAGCATAATCTTCTGCTTCAACATCCAATAATGCTATCACACAGTAATTTGAAGCTGTAGTCGGATCTCTCTTTTTAAATATTGGGCATAAAATGGACCCTCTCCAGGCGTCTAGGATAATAGCAGTTTGAAAGGCATAATTGAAAAGCAGAGTCAGCAGACTGGCCCAGCTGGAATGGGCACACTGGTAAGCCATTCAGGCCCATGTCCCCGTCGGTTTTTAAGCGTCTGATTATATTTGCGACCGCCCTGGAGCTTATTGAGTTTCCTGTGTTGAATTCATTCTCCCCTGGACTGTGGTCCTGATCATGCACTTGATTGTCTTGAATCTGTGGCCAAATCTATACTATCCTAGATTTTTGATCTGTGATGGGGTTAGGCTTCCAATCTTTTGCCATGCCCTGGCTGGTTGTTGAGAAGGTGGCTGTCCGGTCCACATAAAGCTCAGAGGCCTGCAATATTCATCCCAGTTCAGAGACTCCATTTTCCCTAGCTATGTTGCCAATTTTGAGTATATTGACATAGTCCCAGAAGCATGCTCGGTTAGTATTTTTAAGTAGCCAGAATACAGCGGTCCATTCTTTTCGATTTCGTTGCTTTTGATGTTTCCAGACTCTTTTTTTACATTGTCTAGTCAGTTTTACTACCACAGCAGTACTGACAGACAGTTTATGCTGATACGCCTGCTGGGCGTTGTAGAAAGCTCTTTTTGCCGAAATGATAGCTTTTTCATAATGGACTACCGTTCTCTTATCTTAACCCATCAGTTTGGACTTTGGCTTGCCGTTGTCACTCGTCAGATGGATTCTAAGGCCTTCTAGGTATTTTCCCCATGCAAATAATGTTGATTCTGGTTGACTTTGATTTAGAATGGGCTGGAGAGTCCCTAACCAAGTACTAACTGTTGCTGTATGTTCCGGGCACTACTTTATTCTACTTACTAAGTTCACTGACTCCTCTCCCATTGATTTTAACTTTATCCAAAGGATGAGAAGTTAATTTCAGTGTGCACTTCAGTGGATTATGGTCACTTTCTGTTCTGTCTGTTATATCAAAATTTTGAAGCTGGGCAGCCAGACCCTCGGATAAAAGATGTAATTGATGGTTGATAAGCCTTTACAGGTTGGAGTATAGACCCATTCCTTCTCTTTCATCTCAGACTTCGTCTGCTGCCAAGGTCACTTTATGGGTAGACAAGAAGTCCTTTATGTTAGACCCTGCTCTCGACTGGGAGGTACATTCTGGTGACACCCCAGCCCTCTGATATTAAAGTCCCCTGTGTTTATGATTTCATGACATGGATATTCCAGGAGAAGTGATTCAAGTCATCATCATCCTTTATTTCGATTCATTGAATCATAAATGGTAGAACTAAAACAGGTGTAAATACCATCAGAAGTTAAAATATAATTTCATACCTTCTCCCACTCCCATGTGGGGGTGAAAACATAGTAAAATGTAAGTATACACGCAATATGTCTAAAATATGCATAAATAAATATTCAAAAATACATTTTGAGTCCTCTGATTTTAAAAATTATTCCTTAATACTTAACGATCTTACTCTAATGTACCATATCACTACTAAAACCTTTGCCACAGCACACACCACAGTGCCATGAGTGCTTGTTCTGGAGATGCTGAGGGCCGAATGACGATTCCTAATGCCCAGAAAGTTGCAGAGCGGTCTAATCCAGCAGGCCCTCTGCTTGTTATATGCAGGACAATGGAATAGGACATGACTGATGTTTTCTTTGGTTTTGCATCCTATAGGGCAAAAGTCTGTTAGACCATCATTCTGCTTCCATTTAGAAGCGAAATCATGCAGGTGTAAGCATCCAGTTCTTAATCTAATATAAAGTGCACATGCTCAAGGCTGTAAAATAGTATCAAGATAATGAGCAAATTTATATTATCAGCTGACTGATAAAAAACTATCCATCATACTGCTAGATGGAGCTGATGCTAGTTTGGCCATTTGCACACTCGCCCAATATGCGTCCTTCAGACTCTATAGGGCATTTTCTCGAAGATGCAAGGGGTCCAATCAATACCAGCCCAACCCTAGTTTGAAAAAGCTTTTTTTACGTAACTACACCACACAATTTTCTCAACTTGCGAGGCCCCTAGGAGCTCTCTTAACCATACCCTAGGGATCTAAGATATCTGTAGACCAAATCCTGATCCAATACTGTAGTTGCCTCAGGGCAGTGATATCTGCAATGGAATGCAGATTAAAGTCCAAGAGGATTGGGACCATGGGTAAGCTCGATGGAATCTTTAGCAGGGCCTTTATGAAATGGTTCTCTGCAGTTACCATATCATGCAATTTACCATGGCCCGATAGCTCAGCACCATACAAGACTCCCCCTCTAGCTTGGCTTTTATATATTTCTATCGCTGGTGTGATGGAAAAATTAGAGGATCTTCCAACAAATATTAAAATACCCCCTGCCATTTGTCTTAGGGACATGGTACACCTTAACAATTAGGCTGTCCATTTATGGGAATTTTCTAGTCTGACTCCAAGGTGGTAAAAATCTGATACTCGTTCGAGAGTCCAGAGTCTCACCATCTAGCGATATGGTTTTCTTCACTCTGTGCTTTGTGTCACCATAAACCGTGTATTTGGTTTTGGTACTATTTATTTGCAAGTCATGATCCTTGCAGAACCCCAAAAAATTCCCCAGGAGCCTAGTTCATCTGGACGCTGTTTGCAATAGTGTCATCAGCAAACAGTGAACACGGTGTCTTTGACCTACCCATTTTATAAATAAGGGATAAAGGCATTTATTAAAAGAAGAAAAAGTGTGGGGCCAACACACAGCCCTCTTTGATGCTTTTCTGTATGGGAAGCTCTTCTGTTTGTTCCCCGTCCATTCCCCACCTTATTCTGTCAAATCAGTCTTAGCAAAGGCCCAGGAACTTCAATTTTGCCCAAGATCTCCCATCGTTTGTGTCTGGTGACTAAATCAAAGGCGCATTTAAGATCTACAAAGGCAACAAACAGTCTGCCAGCATCCAGGTCAACCGATTTCCACTTCATTGTGAAGAACCGGAAGATTTAATCCACAGTGCTCGTCTTCTGCCTAAAGCCCTCCATTAAGTGACTTAGAACATCATTCTCCTCTATCCAATCCCTGAGCCTACTTGGTAGGAGAATATTTTCTAAAGTTGTCTAGCAGACTAATCGGTCTGTAGTTGCCTGGGACAGACTTATCCCCTTTTTTGTAAACGGGTACAATTATTGCACCTTTCCAGGAATGGGTGAAATGACTACCTGCCAAGACGGCATTTGACGCACAATTTATGTAGGTGCGCCAAAGCTTCAAATCAGATTTGAACAGGTTGAGTGGTATCCCATCTCACCCAGGCGCCTTCCCCGTTTTTTTGAGCTATAATGGCTACCTCAGTTTCCCTCATGGTAAACGGAGTGATCACTCCTACCTGTGCATTGTCCCACTCATTTAAACTCACTGGACCAATTGGAGAAGCGGATCCCCTGTCTATAAAGTTCGCTGAAATGAAGAGACCAGTTTTTAGCAGAAATGTGGCAATCAGGTCTGAAACTCTCATTTCGCCCATTGTGAGAAACCAAGAACCAAAACTGCCTGGCATTGTTTTTCTTAGCTGCTATTAATAATTCCTCCCATGTGGCCTCCTCCCACATTGCCCTGCTAGTCTATACTACAGCAGCGTACTCATGCCTCGCCAAAATTATCATTGATCTATCATGCCTCACCAAAGTTATCATTGATCTATCCTTTTGTCTTAGACTTGGCTTCTAAGAGTCTACACTTGGCCTTTTTACATTTATTATCAAACCATCTTTTGGGTTTGCTCAAGTTCAACTGCCAGCTTCCTTTAGCATCCCTAGTAAATATAACTTTCAGGGAAGCAAACAGCTCAGTGTGTTTTGACATGATCTGATTTGGGCCGTAGGTATTGGATGTAAGGTCTGGCAATTGGCTGGAAACTAAGTTGTACATTCTAGCTACTAGACCATCTGAGTTCCTGAAAGTATCCCATTTTAAAATACATTGGTTACTGGCCACCAGTAAAGGAGGCATAACCTCTTGCTCTAATGGGTTGTCCCCCTTGCCAGAGAACCACCTCTCCCACTCTACCATTATGGGAGAATGGTCACTGTTTTGTTGCTCTCCCACCCTAAGATGCTTAATCTTCTGCCAAATCCTTACATCTTAAGCATATGATCGATGAGGCTGCTATAGCTCCCTCTAAAGAAAGTAGGATTGGCTGTGCTATCTGAGGAGAAGTGTCAGTTTCCTGGCTGTAGGAAATGCTTCAGCATTAGGTCAATGAATTGCAATGCCATAGTACTGATCTTAGGCTGCCTCGTTAGCATTGAAAAGGGTGGAATCCTCCAAGTAGCATCTTCTGCCTGCGTTAGGTCTGAAAAAAGGGAGTTAGGTTCTAAGCACACATTAAAATCTCCAGCTATGATAACAAAATGTGATGGTAGTAACTCTGCCACAAGTGCACTTAAAGAACTAATAGTTTTCGTAGTTTGACTAGGAGAACCTGGTCTACTATAGAGATTTACACACAGGAACAGAGGTCCCTGATTTAATCTAATTGAGACTGCCAGTATGTCAGCTGAATCAACGTAAATTTCCTTCATTGTGCCTTCCTGTGAGATTTGTATCTATGTAATGAGGCCCCCTCCTGACCTACCTGCAGATGAAGGACTTGCCTCCTTGCAGAACAAGATATACCCCTGCCTATGCACATTTGTAGTGGCCCATGTTTCCTGAAATAAACATACACTAAAACTATCAATAAACAAACCCCACTCTACATCATCAATCTTGTTTCATATGCCCCTACATTCCATGCAATTAGAGCAGGGCAAAAGGAGCCAATTCCCACATGCGTATTACATAAGTCCCTGGCACTGGGTGTTAAGTTTGATCTCCTGGTGTCATCTGCCATGTTGGAACTCCCAGCCTGTCTGAATATATAATGGAGCCGCATTGTCTGACATGTCTTATCCAGTGGATGACTTTGTTTTTTAACGACGGACTATTCACTCCTTTGGAAGTGTTTGATTAATGCGTGTCAACAGGTGGTCTCCAACTGCGAGACAGAATTACTCGCTCGCCAATGAACTTTTGAGGTTTAAGCAGATTCACACCTGTTTAAAGTGCCTATATTTCGTCTCCTTGGTTACAACCAAGAAGAACATATTAACACGTCCATTCCAACTGAGTGCTTCTGTCGTTAGGTATTCTGCCTTCTCCTTGTTGTAGCCCAGAGCTTAGTTTCTGTGCTCCCTGGATGATAGACAGTGCCGGTGGCCCAGCAGCTGTTTCCATTCGTTGTACCATCTGTGAGGTTGCACTTTTCATGCCTGTCTGGCTGCCCAGTTCCAGGGCTGGCTGACTCAAACTTGTCACGTCATTCTCTGTGAGATATAGAAAAGCTGTGGGCCCAATATTGCAGAAGGTTAGATGTAGTTTGGTGGGCTCTCGCCTGCTGGAACCCTAAGATGATGACTTTAGAGACAGTGCTGCCACACCTCCTTTAAGACTCAGAAGCCACTGCCACCATCACATGGAGAGAGGAGCTTGAGCACGCTATGAGGGCCCTTAAATTCACCACTCAGACCTGCCACATACAAATGTCACTGAATTCAAAGAAAGGATGAAAGGTACAGCACCCAGTAAGAAGAAAGCTCTCTCGTGATGCAAATCGCACCCACCCTAGCGTGCCTCTTACTCTTCTGTGTACCTTGGGACTGAGCACTGCCGCGTGTCATCAGCCAACTGAGATTAGGTTTGGTTGCTGTTCTGACCAATGGTAAAGTGCTTACAGGCTACCGGCTGTAAGACTGGTGGCTGGTGCGTGAGTGAAGTCCAGGATGAAAGTAATCAAAATTGAAGTAATGAGTATTAGAGATGGCTGGATAAATGCCATGTGCAGTCTAGATGGCTACTCTCCTACTCTCTGTGTTTGCATTGCTCATGTTTCCTCTCACTCTCTCCAGTTGCAGCTTCCGGTTTCCCTACCACACTGAGACCAATGCTGGGGTGGTGCTGGGTGGTGTAGGTGATGCTGCATAGTTAGGTAGAGAGCTGCTAGCCAACTGCACTATGACTATGGCGTTCTCCAAAGTAGCGGACTGGTGCAATGCTGGTGACATGCTGGTGAGCCACAGGGCAGGCAGGGTGTAAGCCCATACTGGCTGCAAGCCACACCCAATCCTAGTCGTCCCACTTCCGTAAACTAACAGCACAGCCACCAGTAGCAGGACCTAAACCTACTAGCCTGCACTGTCTGCTGCCTCCACCTTGTTTACTGCTTCTGTTGCCTTTATCTTTGCCTATGTCAGTGTGGGTATGGTGCGGGTACCGGATGCAGGGCCAGTGCCCAGGCTCATCCTTGTACCAGACCAGCTTGATGCCGATACTGAGTGTCAGAGAAGGTTGGGCGATGTCAGGTTGCCGAGGCAGTGGCACTGCCAGGTGGGGGGATCTAGGGTACTTCTACGGTTGCTTTTCCTCATGGCTGCTTTTCCTCACCAAATCCACATCTGCTGCCACGTCTGCTGCTCCACATTCATACCTGCATGTGTCACAAGGTCTCGATAAAATCCAAAGGCATCCAGTTTGGCTATGGTTGTCTTCTGTGCATGCAGTTTCCTTAACCACAATTACAGAAAGTGTATTTTTGAGGGGGTGGCAAGAGCTCATTCACACTAGAAGTTGTCAACCAAGGAGCCAGGATAGACTCAATGTTTGGAATAACATTGTTTGCTGATGTTGCACTGCCTCAGCAAATAGCATTAGCAAAGCTGATAGGTCAAAATGGCAAGACTCAATGGCACTGCTAATGTATATTCGTCTTAAGTGTCTGAAGAATCAAGCAACCCCATCTTGTGAGGATAATTGCATGAAGGACTTTCATGCTGTGCTATCCAATATTACTATTACTGATCACATTGGTGATTTTGTAGGCACCATTTTTCATGTAATGAACTATCAAAATTATTATGTTCTACATCCACTTCACTATTCCCGGCCCTATTTATCATTGTGATTACTAAGCAACAGTGGTCTTGCAGCTTAATTGTTCTGGATTTAACTAAGATAGAGCCTGAAACACTCTCTTCCAGCCTATCTCATTTCAGTTACTTATTTAAAAGTTCTGAATATATATATTTATGTTTGCAACAAACTTTGTTACTGGTAACAGATTAAGGGGGTCATTCTGACCCCGGCGGTCAGAGACCGCCGGGGCCAGGGTCGGCGGGAGCACCACCGACAGACCGGCGGTACCCCGCAGGGCATTCTGACCGCGGCGGTTCGGCCGCGGTCAGATGCGGGAAACCGGCGGTCTCCCGCCGGTTTCCCGCTGCCCTGCAGAATCGCCGCCATGGGGATTCTGACACCCCCTACCGCCATCCTGTTCCTGGCGGGAACAGGATGGCGGTAGGGGGTGCCGCGGGGCCCCTGGGGGCCCCACAAAGTATTTCAGTGTCTGCTATGCAGACACTGAAATACGCGACGGGTGCCACTGCACCCGTCGCACCTTCCCACTACGCCGGCTCAATTCTGAGCCGGCGTCCTCGTGGGAAGGTTGATTTGCCCTGGGCTGGCGGGCGGCCTTTTGGCGGCCGCCCGCCAGCCCAGGGCAAATCCCAAAATACCCTCAGCGGTCTTTCGACCGCGGAGCGGTATTTTGGTGGGGGAACTTTGGCGGGCGGCCTCCGCTGCCCGCCGAAGTTAGAATCACCCCCTAAATTCATTGTCAGAAGCAATCTATGATACGCGAGTCCCCTGTTCCAAAAGCAGCAGCTCAAGTCACAAGGTCACACCTCCTCCTTCATCATTGTTAATCGTTGTAAATATTTATTCAGTATTCCTTAAAATAGTTTTTGAGAACCATGTCATGGGTTCACCTCAGCAAGCACTACTATTTTAAATTGGCATTTAAACATAATACGTAACTATCTATTGTAAGTTTCTTTTCACCTCCAACTGAAGGAGGTCTCTCAGATTTTAGTTGATCTGTAATCATAATGAGTTATCTTTAAAGAATTATTGATAGTATTTTTAAAAATTTGAATTCCCTAATGTGTACTAGTGTGTGTGTGTTTGGGGGGTATCCCTTTATAAAGATCAATATGATATATAAAACTATTAATAACATTGAAACAATGACTTTGAGAGAATAATAGGTATTGTTCCTAAAGAGGTTGCCATATATTCTTTTACAGAAGAGTGTGGGTAACCACATTCTCATAATATAAAAATTAATCTTTTCTACCAGCTGCATAAAGTTTTAAATGTTAATCCTATTGCCATTTTTCTGCCCACACATGAGCTGTCACCACATAAAAGAATGGATTTCTATAAAGTGAAAAGTGGAGGTGATTGTTGTGATTACACACATGATTATTAATTGGTATTACTTGTCCCACAGCTATTTATCCTACCTTTGCAACAGTTGCCTCTAATTGTGGAACTGGCTATACTGTAGGACTTGTGGCCTTAATTAGAGTATGGTGGAATGGTATTACTGCTGTAAATATTCAGTCCTCCCCGCCTGCCAGAATGATAACCCCACTCTATTTAGAGCTGGGGAATTCCCAAGTGTACACCAGTTGAGCCACTGACATACTGCAAGGATGCACCAGGTCAACGTGATGGTTGACAGTCCCTGCACATGTGGCCTTTATCTTTGTTTTCTCTAAATGTTTGCCATGCAGGAGCTTTAAACATGATGACTGTCCAGCAAAGGTGGAGTTATGTGGTCTGCTGAACCTTACTACTCCTTTCACATCACAGACATCCTTGTCAAGCAGTCAAGGATCTTTACATAGAATGTGCTGACCTCCCCAAAGGTGATTTAGATAATGGCTTTGGCCGCTTTAGCAGTCCAGTGGGCCATCAGCAATACTCTATATTAGAACCTTAGTTGTTATGTACATCTCAAAAAAGTGCTTCTATGTTACCTTGGTATAGCTATTGTACTGTTTATAGTCAAATTTGTTGTTTCTTTGCAGTCTTGAATATCAGTTTTTTTACTGCAACACACGATTTGGCTGTGTTGTATTTTTAATCAAAAGCTTCAGATTTGTATTTGTCATTACATCTGATAACAGGCACATATTAATGCAGGAAGAAAAATGATTGCCTTTACAAATGTCAGACTTATATTTTCTCTATTCCAAGTGATGTTTGAATTGCTCCACATGTAATCTTGATCAATCTGGAGAAAATTGACCCCAGTTTGTCTTTCTGAATATGATATTGAATAAAGGAGTTAGACCAGGATATCTCTTTTCCACTGATATCAGCTGAATGTGTCTGACACCTGATCAGACACCTGCCCCACGCCTGATGATTAATGGCATTAACTGCTTCTGAGACAGACAAGAAAGACAGGGCACAGGGCAATCCCTGGTCCCAGGAGCTAAATATTAAGATGCCTATGATGACTAGGCACAGAACACTGCCATAGTCTGAATCTAGTCTGAAAGGAAAGTAGGAAGGCTATTTCATTTCCAGTGTGATAGACGGATGTTGGGTGATAACTATTTGATGTTTCTTTGCAAACCACTGGTCTGTAGTTGGAAATGCTGTCAGGTTCTGCCAAACGTTTCTCCAGGATTGGGGTGATTGTAACACATATTAAGGCTTGAGGGATAGAGCCTGTAGAGTGGGATGTGGTGATTATGGTAAACCTCAGCGTTACAGGCATCACATGCTGCAGCGTTTTTTTGAATGGACAGCTAAATGTTTCTCAGATTGTCTTCATAGGCTGAAACTTGAAAATCAACATAGATCAATCAGGTGTACTAGACAAGGTTCTTCGGGAAAAAAAGTGGTAAAGCAGAGTCTTCCTCTTAGCATTTCTTTTTTTTCATAAAAGTAGGATACCTGTTGAGGGCACTGGGTGACTAGACGTTTGTCAAAATGTCATCATTACTATGCTGACTCTAAATGTTCCTTTGGCTTAAAGTGTGTAATAAAGATTAACAATAGGCTTCTCACCACGCATTTCTGCTGGCCAGTCTATGATGTACTCAACCTGTTTGTTCATTACAATGAGAAAATATTGTTGTAAAGCGTTTGATGTTAATGGTAATGTATATATATCTAGCTTTCTAACAGATCAATATCTCCATATATGTCTCTAATTGTTGGCGATTTCACTCTCATACAGAATCATCATCAGCTCTTTATCTTGTGTTGTTTCTCTGTGGGGCTTGCCTTAGCATAATTGGGTTACTGGTTCAAGTACGACAAATACATGAAGGAACCATTATCACTTATCACTAAGAAATGCAGTCCTAAGCCTAAGAATGTTACCCCCCCCCCAAACTTTAAATGCTCATATCCTTACATTAGCTGACTTAGTTCCTTTTCCACATAATGGGATTATAAATTGGTTCTGCATGTCTTTTTTTATACCAATATCATTCTCTGGTGTCATGATACATGACTGCCTTTTATAGATTTCAGCTATCTTGAATCTGGAACATTCTAGAATGTTGTTTGTCGTATTTGAGTGCCAATTAATTTTGAAATGTTGCATGATAAAGGCTTCAGTTGTAAGAAGAAATCTTATTTAGCTCTAGAAATCAATTGGATGACAAGATGGTACTTTATGCTGTTTAGGCTTAGAGCGCAAATGCATGCTAAAATAGTTAATTCTATGTCATTAAAAACAGCACATCTTTTGTCTCTTATGCAAAACTAGCAATAATAATCTACTGCATGCTGAAATGTCTTGTCCACTTATGGCAAATTGTTGCTCTATACCCCCTGAACCTCTAGGGAAAGATTTAAGTGACAAAATCTTTGAGAGGCAAGGAAATCATGATTTTACCATGTAATGAAAATTAAGACTAAAGATGGTCACAACTTATTGGCATTTCATGAGATATTTTAACTGTGTTAATGATTGAAGTTATATATATTAGTATTTTATGTAGAAAGTGTTTGTAACTTCAAGTATGTTTATCCTTTTATATGATGTGGGTTGTAAATAGTGTAAATAGTCATTATCCCTGTAAAATTATTATTAATCACATGCAAGAGACAAGTAAACAGAAAAGAGGAGAAAACACATACAGGTTGCGGGGGAGAACAGGCAAAATAGGGTCATATCTATATCATCCATAAGTGTAACTGTTTGGTGGGATGTCCTGCAACATAGATTTGTAATGTGAGACCTAAACGTCTGATCTCTGCCAGGTATGAACTGCAACCATGGGAGCAGTTGATTGTGTTGAGTGTTAGGCATGATACAGGGTGTAGATCAGAGCATATTAAAGGGAACTGTGCAGGTGGCATTTAACATCATTAAAGGGGCTGATGTGAGTGACAAGTTCAATGGGTTCTAGAGACAGAATTTTCCCAGTCCACTTGCTACTCTTAGCAACAATATGAACAATGTCACAGTGCTTCAAAGGGGCACTAAGAGGCATTTTTTTAAAGTTTAGAATCTTGACACTTTGCTCTTTTAGAAAAATATTTTTGAAGTTGTAAACTAGTGACCTTTGGAGCTTTCAAAACCCTTACAGATGAGACAATTTTTATATGTGTGTCTATTGCAGGGGCAAATAGAATTTTTAAAGTGGTACTGCAGCGATGCTTTAAAATGAATGTCTTTGCAGATAAGTATTGCAGTATTGCAAATCAACAATCGCATTGCAAAATCCACACATCTGGAATCATAAATAGCATTTTGAATGTCAATATCATTTAAGTGGCAGGGGTCCTGAGATACAGTAGAAATGAGCAACAGGCATGGCCAAAGACCACACACCTTGCGTGTAGCCCGACACATACTTACATAGGTCTTGTGATTGTACCCAGGATTTAGGGAGGTTTGAATCTTGCCTAGACAAAGAAAAAACCCTTCATATGGTCATAGACGGAGGAACTGACCAGTAGTTACAGAAGCAGGAGAAGGGAAATTCCATGCAGGGTTTAATCTTTTGTCACATTCTGCACCCACGGATGTTAGGCCTTTCTGAGAGGGCACTTATTGGGTAGGAACTAACATTTAAGTCTGCTTTATTCCACTTGGAATTATGGACTACACATTCATAAATCTATCCAAAGCACATTTAATGACCTCACGTAAGGTCTCATAGATGGCATTACCAATGCCAACATTGGTGAAATCATATGTTGCATCACTACTTACATTGGTGCTTCGTTACATAAAATGGAGTTGTTAAGGTGAAGTATTTTCTCATGAAGGAGATGTCAATGTATAATAAATTGTCCTCCAACTTATGTTTTTTTAAGAGAATTACAGAGTCACAATGGTAGCAGTTAACAGAAAAAGAAAATCTTAATTACAAATAACTTCCCCACACCCTAGTTTCCGAAGTAATCAATTATGTTTCTCAGATTCATTTTATTTTGGTGTCCTGGTGGACAGAAGTTACTCAAAGTTGATAAACTTTGCCCATTTAAGGTCCATAGTTGGAGTAAGTGCAATTCACTCAACATTTTTTAAGAAATGTAAATGAGAAATATTTCTGGATTTGTTTGCAGGTTGGTTTATATAGATGGGAGAATAGTGCATAGCATGTGAATCCAGAAACTTTTTCATGCTGCAAAACTACTTGTGCAGATAAGTAACCATTTCATTAATCTAAACAATGCCATGTCATTATTTGATACTACTAACATCATGCAGAAACAAACCAGTATGTTCCTTTTCAAGGCAGAAAAGTCCTTTGATCGAGTCTCCTGATGGTTCCTCTGGGAGATCATAGCTAAAATGGGGTTTAGGGATATATTTGTTTGACAAATCCAGTTCTCTTTCTTTGATAAGCCAACTGCTAGTATTGTAGTGATAGAATGGGTGCCTATTAGGTTACACATCTTGAACCAGAGCTCCAGTGTAATTTAAAAAAATCATCTACCATATCCTTCACAGACAATATGGTCAAGTTGGGCTTTATTCTTATACCAATGATGTAGCAGTTTATCAGGTAATGACTGCGGTTATTTTTTGTAAATAATAGAGATGAGAGGTGATACTATTTGGTAAGGCATCCACATATGTCATGTTATTGGCATTTTTTATAGCGCGCAACTTAACCCTGAAGGGGTATCTCGGCGCTGGGGTGCAGGCCAGGGAGAGAGAACTAAGGATATTAAGAAAGAAAGTAACTAAAAAAGTGAAGTTTTAAGGAGCTGTTTTAAATGCAACGGACCCCGGCTGGACTGACTTTGCAGGGGGAGCTTGTTCCAATGGTGCAGGCTAAGGTAAGAAAAGGACTGACCTCCAAATTTAGATGTTTGGACCCTTCAGGGTGAAAGCAGAAGCTGATTATTTGATCTTAGATTTCTAGCTAGGCAGTAAGGAACAAGCTTTTGCCGGAAATAGGCAGGGCCTACTTCAGAATAGGACTTGAATACGAGGCATAGAAGTTTAAATATGCCCCGTTTTTTTATGGGGATCAGTGGAGAGACCTTAGAGTGGGTTCAGACGGGAACGGGAGGGGGAAGATTGCAGACTAAGGGGGTCATTCTAAGTTTGGCGGGCGGCGGTCGCCCGCTCGGAGCCGGCTCCTGTGTTGCAGCCCTCCTTCCCGCTGGGCCGGCGGGCGCTAACATAGTTAGCGCCCGCCGGCCCAGCGGGAAGGTCTGAATGCCGTCAGCGGTCTTTTGACCGCGTAGAGGGCCAATTGGCGGTTCCCTCCTGCCGCCCGCCAGAGTAGGAATGAAGCCCTATGAGTTGTTCTTGGTGCAGTGTAAGGGTTGATGAAATTCCAGCATTGGGTTACAAGTGTACAGTATTAATTTTGAGTACGGTTTGTGCTTGCAATGCTTTGGCTAAATTGCGGAGAAGTGTGATGTATGAAGTGAGTAGGGAGTTTGCGTACTCCAGGTAATTGAATAGGGAGTTTTGCGTACTCCAAATAAGAGAGTGGGGGAGTTGGCGTACTCCAAGTAAATGTTGCACTTTGTACTAAAAAATTGCCCACATGGTTGTTGCTGTTGTTGATGGATCCTGCATGACCTAAGGCTCTGGCGTATTGTTCAAGTATTGTTCAAGTGTATGGAGATACTTGGTTAAGTTATTGTCTGCGGTAAGGTGTTGGTCGCTTGAGCGCTGTTGACAATACCAATAGATTCCTTGAGTGTGTGAGTTGTTGGTTGGTATTAGGGGAATCCTGAGTGCACAGGGAGAATCAGAGTGAGATTTACAGATCCAATCTACTTGCACATGTGAGAAAGCAATAGTCAGAAGAGTAGCTGTGCAAAAGGCCACAGTCAAAATTCTGTACAGCTTCAAATCATTTCAGTCCTACCCATAGTGAGCAGACAGGATTGGTGTTGGTGCTCGCAATATTTGCATTTAGGTTTTGCATGAGAGGTGTATGAGAAAACTCTGAATTGAGTTGTAGCTGCTGGGTGAACTGAACCTGACGACATTCGGTCCATGCTGGGATAGGTCAGTTGGTGAGAAAAGCCACGCATGGATTGGTGGACAAGACTGTGCTGCTACAGGTTGAGAATGGCTCATGAAAAGGATTGTGAGATTGAAAATTAATTTCTGGTTTTGTAGAAATTGTGTTTGTGAATTAGATTTGTGTGAAAATGACGTTTTTCAAAGTTTTAAGGAGTATGTTGAGAGGGGATGGTTTTATTCCAGCTAGAGAGGGTGAGCTACTCCACCTGAGGGTACACCAGCATTAGAGGTTACGGAGGAAAGAGGAGTTTAAGCATGTCCTTTGGTAAATAAATGGTGCAAGGTAACTGAGAAGGAGGGTACCTTAGCTTTTCCCAGTTACAGAACTTTTAATTTGAGGATATTAGAGAATCTGAGGAGGGTGTTGTATGAATCAAAACCCCTTCCTAGACCTGCACAATTTGAAACACTTGTGTTTGGGAATTAGTTGCAAGACAGAAAGAGGCTCAGAAATTTGAAAGAAGAATGAGGAAAGCAGAAAATACATTAGTGGAAGCTAGATGGGATGAGGAGCATAGAATGTGGAGAACAGATATATTACATGCTGTGAAGTTAATCCCAGCAATTACTCAGAAAGGTGATGGAAGTGTTAAATCTAAAGACAAAAAGAAATCTGAAGAAAATCGAGAACAGAAGTTAGGTGAAAATAAATGGGTTACTGACACCGAAAGTGATTCATAGGATGCATTTATAACTCAGTAGTTGCAGAATCGTCCCCCACCATATAATCCTGAATATGGATACAGCTCCAGTTTAACAAAGCTATTTTCAGATGACTCCAAATGTGCCTAGTGCTAAGATTGCACAGGTACCAGCGGTCCATCCAACAGTTCCAATTGTTCCACAGCCCGGATTGTCACAGTTCAAGTTATGCCACAGCCAATTCAGAATGCAGGAACGATTCAATTTGAGTCCACACCTAATGTATAGATACCTGCACAGGTTGTGAACCAGAGACAGACAATGCCTTTGTATTCCCCAGTAACAACACCACAGAATGTTGCACCAAATCAGTCTAATCAGCCCTTTGGTAAAGTACTGACTGGCCAAGGTAAAGGTTTAATGTTCCCACCAAGTCAAACAGATTTGTCAGGACCAGATGCATTGACAGTCCCTGTGACAATAGGTCCAGTAGTCCTGTTGTACGACCAGAGTAATAATGAAAGCGGTTCACAGATTCCAAATCCGGTATAACAATGAATTTTCCTTCTAGAGGTATTGCAGAAATGGCAAGACTGGGCATTACAGTGCCAGCCATGACTCATATGAATACATTTGGTTGGAAACAGACTCGTGATAGAGTAGATCCACTGAATGATGTGACATGTACCCTATGCTCAATGGGATCATCAATGGGATCATCTCTGATGGCTCACGGGCAGGCTATGAGAGCTCCATGCAATACTCCACAGCTAATGCCTGAGACAATGGAAATAACATTAGTTTACAAGGATTGACAGCCCAACAGTTGACTGAATGGTTATACAATTTGAGAGAAACATCGGTTGCAGGAAACATGCCTGAAAGAGAAAAGACATTGAACAGGGCTAGACTAAAATTGGAATTAAATTAAATGATTGAGGGAACACTTGAATTAGACAGATTGGATTCTTACAATGAAAACTAATTGTGCTTCATGTGCAAGGATGTTACTCTTCGAGCAGAACAGGTTTATGAAAAATTAACTACTTTTGCCGAAAAGTATGAAATCAAGATAAATAAATCTAAACAGTTAAAGAGAAGTTACAGATTAGAGTTAGATTTGAAGGACATTGCAAACATGAGATCACCTGGAATGAAGATTCATATTAAATATTTAATTTGTTCATGTTCCTTGGAGCAGAAGTGACATAGGCCCTCATTCTGACCTTGGCGGGCGGCGGAGGCCGCCCGCCAAAGTCCCGCCGTCAGGTTACCGTTCCGCGGTCGAAAGACCGCGGCGGTAATTCTGACTTTCCCGCTGGGCTAGCGGGCGGTCGCCTTCAGGCCGCCCGCCAGCCCAGCGGGAAAGAGGCTTCCACGATGAAGCCGGCTCGGAATCGAGCCGGCGGAGTGGAAGCTGTGCGACGGGTGCAGTTGCACCCGTCGCGTATTTCACTGTCTGCGCAGCAGACAGTGAAATTCATTTAGGGGCCCTCTTACGGGGGCCCCTGCAATGCCCATGCCAGTGGCATGGGCACTGCAGGGGCCCCCAGGGGCCCCGCGACCCCCCCTACCGCCATCCGGATCCCGGCGGTCGGACCGCCGGGATCTGGATGGCGGTAGGGGGGGTCGGAATCCCCTCGGCGGCGCAGCAAGCTGCGCCGCCTTGGAGGATTCAATGGGGCGGCGGTACACTGGCGGGAGCCCGCCAGTGTTGCCGGTCCGACCGCGGCTTTACCGCCGCGGTCGGAATCCCCATTGGAGCACCGCCGGCCTGTCGGCGGTGCTCCCGCGGTCCTCCGCCCTGGCGGTCTTTGACCGCCAGGGTCAGAATGACCGCCATAGTCTCATTCACAAATGATTACCCAAAGTTGAGAGAGAAACCAGTGGAGTGGTGCCAGCTAATGGAGAGGTTTGTCAAGCTTTCAAAGAGTCTGTGGGAAGATCTGAGCACTTTATTTGAGATTGGCCAACACAAGAGCTGCTATGGGATGCAGTAACAGGTGTGCCATCTGAAGAGGTCATGAAAAGCTACTACAAGGTGACTGAGTTTTTGAAAACTAGAGTTTCCCCTAAAGAAAATGATTGGCAAATAATTGACAGGACCTCTCAGGAGACAAAGGAGTCTGTTCATGCTTATTATGAGAGATTGTTGCAGACATTCAAGTAATACAGTGGCACGGAAATAATTGAACCAAGAGACATGATTAATTTTGAAATCAAATTTGTTAAACTATTGAAGCCTGAAATTAGCAACATGATTCAGAATCATATAATTTGCTGGCAAGGAAAGACAATTGATGAGGTACTATATTATGTAAAATGCTGTAGTGAGGAGATTGAGTTGAAGCAGAAAACACTGAGGGAAAAGGCAATGGTGATGCAAATCAAATCTGCCCAAGCAGCAGGTATGCAGGGATTGCAAGGAAGGGTGAACACAGGAGGAATGCAACGGTACACAGCAGCAGGGCAATATGGTACCTCAGTTCAGAGGTAGAGGTTGTGGAATCCAAGTAGATCCAAATGTTAATGTGGCTGGTGTTCAGAACATGAAGAAATTGCTTGCTTGTAATGTGTGCAAAAACAAATGCAAATCAGTTAATCACACAATACCCACTGTTTGATTTCAGTGATGATGAAATGAGTGAAGAATGTATGAGTGAAAGTTTAAAATAGGAGGAATGTGTGTTGGCTGCCTCAATGGAGGTAGATCAGCATGGTCCTTATGTGAATGCAAGTGCCATGGGTCATGAGGTATCATTTCTGGTTGACACTAGAGCAACTTGTTTCACTGTCATATCTGTTGAAGTCCCATATGTGCCCCTTTCAGGAAGGACAGCTCAGGTTGTAGCAGTAGCAAACCAGCATTTGGTAAACCCCCTCCACTTAAAATAGGAACCTTTTGAGGATTTTCACCAATTCGTAGTCTGCAATTCCAGTCTTGTGAGTCTGTCAGGTAGAGACTTACTATACAAATTAAAATATTCCACCACTTGTACACATGGAGAGACAGCAATTCAAACTAATAGCGATGATGAGACTTCCAGTCAAACTGATGAGATGTATCCTCTCACTACATTGTTTCCTGCCATGACAGTTAAAGACCTGCCAGACGAATTACAAGTGCCATTAAAAACTTGTGATCTTTCTGGGAAAGGTATTGAACTCATAGGTGGCTGTGAAGCCAAATGCAGTTTTTCTCAGAACACAACAGTATAACATGACCCCAGAAGTGATTTATGGAATTACCCTAATAATACAGATTATGTTGAGCAGGGAGTTCTAAAAAAAGTGATGAGCAGCCCATGTAATTCTCCAATTATGGGACAGCGAAAGTCACGTGGGAAATACCATAGTTCAGGATTTGAAAAAATTGAACGAAATTGGGGTATCCGTTTGTCCCATAGTGCCCAACCCAGCATTAATATTATTTCAGAATTAATGGAAGCAGAGTGGTTTCCGTTATTGACTTGTCTGTCTTTTCTGTACCCCTACATGAGTAAAGTCAATTCCTTTTCTCATGCGGATTTGGTAACCGTGTGCATGTGTGGTGCTACACTCCGCAGGTGTTTTCAGAATCACTGCCCATCTTTAATCAGATTTTGAAGAAGAACTTACAGTCATTGAACATGCCATTTCAGTCTGCTTTGGAGCAGTGCATTGATGACCTGATGGTTGCATGCAATACATGTGAGGCTTGCAGACAAGATACCACAGAATTATATAATCATTTGGGCAAAAATGGACATAAGGTTTCCCTATATTTGGGTTGCCAAATTGAGAAAGGTGCAAGTTGTACTTACCTCAGGGCACCAATTCTAGTCACTTGTGGTAACTCTAACTATAACTGGTGAATTTCTATGGTTTCGTACATTTAAAATGTGAGTCTAATCATAACGCCCCTAGAACCTTTGGTTGTTTAAGTGAATTTCTATGGTTTAAAAAAAATTCTATTTCCAAGCCACAATTTCCCTGTAATATTTGTTTTGTTCAGTGATCTTCAATGTGTTTTTTAATGTACAGTAATTTGCATTACTTTACATTAATCCAACAACCGTCATGCACGGCCTTTGGCTCTGTGCAGAGGTGGTTGGCCACAGGTCCTGGCCTCTGGCCAGGTCCTGAAACCAAACCCCTATAAGCACCCAAACTTGCACCGTGCACGGCCTTCACCTGTGCACAGAGGAGGTTGCCCGCAAGACCTGGCCTGCAGCCAGACCCTGTGGCCAACCCCCCATAACCTCCATCCCCGTGTTTTGCACGGCCCTTTGGCCGTACGCTGCAGAAGTTGGCCATGGCCTCTCTGGTTATGAAAATAGGAGTGAGAAGGTGTATCTGGGGGTAAGACTGTGAGTGGGTGTGTGAGGGTGTCAGTGGGTCTGTGAGTGGGTGTGTGACAGTGTGAGTGGGTCTGTGAGTGGGTGCGGAACTGTCTGAGTGGGTCTGTGAGTGGGTGCATGAGGGCCTGAGTGGGTCTGTCAGTGGGTGTGTGAGTGTCTGAGTGGGTCTGTGAGTAGGAGAAAGATTGAAAGAGATAGGGAGTGAGAGAGAGAGAGGCAGAGAGAGAGAGAGAGAGAGAGAGAGAGAGAGTGTGAAAGGACAGAGATAGAGAGTTTTTTAGGCTTTGATATATCACATACGTAGAAAGAGACACATTAAAAAGAGTAATATTACCTTTCAGTATAGCCGTAAAGACATTTAGTAAAACAAAACAAAAAAGTCACTACATATTTTTTTTTTTTATTTGACCAAAATGCCCTTTACTGGCTATCTGGCACTGCGGGGTAAACCTCAAGGCTTACCTCGCAGTGCCTTTGCTTCAGCAAGCAGGGAGCTGCTGTTCCAAGCACGCGTGCAGGGGACAGAGATGAAAGCTTTACAGGTTCCGCTGTCAAAAGCCAAATTCTTTGCTGTGACTTGGCTGCAGCTGCAAAGCTACAGCCAAGCCACAGTAAACAGCTATTTCCCAGGGGTGGGCACCCCGGGACATAGCAGGAGCTGGCCCTGGGGGATGGCGGTCCCCAGGACCATCTGTGGCTCCAATTTTGAAATAATAAAAATAAAACAAATGTGTGTATATATATATATATATGTATATATATATATATATATGGATGCAAATGCTCTTCCAACCCTCCCAATCTTGTGCTGAGATCTGATTGACTACCAACACTTCAACAAGGAAGTGTTGGCAACCACCTTAGGACTCAGCTTAAGCCGAGTCCCTCAGATAAAAGTAAAAAATTGAGAAAAGTGGCAAGGATAGGAACACCTTGTTCCAAGAGCTCTGGTGCTGGCGTCCTAGAGGGACTTCCCAAGGGCAAAAAGCATTTTTTAATTATTTTTTGACACAAATTTGCAACAGAGCCATAAATCTGCAGCAAAAAAAATAAATGATAAGTGCGGGCTCCTGCACTTGTTTTTAATGAAGCCCCCGGTTAGACCGAGTCCCATGGGCATGTCAGAAAAAGGAGGAGGCTTGCAGGGCACCCCTCCTAAAGCCCCAGGGACCACCACCTTCACAGGGCGATTACTACATTGAATGCATGCAGGGAAACAAATGAAAATATTGCTTTTGCAAGCAGCTCCCTGCTTGCTAAGCAAAGCCAGTTCCCACAGGGGTCAGGAGCAAGCTAGGAGTGCAGGGGCCTTTAGGCCCCCTGTGGTCCTGTACATTTACAAAAACGAAATTAAAAGAACAATAAAAAGGCCTACTGTGACAGCTGTCAGTTAGTAAGTTGAAGGTTCCAGTCCTGGCATCTCATGCTATGTGTCTGTTTATTTAGTACTGTTTTGAATGTTAAACATTTTTTATGATGGAACATTTACATGTTTTTGCCATCAAAAGCTGTGAGTTGAAAGCCATAGTTATGTCTGGACAGTGTAAAATAATATGTAACCTGTGACATAGTGGTTAGGGTCTCAGACTATCACATTGAAGGTTGTGGGTTCTGCTCTAAGTGTGACTCCAATTTCAAATATTTAAGGTACATATTGAAAAGTGATCTCACTCTACTTACTTGACAGATGCATTTTTCCTTTCAATTTGCCTAGAAAATATCTAATTTGTATTTCATCAAAGCTGGAAAAAGCTCTGTTCCTCTCTCAATTTCACTCTGGGTGGCTATCGGGGCTTGGCCAAAACCCATGTGCAGCATGGGGTTGGGTGGCTATTGGGTTTGGCTGCAGGACCTGGCCAGGTCCTGCAGCCAACCTCCGATGCGCACTGCCAAAGGCCATATATGTAGCACAGGGTTGGGTGGTTATAAGAGTTGACCTCAGGGCCGAAGCCTGTGTGAAGCATAGGGTTGGGTGGGTAAAGGAGCTTGGCCGCATGGCCTGGCAACAGGCCCTGCAGTCAAACTCCACTGTGATGGTTGGATTATTGTATAATAAATAAAATGACTTTATGTTAAAAAGCCATAGAAATTCACTGAAAAAAACAAAGGTTACAGGGACGTTATAGTTAGGTTCTGAATTTACTTGTACAAAACCATAGAAATTCAGCAGTTATAGTTAGAGTTCCTTCAAGTACCTATAACTCGCGGCCTAAGGTAACTATAATTCACACACTCTCCATGCACTGCAAATTACCCCAGATATTACAGCACTCGTGACAACTTTTATAATGTCAATAAAAATATCAATGAAACATTAGCAGTCAAATTATTGAAGAGAAAACTGTGCATGGCGAGGGCGCGAGTTATAGTTACCTTAGGCAGCGAGTTATAGTTACTTGAAATAGCTCTGAATATAACTTAAGAACTTTTATGAACTTTTATGGCTTTGTGCAAATTCAGGACCTCACTATAATATCCCTATAATCATATATATATAAATATATATATGTGTGTGTGTGTGTGATGTGTGTGTGTATATATATATTTTCACTCTATTGGACAGAGACAAACGTGTAACTGTAGTTCTCAGTAGTAAAGCAAATGTTAGTTAAATGTTGGAAATAGAATCGCAACTCACGTTGTACTTTATGTATAATATTTTGCAGATGGATCACAGTGTAGTTAGGAGAAACGTTTCAAATTAGGAGGAATCAAAACACAGAATGGAAAGACAGAGATTGATAGTTATGGAAGAAACTATGGCTTCTTCAGTCCATATAACTAGTATCTGGGCATTTAGTATGTGTAATGAGATCGTAATTATTTACACTATTGGTAACACTGTTTGAAGCATCTGAACAGGAAAGGAAGAATGTGCAAACCACTGCAATTATTTCTACTGTTGGTTATATAAATGTGAGTTTACAGCTTTGTGAATAATGCGGTTTTTGGAACTGGAAAAAAAGGTGCTATGACTACTGAAAGCCTTTGAAACCAATGTATATAGGTTTAAAAATAATGTATTGAAAAAGCTGAGTTATCTGCTAACTTTGAGTGGAATCATAAAGTATACAAGGAATTGTAGGTATTTATCTCTTGTGACAATAGAAAATTATTAATTCACCTTTAATTAGATACAGTGTGATGCAGTGTGTCCTCACTGTCTGTTATTGCTCATATAACATACTGAGTGGAACTACAAGTCATGTGATCAAGTCTCAGTTGAGGTCGAAACATTTTGTGGTAGTCATCCAAATTAAATATCTTTTGAATCAATTTGGCTGGTGTGGTTTGTTTTTCCACCCAAACTATGGGTGAAGTGGGTTGATGATGTATTTTTCTATGCCTAACGTATAGTCATTGCATAGTTTTCATATAAGTTACTTGAATAGATGCTTATGGATCTCTCTTTTATTCATCTATCACAATATGTAAATAGTTTCACAACTATTTGTTCTACAACTGCTTCACTCCCTCAATTTGAGGAAAATAAATATAAAAATATATACTCGTTATAAAAATTCACAAACAAATTAGCGTAAAGTACAGCAAAATTTGAAAGTCTGAGTTCATTCAATTCTACTTTAATCTCAATATCTTTCTTAGACATATATAGCCTCTTTATGTACTTATGTATCTGTATATTTATTACTTTACTCCTACTGTAGAAGAAAGGAAAATAAAAGCTTTGACTCTATCCAATGCATTACTCAACGTCTCACCCTATACCTCTCTCAATATATCCTCTACCTCCACTCTCTGCGTCATCCCAAACCACATTCACTACTGTGAGCTCCAAAATAATCCTTTCTGGATTCTTCCCTCCTCTGCCTCCCCTTGGATCACCCCAAACCTCATTTGATCTCCTAAACAACCATTTCTAAATTTTTCCCTCATGCATCCCTCCATTGACTCATTCCAAACCTCATTTTACTAATATGATCTCTTTAATCCATTTCTAGAGACCCTTCCCTCCTTTGTCCCTCAATATACTCATCCCAAACTTAATTTTACTACTATTATCTTCCAAATAACAGTTTTTAAACTCTTCCCTCTTCTATCCCCCATTTTCCTATTCAATTCAACTAACAGACACCAATCAAATTAACTCATATTTCCCTACACTGATCCTCTAATAATCCTTTTTGGGTTCTGGAGCATCGTGCTACTTGCTGAAAAGAACTTTGATGCCTTGCCAAGTAATAAGCATTATACAAATGCTATTTATTGTGAGGAGGAGAAAATCTGAGTAAACACAGACCATGTTCTGACATGAAGGCCGACAACTAACTGAGTCTAGAACAACAGTTCTAGAGTCTGTTTAGGTTTGTTGCAATTGATCTATGGTGATACAAACAAAGGTAGTTATGGTTGTTCCTGGCAACAAAGGTTGACAGTCTGGAGCAACAAAGGTTGACAATCTGGAGCTGGAGAACCACACAGATTGGTATGTGTCATTTTTATGCTCTGCACACTTTTGATGGAAAAGCAGACTAAATAATTTTCTGAATGGGTGTACATGTGAAGGGTGACATTTGTGATGTTCCAACAAATGCAGGTGGCAATGTGTGGGTGCCTTAAAGAAGCCAAAGTTGTTGGTGGCTTTTGTGGTCACTAGTCTTTGATGACCAGGTCCTCTGACACAAAGGTAGCCACCAGTATGCAAAGCTTTAAGTTCTGTGATACTGTGGTGACTCATGATAACTTCTATGTACTTTACTTTCAGGAAATGGACTAAAGCTGCGTTTCAGTAGTGCCTTGGCAGCATGGTATAACCTCTGTCCATTTTGGGAGCCCAAAGGCAGGTCCTTTTCCACAACACTCATAACTAACATCCTGCATTTGGTTAATGTGGTTCTGGTATGAAAGGAGCTCTAAATAAGGTTCTGCCAAGGCCCACCATGCTTTTATTGGTGGACATGAACAGAAGGCTTACCAACGCAAATGGCCATTAAGTGGCCAGTACGACACCATTCTTGTTGGCACCAGTACTGCCAAAACAGTGTTTTTGATGGCAGAGGCATTGGAGGCTACATCACCAGGGACATCAACTTCTCCCTAGCTGAAAATGACAGGGTATGTTGAAGTGCATGGGTAAGATATCCATTGTACTTTGCTTGATGTCCTGTTACCAAAAGCACCCAAAATACTTCCTAAGTATGTGATAGCTACCTGTCAGTTTCAACATGTTGGGTTGTATGTTGAGTCTCAGTGTGAGCATCAAGAAACAGCAATTGATGGAGGTTGCAATAATTAGGGAATGCATCAATATTGTAACTTTGAAATTGACAATGTGTGGCCACTGGATGTGTTTGACTTCTGATGTCATACAATGATCAGAAAAATGTGTCTGATTGAAAGGGGTAGAAGATGAAGATGAAGAAGAAAGGGGGAAAATGAAGCGTAAGACAAAGTGATGAACACATATCAGGTTGTATGCTATAGTTTGTCGGTGTGGCCTTAACTAGTGACACTGCAGCAACACTAAATATAGTGGCAACGAAAGTACAATACAATACTGTACCTATTGGTAAAGGCAAGGTGGGGCAGATATGCTCAAAACATTGCTTGCAGTTAAATATGGCTTGCAACCTCCAGATTTCATTTAGTGAGAGATTAAAGATGTAGTGACCGAGAATAGATTAATGTAAATGCTAATATAAACGTTATGAGGGGATAGCTTTTATTTCTTGATGTACATTATTAAACTGTGTGCGATGTCATGAGCCCAATGTCTACCTGGCTGCGTCACTGAGATGGGATGCGAAGCCAGCAGAAACTGAAGTGTTGCAACACTGCAGCAGTATCTAACAGTGATTAGTGGAGAGGCTAACATATGTACAAACTTCAGACGTTTAATAAGAATGAAATATTAGGTCTTTGTTTCTATATATTTGTGGGAAATTATCTTTTGAGGTGTATGGCAAAGATGATCCAGGCTTGTCACTAAGTATAGCAGCTACCACCTGCTTTCTGCCGTCTCTGTCCTTCAAATGAATTGTATCATCCTTCATTTTTTCTTAGTGTCTCACCAAGTGTGACACTCCACCCTATAATATTTAAATGCTGATCTATTGCTGCACATATCTTCTGTATTGAGGTTGTGTGGAAGTAGAGTTAAGAGTTCCCACCACAAACGTCAGACCAGTGATTGTCACTTCCTCTTCATAAGTGCTGGCATCGTCTTCTGGGTGTGCCTCTGCAACGATGCACAGCTAAAGTGGAAGAAGACAAGATCTTGTCAAGCCAGCTACAAGTGTGTTTGGCAGTTTTCATTTCCGGTGCACGTGTAACATTGTGCTGCATATGTTTACGTAATGCATTGCTACTGTCCTGTAATGTAGATGTAATTTTATTCCAAGCAGCAGTTTTTGCAGGAAATAATATTTGTACTATGAGAACAAAGCTAGGCATTCAAAGTCCCACCTCTGACAAATCTGGAGTATGACGTCACAGTTTTCTGTCGTCGCATTGAGGCAGATATTATGCAGTATTATGCATGTGTAATATTGAACACACACATTTTTTGTGAATCATCCCCTTTGAATATTGCAATTGTTCTTATTACAAAATAGGATAATGATAATGATGGAATTAGACATACCTTTCCCACTTGACCTTCACCAATGATCATAGATAATTCAAGACATTTCTTTTTAATATAAAGTTGCTGGGGATCTGCTGTTTGTGGATGATTAGACACCCATAATTCTGTAGGTGTTAAATAAGATGCCTACGGGCTCTTTCTCTTTACTATATACATGCATTACCTGTTGTGAAAATGTCATCACCTTTCACAGGACACTGAGGGGTTTTCAAAGAAAGCTGAGCTGCTACGCCCCTCTTGAGCTTTTATCATTCCATTGCATGTGATCATTTGCACTAATTCAGCAGATTTAGGCTGACCCACCTAGGTCGTCGTGTCGAACAGCCTTTCAATTTCGCTGGATGTTTTAAGGGCAGGGTTCCTGGAAAATAACACTCTTTTTTGTGCTAGGAAAGCACTTGGAAAAATTAACGTTTTATATAACATTGCCCCATTGAAAAACACTGCAATGAAATAACCAATAACACATAAGAAAACCTTCTGAAATTGAGATAACAGACTCTGAGGCAATTCAGTACAGAAGAAACATCGAACATCTCTTTCAGGCAACACATTCTACTACACATGTTAACATACAAGGTGTCGCTAATTAATGTCTTCCTCCTTAGTTTTATTTGTTGTTGTTTGACTTTCAGAGAGTAACGTTCTTTTGCTGATCTATTTTGCTGCCTTGTCTTTATCCTCACAAAATACTTTCCTCTCTTATCGTATTTAGGATAGAGTTTCTTATTAATGGAAATATCCCTAGATAAATTCAGTCATGGGATATTGTGAGGTATTGAAGAGATTTAGTCATCAATTTGATTTCGGGAATTATGCTATGTTTGTATGTAATTATGTGTAATCTTACCATGGGGAACAGCATTTTCTGTAGACCAAGAGTCTCTGGGGATCTGTGAGGTTTCCTCTCCAGGGTATAGAAGTCCTTGTACAGATTTATCTTGAGGACACAAGTAGTGCTTTTAACGGTACATAGAGTTACCCAGCTTTTCTAGGTGCCTGGGCAACAGCCTCTTGCTCAGGGCTGGACTTTGACCTCTCAGGGGCAAAGAGATTATAGAGAGAATGCAGACTCCTTTTTCCGTCCTCTTTTAGTTTTACAATGTAGTAATCACTGGGCCTAGCCCTACAAACCTATTTTTGTAAATTTTGATTCGATCAGTTTTTGTGGCTTTCTTCTGCCAATTTCAATTATGCATCGAGTCTGCTACAGTCAATTCTAAACAGGATGAGAGAAATCGTAGTACACAAGTCATGTCGCATCCATTTGATGCATTGCGATTGTCACCTGAAATGAGCTTGTACGTTTAACTATAACGTATTAGGGTTAATAAATAAGTTGTTTTTAAGTTGCTGATGCAATAGACATACCTATTGATCTGTCAAAAGGACGCCGGTTGCGTTTGTGATGTCATTCATTCCAAGGTCTAGCCTTATTTTGGTGACTTCTCTCAGCGTATCCGTTGAAAATGCAGTCATCATCCATTGCTGCATTGAGAACTCTGAGAACGATTCCCTGCAGTTAGCATGCAAAACTCTAAACATTGATTTGCAACCTTTAGAAAAATCTTAATTCTCCACGGTTTTTGATCACTTAGGCTTCTACTGGTCTGGGGTAATACGCCGTGCCACATGTTTTCCTAACAAATTGCATTCGGACACTTTCCGACACATTCATTATTTTAACTCAGGTAATAATTAGTCATTGTCAGAGCTAGGACATAGGTTGCACAAATCAGAATACATTTACCTTGCTGCAGCAGCAGTCACAAATGAAGCAATAAATTAGAAATTGCAAATTGTTATGGACTCAAGAGATCGCAATTCAAAATCTCTTCCTGAGATCTTGGATATACCACAAGGCTCCCAGGATTTCTCCGAATGCTTAATTTACCTCTGTGATTTATTCAATGAGCTGATGATAAGCCTCGTAGATGATGCATGACCCATGTCTATGAAATGTGCATTAAGACTGCAACTGTTTTGCAAAAAAGTTTCTTCTTAGAAAATGGCTCATTTATTTCAAATAAAATCGTTACAATTTTGTAGGTCCCATTTAACTTACTTGAATTTTGTTTGCCTGGAGCAATTGGCAAAGGTGTCTGCATACGCCGACCCTGGACCACACTACATAATAGTATACTGAATTTTGTGCTAGCCTAACAAGGAGCAATTCTTGAATAGAAGTAGAAGGAGTACATAAGGAACACAAAGGGAACCCCTTCACTTTTATGAAGAATTGGCCTGCAGGGTGGTGGTCTCCAGGGTGTGGGGGGCCACAGGCCCCCCTCCATATATCTAACTCAAAGCCCTGTAGATGGCGGTCCCCATGGCACGGGGGCCCGCACCCCCACATTTTAAAAATGAAAGTCGCGGGGAGGTGGTGGTCCCCAGGGCATGGGGGGCTTTGGGCCCCCTGCATATATTTAAAGCAAAGCCCTGGGGGGTGGTGGTGGTGGTCCTCAGGATGTGGGGATCCCAAAAGGACCCCCTTCAATTTTATTAAGCTCAGCCCCGGCAGTGGTGGTCCCTGGGGAGGCCACATGCCGCTGCTAAGGAGAATACAACACCAGGCCATGGAATACCCTCAATTCATATTTGAAAGTGCAGCCAAATCAATACCTTTTTAGAAGACTTCCCAATCTCAATCTTTTTAAAGCAGTCTACAGGCCTTATTTAAAGCTTGGGAGTTAAGGGGCATCTGCAGAAATTTGGTAAATGGCCTATGTGTCAACCACACTCATAAATGAACTACTTTATGGGGTCAGAAAAGCTGTTGTATAACAACAAATGACCCCCTAAAACTCTGCTGACTCTGCAGGCACATTAACGTTTCACCCCTCCTCTTCATCATTTATTATCCCGTTAGCCTTTGATGCTTACAGTAAGTTCATATCATTGCTCCCTCCCTCTCAGAATGCTCCCCCACTTGGCACAGGAGATCCCCACCCAACATAACATACCATTTGAGTAAACTAAGACCACTGGGGCTGCGTCTGCAGCGGCTGCCATGGAAGTGGGAGCAGCAGGGGGATAGGATGTCCTAGAAATTACTGGAGCTGATATCATCCTCCCAGAGGTCTGTGCAGGATTCCAGGCCATTGACGCACGATTTGATAACACTTGCCACTTCAATTGTAAGGGAGAAGGCTTGGATAGACAGGCCACTCGTGTAGACAGCACAGCAGAGTGTATACCTGGCCTGGATGATGGGGCTACTACTACGCCCAGGAGACTGGAAAAATTAGAATTAGAATAGAAATGAGGGCTTGAAGGCATGCAGATTGTTAGGGTGTCACGTAGGCTCTCATTATTCTAATGAGACCACTGGACTTTGAGTGGCAGAATCGCCTGCGGTGTGAGAGACTGAGTCTTAACCCACTACAGGTGACGCCTGTCGCTCTAATCAGGGTTTTGCTCTGGCTAACTAGCAGTGCCTCATCTCTACCCAAGGGCAGGGATGATTGGGCAGCCAAGCGCATGACATAGTTGATTTCTCAGGGAAATCGTGGTCACTCAGGTCTCATCCATTTCTCTCAGTTATATCAGTCTCACATACACAATAACAAAGAGAGGCAGTATATGTTTCAAGAAGGTTTTAATGAAGCAACTGCATCTTAGATAGCAAAGCATGTACTGCAATAACCAGGACGATACAGCATGACAAGATTAGAATTGTGACTCGGATAGTGAAGCATAGGAATAACGCTACCATATTGTCACTAGAGTCAATAGACTAATTCCTAAACTAGGCTATAATAGAGCACATCATGGTAAGCTCTAATTCTGCCCTTCAGGTTTCCCTGGGAAGATATCATCCCCCTGTACCGGAGCAAAGGCATGAAGTCTGCATAAGCAGCTGTAGCGAAGCGTTCAGTAATCAGCATACAGTTGTGGTTCTCTGGCTGGAATCTCCCTCTAACGTGGAAGGGACAGGGAAGTGTTTATATAATAAAACAGATGATGTTCTGAGAAAATGTCCCTACGTAAGGATGTGTGTTTTCTATGAATGTCAGGGACAAAACTTGTACCACGTTCACCGGCAACCTATCTTACTGCAGCCTTGAAAGAAGCACAGAGTGAACAAGAATGTCTTGTTTAAGAACATGGTGCTGGCCTCAGCAAAAACAGCTAGATAGAAATAAATAAAACAAGACCTCAAAAGTGGCTCTTGTAAAAATAATAAATGAAGGGGAATAAAATATATTGAGGTTAAAGTGCACAATGGCAGCCCTAGTGTGCTAAAATAACGTGCATAGAGCTGTAACTAAAATGGCTACACAACACACCCTCCTTGTCGGAGAAGGTGGTTCAAAGTCTAAGTATGTCTAAAAGCTACTAAAACTCAAGCTAAGATATGTGAGTAACAAATGTCGATAATGGCAAGTTAAAAGGACACATGAGCATATAAAAGTACAGTTTAAAATGGTAACATGTGTCATAAAAGGGGCCGAATCAAGAGTCAAAGTAACTTTGAAAGTTGCAAATTGGATCCGGGACAATGGAGGACAGGAAATCTTCCACTTCTGCAGGTGTTAAAGTTGGAAAAGCATCGCCGAGATGAACCAAGGAGCAGTCATGGTCCATAGCCTGAACCTCAGCCAAGGCAGCAGCATTCTGTGGTGTGCCCAGTAATGAGTTAAGAGCCGCATTCTCCAGGAAGGGCAACTCATAAGCAGCTTCCCGTACGAAACACACCCTCAGCGCGCATGTCCGGTAATGAACCCTCAACGAGAACATCAACAGATCAGCATCCAATGAAAACAAGCGCTGCATGGAAAGGCAAACTTTCAGTGCATGTTCGAACGAGCACCAGAGGCACCGAGACATGGGCTGCACACAATACAAATCCAGTCTGAATGACAGAGACCAGACACACTCCAATTCCTCCAGGAGTGTTACTCCAAAGTACTGCATCATGCATTCACAACACATCTGCGCTGGTGGGAGCTCTTTCATTCTTCCTTGCTGTGGCGGGACAGCCATTGCACATGAAAAGTAGCAATAGCAAAATGCCAACTATTATAGCCAAAGTTATTGGAAATCCTTAAAAATACTGGAGAATATTGAGTGGATGGCTGATGGTATCAGAACAAATATGGAGGAGAAGGTGTGAACGAAACCAGAACCAACAGCCTTAAAGAAATTTGCGGTTCCAGTCGTACTGGACTCATTAAATATATGACCCACGAGTTCACCAAAGTGCCTTGGAAAGTTGGTACTTAAAAGGGACTGTAACTCTGATGATGACCTTGCCACCTGAAGTGCGTAGGTCTCGTGTGCAGATGTGAGGGCCACATGTTTTTGGAACAGTGAAGCTTCGAGTCTGCTCAACTTGTCAAAATTCACAATAGAAGTAGCAATATGGGGCCAGCTGTCAGCTACCTCTTTTAATGTAGTGGGAGGAAAAAGTATGTTCCTGCAGCATGTAACAATCCTAGAGACCGACACAACATAAACTATTCTGGCTCACATCCCACAACAGTCTTCACCATTGAGGAGAACAGCTGCCATTTGAAAGCACCTGGATCATAGGTCTAATCAAGAGGACTGGAACTCTCTTCAGATGACAAGCCAAGTTCGCTGCTGACGCGTTACACACCCTGTGCAAGGACAGCTGTTTACAAACCATCGAATGGCTGACAGAAGCCTCGCATTCACTACTGCTAAGAAAGACCTCTTTCGTGCCACTGAGACATTTGTACGAGAAGGGTAGCTCCCACATGGATGTAAGTATCTCCCAGCCTTTCATATCTGCCTACCGGAATATGTTTTAGACAGGACGTGAACTGTAGTGTGGAAATAGTCAGATTAATGACCCCGTGTATTAACCACTCAGCAGATGATATTACAGCCACAGTAAAGGGCAAATTTTCGATTTTTTTGATGTTTAGCATGACATAAGTCCCTTCTTGCTTAGCCATTAGTTGTTGTTGTCGCGTTGACTTAAATGTAGAAAATATGTCTCTTGCATTAACTTGTTGCCAGGGAACGCGACCTGCCTTCAGTGTTCGAAGTGTCCAACCCAACTGCATAATGGATCTTAGTTGACTCTGTCCATGGTAAAGAATACATATTTGTTTGTATAATGTCTATAGCAGAAGAGACGATGTTATTTAAAGTGTATATCCAGTCGGACAGTGTATTAATCCCATTATCTACAAGAGCTAATGCCTTCTGTAAATTGTTTTGGTCTATTAGCCTTAACCGGGCAGCAGCTTCTTGTTTGGAAAGCTTCCAACTCTCAAAATATACTTCATATAAGAAGCGCTTTCTGCATTGTCTTCTAGAGCATAACAGGAAATCCTGTAAGTTGGTGTTTTTAGACAGGAGACTGAGGTGTTCTCTCCCCGCATCTAGTGAGGAACTTTTCAACCATTGCTGGCATAATTTCCCTACACTGTATGTTGTTACTTTACCCGCATGTTCGGATGATATATAGCGAGGGTCCAGCCTACTAGTTCTAAAAACCCCTGTGGAGTTTATAAAATGTTTATGCCACCCACTAGTATCTATTGGCCACAATAACCACCCCCCTGGACGTGTTGCAAGCTGATACACAAGAGCCTTCCCTTTCACCCACTGGCAGTGTCCTAGTTGAGGACCGCAGAAATGTTCAGGTGGCTCACATGCTGGTGGGGCTGAATGTCCTGTTGATCAATATATATGCCCAGAACATTGACACTCCTGACTTTTTCTGTACTCTCATGGACCTGGTGGGACGCATAGAGGCTGACCACATAGTAATGGATGGCAACTTCAACATGCTCTTTGTCCCACACCTAGACACTACAGAAGCTGCTATAGTGGGCAAGCCTCATTAGTTATGGGTCCTGCACAATCTTTATGAAACATAAATGCTTCGTAACCCATGGTGCTTGTGTCATGCATCCACTCCAGTGTTCACGCATTATTTCTCTCAACATGATACTTGGACCAGTATTGTTTATTGTTTTTTCTCGACCACTATTGTCCCATGGTTAATCTCGATCTCCCACCTTGCATGCACTCTCCAGTCCAACTGCTACTTCTCATCCCAATTGGGGGCGGCCAGGAGAGACTGTGGCCTTTCCCAGCAATTATGCTCCATGATGAGGCCTTCCACTCTGAACTACATACGTAGATTAATATTTCAAAAGAAATACTGGCACAATCGCCTCGCAGGCTACCCTTTGGGAGGCCTTAAAGCCTATATTAGGGACATCTGTATTTGTAAGCACTCAGGAGTGCTCCATGATTCCTGCAGGAGCCTATCTTGTTTGGAAGACAATATACTGGAGCTTGACCACGCAGATGCCCAGCAGCAGCATGGATCACAGTTGCATAAACCAGCTACCCTCCAAACTGAATATACTGATCTAGTGAATCTCAGGCTTGCTTTTTGGAAAAGTACATCAGGGCCTCTTGATACGGGGAAGGTGAAAGTACAGGCCCTTCTTTGGCATGCCTCCTCCTCCCTCACACCCCTATGGTGGTGCCTCGTACATCCCAGAGCTGTTGATTGACAATGGTGACATCGTTTCCACATTACTCACATACTACACTTAAATCTATGCCTCCCAACTGACCAGAGATACTCCTAGTTTGACTGACTATTTGGCGGGTGGCCATGGTGTGGCCTTTGAGTGCCCAACAGCAGTCCTTGAGTGAACCATAACATCTGAGGAAATGATGCAAGCCATAAATTCAATGGACGGCTTCAAGATGTCTGGCTTAGACCTCCTCACTAGAGTCTTCTATAAAACTTTTAGGAAACTCCTAGTTCCTCCCTTACTAGATGCATATGTGGAATCTTTTAAAACAGCGACACTCCCTCTGACAATGAGAGAAGCAGTTATCATCTTACTACTCATACCTGGAAAGGTCCCACTTGCCTGTGGCTCTTGTTTCCCACTGCCATTGCTTAGTTTTGACAATAAAATCTTAGCTAAGGTCCTTTCTACTCGCCTCTCACTGCCGATGAACCAAATCATATCCCCATTCAATCGGTCCACCTCCCACAACCTACGCACATTTTTCTAGGTCATTAGAAGATCTCGGCCAAAGTGCCAGCAGCAGTGGCACTACTGGACGCTGAAAACACCTTTGATTCTTTGGAATGGCGCTTTTTATATTGCACTCTGCAGAAGTTAGGTTTGCCTCACGGTTTCCTCTCGCTGAATAAACTTGTCGCGTAGGCTTTCATTATTCTAATGAGACTACTGGATTTTGAACAGCAAGATCATCCACAGTGTGGGAGACTGTGTCTGACCCACGGTGGGTGACACCTGTTGTTCCAAATCCAGGTTTTGATCCAGCTAACTAGCAGTGCCTCATCTCTCCCGAAAGGTAGAGATTATTGAGCAGCCGAGCGCATGACATATCATACTTCTCAGGGAAGTCGTGGTCACTCAGGTCGCATCCGGTTCTCTCATTCACAATTCGGTCTCATTTATAAGTGACAATAAAAGCAGTATAAGTTTTAAAGATTGGTTTAATAAAACGACTGCATTTTAGATAGCAAAGCGTGAGCTGCAATAACCAGAACGACACAACACAACAATATTAAAATGGTGACGATGAGAGTGAAGCATAAGAATAATGCTATCATATTGCCACTAGAATCGATGGACTATTTTCTATCTAAATCATATTTTGAGCATGGCATGTTAAGCTCTAATCCTGCCTTTCAGGTTCCCCCGGGAGGACATCAACCCTCATACCTGAGCAAAGGCCTGTAGTCTGCGTTAGCATCTGCAGCAAAGCATGCAGCGTACAGTTGTGGTTCCCTGGCTTGAATCTCCCTCTTGACGTGTAATGGGACTAGGAATTGTTTTTATAATAACACAGCTATGTTCTAAGAAAATGTCCCTACGTAAGGATGTGTATTTTTCTACGAATGTTGGAGACTAAACTTATACCACGTTCACCGGCAATGTACCAGACTGTAGCCTTGACTGAAGCACAGAGTGATCAAGAATGTGTTGTTTGAGAACACAGTACTGGCTAAGCAAAGCAGTTAGATAGAGGTAATTAAAACAAGACTGTAAAACTGGTTATTGTAAAAACAACAATGCAAAGATGAATAAAATATATCTAGGTCAAGGTGCACAATGGCCTAATGTATTAAACTAACGTGAATGGAGCTCTAACTAGAATGGCTACACAACACCCTCCCCTTGTCGGTAGAAAGTGGTTCAAGCCACAACTAACATTTCTCAACCTAAGATATATATAAAACCCTACTCAATTTTGACAAGTTAAAGGGACACACAAGCACACTACTTGGCAATTGAAAACATGAGCACGTGGCTCATAACCGGATTCAATGAAAATGGCAATTTAGAAAAGTTCCAGTCATGGAAAGTAGGAGATCTTCAACTTCAGCAGATGACAGAACCCGAAAGTCTGCGTCAAAAATGATCGAGGAGCAAGTGTGTTCCATAGCCCCATTATCAACCAAGGTGGCATGCTGTGGAGTGCCCATTGATGAGTTGATGGCAACTTCCTCCAGGAAGGGTAACTCATAATTAGCTTCACGTAACAAACGCAGCCTCAGTGCGCATGTCTGGTAATGAACCCTCAGTGAGAACATCAACAGATCAGCATCTATTGCTGGGGGCCTTGCTGTGAAAGACAAACTTCCAGTGCATGTTCAAAAGAGCACCAAAGGCACTGGAACACGGGCTGCACACAATACAAAACCGGTCTGAATGACAAAGACCAGTCACACTCCAAATGCTCCAGGAGTGTTGCTCCAAAATGCTGCATCATACGTTCACGACACATCTGCGCTGATGGGAGCGCTGTCATTTGTCCTTGTTGAGGCGGGACAGCCATTGCGCATAAACAACAGCAATAACAGGATGCCGGCTAATAAAGCCAAAGTTATCGGAAATCCCCCAAAAATACTACCGAAAATTGAGTGGATAGCTGAAGGTATCAAACCAAATATGGAGGAGAAGGTGTGAACAAAACCAGAACCAACAGCTTTGAAAAAATGTGCTATTCCAGTCGTGCTGGACGCATGAAATATTCGTCCCACGATTTCACCAAAGTGTCTCGGAAAGTTCGTATTTAACAGGGACTGTATTTCTGCTGATGACCTTGCCACTTGAAATGCGTAGGTCTCGCATGCAGATATAAGGGCCACATGCTTTTGAAACAATAAAGCCTTTAGTCTACTTAACTTGTCAAAATTCACGTTTGAATTAGCAATGTAAGGCCAGATATTAGCTACTTCCTTAAATTCAGTGGGGGGAAACAGTACGTTCCTACAGCATGTAACAACTTTAGAGACCGAAACAACGTAAACTATTCCGGCTTGCATGCCACAACAGTCTTCACTATTGAGAAGGACGTAGCTGCCATTTGAAAGCACCTGGAATTTGGGTCTAATCAAGGGGACTGGAACTCCCTTAAGATAACAAGCCAAGTTTGCAGCCGAGGCGTTACACGCCCCATGCAAGGACAGCTGTTTACAAATCATCGAATGGCTGACAGAAGTCTCGCATTCACTACCGCTAAGAAAGACCTCTTTCATGCCATTGAAACATTTGTACGAGAAGGGAAGCTCCCACACCTCATGGATGTAGCTGTCTCCTAGCTTTTCATATCTGCCTTTTGGAATGTGTTTCAAACAGGAGGTGAATTGTAGTGTTGAAATATGCAGATTAATAACCCCATGTATTAACCACTCTGCTGATGGTATTTGGGCCACGGTAAAAGGCAACTTTTCTAATTTCTCGATGTTAAGCATGACATAAGTCGCTTCTTTCTTAGCCATTAGTTGTTGTTGTCGCGTTAGATTAAAAGAAGAAAATATCTCCCTTGCACTGACGTGCTGCCATGGAACGCGGCCAGCCTTCAATGTTTGAAGCATCCAACCCAACTGCATAGTGGACCTGGTCTGACTCTGTCCATGGTATAAAGAAGACATATCAGATTGTATAATGTCTATAGCAGAAGAGAAAATGTTGTTAATTGTATAGATCCGGTCGGACAAGGTGTTAATCCCATTATCCACAACAGCTAATGCCTTTTTTAGATTTTCCTGATCTATTGGCCTTAACCGGGTAGCAGCATCTTGTTGGGAAAGTTTCCATACTTCATTGTACATTGCATATAAGAAATGCTTCCTACGTGGTGTTCTGGGGCCTGACAAGAAATCTTGTAAGTCAGTGGTGTTAGACGAGCGATTGAGGTGTTCTTTAACCGCGTTTAGTGAGGATGATTTTAGCCACTGTTGGCATAATTTCCCTACACTATATATTGTAATGATATCTGCATGTTCTGGCGATATATAGCGAGGGTCTGACCTACTCGTCCTAAAACCCCCAGAGGAGTTAACGAAACGTTGATGACACCCATTGGTATCTATTGGCCACAATAACAACCCGCCTGGACGTGTCAGTGAATCATTAAATGTACCATTCTGGACCCACTCATTGAGCTCATCTTTAGTTGCATTCGTGTATTTTTGCCATTTGTCAAATTTAGCAGGGGCAGGTATACTGGGCATGTTTAATTCTCTGATTGTTGCTAAGCCTAAACAACTCATTTGTTGCACAGTTTAATTTAAGAAGATCATCTGAACAGGATTAAGACATGCTCTATACAATGTTTCTTTTCCCTTAATTTGCCATTTTTTTGTTCCCCAGACACTTTTCAAATCAATTGATGTGGACCAACATTCATAGCCTTCTATTGATAACCGGGAAACAAAGGATTCCGAATATATAAATTTCGTACTAGTCAATAACATATATATACCCTTAGTAGGTGGTACCTTAAAGTAATACGACTCAGCATTCTTTTGATTGTTCCCAGAAAAATATGCACACTTTTCAGAATATGTTTTAGAACTCCCTTGCGGTGGAGTTGGACAATGTTCCCATTTTGTGTAATTAAAGATCATTTTGGGACTGTTCGCTCTATGTATGAAGTGGTGCCCATAATAATTATAGCAAAACATATCACCATAATTTTCTTTGAATTGGTAAATATCTTTGTTTTCAAAGACAGTATAATATTGCAATTCTGTCATCATAGAATCAACTGTTTTCACGTCCCAATCATCAGATACAATGCCTGGTATTACTATATCATTCATTGATAATTTGAACACATACGGTATTTGAATAATTTCCGTTGGACTATATATATCAAACATTACTTGGTCCCAAACAATCCCATCAGGAATTGGCACTGCGGAAATGTTCACAAACGATAAGTCTCTTCGGACTTTGTGTGACGAAAAATGTGGTTTCAAAACCTCCTCCACCTTTTCAACTGTTGATCTTTCAGGAAGAAAATGACCATGAATCAATAAGAAGAAGGCAATAACAAAACCAATCCAAACTAGAAATGCTAGGACAGTCAGAGAAAGCCATATATAGTTCCATGGAAAAATAAAATACGTTTCTTTAAGCCAGTTTGTTAGCTTACGTGCACTTGACAAATCAGCTGTCGAAGAGGCGAATGATTCTGAGAAATCATTGTTGAAGTCGGTAAAATAACCAGAGGCAGTTCGTGCAAATGGCATAGCCGTTGTCAGTGGTGGAGTTGGTGTTTCCTGTGGTGGCACACTATAGACAACTCCATCCTTTTGGCTTGTAGTCGAGTTGACTT
The DNA here is from genome assembly GCF_031143425.1 of Pleurodeles waltl. Lineage (NCBI taxonomy): Eukaryota > Metazoa > Chordata > Amphibia > Caudata > Salamandridae > Pleurodeles > Pleurodeles waltl. Next base: position 499,613,080 of record NC_090440.1, read on the forward strand.
GGTCAAATGTTTCTAAGTTAGTTGATGTTAGTGGAACTAATGCAAGATCATCTTCCACCCTCCCCAAGCTCGGAGAGGTATCAGTGTTGGTATAAACAACTTGTAGTGGAACTTCTTTGCCAGTAGTGAGAGGGACTTGGGAACTACTGGATGTTCCTCTTGGTCGGCTGTGCAGGATCGGCCACATGGTGTAATTTGACATTGTCAATTGAAACAAAACGATTTTCTTTGGCACCTGCCAACGGTGGTAGAATAACAGTTCTGGTACTGTGTATCCCTAGTACAGGGGCTGGTGCTCGATAAGAAGGGCCAAATTCCTTTTTCACTGCGACTTTTTCACACACAAGATCCCCAACTCTGGGAATCCAGCCGGTAGATGTTACTGGCACATCCTTAATTCCTGTGGAGGCGGCACTTTTGGAAGAATTGTCATCACAGAACTGTTGTAATTCCTGTAAGACAGTGACACGTTCATTTATGTCAAAAGCTGTTTCCGCTGCCTCCACGCCAGGACCATCAAGATCCGGAACAAAACATTTGAGTTCTGAACAGACACTCATATGAAGTATGACCCCCCAGGGACCTTCTAGGCAGGTTATTAAGTGCTCTCTGGACTCCATACAGGTGATTAAGCCAACTACGACCCATACATAAGACTCTGGCTGTTAAGGATTGCTTTAAATCACGGCTTAATCACTCCACAACACTATTTCCCTTGGGATGAAATGGAGACGAGTACTGCAGTTGGACCCCCAACAAAGCCATGGTGTCCCTGAATGCCCTTGAGGCGAAAGCAGGGCCCTGGTCCGAATGGAATGCCGCAACTGCATATGTACCGATAAAGACTCGCAAATCTTTAATAACAGTCTGAGCGTCAGCCGAGCGTTGTGGCCACACCCATACAAATCTGGAGCATAAATCAACAGCGACTAATATGTATTTGTATGCACTATCAGGTGATAGAGGACCGCAGTGGTCCAAGTACACACACTGTAACAGTTTGTTTGAAATTAAGAGGGGTGTCTGCGGCGGGCGCTTGGCCGTGGAAACTTTGATTTGTTGACAGATGTCACAACAAAGGACATACTGCTTAGTCTCTTTGTAGAAACCTGACCACCAATAATGAGCCTGTAAGATTGAAATTGTAGCCGCCACACCAGCATGTGCAGATGCCACCCCCTCATGTGCTTCTTTAATCGATTGTGGTCTTATATCTTTGTTAGGGATGTCTTGTACGCCTACGCCAGGTATCTTAACTTCATCGTTCAGCATACTTCCCATATGATAATGATATTTGTTAGGAAATCATTTAGGATGGGGTGTACCATGAGCCGTAGCTTTCACTGCAGCCCAAATGTCTGCATCTGGTTTGGAACTTGAGCGAGTCACTGCAGCTCCAGTGGCTACTGCCACTGCTGACTTTGCGGCTTCATCAGCCAATGTATTTCCAGCAACGTGTATTCCAACGCGCTGGTGTCCAATTGTATGTACAATATGGACATTCGGTAGCATCTCTTTCAGGTCAGCTACTTTCCCCCACAAATAGTCTGTGTTTAATGTTGTTGCCTTTGGAGTCGCTGAACCCATTCTGGTGCCAATAATGCAGATATTCATTAAAGGACTGGACACAATAATATGAATCACAAACAATCAGCGTAGGCTATGCCGAATCCATGTGTTTCAGTGCCATCGTCAGAGCTTTTAGCTCAGCCAATTGTGCTGTAAAATCCCCTAGGATCTGTGTAAAGGTATGTAGAGGACAAAATGTATCCCCTTCTATATAGCCACTTACGACTGCGCAAGCAGTAGAATATTGATGTTTAGTTCCAATTGCAGGTTGTGCAGAGCCATCGGTGTACATGACTCTATGATACTGATCAATAGGCAAGGTATTTGCTGGAACTGGATATTCTACTTCATACTGTAGGAATTCCTGAGTTTGTAACTTTGGATCAAAAATGTAGTCTACATCAGCGGCTGTTAGAGACGTAGCCCATTGTATCCAACGTGGATGTAGTGCTTTTGCGTTCGGAACACTAGCTTTTGTAACAGCCTCTAGGGCTGGGATTGGAGAAAAAACAATAATGCGTTTTTCTTGGGCAAGAGGTCTTTCTTTAATAACAGCCATCTGTACATCAGTGAGTATTTTCTCTGTGGGAGCAAAGCGTTGTTCAGCTGCTGAATACAAAGGTGATGTGTATGCAATCGGGACTGTCTCACCTTCATTAAATGTCACATAGGTGATACTGTTGGCCCCAGCTATTACCCTGATGACCAAATGTGTTTTGTTGTCCCTTATGTGCAAATGTTGTGCTGCAAGCATGTCTGTCTACAATTATCTAAGAATGCGTGTATGTTCAGTTGTCCAGTATTTACTTGAAAAATCAGGACGTATTAAGTCATAGAAAGGTTTAATGCGTGTAGCATAATCTGGAATGTAGGTTCTGCCAAAGTTTAAGAAACCAAATAATGATTGGAGTTTTTTAATCATATTCAGTGTTTGTAACTGTGCACATTTTTCTAAAAATTGTGGCGCTAGGCTCTTCCCTTCACTTGACAGCTCATATCCTAGAAACAGGATGCTGAGGAAGGCAATTTTTGTTTTTTTAAAGTAAAATTTGTAGCCAAATTCGGCAAACCCTACAACAATGCGGGCTACCCGTCTTAAATGTTGTAGTAACTCATCATCCATGAGATATATATCATCTACATAGGACAATGCTTCAGGGTTGATCTCGTGTAAAATGGCAGTGACACGAGCCGCGAACAGTCATGGGCTGTTCTTATACCCCTGAGGTAAACAACAGAATTTTTTCTGAGAGCCTAGTGCGCTAAAGCTTGTTAAGTCCCTGCTTTCAGGCACTATATTCTGGCAGAAAAACCCATTGGAAATGTCTAATGTTGTTTTGTATTTTTTACGCACTATGTTGCTCATTAGTGCAGTGCTATGTGAATTTTGTAAAGCATAGGTGCATGTATGACTGTTTAGATGTCTGCAGTCTAAGACTATTCTGTATGAATGGTCCGGTTTAGCTATGGGGAATAAAGGGTTATTCATTGGCAAGACACAGGGTTCAATCAAACCCTGGTACTCTAATTGCGTGAGTATTTCTCTCACTGGTGCTTTTGCTTCATGTTTTACAGGATACTGCGGTTGTGGCTGAGGTTCACTTTTAATGGGAATTACATGGTAGGGGGAGTCTTTATCCCACCCTACGTGATTTCTGTATAATGCAGGTGCTTGTGCTAGAGCCCATTCAATGGAATAGGATTCAGCTAGTTCCTCTGGAACAAGGGGTGAAGGGGTGAGAAGGAAGGCTTAATGACATCTTCTCCTTATGGGCAGGTACGGACAAAGTCAGGCGACCAATCTTGTTCAACCAACAAGACATCATACACCTTTACTATGCAATCCCAAAAGATTGCGTTTATTGTGCATTCAATGTCTCCTTCTAATTGCTGTGTTACTTTGTACACCCTATCAGGCTTGGAGACATGCATGTCCGCTGTTTCTACTTGTATAAAGTCATCAGTTGCTTTCACCTCCAGATGCTCTAGAAGATTCCGGCGCACTATTGTGAGCTCTGCCGCTCAGTCTAGCAATGCTAGACCCCAATTCTTGTTTTTCAGGAGGACCCTCTTCCTGTGTGGCATGTCGAACTGCGACTGCTGCCACTTTTTTCTTTTTAAATTGTTGTTTTTGTTGGGCAGGTTTCTCTTCCTTTTTAACAGAAACCTCCGAAGAGCGTTGTGATTCCTGTCTCGGTTTCACGTACTCTGTTCTTCGCTCTGATCGCCCACCTCTCTCATTTCTCTTTTCCGATGAGCCCTGAAAGGAACGAGATTGGCGTGTATCAGTATATTGATATCTATCAGGCGTTTTGATATCATCTCTATTTCTGAGATTATACCTATTCTGTGGGGTCTCCGTACGTGGAGATTCTCCCCTTTCTTTTTTAGGCGTTTGTTGATTTTTATCCCAGCGTTTCTTATTACCTTTAGGTTGCTGTTTGGAGTTATCTTTATTTGATTTACCCTGGAATTGAGGTTTTTGTGGTCTGGCCCCTAGACTATCTCAAGCGATACTTGAATATGTTTCCGCTATTATTTTAGGCAGCTCTCGTTCTTGGTCTTGTTGCAGAACGTCACGAAGCTGCATGCGCACTGCAAGTGTGACTGCTTCCCCTTTAAGGTTACTTAAAATGATTGAGGACACTGTGGCAAAATTGCCCATCAATTGCATCCCCAAATCTAGGGCCAAGGCAGCCCCATATATTTATCTTGAATTTGTTTCAGCACTTCCGGTAAATTGGCAAGTGTCGGTGTGCGGTTGTGTAGAGCGCGGCAAATACCGTACCCCAGGTATTACAGTTTTCTACTGTAGGGACCTTCCCAAAGGGCAAGCACATTGTTAATATTCTATGTTTATCCTTAGGACCCGTATGGGGAAATACTGCCTCCAGTGTATTAATTTTTTGTGCTAACCAAAACGGAGTTTCTTCTCGTTTGAGGGGCACTTTACCCATAATCGAATGTACAGTCGCAGGATTTATATATGGTGTTACTGCATGTGGGTGTGCTGGAGCAGCACATGCGGGGTTTGTATTCAATGTTTGCATCAAAAATTGTACTAATCGTCTGTATATTGCTATTAACTCAATGTATAAGCGACGAACCTCAGCTGTTGCTAAATTTCCAACCACAGGATGTGGTGTATAGGTGGCCAATAAAGGCCAGGTAGGACCGTCATTACTTAGTGGACCTAACCTTACTGGTAATATTGTATGGGATAGGGCGCCATTAAGCCAATTATTATGTTCTTGATAAGATAGAGGAATCTCTAAATATGCGTATGCTCTGTATTGTCCAGGCGTGTTCGCAGGTGTATATTGGTGAAATGTATTTCTGTTCCCATCAACTGCTGGAAATGTGACCCAAGAGTAAAAAAGTTCTGTTCTATAAGCTGCTTGGGCGTCCACCACGAATGTGACTGGACCTCCCTGGGCCGTTAGGCCATTTGCTAGTAAGTGTGCTGTGAGAGGTTATCTCATATTAACAGCTATTTGTACATGTTGGGGATCACCATGATAGTAACACTATGAGTTCAGAGAAGACACGCCAAAATGGGGTTTCCTTTTAAAGTTCAAGCTTGAACAACCACCAGTTGTAATAGGATTACCTACATAGCTTTGGTGGAAATCCTCAATACCACGGACAACTCCGCATACGGTATTGAGGTGCCCTTATATATAATGAGACAGACGTACTGCGGAGGACCCAAAAAATAGAGCCTGACCAAACGTTGGCGGCGCCATGTCGTGTAGGCTCTCATTATTCTAATGAGACTACTGGATTTTGAGCAGCAAGATCGTCCACAGGGTCTGAGTCTGACCCTCGGTGCGTGACACCTGTCGTTCCAAATCCGGGTTTTGCTCCGGCTAACTAGCAGTGCCTCATCTCTCCCGAAAGGTAGAGATGAGTGGGCAGCCGAGTGCATGACATATCATACTTCTCAGGGAAGTCGTGGTCACTCAGGTTCACAATTCGGTCTCATATATAAATGACAATAAAAGCAGTATAAGTTTTAAAGATTGGTTTAATAAAACTACTGCATTTTAGATAGCAAAGCGTGAGCTGCAATAACCAGGATGACACAACACAACATTATTAAAATGGTGACAATGAGAGTGAAGCATAAGAATAATGCTATCATATTGTCACTAGAACCGATGGACTATTTTCTATCTAAATCATATTTTGAGCATGGCATGTTAAGCTCTAATCCTGCCTTTCAGGTTCCTGTGGGAGGACATCAATCCTCATACCTGAGCAAAGGCCTGTAGTCTGCGTTAGCATCTGCAGCAAAGCATGCAGCATACAGTTGTGGTTCCCTGGCTTGAATCTCCCTCTTGACGTGTAATGGGACTAGGAATTGTTTTTATAATAACACAGCTGATGTTCTAGGAAAATGTCCCTACGTAAGGATGTGTATTTTTCTACGAATGTTGGAGACTAAACTACCATGTTCATCGGCAATGTACCAGACTGTAGCCTTGACTGAAGCACAGAGTGATCAAGAATGTGTTGTTTGAGAACACAGTACTAGGCTAAGCAAAACAGTTAGATAGAAGAAATTAAAACAAGACCCTAAAACTGGTTATTGTAAAAACAATGCAAAGATGAATAAAATATATCTAGGTCAGGTGCACAGTGGCCTAATGTATTAAACTAACATGCATGGAGCTATAACTAAAATGGCTACACAACAATCTATTGTATTCCCATCCGATGGCCAGAATCCAGGCTAATGGCTTGCTCACAGTGCTATTCTCCATTACTAGGAGGACCTAGCAGGAATGTTCCCTTTCCCCACTGCTCTCCATCAAAACCCTGGATTCCCTGGTGTGTCACCTCCAGGGGAAACATCTTCATCATGACCTACAAATCAAACCAGGCCCACAGTGGCTGTAATTATATGTGGATGATACATTGGTCTTTGAGCGTCACCCCCTACATCTTGACACCACTCCTCCATGAGATTGCCCAGTTTGGGTTTTTTTCTTTCCTCCATATTAATTGGATGATAACGGAGGCCACTACCCCTACTCAGGGAAAGTTCCCCCTCTGCTGGAATGACTGCCCATCAAGTACTTGGACATTTTCCTACATAGAGAGAAGGAACAGGTGAAAAGATTGAATTACGGGCCTGCCATAGATAGACTGTCCTCACAAGTGGACCAGTGGATCTGCCTTTCTCTTTCAATGACAGGTCGTATTGCACTCATAAACATGGTGGTCCTTCCCCATTTGTGTATCTCTTTCTCAATATATCCATCCCACTTACTAATGCTTTTTTCAATACACTGAGGGGCATACTGTTAAGACTCATCTGGGTGGCTTAACAACGTCGGATTGATTGGAAAACTTTGGTACTCCTTTATGAACGGGATGGGTTTGGAGTACCACATCTGCACTTTTGCTATCTGGCACCTAAATGCCAATATGCACATTATTGGTTCTTTACCTAAACATGCCTTCCATTTTCTAAGGCTGAAATGGACCAGGCCTACCCTCTAGAATTTCCTGCCTGTAGGGCTTCCCTTAGACCCCCACCCCTCTTTCAGCCACCAGCTGGACCTGGAGGAGGTTACTCTACTTGTTGAATTGAGAATTATTATACTGTCCTGTGCTGCTCCTGGTGAACAATCAATGGCTCCCTATGTTCTAGGAAAAGCTAGTCATGCACAGACTGATGCAACACACCTTTCATACTTTTGTCAACCTCTTTCCAGATGGTCACATAATCTTACATGACGATTGCTCTGGCTTCACAAATGCCTCTTCCATGGGCCATTTTGTTTTAAGTCGACTACACGGTGCTCTATGTGCTCAGATTCCTTCATACCCATTAGTCCAAGAAGAATCTCCTTCTTTAACTCTGGTGATAGCTGACAGTGACAGGAATAGATTGGTGTCCAAACTATACCATATGTGCATGGTGCTCCTTCCATCACATGCTGAATGGTTGAGGGTGGTCTGGGAGGCAGATCTTGGTGCCCCTGCCTGACAAGATATGGTATGCCTACTGTGCTCAGAAGTGCTTAGTCTCACCAAACCATCGACACAAACATTTACATTTTAAATTTTTGTATAGAGTCTACATCACACCTAACACCCTAGTGCACATGGATCCAACAAGACCCTCTGATTGCCTGAAATGCCACGCTGCCGGGGCAGAATTCATACACATAGCTTGGATCTGCATTCACATCCAAACATTTTGATGTGACATATTTACCCATGCTGTCCTGATCATCAACACTACCTTGCCACCCGATCCACTTCTGGTGTTATTGAATTATGTTCAAGAGGTTCCCCAGAGAGTTTGTCACTTCTCTGCTATTGCTTTATTACAAGCAGAGTGAAATCATCCTTCATTGTGGCAGCAGATGATCATCCACCATGAAGACCTATTTAATTAGTCTTGTATTGCAACAGAAACTCTTTGCCTCGATGCAACCCCAGACTTGTAGACAAAGAGACATATGGCAACCCTTGCGAGATTATCTTCAACACATGGGGTCCACAGGCTTGGACTCCAGTGAATGATCATTGATACACTTGGTCCTGCACAATTTCCTGCACCACCAGATGCCACATTGTTTTGTATTGCTGCAACTCATGTTTGCCATCTCTGTAAGAGATATCCCTGTATACTTGCTTATACTATGACTACTGTGTATTTATTCCAGCAGCATGGCTTGAATGTTTCCTGTTTAATTAAAACTGATTAAAAAAAATACAAAACAATAAAAGCCTACAGGCACAGTGCTAAAATGTGCATCCTCTAAATTCATAACTTCTTGCAACCTTAATTTATATTTGTTTGTAAAGTTAGTGACCTTATCCACTAATGCATTGATAATTCAGCAAAGTTACCTATCTGAATGCCTTTCCCTATTGGATTTCAATATCAAATATTTATCTTTCCTCTCTGATTGGGGTAGGAAAGTATTTTGCCAAACAATTAATTCTATAAGGCATAGTGGAGGCACACATTTAAAATTGATTGTTCACTGTCTCATTTTGGATTCGTTTATAGCCATAGTAACAAGGTTTGAAATGTTGCAGACAGTTGGGACCTTGAGAGACAAGAGGTAGTCCTTGCTCTACTGCCCAGCCCTTTTTGGAAGCCCGAGGATCATATTTAGTACAAATGAACTTGTGTAAGTAAAATATATATCTTTGGGCTCCACTGCTTAAAAATGTCCTTAACAGTGTTTGTAAAGTTGGGTTTCCACACTTCTAGGCAACTTCCACCATTGTCCTAATTTTTAAGAATGTTAATAATTCTGATCCTTGCTCTTAAATACCATATCTTTAGTTGATTTTATGGTGAAGGTAATTGGTAGACATTTGCATTACAGAATTTCCAATTGGGATAAAGATAATATTTTATGTGAAATACATTTAGGTTCAGAGAAGGTCTAGGCACAAGGGAATGGAGTTTATATGTGCAGTTTATCGTTAGTAAATATAGCATCAATAAAATGTGTCCATTGTTCCTGGCCTTTGTGGACCTTTCCAATTTACATACTAACCTGTCTGCTGCGGTCAGATTTGGGAGCAATGGGAATAAACCAACTAATTCAAACTCGAATGGGGTGTGTGACAAGGTTGTGTCTTTATCTCTTTAGTGTTTATTTTACATTTAAAAAACCCTAATTCGGTTTTGATCAGTTCTGATTTGGAAGCATCTATGATTGGGTCTAACTTGATAATAGTACTTTTTAAATACTGATAATGCCATTTAGTTGATCTAAAGTCCTAGTTAATACCTTTATTATTTTCAAGATGCAAGATTTAGACCTTGAGACCAACTTATCTAAATCATGTTATGTCCTGTGACTCAAACATTTCTATGATGCCGACAATTGTAGCTCACAATAAAGTGCTGGAGATCGAGAAAACTCCGCAATTTTCTTATCACAAAGTTTACTTTGACATTCATGGTACTTGGGCAACATGTCTCATAGTGAGGGGCAACACATCTTGTCAGTCTATTGGTGCACTGCTCAATCTTACTACAAACCTAGAAAGTAAATCAATTTCCCAACTACTTGAAATTTTTTAATACACAATTTTCCCCAGTTGCTCTGTACAGCATAGGAGCATGGGGTACGTTAAAAACTTGAGTCTATTAGAGAAGAATAATTTCTGTTGATGTTTTGTTTTTCTACTCTTGAGCTTTCCTTTATCACAAGGAGCTATGCCTAACTTACGTTGGTGACTCAATACACTTGCTTCCTTAACTGTGCCCTGAACCAGAGCATAATTTTGGAGAGTCTTCAACTGTTTGAAGATACCATGGAAGTTATATATAAAAACAATACAAGAACATTTGGGTGGGTATATAAAAAACTTTAAATGAAAGTTTGGGCAGGCCATCTTTATTTACTAATCTTCTTGAAATGAAGTGGTGCAGCTGAGATGTGGCTGTCACCATTGACATCAGAATGGTGATCTATATGTGACCGTATTTAGATTATACCTTGTGAATTACTAACACGTTAACAGTAAAGTGGTGCACTGAAAGCCCACATTAGGGTGCCTTCACTGTAGACTTGCAAATTGATTTATGTAGTATAGCCATTGTAACTCAAGCATTTTAATTTATTTTGAATTCATATGTTTCCTTATTATGTTAAGAAATAGTTTTTACTGAAAGGTAATGAATTTCATTTCTTTTTCTTTAAATGTCTTATGCTAATGTGTAAAAATGTAGTTCCCCATCATATTTACTGATATGCATCAACACATTGTTTTACTTTTGCAACTTACGGTAACATGAAAGATTTATTAATGTTGAAATTGAAACTCGGTGTAACATGGTCTGGCAAACGGCTCAGTAGATGAATAACAAAATGTATTGCACACCTTAGTTATTTGCTTATAGGTATCTTTATTAGTTTCCACACATCTTGCATTTTCTTCCTTTAACTTTTGTTTCATCACAATCTTCTTCATTTTCCTCTTCCCTATACAATCGACTGGACCAGACCGCAATGGTTGGCATGCCCCTCAGACAGAAGAGGAAAGAACCACAGGTAAGTGGATGTTTTTTAATGTTAGCTACAGTATGGGGTGGATGTGAACGATATAATCACAGACTTGCGCTATCCCGTCACCGTATTGTCGTACATTCCTTTCTTTTCTATTGGTTACAAGCGGGGCATTCAACTCTCATTTCTGTCTCCTAAATAAGATGGGGAATCCATCGCTTAGACGGATGACCCCTCTCCGGTCGAAACATTCCCACTCTCGCAGCTACCTGTTTCCAACCCACCAGTTAGTGCTAGTAGATGCCCATGCACCTGGGCTAGCCATGTTCCTCCAGGAGCCTGGCAGGGCAATACAAGGAAACAGTGGTCTCCCTGCTTACTCCGTCAATTCTTGTCTGAGTCCCTAGAGATCTCAGATGGAAGGCTGTTGATTCTCGAGTCGTCCTGCCCCGGTTGGCATTGATCTGGGTCTATTTCCCTGGGCGTCTTCCTCTGGTGCTTCTCTCCCCCATGCTCATTGGTACGTCTCGCTTCCAGGTTATTTCCACCCCCTATTTCAGGCCACCATTCATCAAGGGGCTGATCAGTGTCACACCTGATAGAACGCCCCTCCACCTCCTGCAATCCTGTAGAGGCTTTAAAGGGACAGGAATCCCAGGTAGTCTGTAAAAATAACACAGGTGCATCTTGGGGTACAGAAAGAGAAGGGAAGGGCCAGGGTAAAGCCAGGTCAATGCTGATGTCCTCATCACACAACGTTTATATGTGTTTTTTTAACATGAATAAAGTGTGCCATTTTGTTTCTATGTTGGTTTAGTTTAGCCATATTCATTTGCTAGGGCTCTGTCCTGCAGGATGTGGGAATGCTGTTATGTTTTTGTTATTTTTTTTTTTTTGTTATTTATTTCCAGAGGTTGTTCCAATTAAAAGTTAATTTGGAAATAGATGTGCTATTGTTTTACTCATAGAGAGCCTGAGAAAGTAACCTTAGGATGGTATATTGAGAAACAGAAAATGTAAAGACAAACCCAATTCATTATTTGTTGCAAAGGTGTGCAGGAGAACATAGCTAGATGCCTTCCCATGATGGTCTTGGAAACTTGTCTTGATGTTGCAAAAGCCTGTCGCAATGGACAATGGAGTCTTTCGATACTTATGGCATTACAATTGGACAAATCATCTTTTACCTTGGACTTTCATTCATTGTTTCCATCTAGTTTCAGCAGGAGAGATCCCTTGGACTTTAAAAGGTACAGACCTCTTAGCCCTTACCCCGCATTTTCCCAGTGCTTGCTGAGAGAACTTAGATTTTCCCCTAACCTATAAGAAGACTCTTGACTGATCTCCTGAAATGCTGACACCTTCTCTTTTTACTTACTTTTTGCCAACTTTCGTTAGCTTCAATTTGCCCCAGATATTGTTTTTCCAAATTCTTTTTGTCCTTTATTTCCTTCTTCCTTTTTGTCCCTATGTTTTGTAGCCCAGCACATGTTAACTAGTGACTTGTTTTTTTCTAGGGATTTTCCCTTAATTGACCAGCTAATTTATATGATTCTTAGGTTGCCTTCATGTTTAGGAGAGTTGGTTAACATTTTTTTTCTGAACATCAGGTTCTTCTTCTGTTATTCTGTATATCTCTTAAAGAATGCGCAGTTTTGATTTTGAGAATCATTTAAATTAGCCTGAGTATAATTTTGTAATAAAACACTTTATCTTTATTTTTAACTTGGGTTTTCTTTGTGTGGCCAAATTGTTCATACTGTAAATGTAACATTTATTAGTTTGTGATGTTAACTTCTCTTACCCGTTTGCTAGAGTGAAAAGATCTGTCAGCCTTGTTTAGAGCGTACCTTAAATGTTCCACCAGAAGTCAGATAAAAGTTGGTTTAATAACAAAGAGACTATTGAGCTAGCTAAGCTAATATTAAAACAATATGTAATTATTCTAACCTGCAGCTATGTAGAACCAAATTTACTATTCAACCCTAGCTTTCAGGAAAGATCACTCTTGTCCAGATTCAGAATAGGTACTATCTTTTATGTTTTCCATTGGGGAAATTCTGCAATGAGTTAATTTGTTTGCATTCTTTTGATGAGGCATTTCAACCATTCATACTGCACTTCATGTACTTTTGTAAATTTTATTATTTTTATACTAAAAAGTTTCTAATTCTATTGTTTAAAAGATATTATTTTAACAGATGTAGACTTTCATTATGATTGTTACATGTGATGTCCGAAACGGACACCAATCTTGCTGTTCGGTCATTCATTTCTTTCCTATTCTGCATCTATGTATTGGCTGTATTTTGACTTTGATGATTATATTTTAAAATTCAATAAAGTATTTTTGAAAATGATGATAAGTGTAGGAAGTTAAAGTGCTGATATGTAGGAAATTAGGAAGGGGAGGCCATGGAGTTGTACATGAAAGAAATGTGAACAGCATCTCATATTTTATTGCATTTTCAGTTTTCTATTTTTTATTTTGTGGTTTTATTTGTTATCCTCTGTACATATCAAGGTGTTGTTTTGATACAATTGGGCGTAGGAAAAGCCACTGCTATGCATCCTCCAGAGCAAATGAAAAATAGGACAGGGAAGGGAATGAAAAGAAATACCTTCATCCCCTTGAACTTTTTTACATGATAGGTTCTCAACAATATTGGGAAGCAAATATCCAAAAGCAGTGCCCACACAGATAGTTATTTATTATAAGAAGAATCCTTAGGAACATTTACAAATATGTCATCCCGCCTTTAACCTAAAAACTATTTACAACTAATTGGAACTTTCTTTTAACAGAAATAATATTAGCATCATTTTATAAATTATCCAATTGCACTGAAATAATTGTCATTTTAGAGATTTAAATAGACCAAAAATAAATGAGGTCATCTAATAAAGAAAAACTTGCTGGTATGGAGGTAATACTAAAATTAAAGCTTACTGGTCATTAGTACAGTACAATTCATTGATATTACTACAGCTCCCTGTACTAATGGAAAGTAATGTTATTTTCTTGTGGCTCGAAAATTATTGAACCACTTGTTCTATACCACAATTTATTCTCCACCTTAGTTGCCAATTGGGGATGATGAGCTCAGAATTTTAGTTAGTATTAATTGTGTTCTTACTTCTTTGCCATACAACAATATCCCAACAGCCCACCTATTTGATGGTCCAGCCTATGTTCCTATTTATTTAGGAAATATAACTTGCAGGGAATCTCGCTTTATTTAATTTCCTCACTCAGAATGCACCTTAACTTTTTACACATAATTTGTTTCATTGTCTCACCTTTCTCCATGTACAGTTTCTTCATATACTCTTTAAATTAAATGAATTCCGGTACCGATGATGATCCATGGATTGGTTCTATTGGATGAAAACTTTGGATACACACCTAAGTAATTTGCTTTTTAAATTATTTTTGTGCCATTGTCTTTTATATACATTGTTCTGCATTTTTCTGCACTGAGAACTACCACATCCACACAGTGTGGACATTACAGCTTTGTTGTTGCATTGTTCCAACTGCTGAAATATACCAGTTGATACTGCTTTGATGATTGTGTTATATGGGTTCTGTTATGCTACAACAGAATGTCTGGCCTATATTTATAATTTTTCATGCAGCCACCTTGCTGTGCTGCATGAAATGGCAGGAATGTCCCATATTTGACACTACAAAGTGCATTCTTGTGCATTTTCTAGCTCTGGCACACGTTTGGCTGCCTAGGGCCAATGCAGGCACCCTTTCATCATAGAGCAAGTGTGCCTGCATGGTAGGCAGGCACACTTTCCTGCAGAAAAACAATCCTGAGAGGCATTTTTCTTTTTCTACATGTGCTGCAAAATGCAGCAAATGTAGAAAAAGAAAGAAAACGAAGAGAAATAAAGATATTTCTGCACGTTACACCTCACCTAGGGAGGTGTAGTATTTTGATGCATTCCCATTTCTACCACTAATAGTAAATCTGGGAATGCACCACAATTCATGGGTAGATGCATGCTCATAAGCTCGCCTTATTTGGACAATGCATAGAAACAAGGGTGGTTTTAAATAACTTGATATGGAGACTGGCATTATTGACCCTGAGGATAGTGACCATGCACAGTAGTTGGCAGTGGCCTTCACTGGGAAGTGTTTAGATACTTGATTGTCAGTCATTGTTGTTGTTGACTGACTTTTCCTAGACAGTTGCCCTAACCCCTCAAAATGAGTTTGTGACCTATCTTAACTGCAGCTGTTCACGTATAGGTGGTCCTGGCACTGGATTATTTTTACCCATTATACCCTTTAGCACGAGTTTTAGGAAAGTAAGATTCCCCTTGATTATGTACACAGCTTCAAGCATGTCCAAGTGTGATTGTGTGAATGGTGAGGTTAAAGTGGGACAGAGCAGTTGATAGACACCCAATACCTTTTTGGGATTTTACACAGGAATGAAGACATTGATGGTGGGTCGAGGTAAGTGGGCCATTCAGAGTTCTATGAGATTAGGCTGGAAAGTAAAGTAATACAGTGATGATGAGTGTAAGTGAATGAGGTCAAAAGGTCATGTTTCTCTCATCCTAGTAATTTACAGAGCACAAATAAAAACTTGTCATGGGTCGTATTATTTCTTTTCTTTTCTTCCATTAATACCAGGTTTGACTTTTAAATGGTTGCATTACAGCTGTCATCAATAATTTCTAAGGGCCTGAATTAGACAAAAATGCTGATAGTTGTCCTGTGAATAGCAGTGACAATAATAATGCTAATAGTTGCATGGAGAATTATTGTATGAGAGAAAACTTGAATCCTTCATCACTACCAGTGGACACCAAGGGCCAAATTTAAAAGATTTGTAAAACCTGGGGATGCATCAAAATCCATGAGTGTGCTTGGGAACACTCACTGCAATGCCCATGGAACGCCTCCCTTGCACAAAGTAAGGTAACACAGTGATTTGTGCTGCTTTGCCTTACTCCATATCTATGAGGCCCTTCAAAGCCACGCAAAATGACTGCATGGCATCATAGATATGGTTGCAAGGTTTGTGCCGGAATGGCAGCACAAGGGGCTCATAAATATCTCCCACGTTTTAAAGATATGTAAATTGAAACCCTTCTTCCCACTCCATGCAGCCAAATCACTATTTGTTTTTGGATTAACATCCTTGAATTTGAGATTTCTATTGTTTCATATATGTATAAAATGCAAATGGAACAGTATATCCTGATGCAACACGATATCGGTTTTAGGATGGTATAACAAATAACAGGAAAATAGAGAATTCCAGGATGCTTTATAAATTATTAAAAAGCCATTCTTTTGGTCCTCCCTAATCTTTCCTTTGCCCCAATAGACAAGGTTGTAAACTTTGCAATGAGACTACTTCAAAACCTCTTCACTCACATTCCCACCTCTTTCTGCTTCACTAGGCTGATCTGCAGTTTGCAAACAGCAACAAGCATTTGCAAAGCAATGGGTCTCACATTTGCTCGAGTTAGAGCTATTAGCATTGTAAACTCCTAACCAAACTTTTCTTGCCACATAAATTGAGAATTAAAAGTAAAATAGTTTCATATAAGCGAGCCGATTCAAAGCACCACAACCACCATAAGCATCAGTTTGAAGAGACACACAAAAGGAAAAACAAGTTCGCTCGCAGTCAAAAGTGTTGGCAAAAGTGCAATTAGATATGTAACAGGGTCGATGACCAAGGTGGTAACCAAACCGCCCCAAGGAGGGACAAAAGAAAATAACTTACAAATTATAACAAAGGATTTTTGAAGGCCAAGCACATGAACGAGTGATAGTGATGGGTGTGTGGTGGGCATGGTTGAAATTCCAAATAGATAACGACACACTGGAAAAGCAGCGCTTGTGCGCTGCTATGCTGGAGCTAAAAAGCAGACCTCTGTATGAATTACTAAGACCTATCTAAAACCCACATGACTTATCATCTGACTGCCTTTTTTCCACTATTACATTTTTTAATCCTACCTATAATATACACTCTCTATCAAAGCTCTTATAGCCTCACAAAAACAAGCTTGAACAAACATCGAGTTTTCAGTCCTTCTGCTCTGTGACCCCTCTTTTTAAACTCTCATCCGGCAAAGCACCTCCTTCTAGGAATCTACTTCACACGGAGACCCATGGTTAATTCTAACATCTGGTATCCCTCACACAGTTTATTGTGTTATTTTTCTGTTCTATATTATATTGCTGTATGTAATTTGTATATATGAAGGTGTTAGTTGTTCTTCATTCATTTATATGTCTATCTGACTCCTTTCCATTCACACTCTGTGTGTGTACATCAGCAATCGCATACTGCAAACTCGGGTTTTTGTTAACCACCCACCTAATAAAATGGATTTGTACTGACTGTTATTTTGTAGAAGATTACATTTGAATGTTTTTGTTAATTAAATAAAAAGATAAACCACTACCTGCGAGTAGCATGCTGTTTGTAATTCCCATAGCCTTGCACAATCCCCATGGAAACTGTTTTCTTTTGCTTTTATGGTATGTAACTTGATAGCCATCTTGGAATGCCCTTTTTTCCTAATATTTATTATAATTCTACTACTCCACCTTGAGTCAATATGGAATGAGAAGCAACATGACAGCAATATTGGAACTGTGCACCTATAATTAGTGCTGGAATTGGAAAATAATTACTCCTGAACCTAAAAATTGGGGGTCAAGTTTAGTAGCAGAAAAGGGCGAGAGTCACAAGGGATGGAGCTTGAAAAGCAGAGTCTGATAGTCAACTTATAAACTGGGAGGCATATTTATCAAAGTTTTGCCTCTCCCTTGTGCCACAATATGTAACACAAGGGAAATGCAAAACCTAGATGAGATTTACCAACCAACGCAAGGCCACCTGCGTGGCTCTGCAGCTCCTGGTAAATTAAGTCACTGTCTTGCATTACTCTGCCCCAGGGAGGTGTTCCCTGAGAGGAACATGGCTCACGCATCCACCCATAGATTTTTGCACATTCCCAGATTTACAATGAGTGTCAAACCTGGGAATGCATCAAAGTGCTACACCTTCCCAGGGAAGGAGAAATATCTTTGTTTCTCCTCATTTTTAACTCTTTCTACACGTGCTGCATTCTGCCACACACATAGAAAGGGAAAAAAGCATCAATGGATTGTTTTTGTGCCAGAAAGTATCCCTTCCTCCACAAAAGCAATCGTGGCAGCAGCGCACGTACCCTTGCACAATGCTGCAAGGCGCCTGTTTTGGTGCTAGGAAACCAGTAGGGCACCAATGCAAGGAGAGAGCAGGAATGCACCATAGGTTGATGGATATAGTGCATTCCTTCCCTCTCCCTTTCATGCAGCGCAGTGTAGCAAGGTGTCTTGCTGCGTTGCGTGAGACAATGATAACTATGGCCCATATTTTTCAAAATCTGCTGCAAAGACATTGACAACAAGGACATATGTGACATTAAATCTGTTGTAGCTTACTCAGTTGGCCACAAATAGGCTGTATTTTGAAATGTCTTACAGATCTTAGTGTGCATGGCAATTTTGAGGAGATTATAATAGTGTTAACATAATGCTAGCGATTAAAGAACTCTGGAAGAGCTCTGAAAGAACTCTGGAAGAGTTCTGCATCATGTCCAGTCATAGTTCGGATTTATAAAGTAGCATAGAGCGTTAATTTGCTTTCTGCAAAGCAGAACATGTAATATGCAGATCACCTATTTGTACGTTATGAAGAAAGATAATTGGACTATTGCTTTTGACACTGTGATAATTTTGTTACTTCCAGTTCATAAATTGGAGTCCTTCCAATATTTAGCACATTGATCTACGTAAAGCATCAAAGATCTGCATTCAAACTGGAAGTCATTGGTTTAGATTGTTTATGTTCTTTTTCAATCTGACAGACAACAACAATCACTGTATTTCATTTTTATCTCCTGACTGTCCATTTCTCCTGACCATTCACCCTCAACTTATAACATACTTGCCTACAGATATGGATGCTGTGTGATTCCTACCCCGTATAACCCTCATTCTTTTTACATACCATTTCCTAGCATTGATTTACTCATTGATCTACACAATTGAATTATTTATTGTGCCTATGTGTGTGATATCAAGCTACCTGACACCTTACACTGAGATGAGTAGCACTGTGAGAAAATTAACTACAAAAATAGTAGGTATCATTTAAATCATTATTTGTGTAATTATTCTTGCACACACACAGATAAATCTTGCATTAATGCAGTGCATGCACATTTCGTTGTGCCTGTTTTCCACTCTCCACTCTCTTTGTGCCACTTTGTGCCCATTTTTCCACTCTCTGTTTGTGCCTCTTTTTTTCTTTTGCACGCTTTTTCTTCGAGGCTGTTACACCTATGCTTTCCCAACTCCCTACTCCCCCTCCCATGCTTCCCCGCCCCATGCCTCCCTCACTCCTAACCTGCACCTATGTCATATGCCTTCACCTGCCTTCTGTGCTCTGCCCTTCACTTGAACTGCCCTCTGCCCCCTGCGCTCCCCCCTTTAAGGACCTACTTAATGGACACAGCAGGTGGCCAGACCCCAGCTTCCACTTACCTGGACTGGTCCTCTGACCAGTCTAAGGCCCTTTCAGACCCACTCCCGCTGCTTTGAGACCCACCTCATTCTTGTGTTCATTCTTATCTTTCACTCTCCTCTGCTTCCTCTCACCCTTCTCTGTGGTCTTTTCTCTCTTTTGTGCCAGTTTTCCAATTTCTACTCTCTCTCCTTTGGCATCTTGGTGCCGTTTTCCACTCTCCACTCTTTCTTTATGGCTTTTTGTGGCCATTTGCCACTATCCACACTCTCTCTTTGTGCATCTTTGTTCTGATTTTCTACTCTTTGCTCTCTTTCTCTTTGTGCCTCTTTGTGACCATTTTTCCCCTCTCCAATCTCTCTCTTTATGCCAGTTTTCCACTCTCCACTCTACTCTTTCTCTTTGTACCTCTTTCTTCCAGTTTTTCCACTCTCCACTCTCTCTCTTTGTGGCTCTTTTTGCCTGTTTTTCTTGTGCCCACATTTCCTTCAAGCCTGTTATTCCTGCGCTTTCCTACCTCCTGCCCCTGCTGTTCCTTTCCTGCATCGCCATCTTGTACTTTCACCTGCTTCCTGCACACCATCCATCCCTAGCCCCATGCTCTTCCCTCACTTCCTTCTCTCAATACCTACTTAATGGTAAATGCTGAGCAGCTGGTGCACCAAACCATACCAAAGCCAATCCCCTCCACACCCATCTGTGGCTGAACTGCACCCATAGCCACAGACCCTGGTCCTACGAAACAGCGCTGCTACAAAGCCTCCAGCCTGCAGGAATACACTCAACACTGGGTGCTGCCACAACAACTGCTTCCAAGCCTAAAATCGCTCCACTGTAGGACCTTTCTCAGGCACTCACTGCCATTTCATCTTCACCAATGTGCACTCACCATGCAACCCACATTCCTCACCCTGTCTGGCATGCATCCTCCTCAACCCCAGATATCTCATCAAACACAACACTGAGGTCTGGGAGACCACTGAGACGCACTCCACAAACCTCTTATTCCTGACAGAGACCTAGCTAAACCCCACATCAGCACTCACCATAGCCACACCTGTTCTACCGGGCTACAAATTCTTCCACCAGGATAGACCGAACAAAACAGGAGGAGGATTTGCCATCATGAACAATCATACACAATGACCTCATCACCTGCACCACCTCCACTGATGAGGGCACAACACATGTACTTCCAATTTCAGACCAGCAACCACACCTCTATTAAAGGCACCCCATCTTACCCACCACCCAGACTTTGCACTACCTTCAGCAACCCCTCCCAGACTTCATTGCCCCCGCTTCCACCAGCTCAAATGAATTTTTCTTACTCTGCATCCTCAACTTCCAGCTTCACCCACAATACAGGACACACCCTCAACCCCATCTTCACAGTCAGCAACAAGATCAAGTTCAGCCTCCTCACACTGCTCCGCTGGGCAAACCACTCCATCATCCACTTCTTCATTGATGCATACCGGACCTCCACTGCCAAGACTGCATACAACCTCAGACATAGCTGGCTCAAGATAAAGTACATCCTCACTGTCAACCAACTAGACCTCATCTGCAGATCTGCTTGCTGACATCAAAGCCTACAGCAATGGGATCACTGCTAGAGCAGACACCCTAGCCCCCCTGAAGAATGGTTGGACACTCAAGAACCAACACACGAGTCAGCTGATACACTGAAGACCTCTGAAACTCCAAAAGACTCTACAAACAGCTGGAGATAAATGGAGCACAAGTCTGGACTCCACCACAAGAAAAACTTACAATGGACACTTGCAACCAGCTCCATCACCCCTTTCAAGACCTCTGCAACAACCTTTCCAATTTCTTCCTCAGCAAAATCTTCAACGTCTACAGCAACTTCGACCCCCAGCACAAGAAACAAGAACTCATCAACCAGCTGCCCACCACAGATGAATCAGACCCCCAGATCAAAATGGAAAACCCTCACCCCAGAAGACACCAACTCGCCTGGGAACTATGTTCAGCCTCACTCCACCTCGCTCCAATACCCTGTGCCCACAAGAGAAAGTCAGAAGGATACTCCTTGACATACCAAATCCTGGAATGACCTTCCACACCACATAAGGACCTTCCTATCTCTTCTTGAATTCCGCAGATAACAGAAGACCTGGCAATTCAAATAGGAGCCCAATTGGCCTACTCATCTACTTAGTGCCTGGATACCCCTCTGGTGATGAACAAGTTCTATAAGTCCTCACAACATGCTATATGTCATTACTTTCAGTCAAACACTATTCAGACAACCTATCCTCACCTGCAAAATTTCCTAAAATTAAGATATGCCACACCTTCAAAAAATAAGGTTTTTGACTCAGCATTTCCTCTATGACTACACTGGTTGCATGCAAATTCAAAATAGAAAAAAATCTATTTTCAAGGACATTTGGAGCTACATATATTTAGAGATGAAAATAGGTAATTTAGGAACACTTTACCTATGGCCGTATCTATGTTCAGTGCAACCGTAACTAGTCTACCAATGAGTACTATGTAGACAGTCTCATCTCTACCACCTCTTATCATAACCGTAAATTTCACTAAAATGATAAAAAATAAAATGATGCATACAGAAACACAATTATAGAAAATATAAAAGTAGTAGGTAGGAATTCTGTACATACTGCACTCACATTGCGTATCGCTAATAGTCAGTGCATCCCTCCAAGCAGAACTGGGAGGCAATTGAGCCAAATTTCAGAGCAAGCAATAATAACAGTAATGTTGAAGTAGAAAGGAAATGATGTTCTGGGACTTTATTGGTGCCTAAGGCAAGCTGTTTGTCCGTCCCTCTAAGTTGATAAGCCAGTGGGAAGAAGTATGAAGGAAGGCTGCAGAGGTAATAGAAACATACCTCTCTCTTCCCAGTATAGGCGATGAAAAATAGACATGACATTCAGTGAGAAGTGGAGGGAGGGTGGGATCACATAGAGTGCCCAGCAAGTGCCACTAGAGACACCAGGAGCATAACTAAGACCCCTGCATCCCCTGCAGGAACCGCCACCCTTTAGGGTAGTTGGTAATCATCTCAAGGCCTATTAATATATCTGCGATATATGAGTGTCCTGGATTGTCACCACATTTTTCAGGGGAGGGCGGGGAGTCATCACTTTACATTATACCACTGCACAGACAAGTGCATTACAACGTGTTTTGATCTATAAAAGTCAGACTCCCCAACAGGGCCTCCAGTGCATAACTTGACAATTGCATGCATCTTGCATTGACAAGACAAATTTGACCACCAGCCAATGTTGGAAGCCCCCTGAATATTCTCTGCAGTTGCTACCCCCACTGTTTTTATATTTATTTGAATGTGCATGAAGTTAAATATGGCTCATCGTGGAAGAAATTTACATGATAACGATGCTGCTCGGCGGATAAACATTCAGCAGCTGTAATGAGCTTTCCAGTAGATTTGGCTGGGCGCCTTTTAGTTTTTTATCACGACATTCGCTTTCACTCTCACGTGCCCAGTGTTTGAGAGGTCTACATTACACACAATTAGGGCTATATAAACTGTACGCTCCATCTCCCCCTAATGTGATAGCCCCATTCCTTGAACGCAAAAGCCTAAATGATAGCCCCCATTGTATGCAAAGCACGTCAATAAATACTGCATGCGAATATGATTCAATGTTATGTTAGTATTGGGATTAGGCGGCTATTTTCTCCCTTATTTCTTGTAGAGAGCTAGATATGAGTAAACAAAATGAGTGTTTGTCTGGAACGGTGTCTGAGGATTACGCTTTTTATGTTTTCTCGGTGAAACGCAGCACGCCAAACGTGTCCCTGTTCCCATCCTCTCAAGGGCCTACAACAAACAATAAACGCCTGCGCCAGTTTAGCTGCAAGACAATAACACAAGGCGCTTCATTACCACGAACAAACTGTCTACTATTTGCCCTAGCAGCTCGAGCCTATAGGCCTCCATTACCGAAAACGGAGGGGCAGGCCCTTGGTGTCTAGACTGGAATTGATATGGACGTTTGCCTCGTGACCTAATCATTGAACGAATACTCTCCCTTGTCGCTGTTAGACTAAACCACATTCATTTCTCAGCCTTTGATGGGTCTGCTTGCCGCCAGACAAAAATGAACTAACCTCAGAAATTATTTTCCTGGGCAGAAGTCTTCTAATTTCTAACCTAGTGATTTTGAGGGCAACAATAACCTATTCTGTGTCTTGCCTTTTCTGTTTTGGTTTTGTTTTGTGACCTGTTACCGCGATTGAACTTTTGATTGGGTCATTTAAAAGCGGCAACTTGAATTAGTTGAAAACTTCACGTAACAAATGTTGGTGTGTCCTCTATTTATGCCATTTGCTTTTGACGCACAACCCCTTACAATGTGGCTTATTAACAAGTATGCAGATTTATCAGAACTGTCAGAAACTATGGCCGTGTGACATTTATATTTTGGAGGTAAAATTGTAGGCACTTCGCAACTTGCTTGAGGCTCACATGCAGCTCCTGCATAGGGGAACACTTCCTGCAAATCAAGTGTTTTCACCAAGGTTTTCCATGGCTGAATTCTCCCACAAAAAAGTATGATCCTCTATTCCTTTACCTCCATGCTGGGCTATCGTATTAGTGTGAAGGTGCATGCTACATCTGAGTCATACTCAGATTGAAGGAGAACATAAATTTGCTTGAGGGTGCAATACTTCAGACAGCATGCCCTGGCTTGGATACAAAAAACCCTCAGGTTTTCAAATGAATTTAATGTTATGCTTTTTAAAACTTGTCAAAAACTAATTCCAAAATGCAGAATGTGGGAGTACAATCATTTTGCATGTAGGCAATGTCAGTTCCTGTGCAGATGGATGATGGGAAATCCAGTGATGTTACTTCCTCTGCAGATGGATTAAAGAAAATCATGGAAGCATGTGTTGCTGGTCACACCTAATGAGAGCCTTTACTTGCCTGTCCCAGCTAAAAAGAACATTTACTTGCCTTTACTTGTGATTTGGGCACACAATTGCTTTGCTACTTCTGGCAGGTTTAGTAACTGTACCACCCATTGTAGACCCCTAGATCTGATCCGAAGTGTGATCCAGACTCATGATAACCCTGTCATATCACAGCTTCAGTTTTCCAATGTCTAGAGTGGCCATGGCAACTCAGAAGGGTTTTTGGTGAAACTGCTGCTCACAGGGAGACACTCACACCAATATAATAACAGGGGGGGGCATTATTTAAGTAACTTTTAATAGTCTACTAATGAGCTTGTTTGACTTATTTTAGTATAGTGGTTGTTTGCTCATATATTAATATGTATATTTAGGTGCAGTGTTTAACAGTGTGTTGTAATTACAGTGCTCTCTTTTTTTGATAAAGCACCAGCTGATCATTTATAATAGTTGCTTGCTCTTTATTTTGCTCTGAATTCTGAGCCTCTATCCTTATCCCGTCTTTCCTTGGATCTCTCTGCCTTACTACTTTGAGGGTCAGGTGATAAAAGGGTTGTACCTGTTTTTCAGTTGTCAGAAGAACACTCCAGGGAAAAAAGGCGCCACCACCCATTTTTGAGCTACACAGTCTTTCGAATTTACATAAGGACTGGCTCTTGGATGTGACTAACATATTTTTATTCAAATATCAGCTTTGAATACTTATGCACCTTTGAAATATGTTGTGTAACATAAAACATTAGTTATACACTAAAAGGGAATTTATGTTGTAGAAGCCATATTTTGTCCTATCACAAACTGCAAGGACTCCAAAAGGCTAGGAAGCTCTTTAGAAACTGAAATATGTATTGTTGCACAAAAATCATGTGACAAAAACATAATGTTGATTAAAATCAATGCTCCTTTTTACCTGAAGGTACCTTCTGCTGCCATTGAAGTTGGCCCCTCCATTCCAATCTGCTAAAAAGCCCTTGAGCTGTTGTACAATAGGAAGAAAATACAAATGTGATAGGTGAATACTTGCAAACGTTTCAGCTACTGCAATTGCTTGGACCACATTCCAGTCCATCGTTTTTTCCAGTATGCATTGTTGGACAGAAAACAGTAACATGCAATTCTTACTTATTCCTTTTATAAATTCGAGCAACATTTTGCCAGCCAGCCTTTGGTGTAACGTTGAGATAATGAAGATACATAGAGCTTGGGTAGCAATAAAGTTATATATAACAACAAAAAGCACTCTAAAGAGAGACACAAAAGAGAGATTATTAGGCACTATTAAGAAGTGAAGCTTCTCACATGGCTAAGTGTTGTGTCTGCAGAGCCTTACTTCCACTGATAAAGTTATTCTTGCCTTCCAACTATCGGACAGAAATGTTCTAGGCATGGGGCGTTAGGTGAAATTAACACGGGAATAATTATATTTTTTACTCTCCAGCAATACATTTGCTTATGAACTTCTATGTTGTGAAATAAGGTACAAGCGACCAGAGCGGGTAACTGATGAAGCACCTGGGCGGCACTCTCAGCTAACCCATGTTATCGAGACATCAAGGCCGGCAACGCCCAGCTCTCCCTACAGTGGAAAGATTTTTACATCTGTAGTCTGCTGCCCAACAGAGAACAGTGGGGTGCTGGAGATAATCCTTCTGTTTTCGTTCCAGAATCCCAGCCTTGAATGAGTTTAATCGGCTGCAAAATACGACGGAAAAGCCTGTGCCGCCCCTTCTTAGGCTGCTGAGCATTCTGCGGCCTATTGAAGAGCGCCCTATGTTTTATTTTCATTGTGGATTATTGTGAATACTTCAACTGAGCCCGCTTCACGCACCCATGACAGATCAAGGCGAGCTCTCGTGAAGCGCCGTAGCAGTGTGACCACGACGTGACTGCCCGACAATAGATTAATACCTCTTAATTTCGCCTTTTTATAAAAAGGTGCCCCCTTTAGCCTTTCATGGCTCCAAGCCTGTCATTAGAGTACGGGTGAAGAAAGGCATTTCGCTTATCCTGAAATCCGTTTTATTTGTTTTTTTTTTTCTTCTGCTTCATAACTTGGGCGTATCGATCACTGTCTCTGCAGGCATGTAATAGCTGTATTGCAAATGCACTTTAAATATATTTTCTCAAACAGTGCCACAAAAAGGCGCATTGTTGAAGTGCAACTCAGGTGTAACCGAATGAGCCACGTGCAGTCAGAATATTGGATTTTACTTTCAGTTACAACTGCAGGTTATTCTCAAGGGAGATCAATGCTCCTTGAGAGAGGACGATGGAGGGAAGGCAGAGGGACCCATTTTCTCTTTATGGAGAACAGTGGGTTTAAAACGGTTCACTTGCTATTTGTGTACAGAGAACTAATAACATGAATATGGATCTATACTTCTTGTAGGGAAAGTGATTCAATTTCCAATTGTCCTAGCTGACAGTAAAATTATTACTCTATATGGTTACTGCATTGTGTGCGACTCAAAACGTCTAGCATATAGTTAGATATATGCTGGCTCCCTATTTTTACGTTATTCTTTGCAAATTCCATCAGTACGAGTCTCTTGTAATACATGTATCGCATTTTATCTCTATTTCACAAGTATTGATGATTATGAGAAACAAGTTATAACTAGTATTTTTCAAATTTTTCAAAGAAAAATAAATAAACACACACTTGGCTACCCTTAGCTGTTTATTTTATATTAAGTAATCACCTACAATACAACAATGGATAGTCTTATTCCAGTTTTGTGAAACAACACCGCAATGATCATTGACGTTTCTGTACCACTTGTTTCAAAGTTAACAAGTTATGAGAACATCAAGAACAAGTCCCAAAACCACAGTCATTGGCCTGTTGAACTTATTGAAAGAATGGGACAGCAGTTCAATCAATCAATCAATCAGGAATTTGTAAAGCGCACTACTCACCTGTGAGGGTCTCAAGGCGCTGATGAGGGGAGGGGGAGAAAGAAAGGGGTGCTGCTACTGCTCGAACAGGCAGGTCTTGAGAAGTTTCCTTTGGTCTGGTGCAGGTGGGTGGGAAGAGTGTTCCACGTTTAGGCAGTGAGGTGCGAGAATGATCTACCGCCGGTTGTAGTTCTGCGGACATGTGGGGCGGTTACGAGGGTGGCGGAGTGGAGATGCCGGGTCGGGGTGTAGAAGGAGAGTCATCTGTTGAGGTATTCTGGTCCGGTGTTGTGCAGTGCTTTGTGAGCATGGGTGAGGAGTTTGAAAGTGATTCTCTTGCTGACTGGGAGCCAGTGCAGGTTTTTCAGGTGCTCTGTGATGTGGCAGTGGCGGGGATTCCAGGTTGAGGTGTTGAGGTGTTCTGGATGCGTTGCAGCCTCTTCTGGAGTTTGGCCGTGGTTCCTGCATAGAGGGCACTGCCGTAGTCCAGCTTGCTGCTTACGAGGGATTGGGTGACTACTCTTCTGGTTTCGGTTCCATTTGTAGATCTTTCGGAGCATGCAGAGGGTGTTGAAGCAGGTGGAGGAGATGGCATTGACTTGCTGGGTCATAGATAGTGAGGGGTCCAAGATGAATCCCAGGTTGCGTGCATTGTCGGTGAGAGTCAGAGTGGTTCCGAGAGTGGCAAGCCACCAGGAGTCATCCCATGCGGAGGGGGAGGAGCCGAAGATGAGGACTTCTGTCTTGTCGGAATTGAGTTTGAGGCAGCTGCTCTTTATCCATTCGGTGATGGCCTTCATTCCTTCGTGGAGGTAGGTCTTGGCAGAGCCCTTGGTGAGGGAGAGGATCAGCTGGGTGTCGTCGGCGTATGAGATGATGTTGAGGTTGTGGGATCGGGCGATGTTAGCGAGCAAAGCCATGTAGACGTTGAAAAGGGTCGTGCTGAGCATCGAACCCTGGGGTACGCCGCATATGATTTTGGTGAGTGTACTGCCATTTGATAAGTTTTGTTTTGACCAATGACTTTGTGTTTCACCACTGCGCATATTAGTTGCTCAATGTTCACCAGTAGCACATGGTATGTTTTGTTCAGTTTAGCCGCCTATGGGCTTTGACATTGCATTAGTCATTACATTCTGTATTCTGCCTATTGGCTTTGACATGGCATTAGCCATTACTTTCTGTATTCAGTTGAGCCGCCTATGGGCTTTGACATTGCATTAGCCATTACATTCTGTATTCTGCCTATTGGCTTTGACATGCTGTATCCAGTCTAGCCGCCTATTGGCTTTGACATTGCATTCCTATTGGCTTTGACATGATGTATTCAGTTTAGCTGCCTATTGACTTTGACATGCTATTAGATATTCTGCCTATTGGCTTTGACATGATATCATATGTTACACTTTGTATTCAGCTCCGCTGCCTATTGGCTTTGACATGATCTTATACATTGCATTTTGTATTCAGCTCAGCTGCCTATTGGCTTTGACATGATATTATACATTGCATTTTATATTCAGCTCAGCTGCCTATGGGCTTTGACGTGATATTATACATTGCATTTTGTATTCAGCTCAGCTGCCTATTGGCTTTGACATGACACTAGACATTGCATTTGATATTTAGGTTAGCTGCCTATTGCCTTTAACATGACATTGCATTTGATATCTAGGTTAGCTGCCTATTGCCTTTAACGTGGAGTTAGACATTGCAGTTGAGAATCCAAGCTGTATTTTTCCAAGCTGTGTTTTTGCACCAGAGAACCAAGATGTTTTTCTCACAGTAGACTAGACATGATAAGAGAGAGTACATGGGTGTTGTTCTCTCTGCTTGAGCTTGGGAACAGGAGTAGTCTTGGAGACCTGGCCAGTCTCCAAAAGGCTTGCTCAGTTTCCCAGGTCTGAGAGGAGGGGGCACACCTTTGTAACAAATGTAACAGGCTGCAGAGAGTCAGATTCGAATCTGCCGGACCTCGTGCTGGAGCTTGGCGCAGGCTGCCAGCAATCCCGTGTGGGTAGATGAATCTCTCTTTCTCGCGGCTGACAGGGGTCATCAGCTTGCAGACCTTAGAAAGATGAAGCTGTAGATAGTTCCCACACGGTGAAGTATTTGTTTTGCTTTGCATTCAATATCTTATAAATATAACCTGCTGTGTATATTGCAAACTGATATATTTTGTTTGATTAACGCGGACTTGAAAGCTACTAATTCGTCATTCATAAATATTGTGGTTGGGGAAGAATTAACAACAATAAAAGTCTTCTTTGACCTCAGAAGTGCATTTCTGTTGTGTTATGTTAGTGCTTAGAAACTAGATAAGAGGAAAGCACTACAGTGAGAAAGGAGGTGACCCAGTCCAGGGCTCTGTTGCGGATTCCAGCATTGCTGAGGTGTGAGCGTAGGTTGTGGTGGCAGATGGTGTTGAATGCGGCTGAGAGGTCTAGGAGGATGAGAGCTGCGGTTTTGCACTGTCCAGTATGGTTCTGATGTCGTTGGTGGTGGCGATGAGGGCGGTTTCCTTGCTGTGGTTGCTGAGGAATCCAGATTTCGAAGGGTCCAGGATGTGGTTCTCCTCAAGGAAGTGAGTTAGTTGTCTGTTGACAGCCTTCTCGATGACTTTTGCCAGGAAGGGGAACAGGGAGCTAGGCCGGAAGTTCTTGAGGTCCTTTGGGTCCGCCTTGGGTTTTTTGAGGAGGGTGTTGATCTCGGCGTGTTTCCAGCTATCCGGGAAGGTGGCGGACTCGAAGGAGCGGTTGATGATCTTCCATAGTTGGGGTGTGATGACGGAGCTTGCTTTGTTGAGGATGTGGTGAGGGCAGGGGTCAGATGGAGAGCCGCTCATGATTTCGATGGTGTCGTTGTCATTGACGGGGGTCCAGGAAAGCAGGAGGTTGGTCGGAGGTGAATCTGTGGTGTTGGTGGTTGCCGGGGGGGGGGGATTCTGGGTGCTGAAGCTGTTGTGGATGTCTGAAATCTTGCGGTCGAAGTAAGAGGCTAGGGAGTCACAGAGGTCTTGGGATGGCGGGATGTCGTTGGTGTTGGAGCTGGGGTTAGAGAGTTCCTTCACGATGTTGAAGAGCTCCTTGTGGCTGTGTGCGTTGTTGATTCGGTCTTTGAAGGCAGTTCTTTTGGTGGCTCGGATGAGTTGGTGGTGTCTGCGGATGGCATTTTTGAAGGCTGTGAGGTTGTCCAGAGTCTGATCTTGGCGGCACTTTCTTTTGAGTCTTCAGCAGCTTTGGTTAGATTCGTGGAGGTCAGAGGTAAACCAAATGGCCTTTCTGTCGGTGTGTCTGTTGGAGGGATTCTTGATTGGGGCAAGAGTATTGGCACAGGTGTTGACGCATTGCCTGAAGTTGTGGGCAGCTCCATCAGTGTCGGTGGTGTCGATGGGTGGGTTCTGGGAGAGGGTCGCGATAAGTTGGTCTTCGGTGACCTTGTTTCAACTGCAGTGGGGATCCGTTGTGGGTGGTGGTGTGTTGTGGGTTTCTTGAAGGAGAAGTGGATGCAGCGGTGGTCTGTCGAGTGCAGTTCGGTGGTGTGGCTGAAAGAGACGTGATTGCTGGTGGAGAACATAGGGTCGTTTGTGTGTCCTGCAGAGTGGGTTGGTGTCGTGACAAGCTGTTTGAGGCCGAGGTTGGAGAGGTTGTTGAGCAGAGTGGCGGTGTTGTTGCCTTTGGTGTTCTCGAGGTGGAAGTTTAAGTCTCAGAGGAGTATGTAGTCAGTGGATGCGAGAGCGTGCATGCTGATGATGTCGGTAATGGAGTCGCTGAACTGCTGTCGTGGGCCTGGGGGCCTGTAGACGAGGGTCCCTCGGAGTGTGGTGTTTGGGTCAGTGTGGATTTGGAAGTGCAGGTGCTCGGTGGTGCTGAGGGTGTCTTCGGTGTTGGTCGTGATCCAGATGGTGTTCTTGTGGATGATGATGATGCCTCCTCCTGGTTTGTTGGAGCAGTCCCTGCGGATGATCTTGTAGCCGTCCGGGATGGCTATGGTGATGTCAGGCACTGAGGAGGGGTTCATCCAGGTCTCGGTCAGGAAGGTGACGTCTGGGAAGGCTGAGTCAAGTAGATTCCATAGCTCTACTGTGTGCTTGTGGAAGGAGCGGGTGTTGAGGAGGATACATCTGAGATGGTTGTGTCCTGCCTTGATGGGTGGGTCGTTGGAGTGGAGGCTGGAAAAGGTGCAGTTCCGGCAGGAGAAGGGTCCGTGGGTGGTCTGTGGGGAGGCTTAAAGGCAGACGGGAGAGCAGCCGGTGTTGAGGGCGCGGAGGGTGGTGGCGTTTTAGTGAAGACGTGCGGGTGGCGGTGGGGGGGACGGGAGCCAGGGGTTCTGGCGCTGGCCACGGCCCAGGCACGCACGGGCACAGATGGGCTTGCCTTTGGCGTGCCAGTGCCGTGGCCACACAGCGGCCACCATTAAGTAGGGAGGTGGGGTGGAGAAGAGGACCTTAAAGGAAAACGAGATGCATTTCAAAATCAAAAATGAAAAGTTTTCTTTTCATTTTTTCAGAGCAGGCAGTGGTCCGTGGGACCACTGCCTGCTTTGAAAAAATATTTTTGCTGCCATTCACAAAGTGGAAGGGGTCCCATGGGGACCCCGTCCCGTTTGCAAATGGGTTAGCACCAGTTTGAAACTGGTGCTAACTGCGATTGTTTTGCAACCGCATTTGCGGTCACAAAACAATCATACATACCATTTTGATTCAGTATTAGGAAGGGACTCCTTTGTCACGCCCCTTCCTAATATCGAATCGCAAAACCCAAACTGCGATTCAGTAACAAGTTACTGAATCACAGTTTGGGCTTTGTACATCCCAAAAAGCATTTTTCAAGTCGCAAACGGTACGATTCTGCGAATTGGCCCCTTTGCAGCTTGAAAAATACTTTGTACATCTGGCCCATAATCTCTTCAAGAAGTCAGCTCAATGATTAACAACTCAATTAATAACCTTTGCCCACCTCGTCATTACTACTGGGGTAATTGTGAATAGTAAAACCACTACCACGATTGTTTACTAGATAGATATCAGTAATTCCAGGATGTGGTTTTCCAGAGAATTACAAGTTAGCACCTATGAACACCTATATAAAAAAATAAATGAGGGGGCTAATTTTGGATTGCAGGAGCCTGTTGCTAAATTAAGTGAAGGGGGCATGTAATTCTGTAGGATCCTTTGGCCAGTTCTATTGAATACCAGGGTTGCCAAATACCAAAACTGTCTATTCTTGATTCAGTCTTATGATTTGTTTCTTCTAATATGCTTCTTATCTCCTTATTTCAAGTTTACATGTTCTTTTTTATCCCTGATGTCACACTTTATCACTTTTTCTGTTCTCCTTCTTTCTCCTTTTATTTCTCTTGTTTTGGGTCAAATATTATTGATAAAATATAAGTCCCAGTTCTTAGCAATTTATCCTGGGATCCAACACCTGCAATCCCTTCCACAGTTTAATCACTGCATATACACCCCTGTGGCATTTTGAATAGCCTTGAAATCGATGTTGCTGCACTGATTTCTGCATTTTAATCTGTAATTCTGGGGCTACTCCTTGAAGTTTGGCTAGGAGATTTGCCTGGAGTCACCCATGGAATTTCCGCCTGTGATTAAACTACAGATATCATAATACTGATTTGGGGCAGAAATGCCTGTTTCAGAACAACAATTGTAATAAGGTGCCAATACTTAAAGAGAAAGGAAAAGTGAAGATAGTCCTCTGTCCCAACAGGCAACCCAGTCTTCCAGTTCAGCTTGAGGATCCCTTATCAAATTATCTAAGAAAGCATGTTTACATGATTGACTTTGTCATTGCTACTTACATACCATTCTGCTGACTCTGGTGTGACTTTCTCTTGTTAATGTTGATTTTAGTGGAATGCACACCTGGCTGCTCAGAGTGTTGGATAATGTGACCTATTTGCAAAACAGTTGAAAGATAGGTTTAAGGATCAGAAGACAGTGGTGATGCAGAAGACCTGCTGGACCAGAGCATGGATATAATTAGAATAAGAGTGGAGGAAGAGTCAATGCAGATAAAGAGAGAATGTCATGAGAGATATTTCTACCTATGTGTGCAAGAATGCAATGAGAGGAGGTAAGTATTACACATTATACCTTCTCAAGAGCTTCACACCTTCCCTAATGGGTGAAAACAATTGCTTATGGGACTTTGGTGGGTGGATAACATTTATTTTCATTAGGAAGGTTAAATATGTTATACTGATGTCACTCTGAAGTAAGAATGAATGTGTTTGTGCGTGTACTTTTACTGAAGTGACATGAGCCTGCTCATGAGCTATTTGGCAAACTAGTACCAGGTCTTCCTGTAAAGATGGTGACACCAAAGTGAGATCGTAAAGGCACTCTTATGTATATAGAACACATAAGTATTCCGTAACTGACAGGTGAAAAGTGATAGAATGAAACAGTGAATCTAGGTGAATGAGATGAGATGGCTTGCAAGGGTAATGTGGCAAGAAAAAGGTCTATTGGTAACAGAGTAGTGGGGTAGTGAAAAATCAAGAATTCTTAGGATCATTTTGATGAATGTGTCTCTACCTACACAGAACAATGCAAGCTTTCTTTACATGCAAAACAAACAAAATATAGCCTGCAGAGGTGAAAACTCTACACGGAAGAGGTACATTCTAGCTGAACAAGGTGCAACCTTCCGCATGAATAGAGATGGCACTTCCGTAGTGGTGGAAAAAGCAGAGAGATGAAAGGATGCAGAGGGACAAATAAGTGAAGGAGAGAAAATCCAGAAGAAACAATGTAAAAGAGGTTAAGGTGTGTGAGTTACGGGCCATGTGGGAAACATAGTTAGAAGGACATTGGTGCATGGTTGATCGGGATGCTGGAGTGGAATGGCTGTCGCCCACCCTCCTCCAATCAGGCACCATGGGCTACTCCCAGGACACCTACTGCAGTGACAACATGGCTGATGACCTCTATTTCTGTATGAAACCACCTTTAATGTACTGATGACTAACATCATACCAGGAACTGTCCTAAAAGCTGAGAGCTGCTAACATGCCATAACTGCAGTAAACGCATCTTTTGGTGTGATTCAAATCCAAAGAAAACTGCTTCCGGTGATAAGTCACTGCAGTATGGAATCCTCTTAAAGTGATACCTGGGACTAAATTGACCAGTTCTGATCACTCTTGAGAAGGTTATCCTAGAAGACTATAAAGGGGTGCACTAGCCTGAATGCCAAACAGATCATGCACACCTGGAATCTATCCCTTTCAGAGACATCCACTACAGAGAATAAACATGGAAACTGAATTATTTTCTTAAATGCTAAGATCGCACCTCCTGTCTGCGATAAACTAAGCATTACATGGGCACATTATTCTCCAAGATGAGCCTCTTTTGTAATCAACATGGCAAACAGACCTCCTTCTACATTCTGGTGGTGATATTCCACACCCAGATAGGCCAAAAACAAAGTGACACAGAGGTCAAACTCCCCAGCACAGAATGACATTCAAATGATCAAATGAGCATTAAAAACCAATTAGTTTCTCACAGCTAAATGTTACAAATCATAAAGAACTACTATGACTGGTGCAGAAAATGGGACATATATAAACAATATATAACACTCACTTTCCAGGTTATCTCAACTCACTTTCAGGTGTGTTGTCATCTGTTCTGCAGAACTAAATGTGACTGCTCATGCTGCATACAGAGCCATGTCTGACTGGTAGACATGGCATGTATTAGAAAAGGAGCTCTACTCTGTTTTAGCTGATTAGAATACTGCCATGCTCAGTAATATGTGGCCTTCTCTCACTTATCTGACTGGTTACCAGATCACTATTTCATTTCTCCATCTTCCTTGGCAACTCAGGGTGGACAATCACTTGCTGAGCTCATCCAAGCCCCCCTGCACCACAGACCACTAGTACTGGATTGATAAAGATAATGCTGTGAACAGTTTGACATGGAATTCTCAGGGCCAACATCCCTACTAGGAGGAGAATGTACCTATCTTGTGTGGATGAGTTTCCCTCAGGTTACCTTAGAGGGTTGACCTGTATATCTCCTATGACCTTGTGGTCTGGGAGAGGCCACCTGATAACACTACTCTGTGTCAAGCATAAAGGCGAACTCATTGTGTTTCAGTGAACATTGGTGGAGCTCAGGGATTTCTTGATTGATTGTATGCCTCTGTGTAGGAGTGCTTTATTCCTTATCCATAATACATGCTCTTTGTGCTAATCTGGCTCCAGTGTTGTGTCTTTACCTTCCAGATGAGCGAATTACAGCAATACACTATTAGCAGTCTTGATTATTTCACCCTTGTGGCTTGCTCAGTTCCATCCACTTGTCTCCTTCCTGTGAAAGTGTAGTCCGAGTTAGGCTGCCCTAAAGAGACAGAGAGTTTTCCAGAATATAAAGCAATAAGAATCCTAAACCTAGGTACCAATGATCCTCCATCTACTCTACTAAAACACTTCCCCAACGTCCCTATTTCACAACTTTCACTCAGTACTTCAGCTGTGCATCCTCATCAATATATCCCTGAAGCATCAGCCGCAGGAATATGTTCAAGCTCTGCTTCTTTCTGTCCAATTCTTTGACATCTCTATAACTTTTTGTCTCCTTGTACTACACAGCAACAAGCTGAGAGGCAATATTTAAAAAAAGGAAATTATACAAATTCACCAGAATTAGGTTACCAAATAGATGTCGTAGTGCTGCCCATTTCGTTAGTGAGCCACTGATAGCATGAATTTGTATGTGACAGTAGGGTGGTATGTATAAGTCCTATCTGAGGCCTCACTCTCCATATTTGATTCTCAGTGTTAACAAGGTGAAGTCAGTCACAAAAATCCAAATGCCATTTGAGTACAGAAGGATTTGTGCCTAGGTTCATGAAGCAAATTTTATTGCAAGGGCCTGCCTTAATGACACTTTTGTAATATAAATGTAATTGTTTCCTCACATCAATGATAAAGCTAAAATGTTAAAAGTGAATGTACACATTTCCCTTCAGAGCTATTCAGCCTACTTACTACACATGGAATTATCAATAATCGTATAAAACAATTCTTCTAAGCATTTACTGTGCACTAAGCTTCTTCCTCTCGACGGATGAAAACAGTATCAAATTCCTTACAACTTTACTTCTTCATCTCCATATTTCCAATAATAGTGCTTCACACCAACTCCCCATTTCCTGAAATTATCAATTAGTATTCCAGGGCAAGTTTGAGTTTCTATACTGGATCCATTTTATGTTCTTACATATTATATCAAGATCCCTGATGAAATTATTTTCGCTAGAATTACTAAGCACTAGCAACATCTTTGAGTGTTGATGTTCCACAGGAAGGTTATCTTTCATCTGAAATAAATATGCATTTTGCCAGTTAAAATCCTTGCCTTACTTTAGCTTGCTGTTGTAAAGAACCAGCTCTGTTATTTCTGAATGATGGCTTATTATTGTATCTACCTTGTTTTTACATTTTTCTTGGTATTCCACCTTGTGTTTCCCTTTCTTTATCGCCGATCTTCAAACTGTGGCTCACATTTGATTTCTGTTTGACTTGGCTGAGCAGTACATGTAAAGCAACAAACCAAAAGATATGTTGGCAGAAACTGAAAAAGCGTGGAGTGTTTTAGTAACTGAATTGTGTATTACATATTTGAACTTAATTTTTTGTTTATTCAAGGATCACTGACAAACTATCAGAACTAAAAATATTGTGTGTACAGAATATTGTGTCAAAATATTGAGAAGGTAAATGCAAATAGCTAGGTATAGAGTCACTATTCTTACATCTACAAACCTTCAAAATATATATATAAATATATATATATACATATATATATATATATATATATATATATATATATACATATATATATATACGTATATATATATATATATATATATATATATATATATATATATATATATATATATATATATATATATATCAACAAGGAACTTATATGTGGAGTTATATAGTAAACTTTGCTTGCCTATAGAAACGTACCTTCACAATATTTTTTACC
Organism: Pleurodeles waltl; assembly: GCF_031143425.1. Lineage (NCBI taxonomy): Eukaryota > Metazoa > Chordata > Amphibia > Caudata > Salamandridae > Pleurodeles > Pleurodeles waltl. The sequence continues at coordinate 499,650,072 of NC_090440.1, forward strand.
TCAATATTCAGATATTCATGACATAACATTTTGTCCCACAACATCTTTTGTTCTGACATTCTGTGTAAACAAATTACATTTAATTTTGAATAAAATGGAATTAAGTCACAGCAATAAGTACAAGTTATTATTTTTTCTAGAACGTAATTGAGTTTGCAAGATTTTATGATGCCCACTTTTCAAAAACTTGAGATACCATCAAAACCATAGGTATACTATGATCAGGTCTAGTCTACAGTAGTATATTTTGTAGAACAGCATTCTAAAGAATCTTATGACATGTATACATACAGGGAGGCTTTACTCCTTAAGGGCATGATTTAGAGTTTGGCGGAGGAGTTACTCCATCACAATGGTGATGGATATCCAGTCTTCCAAAATATAAATCCCATAGGATATAATGGGATTTATATTTCAGTGGACAGGATATCCGTCACCGTTATGACGGAGTAACTCCTCCGCCAAACTCTAAATCAGGCCCTTAATCTGTTCACATTATTTTTGTCATCCATTTAGCTACAAATCCACTCAGAGAAATTTATGGGTGATATTAATCATTATAAAAGGATATTTGAAAGAGGGCTGGAGTTACTTCAATCCAATCCAATTTTTTTCGTCAGACTTTTGTTTTGTCAATTTGCACTGATATTGATGGATTAAAGATCGCGTGGGAAGCGGGATATTGTATGTATAACTACAGATGAGGAAACAGGTACCTTTCTGAATGTGTCTAGTTAAGACAAAGACACTAAGGGGGTGATTCTGACCTCGGCGGTAAAATGCCCTTACCGCCGGTCAGAAGACCGCCATAACACCGCCGCAGCCGCGGTCAACCGCCATGGTCATTCTGACCCACAACGGCCAAACCTCCAAAAATCCGTCCTCCACTGCAGCCCGCCACATCGGCGGGCAGCGATAAACTGGAGATGACCAAACCTCCACCGTCACGCCAACAGAAATACGCCCATGCCATTACGACCCACGAATCCACACGGCGGTCATTCAAACGCGGTATTCCATTGGCGCTACACACCGCCGCGGTCAGAATACACACACATCACCAAAACACAGCCACATTGGACAATTTGAAAAACACACACCTGATACACATACACACACCACTCCCACACAATCAACCAACTATAAAACACACACCCACATCACCCACAAACCCCTGCGACCCCAATTACTGAGAGAAGGAGAGAGAGACACAGCAGACAATCCAAAGCAAGACACACTGAGGCACACTACACCATCACACACACCACATAGTAGCACAAAGCACCACTCACCAACACACTCCTCATCACATACACCACCCCACACCTCACCCACACCACCCCATGGCACCCCAAAGGCATCCACGATTTTCGGACCAAGAACTCCGGGTCATGGTGGAGGAAATCCTAAGAGTGGAACCCCAGCTCTTCGGCTCGCAGGTGCAGCACACCAGTATAGCCAGGAAGGCGGAGCTATGGCAGCGGATCGTGGACAGGGTCAACGCGGTGGGACAGCATCCCAGGAATAGGGAGGACATCCGCAAAAGATGGAACGACCTACGGGGGAAGGTCCGATCGATGGTCTCCAGGCACAACATCGCGGTCCAGAAGACTGGCGGCGGACCCCCACCCACCCCTCCCGAATTTACATTGTGGGAGCAAGAGGTCTTGACCATCCTGCATCCTCAGGGCCTCGCAGGAGTAGCCGGAGGAATGGACTCTGGTAAGTCCCATCTCAACTACTATATCCCCCCCACCCCACCAGCATGCCAACCCACACCCCCACCCTCACCCCCAACCCCCCAGCACACATCCTTCCTGACAATGTCTCACCAGCACAACCCACCCATCCCAACACCAACTCCTGCATGCCAACACAAACCATGGGCACCCATCACCTAAGCATGACCACTGCACTAACCCCTCCCCCCCACTAAATACCCTCACAACACCTCCCTCCAGGGAATGCCTGCACTGGGGGACAAGGGCACCCACAACACGCATGCTATTGCACACACAGAAACAATAACCAAACTCTCTTACCCCATGCAGGACCCGAACGACAACACACCAGCCAGGAGGGTCCAGAAGTGTCCATCCCACCACCGGAACAGGCCCACACTGAGGATAGCAGCTCTGTCGACAGTGAACCTGATGACCAGCCCGGACCATCGGGGACCTCTGGGCAGTCGGTTCCCCTCACCCAGACACAGGCCACACCAGACCCGACCCCCTCTGCCGACACCAGCACAGTTCCCACCCAGCGGGCCCATGCCTCTGTCTCTAGGACAGCTCAATCAGCGGTGTGTCTACCACTACAGGGCACCCAGGCTAACCCGACACCCCAACAACAACAGGGACCTGGGGGCAGTGGGAGCGGGCACACCGGCCAGGGGACAGAGGCCGGGGGAAACCGGGCAGCTCGGAGGGCTGCTGTGCGACAGGGGGGGGAGGAGAGGCCCAGGGAACCCACTCTCCAAGAGGCCCTCACCACCATCATGGGGGCATACCACCACTCCCAAGAAACGATGGCGACGGTACTGGCCAGGTTCACTGAGATCCAGGCACAGCAGGAAGAACGCTACATGGGGTTCAGGGAGGAGCTGAGAATCATCGGGACCGCAATGGGGACCATCGTCCTGGCCCTCCACAGGATAGAGGACGCGTTGCGGGACCATGGTGCACCACACAGGGCCCCTGTCACTAGGCCGGACCAGGAACAGCCTACCACCTCCGCCGGCGCTAGTGGACAGGAGGTCCCAACACCTCGACAGCCCCCCAGAACCCCACCTCCTGCTGAAGAACAACCACCCCGTAAGAGGAGCCTGAGACCAAAGAAAAAGACAGAGTAGGATGTCAAGACCCCCGCCAGCAGGACATACCCCCTCAAGTCTTCCCTTCTGTCCCACATTGCCACCCTGTCCAACCATGAACTGCCTATGCTCCATCCTTCCACAGGCAAAAGAACAATGCACCTGTGAGACTGAGAACTGGACTCTGCCATGGATATTCCTCCACCCCCACCCATCACCCTTAGAATCACATGTACCGATATCTAGCACTGTAAATAAATCACATTTTGCACACAAACCTGTTTTGAGTCATGCTGTATTATTAACAAATGGATAACATATTACTGTTCAATTTCTGTTCTGTCAATTAGTCATGACAACATACCAATGTCAATACGCTGTATTTCATGGGCGAACCAAGCAGAAGTCAGGTACTGAGTCAGACAGCACTGAGAAGGGAAGGGAAAGGCATAAATTAATAAAAAACATCTGTGGGGAACTACAGAAAGTACAGATGCAGGAGGCTAGAAGCAATTGTGAAATGGCGTGGGTGATTCTTACCTGGGTGTTACTGGAAATACTGTTGTATCACTCTGTCCCTATTGTCTGTGTCGTCCTCAGAGTCTTCCTCCTCTTCACTCTCCACAGGCTCCACGGCTTCTACAACACCACCATCTGGACCATCCTCCTGCAGGAAAGGCACCTGGCGTCGCAAAGCCAGGTTGTGAAGCATACAGCACGCCACGATGATATGGCACACCTTCTTTGGTGAGTACATTAGGGATCCACCAGTCATATGCAGGCACCTAAACCTGGCCTTCAGGAGGCCAAAGGTTCGCTCAATCACCCTCCTTGTACGCCCATGGGCCTCATTGTAGCGTTCCTCTGCCCTTGTCCGGGGATTCCTTACTGGGGTCAGTAGCCACGGCAGGTTGGGGTAACCAGAGTCACCTATTAGCCACACACGTTGTCTCTGTAGCTGCTCCATCACATAGGGGATGCTGCTATTTCGCATCACATACGCGTCATGCACTGACCCTGGGAACTTGGCATTTACATGGGAGATGTACTGGTCAGCCAAACAGACCACCTGGACATTCATCGAATGATAATTTTTTCTGTTTCGGTACACCTGCTCATCGTCTTTTGGGGGTACCAAAGCCACATGGGTCCCATCAATGGCACCAATGATGTTGGGGATATGTCCAAGGGCATAGAAATCACCCTTCACTGTGGGCAAGTCACCCTCCTCGGGGAAAATGATGTAGCTCCGCATGAGTTTCATCAGGGCAGACAACACTCTTCTCAAAATCTTAGAAAACATAGGCTGAGACATTCCAGATGACATGGCCACTGTGGTCTGGAATGACCCACTGGCCAAAAAATGGAGGACTGACAAAACCTGCACCAGAGGGGGAATCCCTGTGGGTTGGCGGATGGGGGACATCAGGGCTGGCTCCAGCTGGGCACACAGTTCATGGATAGTGGCACGGTCAAGTCGGTATCGAAGTATTATATGGCGTTCTTCCATTGTCGACAGGTCCACCAGCGGTCGGTACACGCGAGGATTCCTCCTTCTCATCCCAAGTCCCATCGGACGGTGCCTAGGAAGGACAACATGGAGCACAGAGTCAGCCAAACCACAGGTACGTACAGACAGCTTGCACAGTTAAAGAATGGCAATGGGTTGAAAGGCGTGTATGTGTGTCAATGCAAGGCCTAGGCCTGTGTGTCGCAGTCAAAATTAAGCCATGTGGGCCCTTGAAATGGCGGCTGCCTGACCTGTGAAGTGGGACAATGGGATGTGAGGTCACTGCGCTGGCGGGGCACACCGTGGCGGTAGGCGGTCGAAGACTGCGGCGCAAAGCCGCATTGGTTAACATTGAAGCCTATGGGTTTCAGGAGCCAATAACGAAGTGCGCCGGCGGTCGCGGTACGCACCGCCGCGGTACGCACCGCCGCGGACGTGACCGCCATTTTCTATCTGCTTAATCACTCGAGACCTGATCATCCACAGGAGAGGACCTATACTGCAAGTGCTGCTGTGACCTCGGTCTGGAAGATACAATGGCTGCTGCGACTGGGGAAAGGGCCCCTGCCTTCACGTCTGAAGAATTGGACAAGCTCGTGGATGGGGTCCTCCCCCAGTATGCGCTACTCTACGGTCCTCCAGACCAACAAGTGAGTACACCGGGTGCTAATGGAATGGGCTATGCCTGTGTGGATTGGGGTGGATGTAAGTTGGTGGGGTGGGGGGCGAATGAGGAGTGCAACGCCCGACAGATGAGAGCATGTGCCATATGGCAAAGTGGGTGGGGGGGGGCCAATTACATCTAACATGCAGGCCATTGATGATTTCCTCCTTTCCACCCTGTACATGTCTAATAGGTCAGCGCCCATCAGAAGATCGAGATTTGGCGTGCCATTGCCAAGGAAGTCCGGACCTTGGGGGTCCACAACAGACGGGGCACCCACTGCCGCAAGAGGTGGGAGGACATCCGCCGCGGAACAAGGAAGACCGCAGAAACACTGCTGGGGATGGCCTCCCAACCTAGGAGGGGTGCCAGTCGCACCATGACCCCCCTGATGTCCCGGATCCTGGCGGTGGCCTACCCTGAATTGGATGGGCGCTTTAAGACATCACAGCAGACACAAGGGGGTGAGTATCAGCACATTCTCCTATCTTTCTGCGCAGTGGAGGCGTCTGGGTGGGGGAGGAGGGCTGTGGGTGACATTAGGCCAGGGCGCTTTCTGTAGTGTAGTCCTCTCCCTTAGGCATGGCCCTGTGCCCCCGGCCCCCACCTCGGTAGGGTGACAAGTACAGCCATTGAAGGTCCAGCATCTCCCATGTGCGCGTTTGACGTCTCTTGGCCTGTTGTCTTAGTCAGTAGTACTGAGTAGTGTACCCCGAATGCGCGGCTTAGTGCATTAGGCACCTGTGTCTGTCCTCTCCGCCAACGGTGTTGACATTGCATGCACTCAACCTGGTCTTCTTTTTTCTCCCCCCACCCTTTCTCTCCATCTTCTTGTGCATGTGTGCATTAGCATCATCAGGCGGAGGAGATTTGGCATCGGAGCACGAGGGAGCTGCAGGACACAAGGCCCCGGTGGGCCCAGGAACAGACACCGAGGGCACCAGTGATCGTGAGGGCGAGGGGAGCACCACGACGGGGACCGCTGGTGAGAGCAGCGAAAGCGACACGTCCTCGGATGGGAGCTCCCTAGGGGTGGCGGCAACATCCGTGCCCCCCGCCTCTACAGGTACAGCCGCCACCCAGCGCACCAGCCCCGCCCTCCCAGCAGCCCCTCAGTCTTCGCTCCGTGCCGGTTCGCCCAGGAAGGCGCGCATCTCCTTCGCCCCAGGCACCTCAGCCCCTGCCCCTGTTGCCCCTGCTGCCCTCAGTCGGAGCTCATTGACCTGGTAAGGACGCTCATTGTTGGGCAGACGACCCTTTTGAATGCCATCCAGGGTGTGCAAAGGGAGGTGCAACAGAGCAATGCGTACCTGGAGGGCATTCATTCGGGTCAGGCTGCCCATCAACGAGCGTTCACTGCTCTGGCCTCAGCACTGACGGCAGCCATTGTCCCTGTTTCCAGCCTCCCTCTTCTGACTGCCTCCAGCCTGTCTCTGTCTCCTCTTCCTCAGCCTATCCCATCCACACCATCAGACCAGCCTGCACACACCTCAACACCCAAGAGCAGCTCATCCAAACACAAGCACCACAGATCCCGCAAACACTCACCCGAGCAACACCCAGATGCAGACATGCCAACAGCCACTGCCACCCCTGTGTCCCCCTCCTCCTCGTCTCCCTCCTCCCTCCCTGTGACGTCTACACTCACACCTGCATGCACCCCAACATCAGCCAGTGCTTCCATCACCACCTCACCCTCCAGTACAGTCCACACTCGTGCAGTCACCACCCCCACTGCCATGTACACATCCCCTGTGTCCTCTCCCACTGTGTCTGTCACCCCCTCTTCCAAGACACACAAACGCAGGCAGCCACCCACCCAACAGCCATCCACCTCACGACAGCCTACAGCACCAGCACCTTCACCCAATGACAGCACACCTGACTCTCCTACAACCACCTCCTCTACCTCCACTTCCATCTCCACTTCTCCTACCCTTTACCTTGGCCCTAAAAAACTTTTCCTGGCTAACCTTAACCTCTTTCCCCCCGATGACCTCCCCCATCCATCTTCAAAGAGTCCCAAGAGCACCGCAGCCACCACCAGCCCAGCTTCGGGTGTCACTGTTGTGCCTGGGTTCTGGAGCCCACCCTTTGCCAGCAGTGACACATCGATCAGCAGCAAGGAAACGTCCAGCCCCCCCTTGGCAAGAGGACCCGCCAAAACAAGGACCGCCGTGCGAGGACCGACAGGGCTGCCCCCAAGGAGCAATGTGCGGCCACTTCACCACCCACACCATCTAGGGGAGGCAAGGGCCCGAGAGCCCCATCAAAGGAGCGGAAGGGCAGCAGGAGCGCGGAGAAGGTGGACCCCACATGCCACATCCCAGCTGGGAAGGAGGACACTAAGGAGGCCAGGAGTCCGTCCCCGAAGGGTCCAGAAACGTCACGGTCCCAGGGCGACTGAACAGGGAGTCCAGGCCAGGTCTGGCTCCCTTGACCTGCTGGATGAGCACCGCTGAACAGGGCCCGCGGTGCAGAAGAGTACCGCTGAACAGGGCCCCGCCGTGGAGATAGGCACCGCTGAACAGGGCCCGCGGTGCAGAAGAGTACCGCTGAACAGGGCCCCGCCGTGGAGATAGGCACCGCTGAACAGGGCCCGCGGTGCAGAAGAGCACCGCTGAACAGGGCCCCGCCGTGGAGATAGGCACCGCTGAACAGGGCCCGCGGTGCAGAAGAGCACCGCTGAACAGGGCCCCGCCGTGGAGATAGGCACCGCTGAACAGGGCCCGCGGTGCAGAAGAGTACCGCTGAACAGGGCTCCGCCGTGGAGATAGGCACCGCTGAACAGGGCCCACGGTGCAGAAGAGTACCGCTGAACAGGGCCCCGCCGTGGAGATAGGCACCGCTGAACAGGGCCCACGGTGCAGAAGAGCACCGCTGAACAGGGCCCCGCCGTGGAGATAGGCACCGCTGAACAGGGCCCGCGGTGCAGAAGAGCACCGCTGAACAGGGCCCCGCCGTGGAGATAGGCACCGCTGAACAGGGCCCCGCCGTCTCAAGCACCGCTCCGCTGGGCCCCGCCGTCTCAAGCACCGCTCCGCTGGGCCCTTCCTGTCAAGCACCGCTCCGCTGGGCCCTTCCTCTCAAGCACCGCTCCGCTGGGCACCGCCGTCTCAAGCACCGCTCCGCTGGGCCCTTCCTCTCAAGCACCGCTCCGCTGGGCCCTTCCTGTCAAGCACCGCTCCGCTGGGCCCCGCCGTCTCAAGCACCGCTCCGCTGGGCCCTTCCTGTCAAGCACCGCTCCGCTGGGCCCTTCCTCTCAAGCACCGCTCCGCTGGGCACCGCCGTCTCAAGCACCGCTCCGCTGGGCCCTTCCTCTCAAGCACCGCTCCGCTGGGCCCTTCCTGTCAAGCACCGCTCCGCTGGGCCCTTCCTCTCAAGCACCGCTCCGCTGGGCACCGCCGTCTCAAGCACCGCTCCGCTGGGCCCTTCCTCTCAAGCACCACTCCGCTGGGCCCTTCCTGTCAAGCACCGCTCCGCTGGGCCCCGCCGTCTCAAGCACCGCTCCGCTGGGCCCTTCCTGTCAAGCACCGCTCCGCTGGGCCCTTCCTCTCAAGCACCGCTCCGCTGGGCACCGCCGTCTCAAGCACCGCTCCGCTGGGCCCTTCCTCTCAAGCACCGCTCCGCTGGGCCTCGCCGTCTCAAGCACCGCTCCGCTGGGCCCTTCCTGTCAAGCACCGCTCCGCTGGGCCCTTCCTCTCAAGCACCGCTCCGCTGGGCACCGCCGTCTCAAGCACCGCTCCGCTGGGCCCTTCCTCTCAAGCACCGCTCCGCTGGGCCCTTCCTCTCAAGCACCGCTCCGCTGGGCCCTTCCTCTCAAGCACCACTCCGCTGGGCCCCGCAGTCTCAAGCACCGCTCTGCTGGGCCCTTCCTGTCAAGCACCGCTCCGCTGGGCCCTTCTTCTCAAGCACCGCTCCGCTGGGCCCTTCTTCTCAAGCACCGCTCCGCTGGGCCCTTCTTCTCAAGCACCGCTCCGCTGGGCCCTTCCTCTCAAGCACCGCTCCGCTGGGCACCGCCGTCTCAAGCACCGCTCCGCTGGGCCCTTCCTCTCAAGCACCGCTCCGCTGGGCCCTTCCTCTCAAGCACCGCTCCGCTGGGCCCCGCAGTCTCAAGCACCGCTCCGCTGGGCCCTTCCTGTGAAGCACCGCTCCGCTGGGCCCTTCTTCTCAAGCACCGCTCCGCTGGGCCCTTCTTCTCAAGCACCGCTCCGCTGGGCCCTTCCTGTCAAGCATCGCTCCGCTGGGCCCTTCTTCTCAAGCACCGCTCCGCTGGGCCCTTCCTCTCAAGCACCGCTCCGCTGGGCCCCGCAGTCTCAAGCACCGCTCCGCTGGGCCCTTCCTGTCAAGCATCGCTCCGCTGGGCCCTTCTTCTCAAGCACCGCTCCGCTGGGCCCTTCCTCTCAAGCACCGCTCCGCTGGGCCCCGCAGTCTCAAGCACCGCTCCGCTGGGCCCTTCCTGTCAAGCACTGCTCCGCTGGGTCCTTCTTCTCAAGCACCGCTCCGCTGGGCCCTTCTTCTCAAGCACCGCTCCGCTGGGCCCTTCCTGTCAAGCATCGCTCGCTGGGCCCTTCTTCTCAAGCACCGCTGCGCTGGGCCCTTCCTCTCAAGCACCGCTCCGCTGGGCCCCGCAGTCTCAAGCACCGCTCCGCTGGGCCCTTCCTCTCAAGCACCGCTCCGCTGGGCCCCGCCGTCTCAAGCACCGCTGAACAGGGCACCGCCGTCTCAAGCACCGTTGATGGTTCACTGTGCCCACCATGCCTCCTCCTTGACCAGTGGAGACTGTCATCCACCTGATGGACTGTGGCTTTGCACTCCCCAGGATGGTCCAGTGGGCAGCCCACCCACTGTAGAGACATTGAGAGACTGTGGCTTTGCACTCCCCAGGATGGTCCAGTGGGCATGGTGGCTCCTCGTGGATCTGGTGTCGTGGACTCATGTGGCTGTGGTGCCCCCCCCTTCCCTTCCCCCTGAGGTGCCTGTAGTTTTTACATCTGATGCCCCTGCAGTGTTCTCTCCAAAGGACTCAGGTCTCCTGTGTGGGCTTTGCCCTTGTTTCTCAAGACTTTGGCCCACGGACATGCTGAATTCGTAGGATGTGCAGGACTTGGTACTTCAGTTATACACTGATGTGTATGTCATTTGTTTTGTTGTGGATATCTTTCATGGTTGTACGCTAATTTTCTGGAGCTTTTTGGTACATAAATATTTATTCCAAATATGATTATGTCCTAGCATTTTTCAGGGGTGTTTGGGTGGTGTCACTGTGACTTGGTGCTCTGCATTGGTGAGTACATAGTTGGGGGGGGGGGTCGCATATGTGTGTGCCCGTAACCTTTCGTCCTCCCCCTCCCGTGTGTCGTAGGTGCAGTACTCACCGTTGTCGTCTGCGCCGGACTTCGTACTCGTGGTAGATGAGAAGGTAGACGAGAGCAGGTAGGATGTTTAATTCGGGTTCCATGCTGTCCTCCGTACTCGTGGAGTGTGTTTTGGTGAGCGTTTTCCCGTTCGTAGTCTGTTTCCGCCGTGTTTTTATCGGCGGTGCTCCCGCCCCGGAAAAGGTGGCGGATTGGTGAGTTATGATAGTGTGGGCGGTACATTGTCTGCCGCCTGCCTGTTGGCGGTGACCGCCGCGCTGTTTGTCTGTACCGCCGCGGCGGTCGGAGTGTTAAGTTGGCGGGCTGTGTTGGCGGTTCCCGCCAGGGTCAGAATTCCATTTTTTGGACCGCCAGCCTGTTGGCGGGTTGGCCGCCGCTTTAACACCGACCGCCAGGGTTAGAATCACCCCCAAAGGATCTGATTTAGAAAAGTGGCACCTCACCCAGTGCCACGTTTCTTGCGCCCTTTGGTGCCTCCCTTATGTCACCACGTGTGTGCCATATCTAAGATACAGTGCACCAGGGCAGTAGTTAGGAAGGTAGGGTCAGAATTTTGATGCTCGTTCGGAGCTTTGCAGGATTAGTGTTAAAATTGTTTACGCTAATCCTGCAAAGCCAATTGAAGCCAATTGTAAACAATGGTGTGCGTCCTTTTAACGCATGCTCCTAACAGCATTAATTGTGCTGAAAAAAATGATCCAAAGAAATCTCTTAGATTTCATTGCGCCATTTCTTCGGCCCCCCTAATGGGGGAACATCCCCTGTGCATACATTATACCTGGCACAGATATAATACTGAAGAGAGGTGGTTGATGCTTGGAGACGCACATCTGTACCAAAGAAACAAGTAGTATCTCAACAATAAGTCCTGTGGCGGGTGCCGGCCTGGTGCAAGAAAACCCAACCACCAAGGGTTTCGAGGTGCACACAAACAAAGATGGATATAAAAAACACCTATGTCATGCGCTGTAAGTTACAGAATCTAGGAAAAGAGCAACCAGGGCACTCCAAACAGATAAGTCCAACATCGGGTGACTTTGTGTAAAACTGTTTAATCCTTAGTGTTCGGTATTGAATTGTAGTTCTAAAATGTTTAAGTCCACATATGCAAAAGTATATACGGATTACAATCACAGTCTGAATCCTCAGAAAGAGACACGTCTAGATGAGAAACAAAACAGCCAACACGTGTTTCGTCCTCTCGGACTTTGTCAAGGCTCAAAAAGAAACTTTAGAAAGGAGTCACTGATGAATTTCAGGTTGAAATTAACACGGCAGCGTTATCAGGCGCTGAGGGACAGTACATACACTGTCTTCAATTGCCTTCCAGGAATCTACGGGGAGATACAGGCAGGGTCTACTGAGACCTCTTTTTCTTGCTGTATGTCCCATACTTGGGGGCATACTATCGGATGTATAAGGCGTTACGCATAAGAATTACCGGTCCCCGATTTGGATGGAACGCGCTTCTATTACTTTTGGACTACTTAAACATTTTTGATATGATTCCATCATTTTTTGGTTTTCAACCTGAAATTCATCAGTGACTCCTTTCTAAAGTTTCTTTTTGAGCCTTGACAAAGTCCGAGAGGACGAAACACGTGTTGGCTGTTTTGTTTCTCATCTAGACGTGTCTCTTTCTGAGGATTCAGACTGTGATTGGAATCCGTATATACTTTTGCATATGTGGACTTAAACATTTTAGAACTACAATTCAACTACCGAACACTAAGGATTAAACAGTTTTACACAAAGTCACCCGATGTTGGACTTATCTGTTTGGAGTGCCCTGGTTGCTCTTTTCCTAGATACCTGGCACAGGCATCATGTAGCGCAAAGGGTTACAAAGTGGCACAAAACATGCATTGACCCACTTTGTAAATTTGGCGCCGCAATTTTGGCCTCGTTGGGCCACACTAACATAAAAAAAATTATGCTAATGAGGCCCAAGGAGGCACTAGGGGATCTTAAATCTACCCTTAAGGGCCTCATTTACGAGGCCCTAGCAGCACACTGCACCCTCGGAGCATCATTTTTTTTGATGCTCCAGTGGTGAAGTGTGCTAGCCCATATTTACAAGGCCACACAAAGCCACCTTGTGTGGATTTTCATGGTCTTGTATATATGGACTCCTTTCATGCATAACACTGCCTGAAAGGGGCGATCCATAGGTGTTGCTAAGGGTGTTCCCACACAACACCAATTGAACCTGAAGGAATATGATGCATTCCCAAATTTACTAGTCTGGGAATGCGTCAGATAACTATGCCACCTCAGGGGTGGTGTAGGTTTGACACAAAGGAGAGAAATATCTTTATTTCTCCCTGTGTCTTTCTCTTTCTAAAAAAAGGAAAACACCTATTGTGATTGTTTTGTGCAGGAAGATATCCCTTCCTGCACATAAACAATCATCCCCACAATGCAGGCAATCTTATATCATGGTGAAAGGGTGCCTGTGTTGGCGCTAGGTGGCAATTTGTGCACCAGCGCGGGGGGCACACAAATGCTGTTTATCTGGTAGATACAGTGTATTTCTGCCTTTTCCCGGTGGCGCAGGGTGGCACAGCAAGGCACTTGCTGCGCTACTTTCACCATGGGCCTCGTAAATGAGGCCTTAAATGTTTATCTGAAAAGCTCAATCTCCAAATATTAAGATGAAAATGTAGTACTGTAAAATTTTGATGATAACTTGACACGGTGAAACAAAAAAACAGATCAAAACAGGTACATGAAACCTGATGCCTAAAATTCAATTCTACGTAATTGATATTGGATATCACTTGTGCAGAATGCTGATGAAGCGACTGCATTTAAATACACATTCCATATCAAAGGTAACAATTTGACAATCATTTTGGGGAAATCCAATAGTTGTAACTTGCATGTGACTGTACAGGAATAGTTATGAGAATGGAAAATATTAGGAGCATGGACTATGATATATATGAACATGCTATAAACTAGGTGGCTGCTTTATGAGCCTGTTTGTGTCGAGTGTGCACCAAGCAATGTGGTACATGTGCTATGCAAACCTTGAATGTGATTTATGAAGCCATGCAAGGCCACTTTGCATGACCCTGAGGGGCTACATACATGTAGTAAGGCAACACACAATGGTGTTGCCTTACTATGCCCTGGGAAGATTTCCAAGGGCATTGGGTGGGTGTTCCGATGCAACTCCCATGGATTTTGACACATTCCCAGAATTACCAGAACTGGTAAATCTGGGAGTGCGCCAAAATGCTACGCCACCCCAGGGGAGGTGTAATAAGAAGAAATATACTTATTTATCATTGTTACTTCCTCTATGTGTTCTGCAGTCTGCGCGCTCTTGCGCCCTTGCCATGTATTTCTAACGAGCCCACAAATTATGGCACTTAAGATATATTTGATAACATCATTGATAATATCAATGTAATATTTGCAGTAACATTTTGGACGAAAAAACTGTCCATGGTGGTGGCAAGAGCTATAGTTACCTTAGGACACGAGTTATAGGTACTTGAGATAACTATAACTATAACAGGTACATTTCTACGGTTTGGTACATTTCAAATGTGAGTTTAACTATAACGTCCTTGCAACCTTTGTTTTTTATAAGTTAAAAAAAAATAATATATATATATATATAAATACATATATAGGCTGTAGCCCTCTTCTACTAAGTACACTGCCCACTTTTACTACTGGTACAGTCTACTTCCAATCTTTCACTGTAGCACAGGCCAATGTCATTTATGAAATAAACTAAGAACACTCCCTTAATCCAGGGATAACAGATGCATAGTGTGAACAAATCTATAACATATTGGACTGTTATTGACAGCAGCAAATATAAACCAGTGATAAACTACATAACTACGACTGACACTATACCACTGTACCAACATATCCAGCTATTAATGACATGCATCAATTTAGCCAAAATCAGTGCACAAGGATTAGAGTACAGCTAGACTACATCAACACTATACTAGCAATCTGACTAAAACAACTACGTTTATCTGACTAGTTTCCTTACGTTTCCTCTATCATGCCATGCTTTATACTTTTGCTCTGTCTCATACATACATCCATTATTCTTTCATTTACATAAGTTATTTTTATCTCAAGAAAGCAGAAATCCCCGTAATGTACCAGATTCCACTCCCAAGAAGCAGTTTGCCTATTGAGAATCACAACTAAGAGAGGTTGTCTCTTATATGCCTACTTCTAAATGTACCACATAACCCCTTTGTGACTTTGAAAGAAGGGGTTTCGAAAATTTTAAAGCAATCTTTTGTAAACCCTGTGACGTGCAGGGTTTGCAAATGCAATAGTGTTTTGTACATCAGTCCAAAAGACTCCATTGTGTGCTTAATCACATTTATCCCTGAAGAAATATCAGCAATGACAGAGAGCCTTTATGGTTCTTTGTGCACCATCTTGCTGGTGGCCCTTTGCTCACATGGTTTCAATTGATCATTCTATGACCACAAGCTTCTTATTGTGAGGAGTTATCTCACATCTGACGACTGTTCCAATGTTGAGAAGAATTCATCCATGCCTACCTCTCCAGCATCACAAATGATAGCTATTCAAACACGGGAGAGCACAGCGCAAGGTCCATCACTTCAAACCAAGACATCAGTAGGAAGGGGCCTTGAAATCTGGGAGAACCAGTAAGCAGTGAGAAATAAGGGTTCCTATGAGAGACTGAGCATGGACCTGATGTGGAAAAGTAAAACCTAGCCCCAATGCCACACTCTTATTTTCTTGGCTCTGCCACACACATTTTAACAGCTAAAGAAATAACAATGCTTTATTGTTTATTCCCATGAAGTAAGTCTAGTGGGACAAGCACTACATAACTTCAGTATGTCTTATTTGTTTGAGGTTATGCATTACCCAAATAGAGTGCTTGAAAAGAGTCATTCTTCTCAAAATAGCACCTTTCATGAATGGGAACACTTGAAAGCTAATGTGCAGGTTAACTCCGGTGACCCCTCTCTTTGCTGACTGACACTGTGGATCCAGACATTGGACAATATCTTCACAAACGTCTCTAATGAGAATGCAAAAGCTTCTTGATGGACCTTATTTGTACAGGTCTGTGTATCGTGGGTGACCATGATTAATGAGATAAGTCTAAACGTTTATCCTGAACATTTTCTCAAATGCATAATTAATATTATACAGAAGCTTGATGGGCCAGTGAACACTACATGCAACCTTCACACTTCCAATTTGCGTATTGAGAATGAATTCTCATTTACTAATGACCTAATTTCAATGTATGTAATATGTTTTAGAATTTGGGTCTCTAGTTGGCAGAGGTAGACACTCTGACCCAGGAGGGACCACAATCCTAGTCAGGGCAAGTCAGTTATAATCCCTGAATTTACCTTGAGCTCACCCCCTGGTAGTTTGCACAGAGCACGCAGGCTTAACTTAGAAGGGAATGTTTAAAATACTTGTGTAACATTTAATTACAGTAACACAGTTACACCACAAAATAAGGACTCAACACTAGGTTAGAAAAACAGAGAATATTACTCTGATTTAACTAAGACCAAAACTACAAAAAGTAAATAAATACTTCTCAGTGGCTTATGCTGAAACTTAATCAGCCATCATTTACTTGGTTAAGAATTCTGGCAGAAACCGGTCAGTCAATAATCACTCGTTTAAGATTTAGGATAGAGAGTAATCAGTCCTTATTTGCTTCTTGAAGAGTTCCAGCACATGGGCAACCTCACAGTGGCTGGCCTCAGCCATGTCGGTGCTTGTGACTTGAAGGCAGTACACTATGCCATGTACAGCCGATCAAGGAAGTGTATGCCCAGTGTCAGAGGTGCTAGTGCGGTGACTATGGTCACTCTGCTTAGGTTGTAAGTTCTGGTGTTGTGACACATGTGGCTAGTCACTAGGAGAGAGAGGTGCTAAATATTAGCATTATTATTGTGGATCAGAAAGTATTAATGCAGGACTGAAATTTCTTCCCGTGCGATGAGCTAAGGTCAGGAACGAAGAGAGTGACCACGCTTGCTACACTGTGCCCGACGATTGCCCTATACCTGTCTCGCTGTCGGGTGATCATCAGAGTGTCAGGCCTACCACAGGACTGTCCTCCTGGCCAGCAAGGGATCCACAGGAGCCACTCGGGAATCATCTCAGGAGGCAGGGGTCCACAAAAGCGCTTCAGTGGAGCCACTTCCCAACAGCTCGATAACGTAGGTGAGGTGGTTGTACGGAGGTCGACTCACAGGCCTGGCCCATGTGATGGGGGAAATCTGGCTCATCACAAAGGAACCTGTGGGGTTGTTGCACCAAGTACCTAGTCCTCTTTGTAGTTTTACTTCTGTGTTGCGGTTGCTGGAGTGAAATCATCAGGGTGGCGCGGCTCAGAGGTCCTGGTGCTGCAGTGTCCTCCAACAGCCCCGATCCAGCTGGGGATGTGATTTGGGGCAGGCTGGGCTTGTGGGCACAGTACCAGTCGTGAGTTTTAGAGAATACTTGAGCTGAATGCTGTGAGGTTTTTGATGCCCCAGAGTCCTCTGGAAGAACCAGGAGCAAGCCAGCAAGCCTTTGGAGACACTTGGGGCAGACACAGAGAGGCAAGACCAGTCTTTTTCCTGTAGGGTAGGAGCCCCAGGCAGCAGGCCAGCACAACAGGGCTGCAGCAAGGTGGCAGTCCCTCCAATAGTCTGGCACACAGCATCAGTAGGCCAACACAGCAATGCAGTGCAGAGTGACTGCTAGACCTGGCATTCTTAGGGTGGTCTTACCTCAGACATTTTGCATTTACATCCTGTTTTGTTGCTTTATCTTTTTGTTGGCCTTAGGACTCTGAGCACTTTACCACTGCTAACCAGTGCTAACGTACACGTGCTTCTCCCCTAAATATGGTAACACTGGTGTATCCACAACTGGCATATTTAATTTACCTGTAAATCCCTTGTAAAGTGGTATGCCATATGCCCAGGACCTGTAAATTAAATGCTAATAGTGGGTCTGTAGCACTGACTGTGCTGCCCACTTATATAGCTCTGTAAACATGTCTCAAGCTTGTAATGCAGAGCCTGTGTGTGCAGTCTCACTGCCACCCTGACTTTGCATCTAAAGGCTCTGGCCAAGCCCAGAACCCCCTTTTTCTTACATATAAGGCACCCCTAAGGTAGGGCCATGGTAGCCCATAGGGAAGGGTGCCATGTAAGCAGAAGGCAGGACATGTAGGCTTAAGGTTTTCATGTTCTGGCAATGAAAAACTTCCCAAAGTCATTTTTCATTATTGTGAGGCGTGTCCCTCTCCTAGGCCAGTAATGGGAATTCCTTCCAATACCCTTAAACTGTAATTTCTAATATTAGAAGAGTAGCCACGTATTTAGAAACATTGGAATGGGAATAAAAAATCCTCTTTACTGGTAACAACGGATTTATTATTACTATTTTTGAAATACCACTTTTAGAAAGTGGGTATTTCGCTGCCCTCACAGCCGTGTGTGTGCACAGCCTATCTCCAATATACATATGACCTGGGCGACATATATACTTGTGCATCCCCTTCAGACACCCACAACACAGGGTACTCAGCTGCATCTGCATTCATCTGCAAACTGATGGGTCTTTCTGGGGAGGTGTTTGGGAAGGGCTCACACTTACACCTCAAAGGGTAGTGACCTGAGTCCGCAGAAAGGGGCTGATTACCTCCCACTGATAGTCTGGAGTCAGGACTGACCTGAGCGGGGGGCCTGTGGACTTCACAGGAATTCTTGGTTGTCATCCCCCACATCAAAGGCCCTTTCTGTGCTAGTTCTGGGTCTCTGACCTGCTCAAAATAGTACACTTTTGGACTCAAGGAAATGCTGCAGAAGTAAAGACTGCTGTGTGTCAGGATTGCAACTCTGCCAGGATTGACTGTTCCCAGGAACTGCTGCCCTGCCTTGCTGTGCTGACCTGCTACCTGCCGATCTCTGCCTAGTAGCCCAGGACTCAGCCACTGAGCTGCCCTTGCTTTCATTTGTTGTCAGCTTTCTCCAATCACCCGAGCAGATGTGCTGGACTTTGCCGCTTGCTTTCTTCAATTACCCTGGGCAGCTCTTCTAACCTTCACAGCGTGCTTTCTTCAATCACCTTGAGCAGCTGTGCTGGATTTTGCCTCTCACTTTCTTCAATCACCCTGAGCTGCTCTGCTAACCTTCATCGCCCACTTTCTTCAATCACCCCGAGCGGCTTTGTTGGACCTCACGTCCACTTTCTTCAATATGCCCGAGCGCCTGCGCTGGACCTTGCCGCTCACTTTCTTCAATCACCCTAAGTGGCTCTGCTAACCTTCACAACCTGGTTTCTTGAACCACCCAGTGGGGCTTGGCTGTGCTTACCTGCCCACTTTGTTCAACCATCCCGAGTGGCTTTCCTGGATCCTGCCGTATGATCACATCAATCACCCCATAGCTGCTTTGCTAAACTTGGCCATCCACATTGATCTTCAACCTCAAGTGGCCTTGCTCAACTTGGCTTTTGTCAAAGGACCTGAGTGGCTTAATGCGCCTTGCTGTCCATTCATACCCGAGGCCTGCAGCGGTGACTTCCCTCCTGGTGTCACAGGCCTCCGCTTCATAGCTCCCCCCAGTCTCTGGCTGCTTTCCTGGTGACCCAACACGTGAATTTCACTCTCAGATGCTCTCAGAGGGGAGCACACCCAGGACATTACAGTATTTTGTGGAAGCAATGCACACTTGTACAGAGGAGTCTCCAGCACTCCCTCTTGTATCCCATCCTTAGTTATCAACCCTGTTTACTTAATTCTGCAAAGTGAATATTTGGTCATAAACAAATTGGACCTGTAACATTCTGATATTGATTTATGCAGATAACTAGCTTTATTTCTCTACATCCTTGTGGAGACTTTTTATGATGTATCTTTGGTGATTAATGTATGGGTGTTGCACAAATACTTTAGACATTGCCTTCTAAGTTAAGCCTGCCTGCTCTGCGCCAAGTTACCAGAGGGTGAGCACAGGTTAATTTAGGTAATGTATTTTGACTTACTCTGACTAGGAATGTGGTCCCTATTTGGACAGGGTGTATACTGCTGCCAACTAGAGACCTAATTTCTAACAGTGGCTGTGCCTCCTGGCAGTACAGCAGTCCTTCTTCCTAGCAATGTGTCCTTGTCCCAGTAGTTTTGGTGGGGTTTTGGGTCCAGCAATCATACTTTGGTGCCCAGGTTCTGGAACGTTGGGGAAACTTCCAGACCTTCCTTTGAAGTCCCCAGAGTCCCCTTCCTGCCCTCCCTGGCTCCAGGCACTATGCAAGGGTGTATGCAGCCCTTTGTGTGAAAAGAAGCACAGCCCTATTCAGAAGTAAGTGTCATCTCCTCCCTTCCATCTTGCCCAGGAAGACCCATCATCTACCCCAGATTTGTATTCAGAGACAGGCAGAGTCACAGAATGATTAAAGTAAGAAAATGCAATTTTTAGACTTAATATTTAAAAACCAATGTCACCATAAGTTGTGATTTTAAATTGTCAGTCCAGGGACACCAAACTCCATATTTCTATCTCTTCCCATTTAGAAGTTATCCTTAAAATATGTTTTAAGGCAACCCCAATGCTATTCTATAGGACATATAACCCTTCAAGTAGTGACAAACTAGTTTAGTGTTTTTTCAGTACCTGGACATGTTAAACTGAAAAAGTACATATACAACCTATTATATAAACTGCACCCTGCCCTTGGGGCTAACTAGGGCCTACCTTAGGGGTGACATATATATATATATGTATTTTTATTATATATATATATATATATACACTTGCCAGGTCAAAATAACAGTTTAAAACTGTACACACAAGCTCTGCAGTGGCAGCCCTGAGACAAGTTTGAGAGGTTGCTGTAGTGGGTGGTACAATTAGTGCTGCAGGCCCACTAGTAGCATTTAATGTACAGGCCATGGGCACATATAGTGCGCTTTACTAGGGACTTACAAGTACATTAAATATGCCAATTGTAGAGAAGCCAATGTTACCATGTTTTGGAGAACAAAGTATCTGCAGTTCAGCACTGGTCAGCAGTGGTAAAGTACACAGATCCCAAAAAGCCAGAAAAAATAGGTCATGGGAACAGGAGCTCGCAGGGTAAACAGTCAGGGGGAGCACACCAAGGATGCCAGGTCAAACAATATGTTTAGCTGCTTCTTCACTCATCATTGATAATGAAACATCTCCTATCAGTAACTGAAAAAGTATGAAAATATCCATTATGCCCTCCAAGCATCCTTTAAATAAGTTCCTAGAAACATTATCCATAAGCTACCTGTATTTCAAGCACGTCCAGGTATAAAAATAGTCACTCAACAACATACCACGTGCAGTCCACTATATCATTTGATAGATGAACATTCTATCTACAATAACATTTGTTATGGGTGTTGTTGATATAATGTAAACCATGGGAGTTTCTTAAAAAACAGTATTGAAGGTATTTTCGTTTTCCTTAATGGCCGTAACACAATTGAAACTGATAAATGGATTACGGAAAAATTCTCTGATTATTCTGTAACATCTTAAAATGCATCTGTATTTTAGCTCCGACTGGGTGATTTGTTGCAATCACAGCTACATCACGGTTATCCGGTAGCAAATATTTAATTTTAAAAGATGCATTGAGCTGCACTTCTTTCTCATTAATGTACACTGCGTACCTCTTTGGCACTCATCTACAGTGTGTGTCAGGGGTGCAAAGTTTGTAATAAATATGCAGTTAGAAAATGTGGCCATTTAACATAATTTCTATATTCAGGAACAAGTGGTCTAAACACCTCAAGAAATATATTGATACTACTTTTTTTGCATCAACAATCAGTCCCTGTTAGCACGAATAAAAAGTTGTTGTTAATTCTGCAAATTTAAATAAAGGAAAAAAAAATGAAACCACTGAGTGTTACTCGTCTAAATTCACAACACTTTCATGATTACTGTTTGTGGTTGCAGAATTCAACTAATCGTGATACTATTGCAACCATCTCAATAATCTCTAGATGAGGAACTTTGTGTAACCCATTTTTAATATTACTATATATAGTTCCAACTCATTCTCAAACGTATCTTTTTTGTATCAGTGAAACTCACATGAGAACGACCTTCTCCATTGTATGAGCAGACAAACGCAAAGCAATGCAAACATTGTGCAATTAACGTCTCCTTTCCAAACATCAATTCACATTTTCACTTCTAAGTTAAGGCAACATCCCTTTTTTATGGAGGTTGACAATGCAATTGAATAAAGAGTTACAATCTGGAGAGCTTCACATTGCACAACATGTATGATAGAAGATAATTTGGTTTAGTTTTAATTGACAGGGAAGTAAAGGAGATGGTTTTAGGACATGGCTAACAAGCATAAAGTTACTATTTACTCTGTAAAAGAACCGCCACTCCAGTCTCATGTATGTTTTTCGAATTGGAGGGTTATGCTGAGAGAAATAAGCTGTTTGGATCTTGCAGAATTTATTGGTTTATTTGTGTTATCTGGACACATCTCACTATTAACTCACCTTCACATGCCATTAATCATGGTTAAGATTACTTCTCTATCACATTTGTAGTTGGAAATGCAATAGAATTGAAGTAAACAAGGACTATAGTTCCAAGAATTCATTGGATTGTTAGATTAAAGCTGAGGACTACAAAGCATTGTTGCCAATGACAAGTCATCTTGTAACCTTATGTAATATGTATTTCTGGGTGATGATCAGTGCTTAATTTGAGCTGGTCGTTGAAGGTGGGGCATACCAGCATTTATGTTTGGGGACAGGCACTTATTTTTCCTCAATAGACTTTGACCCAGCTCAAGAGAGAGAGAAAACACAAAAGGGGGAAAGAAAGAGGACAAGAAAGAGGGAAAAAATCACAAAGAAAGCTAGGATGAGAAGGGACCTGCAAGTTTGAAATAAAGTGCCAGGGAGTGCCTGGTGTGGATGAAAAAGGCATGAGGTTGATTCAAGATTGCGCAGCCTTAGAATACGTCACCCTGACTTTTGATAGCATTGTGGGGTTCTAAGCAAAACTTTAAGCAGTGGAACTTATCCTTTTACAAAATATGAACTGGTAAAAATAGCTATCCGCCATAATTAACCATCTGACCACCTTGGAAAAATACCTCACTGGCAACGCAGCTTGTAGAACCATAAGACAATGTAGAAAGATTTTTCTACACCGGGCCTGGACATAATATAAACGTTTGGTTTATAACATTTGCCTCAACCATTACCAGACCTGAATAGATCACTGAGCCTCACACATTACAGCCATGCAGATGAAATGAAAACCAGTGTAAAAATCGATGGCTAGGAGCACCTCTAGAACTCAAAATTGTATTTGATGGCTGTCTTAGCACTATAAATGCACAGCTGATGAGTAGTCACCGAAAACTCAAGACCGAAAATAAAGAGATTATTACCTGTGGGCAATGGCAAAAATATCAGCCTACTGTTTTATGGCCAAATGAACTTGAGTCCCCTCCAACATCAAGAGAAGAATGAAGGCCAAGGGTAACCATGGAGTTACACCTATCATTGATAGCACATATTAACAAGACCACAAAGAGCATCTTCTACACAATGAAAGCCCTCTGTCACATCTTCCCATGCCTGTGATATCAACAAAAGCTACAAACTATCCTCACACTCATAGGGCGAGATGTATAAAGGTAAATGTTTTCAATTGCCAAATTGTGAATATCTGCAATTCTCTATTTAGTAATCACAAACAGCAATGTAAAATGTGTGTTTAAACATTTTGCAATTCCCAGTGGGTCGCAAATAAATCTACCTCATAAATATTAATGAGGTAGGTCTCTGTTTGAGACTCATTGGGAATCTAAAAAATCACAGGGGGCAAGCAGAACACCATGTCTGCAATTGGTTTTCAACAAAGCAATCTTTTTTTTTAAATGCAGCCCGTTTTCCTTAAAGGAAACCAAGGTGCGTTTAAAAACAAGCATTTGCAATGCAATAGGTCTCACATGTGTGAGGGTTAGAGATATTGGTGTTGTAAATGCCTAATTGGACTTTTCCTGCCTGATAAATTGGTCAAACCTGCCTTTTAATCTTGTCCTTTCCTGCCACATCATTCCAGTGGCCCTACTTTAACTAAAGCAATTCTATTTACCCTTTAGTTCTATTTGCAGCAAAAAATGAAAATGTTGCCATTTAGCATCCTAATTTAAATCTGCTATGCTAATTCCAATAGAATACCACTTTCACCACCCCACCATTAAAGTAGCTGGATGGCTAACACAATTTCCAAAAAAAAGACAAAATACAGCCACTATGTAGTAATGAGAGAAATAAACTAGAAGGATCACCCAAAGATATCAAGAGTGTTCAAACAGTTGGCTTGAATTATATTCATAACTGCCATAAGGAGACATTAATAAAACATATCCATCATCATGTAAGCACAATAAAGACCAAGTCGAAAAGCATCACTTGTGCACTGCTATGCTCGACCTAAAAAGGAAACTGCTTTCATTGGTAGGTTGGAGAACCAAAGAGGAAAACTCCACCTGGTAACAAATGAGCGTGACCTGTGCAAAACAATTATTTACTAAAATGGTATGCAAAGAGCTATTGATTTTTTTAAAGTAGTGTCCTGCAAAGTTGTTTTTTCTGTTTTCATAACTTTACACCTACAATATACCTTGTAAAGTCAACAGTTTTCTTATAATTCTGAACAAAATAAAGCTCAACATTTGTCAACTTGTGTGCCGAATTATTACAAAGAAAATGTAAGCTATTGTGAATATGGCTTTAGAATAAGTCACCGACTCAGAATTATTCCCTTTTGTACATTATGAGCCAAGACATGGGAAACAGATGGTACATCACCATCTGATAATGATGAACACTGCATGGTGCAGTGCACATGACTGTTATCACAGCTACACCATGTGGTGAATATCTGGTACACTCTCAGTTTAACAGTTTAGGCATCACTGGGGTTTAGAGCTTCATTAGACGCCACTGAGGACATTACTTGACATAAAATGTGCCAGGGATTACTCTCTACATACCATAATTTTTTTTAATTGTAGCACTTAGACGCCAGTGAGTTCAAGAGGGCACAATAGATGGTACTGTTACCCAACTCAATGCACCAATTCAATCGACCTTGAGCAACAGCCAAATCAGCCCTCTTGGTACTCCAACCAGCGACCTACAAAGTACATCTCAGCAGGGGAAGCCTTGATCCACTGAGCTGTGCCTGCCCAGGTATGTAAAAAACATTATTGCTGCTGGAAGAAGACTCACCAAGATGTCACAGGTAGCACAAGTGACACCTTTCACTCTTTGACCCCGTAGACATCGTAGGATTGCCACCTTTGACTTCCTAGTATTCTACGAGTCCTTTGCAGAGGAGGGACTAGAGGTAGAACAAGGAGTGTAAAATACAGAAAGGTAAAAGGTTGCCCAGTGCAGTGCCTAACTTTTGCTTCTGCCCCCCGTGCCCGACCCAAGGACAAGGGTGGCCAGAGCATGGCAGCTGCTAAAACTAGCTACCCCTTCTTGACGTAGCCTGCAAATGTGGTTCAACTTTCAGGGGTGACCTTGTGGGCTCGTGAGATGGCACTTTTCAAACTTACTTCAATCCAAACTTTTAAACAGTGAGCATGAAAACAGAGTTGTGATTGAGTGATGTCAAGCACGCCAGCCAAATATAAGAGAATTGACCACTTATGTCATGTTAACGGCCTGTATTGCGATGTAATGCCTTTATTATGGTATTGTAGTGCTTTTGAGTTTGAGTACATTCACACCCTGACCTTGGGCTTGTAGACTCCAGAGAGTGATAGAATGTGTGTTCAGCTGCTGCATTTAAGGTTTGTTGAAGACTGGGGTGGCAACCACCCCAGAAAATAAACTGAAAACCACAACCCCATGTCATGTGCTGTGTTTCATATGGCTTATAGTGCTGAGATGGGGGAAGATTGGGGTTTGGGGGGATGTTTAGCGGTGCTTCCCCCAGCTTGCCCTCTGCTACTACTGATTCAAAGTTTGCAGTGCAATCTCAAAAGGGGGGAGTAACTAGGGCTTTGTCAAAACCAACATCACTTTTCAAAGTTCCTTCCTCTTCTTCCTCAGATATCAGCTTGCACAAAAGAGTGACAGTGAGTAGGAGCTTTAGAGCATTAACAGGGTCATGCAAAGTGCCCCAATACCTTAATACAGATGCAGCGCGGCACAAGACTACTCCAGACTACATCGATGTGGTGTAACATATAGAGCTGCCAACTTTGGGACTGTAGAAGTCCACAAAGGAAGCACCTTTAAGTGAGGCAAAAAAACAAGGAAGAGGAAGAAACAACATACGGCCAAGCAGAGAGGCCAAAGAAAAAAAATAGTGCCCGATCGTGCAATCATCCATGTAAGAGAGTCAGGGGGTCATTCTGACCCTGGCGGTCCATGACCGCCATGGCGGAGGGCGGCGGAAGCACCGCCAACAGGCTGGCGGTGCTTCCTGGGCGATTCTGACCGCGGCGGTAAAGCCGCGGTCAGAAAAGGGGAGCCGGCGGTTTCCCGCCGGTTTCCCGCTGGCCCAGGGTATCCGCCATGGCGGCGCTGCTTGCAGCACCGCCATGGGGATTCCGACCGCATTCCCGCCAGCCTGTTTCTGGCGGTGTCCACCGCCAGAACCAGGATGGCGGGAACGGGTGCTGTGGGGCCCCTGGGGGCCCCTGCACTGCCCATGCCACTGGCATGGGTAGTGCAGGGGCCCCCTAACAGGGCCCCACAAAGATTTTCACTGTCTGCTTTGCAGACAGTGAAAATCGCGAAGGGTGCCACTGCACCCGTCGCACCCCTGCAACTCCGCCGGCTCCATTCCGAGCCGGCTTCATTGTTGAAGGGGCTTTCCCACTGGGCCGGCGTTCTTCTGGCGGTCGCCCGCTGGCCCAGCGGGAAAGCCAGAATGGCCGCCGCGGTCTTTCGGTGGGAACCGCTTGGCGGGGGCGACCGCCGACCGCCGCGGTCAGAATGACCGCCTCAGTCTGCAAGGTGGTAACGAAGCAGCCTCCAGGCCGGACAAAAGTGCAGCATTTACCAATTAAATTAAGGGATTTTCAAAAGGTAAGCCCAGGAATGAATAAAAGTGATGGGCGTGGTTAAAGCCCACAAATACATTGCAACAGCTGAAAGACATCGCTTGTGAGCTGCTATGCTCAACCCAAAGAAAAATGAAAAGTTTTCTTTTCATTTTTTAAGCATAGGCAGTAGTCCGTGGCACCAATGTCTACTCTTAAAAAAAAAATTCAAACCATTCTCAAACGACTACTAGGAGACCTCTTTCCATTTGCAAATGGGTTAATGCCACTTGAACTGTGTGCTAAAATGTGAATGTTTTGCAATCACATTTCGGTCACAAAACATTCATACATACCACTGTGATTCGGTATTAGGAAGGGACGCCATAAACACCCTCCTTCCTAATACCAAACCGCAAATCTAAATTCCGATTCGATAACAGGTTACAGAATCACAACTGGGCCTTGGTACACAGGAAAATGCATTTTTGTTTGCAAATGGGCTGATTCTGGGAATCAGGTCATTTGCAAATGTAAAAATGCTTCATACATTTGGCTCATAATCTCCCAGCAAGCCTATGCCAACAGCCTATACCTTGACATTCATCATAACCAAAATAAAACTAACCTGAACTGCTGCCACAAGACTCATTCTCCATCTTCACCCATGAGAATGCACAACTCTAGGCCTACAATCACTCCACTGGCTACTTATAGCTAAAAGAAAAATGTTCAAGACACTCTGCTCCGTCCACAGAGCCTTCCAAGAAGGAAAAGGACCTACAAGATAAATTCAAGTAATACAAACAATGCAACACTGTGCTCAAGACGTGTACCATGGTTCATCGTGCCAAATTACTATAAGAAATTTGAAGAAAAACAAGGGTATGCCCAATCTGCTGAAACAGGACATGAAACAATAGTATACAGTAGACAACAATGGTTCACTTTAGACTTATGGGTTTAGCAGTCCATTGACTGCAGTGGCAGTGATGGCGGTCTGACTGCCATCGGGATGGCGATCAGACCGCCATATTACAAGTCATGCTGGCCTATGGAGCAAAGACCATTGCGGTTCTGCCGACACCGCCAGTCAGCACAGAACTCCGCGGTCACGAGGCAAAACAAACAGGCCAGCAGAGACAGTGTTTACGCCAGAATATTACAAGGTTGCACACCACCAATGTGACCATGGCGTCCAACCACCATGTCTCAGCAGGCCGAAACGGGGAGTATAAAGGGAGACACTCACCTGCAGGCAGCCTCACATGTCTGCTGCTGCCATGGACTCCATCAATCACGTCCTGCCATTGTTGTTGATCATCGCTGGAGCACAAAATCCATGCCGCCGTGGGCGCAACTGACTGTAAGTACACACATCTAACTTTGTTATTAACTGTTGCTGCTCATTGAACCCTCATCCACATCATATGGGAATCCTACTACGGGCACCAAGTACACATCTCATTGTGTACACAATCCAAATCATACATAATGATGGACATATTCACAGTACGCCCCCTTTGGGAAGGTCACTCACACTGCATAGCAACACTACACAAAAACACATGTCCACACATCTCACGCACAGGGATAGTGAAAGCTACACAACATTGTCTCACACATCACCAACAACACACCAACATCACATATACCAATACAACTCACATATTCACATTCCTCACAGGTCATTGACTGACATCACATACAACACACATATGTATGTATGGGCCTGGAACACAAACTCCACCCCAAGTAAACAGCCCTGCAATGGACACAGACATCACACACATCACAGCACAATGGAAGGGCAATGGCATGCACAATAGACAAAGAGCACTATGTTAACAATACCTGCACAATAGGGATGGGGGCATCAGGAGCACCCAGGGAAGGAGGCTGGCGTGGGACACATATCACTTTGTGCCTAAAACAACATGACACAGGAAATGGCCTTACATGTGTCACAGGTACAAACAGTACTAGACATAAATGATTTGCCGATCTGCACAATGTGGACGTGTAAGTCAACAAAGCACATACAAATCCAACTGTATTGGACATACATCTAGAGGAAGTAGCTGCAAGATACACACAGCTAAATGGACCCCTGCATAGTCAAATGAAAACAAAGCTAGCACGATAGAACACACTCCACGTCTGCACAAACAAAACTCCAGCTGACACATAGTGGATAAATCCATAATCCTTATCGGGGGACATGTCTAATTTCATACATGCTCACATTTGACAAACACAAGATGAAATACGTACCATAACAAACAGCTCACAATGCTATCACACCACCATTGCATTTACACACACATATTCATACACTCAACATGTACCTTTGTCTGGGGGGACACCAACACTGCCCACAAACTTGGATACTGCAAATAACATCAAATGGATCTGCAAGCAGGCTGAAGCACACACAACTCTAGGCATACAGCATAAGTTACTCCGGAAAAACATTAAGGTAGAAAAGTAATTGCAGAACAAATGTATACCCAAAACAAAATAACTCTGTGCTTGTATTAAATAGTAGAGCTGAAGAGTCCAAGGCCATTGGCCAGTCTATTTAAATTACAATAGCACAGTGTTGTGCCTACACTTGACTTCCAACTGCCAGGGACCCTGCACAGAAAAAGGCATCAATGGGGCAAGAAGCACCCTAAGGATCATCTTTGGGAGGTCAGAATTGGGAGGGCATTGGATTTGGGCTTGGGAGGGGTGGTCTTCTTTTTGGGAGAGATGAGCTTCTTCTTGGGAAAAGAGGGATGGGTGATTGCAGGGGGCCAGGGAAGGCCTTGGAGGTGGAAGGGCTGGGAGGGTGGTGGTGGCCTCCTGCGTTTGAGATGGGGTGGAGGAAACAGGGGAAAGGTTAAGGTCAATCAAAAATCCTTTTTAGGGACACAGGGATGGTCATCAGAATGGGGTCAGGATATGGAGGTTAAGGGAGTGGTTGTCTGCCGTGTTGGTGTGGATGTTGTGGGTGTGTGCTTGTGGGAGGTATGCTTGTGTTTCGTGGGTGTCAGTTGAGTGGGAGAGTGAGTGCATTTGTGTGTCTTGGAGTTCTGGGAGGTGGAGGTGCTGAGGGATGGAGTGGTGGATGTGTGTGTATCTGTTGGGGTGGTGGCTGTGGGTGTGTTGGATGAGGTAGATGTGTGTGTCTATAGTTATGTCTACGATTGTGGTGATTGTGGTGAATGTCTGGGGGTCTGCTTGGGTGGTGTCCGTGGGTTTAATGGGTGTGGTGGATGTTTCAATAACTGTTGGTGTGTGCCTTTGGGTGTGCTGGATGTTGTGTGTGTGATGCTTGGGGTGGTGAGAGTGTCAAGGGATGTTGTGACTGTTGTTGTGTCTGTGGGCGGCTGTTGTTTTCTTGCGTGCTGGTGTGTTTTGTGTGTGCTTCTCTTGTGTGTTGATGTGGATGCATCCGGATCTGTCGGTGTACTATGGCATAGTAGGGTAAGAGGTGATTTGAAGTGGGAACAGTGAGGTGGAGGGGAGACAGAAGGTGGAGGGTGACTGGCTGCCATCGGTGTGGATGGAAGGGACTGAAATGATCTCTGTAGGCAAGACATTGCACCATGAATGCCTTCCAGGAATGCAATAGTCTGTTGTACCTGACTTGCCAGTCCCTGAATGGCATTTACAATGGGTGTCTGACCCACAGAGATACTTCTCAGGAGGTCAATAGTCTCCTTACTAAGGGCAGCAATGGTAACAGGGGCTGGGGTGATGGTGCCTGTGTCAAACGAGACGCCCACCTTCTTGGGTGAGTGGCATGGCCAACATGGTGGGGAGTAACAGGGAGGGCGGTGATAGAACAGGGGGTGGCAGACAAGGATGGTACGGGGGATGTCCCCATGGGTCCCCACCACTAGGAGGTGTCCTCTGGAGGAAGAGACCAATGATGATGATGTCATGGTCTCCCCTCACCTTCCAGGCCACTGGGTTCCTCTGTGTCAGTAGTGTCTTGACCCGAGGTCCCACAGCCAGATACTTCCCCACTCAGTTGTGTCCCTTCTCCTTCACTTGCCAGTGCTGATGCTGCAAATACAAAGAGAAATAGGGTCATCAGATGTCCATGAACGGACTTGAACAACAGCTCAGATTAGCATACAGTATCATGATGTCAAGTAGGCCCCAGCAACAAACTCCACCTAAGTGGCCCATACAAGTGCCAAACCATAAGCATGCATACCAAAAGAACTGTCTACAGTCACCTACAGGAAAATCACGATCTCAGATAACTACAATGGCATGGCTGAATTTGTGCAATCACAATGACCAGCCAACCATTAGGAGACACAATGACCCTCAAAGCTTTGCCCTGTGGAGCAGACTGCAGTCACCCGTTGGGATACAATAGTAGGTCAATGCAAAATGCATTTCCACAGATCCCACACAAGGTAATGTCCACATCTTTTTGTCACACACATGAAGATCCAACAATGAGAAATGATGAGGCAAAATCATGCCATGTTGATAACAACAGTACAATATCCTGGAGAAGGTGACATGGAAATATATCAACAATGTACAATTCACCAAGTGAAATTTGTTAATATTGCTCAAATAGGCCACACATGTGGCATGGAAATGGACACTGTAGATATCATGTGCAATATGTCATGGAGAGCTGTCCTCAAAATTCACAACGCAACAACTAGAGAAACCCCAGGGTAATCACCACTAATGTCTGGCACCCATTACTATGACATACCCTGAGCGCATCAGTAGAATCCATTAGTCCCTTGAACATTGGAGAGGCCCTGAAACTTTGAATTACTTGTTTAAGGCCCTCAACATAATGCCCAATAGGAAGCTACTTCACTCTCCACATTTTTGTCATACAGACCCAGATGTCTGTCTGTGGATGAATGCCTGTGCCTAAATATTTGTGCTTTCTATGTAACTGCAAGTCACTCCATGAAGCATGCCAACAGCCAGGGCACAGCCCTTGCCCACTACACATTGGCAGGACACTTTTCCACCTGATGCCACATCAAGGGCACATATATTCACATTGTGGCTCTAACCTCTAGGACTGCCTGTCATGTCCCTAATTGCTACTGTACATGTCAAACGACATACGATGACGGGAGAGGGAATGTGTCATCCAATAAACAAAGGTGGCACACTCCTATATGTGGCACAACATGAAATGTATCCCCATTGTAAGTGTCATTTTCCATAATCAGTGTGCCATGCACATATATGTGAGAGAATACAAACATCATCCCATCAACACAGGTAGACTATGCATGAAACTGCAGCTCAGAAAAGTTTCCTAAAGAGAAAGGGACACTTGTACGCACAAGGAATGTTGGCAACAGTGATGGCACATAAATCATGTCAATGGACATTCCCCACTTAATAAGGCAAAGTCGTGATCTATAGCTGCATCCAAAGAACAATGTAAGCCCTTTCAGATGTATGTTGGACATCTTCACAGTACAGACTGCAGTGAGGCACCAGCACCCATCATACGCTGAAGACAACTAGCTTCTGGGTGGCAGATGCCTATACACACATTTACACAGACACATAGCAGAGGACAGCGATCCATCGGATACTGACCTTTGGCCTGGAACATTTAGAGTAGTGGTCTGTTGCATAGAAATTCCACTCACTACAACAACAAACAGTACTTGATTAATCAATGTACACAGCCATATGATGTCCATTCAGAACAAGTGGTTTGAGGATTCCACCCAGTTGTGTCCTAAGTCCTTTGGACAATAGGCAAGTCATATCAGTATAAAACACATAATATGTCTACACAAACAATCACTCATCTACTGTGTGACACATGGCTCAACCCTAATTATCAGGGGGAGCTGTTAGAACCTAACACAATCACAATGCAATAGGACAGGCAGAAATAAACCCTGTACTCACCCCCTTGTGGCTGCTGTGTTGCTCTCAAATGCCCATCAAGCTCCGTATAGAGCACCACCAGAATGCCGCCATTAGGTGGGTCATGGTCCAACGGGCACCCTGCTTACGTTGAGAGGACAGCCCCAGCTGGGCCTCTGTGATCTTCTGGGCCCAGCGTCTCAGGTCCTCCCTCCTTTTTCTGCAGTGGGCTCTCTGCCAGCTGTGGACCCGAGGGTCTGCACCTTCTTGGCAATGGCTCTCAATATTCCCTTCCTTTAATGGGTGTTGACCTGCATGGATGAAAAAGAAAATTCAAGAGATCATGTTCACAAGTCGCATCACAAATGGCTGAGTCACATACATCAAGCTTGAACTTTCCTATTTGTCAATACTTCCCACATGTGACACATATAAGCCTATAAGTACAGGCACATGACTGCAGACATACATTTCTCAATCTACAGACCAATCCACCACACTACTCAGGCCCTGCAATGACTACGCAAGGTTACTGACATAATGTGGGCCATGTTCTAGAAACCATACTGAGATGTGAGTCACTATGAGAACCATCACACCTCCAGTGATTTCTGAAGGGTGAACTTCTTAGGCATGAATGGATCAACATATTCATTCTATGTGAGAGTGACTCTCTGCATACAATTCCTATAGGCAAGTGCCAGGGTACGAACTTGAACATTACACATGGGTAACCATGAAGGGAGTCACATGGTGGGTACAAAAAATGTCTACCCTGTCCATGTGTGGACATGTAGCCTACCAAATGCAGACTCATGCCACTTTAGGTGGTGGGGTTCTGTGTTATGTACCTGTACCACAAAACACATCTTTGGACATGTGTGTCCATCCTACAGAGATGGCATCCAGCAAACAAAGGTATGCGTTGTTCAGTTTCAGAAATGTGACCAAGCTACTGAGTAACATGTCATGACCTTCCAGGAATCAACACACTGTCTGCACTGTGGGACTGTCATGTATGCAATAAGCCTGAACAGGACAAACATGATCTGTGTGAAGGTGACAACAGGGCTGTGGGAGTAAGGGACCTGTCATGAGTCAAAGATACACATTTACAATGATGCTAATTGCCCATGTGGACTAGATTACTAATTTACCCCTGGACCCATTCATAATCTAATCAAAGGACTGAGGCATTCTGAGCAGTATTTCACACCAGCGCCTCATATTGTCCACATGACAGGATCTGCTGGAGTACAGGGAATGGTCACAGTACCACTGTTGTCTAGCCACAGCGACTCTACTTCAGCCTAGACTAGGACCCATACTGGGAGATTCATGTGACAGGCCCTAGTCTCTGCAGGCTGAGCAGACAAAACCTACATGACACTACATCCCCATCACTTCCATGCATGACAGTACGTCATGTAGCCAACAGCAAATTGGCATATGGTTTGTGTGGCAACCTGAAGGGCAGAGAGAGTCAAGGCATGCCTTCCAAACAACAGTTTAGCAAGGGCAGATGTGTAAAGAAATTTCAGTGGCACCATACACATTGCTCACATTACTCGCAACTGACTCATACAACATGCATGCTCAGTTTATGCTGTCCTGCAGATACATGTTGTCTGACATATACAACAATCATGAGGAAAGAGATGTCAGTGGATGGCAGTAATGACTCCTCACCGAGTTATGTGCATCCAACACAAGGAGGATCTAGGACCCCCAAAAAAAACACAACACAATGTGAATGATTTTAACATATGGCACTGGCCAGCAATACTTGCTCATTGACCCATTAATGGCACACAGACTGCACTTAGAGACACATAAGTAGTCAACTTGGCACACATGACCATATTCTAGTCTGTGAGGAGGGAAAGATGGTGAAGTACACAGAAAACTGTGCACATGAGGTACTTACCTGCTCCTCTGGTGCACCACAGAGCTATCCATACAGAGGTAGGACCTCATCCACTAGCTTCTCCAGCTCCCCTGGAAAGAAGACAGGAGCCCTATCACCTGCTGGATGTGGCATGATTGCTCCCAGAGGCAATACACTGAAGCTCAGGTGGTGGAGGTATTGCTGGAAGCAGTGTCAGGAGTCAAGTGAGTGATTCTGCAGAACATAGTGGTCACATCCGCCACATATGTGGTTGTCACTGCTGGTGGACACAGCCATTGGCCTGTGACCTCCACTGGCAACAACATTAGCTTATGGCTGTGTCCTCTGCAGCTGCAACCACCTACCTCCATGATGACATTACATCAACGTGCAAGTTGTATGTTTGGAGGATCTATACATTTCACAGGTCTGTGCCCATTATCCAGGTTCAGCCCATGATTCCTTCTTTATGCAGAACAGCACTATCCCACAGCTGATGTCAGCCTGAAAGGGCCTGGCTGGTTGATAAGTCACATCTGTCCTGTTTGTGAGTGTGAAATGTCTGGTGCTACAATTCTGATAAGAGGGACTCATTGTTTCACATATGTCTCATTCCTTAACAGGAAACTCTGCCTATCCAAACTGTCCTTGGTTGTTGACACCAATAAGGAATCCAACTATTCCAGGGGAAGTCTGCTTTATTGAGGCCAGCGGAAGAACGAGGTGATTAGTGGGGCAGGCTTTTGGACCAAATTTAGGTGTCTGTACCGGACAAGTGGAGCCCTCCTCTACTCACCTGGAAAAGTGTGCCAGATCAGGGCACAACATTGCCCTGTGGAGGAATATATCGTACATCCCAGAGGAGGGGCAGCTTGCAGTGCCACTGAGTGAGACTCATGAAATGCCAAGTGAGGATGACAGTGGTGAAGAGGAAGCAGCTGACTTTGGGAAAGATGTCATCACTAGCTACTTTTCTTGAGTGTAAGTATGTCATGTGATGTAATGATTGTGACTGTACGAAGAACTGTAGTTGTTAGACTGTTGGGAGTTGGGTGTTTTGGCACCAACTGGGGAGCTAATACTCTGTGATATTTAGCCAAAGGGCACTTAAAGGGCTAGCTTTTGGCATATCCCCACTTTGATTTAGCTACATTGTTTGTGCCAGTCTCATGGCAATATAATTTCCTTTCCAAATGCTTGCCATATGATTTGTGTAATAGGAATTTTTTCAAGCCTATACTCCTTGTTTTGTCTTTGTACAGGTACCTTCACCATGACATCCTCATGTGGGCATTTCAGAGTTGTAACACGGGCAGGTATCTGATGATGTTCTGACATAGGAAGTGGACATGGATTGTTCCAGGTAATGTAGGACACAGATTTGGGGTGTATGAGACCTGTGCTAAGGCAGCTTGAACAGCTTTTGGGTGAAGGGTCAGAAGTGCACATTGTATCATGTGTATGATCATGTGACCATGAAATATATTGTCATCATGTGCAAGTAAGACATTCACCCTTCACATAGGCTAAACAGTCTTCTTGGATGACCTGTGTGTAGCTATGTTTTATCATTGTAGCCACGGTACCTGTGCCACAACAATGACATATGTTTGTGTCATACCACTGGATGCAAGGTCAATGGATTATGATGGACCTGTGATCAAGGACTTTTGTACTGTACAGGGCAATGTCTGAGAAGGCCATTCCTTCCATGGTCTGGGGGGCTGTACTTTGGTATGTGTACCTTGACAAAATAGGAGTCAGCCATTCTTGGCTATCACAGTCCCAACATATTACAGCCAATGTGCTGTACAATGAAATGCAATGCTTGGTAAGACTAGAAACTTGTAACAGTGTGTTTGTGTGTGTTGGCAGTGATCCTTACCAGGACTCTGTACCTGTAACGTAGCCCTCCTTGCATTACTATCTTCTGCCTTCCTCATTTGTTTCACATGACCTCCCATCTCTACATAGCAAAATGTGGAACAGAAGCAAGCAGACAATGGGGGTCATTCTGACCTCGGCGGTAAAAGGCTCTTACCGCCGGTCAGAAGACCGCCATTCTACCGCCGCGGCCGCGGTAAACCGCCACGGTCATTCTGACCCACAACTGCCAAGCCGCCAAAAACCCGACATCCACGGAAGGCCGCCTCATCAGCGGGCAACGATAAACTGGAGATGACCAAACCTCCACCGCCACGCCAACACAAACACGCCCATGCCATTACGACCCACGAATCCACGCGGCGGTCATTCAACCGCGGTATTCCATTGGCGGTACACACCGCCGCGGTCAAAATACACACCCAGCTCCAAAACACAGCCACATTGAACAATTTGAAATACACACACCTGATACACATACAAACACCACCCCCACACATCCTTGCAACTATAAAACACACACCCACATCACCCACAAACCTCCACTAGTTGGAAATCGGAGAGAAGGCGTTAGAGAGATAGAGAGAGAGAGCACAGCAATCGAAAACCCCAACACACACAGGAACCCAACATCATCAACCACACCACATCTACGCACACATCACCACACACCACCACTCACATCACCACAAACACCACCCCACACCTCATCCACACCACCCCATGGCACCCCAAAGACACCCCAGGTTTTCGGACCAAGAACTCAGGGTCATGGTGGAGGAAATTATAAGGGTAGAGCCCCAGCTCTTCGGCACACAGGTGCAACACACCACAATAGCCAGGAAGGCGGAGCTATGGCAGAGGATCGTCGACAGGGTCAACGCTGTGGGACAGCATCCCAGAAACCGGGAAGACATCCGAAAGTGCTGGAACGACCTACGGGGGAAGGTACGGTCGATGGTCTCAAGACACAACATCACTGTGCAGAAGACTGGCGGCGGACCACCACCCACTCCTACCGAATTCACAGCATGGGAGCAAGAGGTCTTTAACATCCTGCATCCTGCGGGCCTCGCTGGAGTAGGCGGAGGAATGGACTCTGGTAAGTCTAGTCTCAACTACTCCCCCCCCCAACCACCAGCATGCCAACCCCACATCCTCCCTGCCAATGTCTCACCAGCACAACCCACCCAACCCAAAACCAAACCCTGAATGCCAACACAAACCATGGACACCCATCACCTATGCATGACCACTGCACATACCCATCCCCCCCACAAACCACCCTCACAACTCCTGCCACAAGGGAATGCCAGCACTGGGGGACAAGGGCACCCACAAATTGCACGCCATGGAACACACAGAAGCAATAACCATACTCTTTCACCCCTGCAGGGCCCGAACGCCAACACACCGGCCAGGAGGGTGCAGATATGTCCATCCCACCCCCAGAACAGGCCCCCAGTGAGGACAGCAGCTCTGTCGACCTAGAACCTGACGACCAGCCCGGACCATAGGGGACCTCTGGACAGTCGGTTCCCCACACACAGACACAGGCCACAGCAGACCTAACCCCCTCTGGGAATATCAGCACAGCTCCCACCCAGCGGGCCCATGCCTCTGTCTCCAGGACAGATCAATCAGCGGTGTGTCCGCCACTACAGGGTACCCAGGCTGACCCAACACCCCAACAACAACAGGGACCTGGGGGCAGTGGTAGTGGGCACACCGTCCAGGGGACAGAGGCCCGGGGAAACAGGGCAACTGGGAGGGCTGCAGTGCGACAGGGGGGGAGGACAGGCCCAGGGAACCGACTCTCCAAGAGGCCCTCACCACCATCATG
This sequence comes from Pleurodeles waltl, assembly GCF_031143425.1. Classification (NCBI taxonomy): domain Eukaryota; kingdom Metazoa; phylum Chordata; class Amphibia; order Caudata; family Salamandridae; genus Pleurodeles; species Pleurodeles waltl. Next base: position 499,687,981 of record NC_090440.1, read on the forward strand.
GGAGCATACCACCGCTCCCAGGAGACGATGGCGACGGTACTGGCCAGGTTCCAGGAGATCCAGGCACAGCAGGAGGAACGGTACATGGGGTACAGAGAGGAGCTCAGGAACATCGTCCTGGCCCTGAACCTAATAGTCACCACATTGCGGGACCATGTGGCACCCCAAAGGGCCCCTGTCACCAGCCCGGACCAGGAACAGCCTACCACCTCCGCCGGCGCTAGTGGACAGGAGGCCCCCACACAACAACGGGCCACCAGAACCCCACCTCCTGCTGAAGATCAACCACCCCGCAAGAGGAACCTGAGATCACAAAGGAAGACAGAGTAGGATGCCAAGACCCCCGCCAGCCTAAGATCCCCCCGGATGTCATTCCACTGTCCCACATTGTCACCCTGTCCAACCTTGAACTGCCCCTGCTCCACCCTTCCACAGGCATATGGACAATGCACCTGTGCGACCGAGAACTGGACTCTGCCATGGACATCACTCCACCCCCACCCATCACCGTTTTACTATCATGGACCTATATGTAGCACTTTAAATAAATCACTAATTGCACTTAAAACACTCAGGAGTCTGCTTGTATTCTTAACAAATGTATTACACATAACGGTTCAAAAATGTTCAGTTACATTGTGATGACAACATACCAATGTCAATGTGCTTTACTCCATGGGCGAACAAACCAGAAGTCACGCAGTGGGTCATACAGCTCTGAAAAGGCAAGGGAAAGTCACAAATCAGTTGAAAGGAACTGGGGGGAAACACAGAAAGTAGAGATGCAGGAGGCCAGAAGTAAATGTAAAATGGCGTGGGGGATTCTTACCTGGGTGCTACTGAAAATACTGTTGTATGACTGTGTCCCTGTTGTCCGTGTCGTCCCCGTCGTCTTCCTCCTCTTCACTCTCCACAGGCTCCACAGCTGCTACAACACCACCATCTGGACCATCCTCCTGCAGAAAAGGCACCTGGCGTCGCAATGCAAGATTGTGAAGCATACAGCAGGCCACGATGATCTGGCACACCTTCTTGGGTGAGTACATTAGGGATCCCCCTATCATATGCAGGCACCTAAACCTGGCCTTCAGGAGGCCGAAGGTTCTTTCTATAATCCTCCTAGTTCGCCCATGGGCCTCATTGTAGCGTTCCTCTGCCCCGGTCCGGGGATTCCTCACTGGGGTCAGTAGCCACGGCAGGTTGGGGTAACCAGAGTCACCTATTAGCCACACACGGTGTCTCTGTAGCTGTTCCATCACATAAGGGATGCTGCTTTTTCGCATAACATATGCGTCATGCACTGACCCAGGGAACTTGGCATTTACATGGGAGATGTACTGGTCAGCCAAACAGACCACCTGGACATTCATCGAATGGTAACTTTTCCTGTTTCTGTACACCTGCTCATCATCTTTTGGGGGTACTAAGGCCACATGGGTCCCATCAATGGCACCAATGATGTTGGGGATATGTCCAAGGGCATAGAAGTCACCCTTCACAGTGGCCAAATCACCCTTCTCAGGGAAAATAATGTAGCTCCGCATGTATTTCGTCAGGGCAGACAACACTCTTGTCAAAATCTTAGAAAACATAGGCTGAGACATCCCTGATGACATGGCCACTGTTGTCTGAAAAGACCCACTTGCCAAAAAATGGAGGACTGACAGAACCTGCACCAGACGGGGAAATTCCAGTGGTTTGGCGCATGGGGGACATCAGTGCTGGCTCCAGCTGGGCACACAGTTAATGTATAGTGGCTCGGTCAAGTCGGTATCGAAGTATTATATGACGTTCCTCCATTGTCGATAGGTCCACCAGCGGTCGGTACACGGGAGGATTCATCCTTCTCCTCGCAAGTCCCAGCGGACGGTGCCTAGGAAGGACAACATGGAGCACAGAGTCAAGCAACCCACAGGTACGTAACTACAGCTTGCACAGTACACGATTCTCAATGCATTGAATGGCTTGTATGAGTGGCAATGCAAGGCCTAGGCCTGTGTGACGCAGTAGAAATCAGGCCATGTGGGCCCTTGAAATGGCGGCTGCCTGACCTGAGAAGTGTGACAGTGGGATGTGAGGTCAATGCGCTGGCGTGACACACCGTGGCGGTAGGCGGTTGATGACCGCGGCGCCAAGCCGCATTGGTTAACATCGAACCCTATGGGTTTCACGAGCCAATGACTAGGTGCGCCGGCGGTCGTGGAACGCACCGCGGCGGTACGCACCGCCGCTGGCGTGACCGCCATTTTCTATCTGGTTAATCACTCGAGACCTGATCATCCACAGGAGAGGACCTATACTGCAAGTGCTGCTGTGACCTCGGTCTGGGAGATACAATGGCTGCTGCGACTGGGGAAAGGGCCCCTGCCTTCACTACAGAAGAGTTGGAGAAACTTGTGGATGGGGTCCTGCCCCAGCATGCGCGACTCTACGGTCCTCCAGACCAACAGGTAAGTACACTGTGTGCACGTTGAATGGGCTATGCCTGGGTTGTGTATGGTGGATGTAAGATGGTGGGGTGGGGAGACAATGACGAGTGCAAGGCACGACAGATGAGAGCATGTGCCACATGGCAAGGTTGGGGAGGGGGGGCCAATCGCATCTATCATGCGGAAAATTGATGATATTTCAATTTCCACCCTGTACATGCCAAATAGGTCAGCGCCCATCAGAAAGTCGACATTTGGCGTGCCATCGCCAAGGAAGTCCAGAACCTGGGGGTCCACAACAGATGGGGCACCCACTGCCGCAAGAGGTGGGAGGACATCCGCCGCGGGACCAGGAAGACCGCCGAGTCACTGCTGGGGATGGCCTCCCAACCTAGGAGGGGTGCCAGTCGTACCCTGACCCCCCTGATGTCCCGGATCCTGGCGGTGGCCTACCCCGATTTGGATGGGCGCGTGAGGACATCACAGCAGACACAAGGGGGTGAGTACCAGCACATTCAGCTATCTTTACGCGCAGTGGAGGTGCCTGGGTGGGGGAAGAGGGCTGTGGGTGACATTAGGCCAGGGCGCTTTCTGTAGTGTAGTCCTCTCCTTTAGCCATGTCCCTGTGCCCCCGCCCCCCGCCTCTGTAGGGTGACAAGTACAGCTATCCATGGTCCTGCATCACCCATATGTGCGTTTGTTGTCCCTAGACCTGTTGGCCTAGTCACAAGTACTGAGTAGTGTACCCTGATTGCGCGGCTTAGTGCATGAGGCTCCTGTGTCTGTCCTCTCCGCCAACGGTGTTGACAATGCATGCACTCAACCTGTTTTTATGCCTCCCCCCACCCTTTTTCTTTATCTTCTTGTGCATGTGTGCATTAGCACCATCAGGCGGAGGAGAATTGGCACCGGAGCACGAGGGAGCTGCAACTCACGAGGCCCCGGTGGGCCATGGCACAGACACCGAGGCCACCAGTGATACGGAGGGCGAGGGGAGCTTCACAACGGGGAGCCGTGGTGACACCAGCGACACCGACACGTCCTCGGATGGGAGCTCCCTAGCGGTGGTGGCAACATCCGTGCCCCCGCCTCTACAGGTACAGCCGCCACCCAGCGCACCAGCTCCGCCTTCCCAGCAGCCCCTCAGCCTTCGCTCCGTGCCCGCTCGCCCAAGAAGGCGGGCGTCTCCTTCGCCCCAGTCACCTCAGGCCCTGCCCCTGTTACCCCTGCTGCCCTCAGTGAGGAGGTCATTGACCTCCTACAGACCATCATTGTTGGGCAGTCTACCCTTTTGAATGCCATCCAGGGGGTAGAGAGGGAGGTGCATCGTAGCAATGCATACCTGGAGGGCATTCATTCGGGTCAGGCTGCCCATCAACGATCGTTCAATGCTCTGGCCTCAGCACTGACGGCAGCCATTGTCCCTGTTTCCAGCCTCCCTCTTCTAACTGCCTCCAGCCTGTCTCTGTCTCCTGTTCCTCTGCCTATCCCACCCACACCATCAGACCAGCCTGCACACACCTCAACACCCAAGGGCAGCTCATCCAGACATAAGCACCACAGATCACACAAACATTCACCCAAGCAACACCCAGATGCAGACATGCCAACAGCCACTACCACCTCTGTGTCCCCCACCTCCTCGTCTCCCTCCTCCCTCCCTGTGACATCTCTACTCACACCTGCATGCACACCACCAACAGCCAGTACTTCCATCACCAGCACACCCTCCAGTACAGTCCGCACACGTGCAGTCACCACCCCCACTGCCATTTACACGTCCCCTGTGTCCTCTCCCACTGTGTCTGTCACCCCCTCTTCCAAGACACACAAACGCAGGCAGCCACCCACCCAACAGCCAACCACCTCACGACAGCCTCCAGCCCATGCACCTTCACCCAAGGACAGCACACCTGACTCTCCTACAACCACCTCCTCTTCCTCCACTCCCATAACCACTACACCTACCCTTTACCCTGGTCCTAAAAAACTTTACCTCTCCACTCTTGACCTCTTTCCCTCACCTGCTCCCCCCCCCTCCTTCTGCTAAGAGTCCCAAGAGCGCCTCAGCCACCACCAGCCCGGCTTCAAGGGTCACCGTAGTGCATGGATTTTGGAGTCCCCCCTTTGCCAGCAGTGATACATCGGTCAGCAGCAAGGGGACAGCCAGCCCCCCCCTGGAAAGAGGACCCGTAAAGTGAGGGGCCGCCGCGGGACGACTGACACGGCTGCCCCCAAGGACCAAAGTTCTGCCACTTCACCTGCCACAACATCCAGGGGAGGCAAGGGCAAGAGAGCCACATCGAAGGAGGGCAAGGGCAGCAGGGCTGAGAAGTCAGCCAGCAGGAGCGCGGACCAGGAGGGCCCCACAAGCCCCATCCCGGTTGTGAGGGAGGACACCCAAGGGCCCAGGACACCGTCACCGAAGGGTCCAGCAACTGCACGGTCGGAGGGCGACTGAGCAGGGAGTCGTGGCCAGGTCTGACTCCCTTGACTTACAGAACAAGCACCGCTGAACAGGGCCCCGCCGTCCAGAAAGGCACCGCTGAAGAGGGCCCCGCCGTCCAGAAAGGCACCGCTGAACAGGGCCCTGCCGTCCAGAAAGGCACTGCTGAACAGGGCCCCGCTGTGCAGAAAGGCACCGCTGAACAGGGCCCCGCCGTCCAGAAAGGCACCGCTGAACAGGGCCCCGCCGTGCAGAAAGGCACCGCTGAACAGGGACCCGCCGTCCAGAAAGGCACAGCTGAACAGGGCCCCGCTGTGCAGAAAGGCACCGCTGAACAGGGCCCCGCCGTGCAGAAAGGCACCGCTGAACAGGGCCCCGCCGTCCAGAAAGGCACCGCTGAACAGGGCCCCGCCGTCCAGAAAGGCACCGCTGAACAGGGCCCCGCCGTGCAGAAAGGCACCGCTGAACAGGGCCCCGCCGTCCAGAAAGGCACCGCTGAACAGGGCCCCGCCGTCCAGAAAGGCACCGCTGAACAGGGCCCGCCGTCCAGAAAGGCACCGCTGAACAGGGCCCCGCCGTCCAGAAAGGCACCGCTGAACAGGGCCCCGCCGGGAGGAGCACCGCTGAACAGGGCACCGCCGGGAGGAGCACCGCTGAACAGGGGCCCTTCATCTCAAGCACGGCTCCGCTGGGCCCGCCGTCCCAAGCACCGCTCCGCTGGGCCCCGCCATCTCAAGCACCGCTCCGCTGGGACCTTCATCTCAAGCACCGCTTCGCTGGGCCCCGCCGTCTCAAGCACCGCTCCGCTGGGCCCTTCCTGTCAAGCACCGCTCCGCTGGGCCCTTCATCTCAAGCACCGCTCCGCTGGGCCCCGCCATCTCAAGCACCGCTCCGCTGGGCCCCGCCGTCTCAAGCACCGCTCCGCTGGGCCCTTCATCTCAAGCACCGCTCCGCTGGGCCCCGCCATCTCAAGCACCGCTCCGCTGGGCCCTTCCTGTCAAGCACCGCTCCGCTGGGCCCTTCATCTCAAGCACTGCTCCGATGGGCCCCGCCGTCTCAAGCACCGCTCCGCTGGGCCCTTCCTGTCAAGCAACGCTCCGCTGGGCCCCGCCGTCTCAAGCACCGCTCCGCTGGGCCCTTCATTTCAAGCACCGCTCCGCTGGGCCCCGCCGTCTCAAGCAACGCTCCGCTGGGCCCTTCCTGTCAAGCACCGCTCCGCTGGGCCCTTCATCTCAAGCACCGCTCCGCTGGGCCCTTTCCTGTCAAGCACTGCTCCGCTGGGCCCCGCCGTCTCAAGCACCGCTGGCCCAATGACAGTGCCGGTTCTGTGTCGTGCTACTGTTCACGCTGCACTCGGGCCACCCTGCCTCCTCCATTGCCTGTGGAGACTGTTATCCACTTGATGGACTGTGGCTTTGCACTCCCCAGGATATGACAGTGGGCAAGCCACCCACTGTAGAGACTTGAGAGACTGTGGCTTTGCACTCCCCAGGATATGACAGTGGGCAAGCCACCCACTTGTGAGACTTGAGAGACTGTGGCTTTGCACTCCCCAGGATATGACAGTGGGCAAGCCACCCACTTGTGAGACTTGAGAGACTGTGGCTTTGCACTCCCCAGGATATGACAGTGGGCAAGCCACCCACTGTAGAGACTTGAGAGACTGAGGCTTTGCACTCCCCAGGATTGAACAGTGGGCATGGTGGCCCCTTCTTGGATCTGGCGTCGTGGACTCATGTGGCTGTGGTGCCCCCCCTTCCCTTCCCCCTGAGGTGCCTGTAGTTTTATCATCTGATGCCCCTGCAGTGTTCTCTCCAACAGATTCAGGTCTCCTGTGTGGGCTTTGCCCATGTGTTGATACACTTTGGCCCACAGACAGTTGAAATTTCAGTGACTGTGCTGGACTTATTGCCTCTATTTATCGGTTACGCAATGTTTACACTTGGATATTTTTTATTCATTTTCCTATTTTACCATGACTTCAATGAACCTATTTTATACATAAATTTAGTTTCTCACTTTAATTATATCTTTTTGTTATTCCGGGGGATTTGGGTGGGGTCACTTTGACTTGGTGCTCTGCATTGGTGTGTAGATAGTTGGGGGGTGGGTGTAATGCGTATGTGTGTGCCCGTAACCCTTCCTCCTCCTCCCCTCCCCTGTGTCGTAGGTGCGGTACTCACCGTTGTCGTCTGCGCCGGAGTTCGTACTCGTGGTAGATGAGCAGGAAGACGAGAGCAGGTAGGATGTTCAATTCGGGCTCCATGCTGTCCTCCGTCCTCGTGGAGTGTATGGAGGTGAGCGTTTTCCCGTTCGTAGTCTGTTTCCGCCGTGTTTTTATCGGCGGTGCTCCCGCCCCGGAAAAGGTGGCGGGTTGGTGAGTTGTGATAGGGTGGGCGGTACATTGTCTGCCGCCTGCCTGTTGGCAGTGACCGCCGCGCTGTTTGTGTGTCCCGCCGTGGCGGTCGGAGTGTTAAAGTGGCGGGCTCTGTTGGCGGTTCCCGCCAGGGTCAGAATTCCATTTTTTGGACCGCCAGCCTGTTGGCGGGTTGGCCGCCGCTTTATCACCGACCGCCAGGGTCAGAATGACCCCCAATGTCTTTTGTGCGTTGTTATTATATTGGGTCATGGATGAAAAGAACAGTGAAGGGTTTCGTCATAGTGGATATAATCATTGGTGTAGATGCCATGCAACTGTAAGTCCAAAGTCCAGTGTACTCCTCCCATAGGAATAATCTTCGGATTTTGGGCGTAAGGGAAGGGCTGGAAGAGTAGGATACAAGGGCCTATATAGTCTCATTGTTCAAAAAGGCCTTTCTAGACTTTGTTGGTTGGAATTGGGAAGCGGAGATACAGAGATCACATCGGTTTCCACTTTTAAAGAAGAAACAGGAGGCGGGCGTTAATGACGGCCAAAGACATCCTAGGGCCATCATTATATACTTTGGCAACTTTTTGCTTTGTCAAGCGGTGTTTGAAAAAGCCCACCCAGATTCAATGATAAGTGTGGATGGGGTATATTTTTTTATCTGCCCAGACTTTGTGCATGCTACAGTAGAGAGGCGTTGGCGGCTGAGGCAATTGACTGCGCCATTTCAGTAGAAAGGGGCGGAGGTATATCTCCTGAGCCCTGCTCACTTAATGATTATAGGCTCATTTTTACATCAGAAATTAAGGCCAGGGAATATTTGGTGCAGCTGAAAGACAGCAGTATCGGAGGTGGATTAAATTGAACTTTGGAACTTTGGAACCAGGAGGAAAAAGCCAATTGCAGCTAATGGGGTTGGCCAGAGGTTCACAATGTTTTTTTTGTGTGGTGGTAGCTTTGAAGGTGTCTTTTTCTAAGGATAGTAATGCAGCGAGACGGGTGGGTGGTAGGACGACATCCATCTTACGGACCTAGCGGTCTGGCGGTCTCAGTAGAATGGGGGGCAGGTTAAATTTACGGTTGTGTTGCAGTGGGGGGGTTGGCCTATGGTGAAGGTAGGGGGGTCTTAAGGGGACACACAGTGGGGGGATTAGTATTAATAGTGGATTTCAGGCAGGTGCAGGGTGTGGAAAGAATAGTTTGGTGATACATTTAAGGAGAAGTTCAAAATGGAGAACATGGGTCAGAAAGGCAAAGTACATATAGTAAGGGTGAAAATTTGTAGGCTCAATGATGGTAAAAATGGCAACTGGTAAGGGAAGGGCTAAAAGCGTTTAAGGCCGTCATTGTCTGTATGCAAGAGACACATATCGCAGGCTCGCAGAAACAACTGCTGGAATTTCCTGGATGGAGGCTGGTGGCAGGTACTAGCCAAAGTACAACTACTAGAGGGGTAGCTATAATCACACGTATTAGACAATTGAAGGTTTTAAAATGGTTTACAGATAAAGCCGGCTGAGTGGTGCTGTTGGAGTGTCTAGCTGCGGGGTCAAAATTCACATCTTCAAACTATGGGTTGAATGTAGATGATCCAGAAGTGCTGGACCTTGTCAACAGGGAGCTTGCGTCTTGGCCGGCTCGAGTGATAGTATGTGGCGATTTAAATATACATCTAGTTAATGAATACCCTATTCAAGATCAAACAACATGTCAGGGCTGGAAACCCAAAGTCTTTGCCGCATTACAGACACTAATATTGAACTATGGTATGGTTGATGCCTGGCAGAATTGTAGATCTTTAGAACTAGGCCATACCTTTTTTCCTTCCCGCATAAGAAAGCAGTGAGGCTGGAATTTTTTTTTGTGGCAGCCACTCTGCGAGAGGGTTTATGGATCGAGGGGTATCCAAGAATAATTTCGGACCATAACCCTCTGGTTTTGGAAGTACGTTTGGGGAGGGATGGTCCTCGGCCTAGGACCTGGTCATTTGATAGAGTGTTGCTAGGTGATCCAGTGTATGTTCAACACATGAGGGTTTGGATCCCTGAGTTTTTGGAGATAAATCGGGGTACTGCTCCTTGCCATATAATATGGGACATGCTCAAAGCTGCCATTAGAGGAGAGATGCACAGATATGTTGTTAGTAAAGAGAAAGCGCGCTCTAAACAGCTGGAGGCAGCAGAAGTCAAACTGCCTTCAGTTGAACGGCAGTTGGCGGAAGCGGCTACAAATGACTCCGCAATGTCGGACATCTTAAACAAAATTGCAGTGGTAAAAGCTGAGATTATGAAAATATATATGGAAACGGCAGCGGCTAAGTTCCTGGTACACCGACAGGAATGTTATGAATATAGCAAAAAAGTTGATAAGCTGCTGGCTTTAAAAATAAGGCAGAAGGCAACCCATGGCAGTATTGACACACTTGAAGATGAAGATGGTCAATTGGTAATTAAGAAGTCCTAAGAGTGCTTAGGGAATTTTATCAGAAACTGTATTCACAAGACATATACTCCCAAGAGGATGAGGTAATTTAGTATATGGCCAATATTTCAGTGGGACAGCTGCAGGAAGGGGAAACAAATGAGCTAGAGGCCCCTCTGTTTGATAAGGAGATTGGAGCATCTATTAATGCTCTTTCGAGTGGTAAGGCTGCAGGCCCAGATAAGATCCCCCTTGAATTTTTTTAAGTTTTTTCGGGGGAGTTAAGAGAAGAGCTTTTCAACTTATTTTGAGAAGTGCAAGCAGTGTCTCAACCATCTGCATCATGGGCAGAGGAAAACGTGATAGTCTTTTGGAAAAAAGAAAAGGATCCGCGTCTGCCGGGCTCATATCGCCCTATCTCTTGAATAAACAGCAATGCCAAAATCTATGCTAAGGTTCTAGTTACTCGGTTAAGTTCAGTGATTATCAATTTAGTCTCTCCCGAGCAACATGGGTTTATTCCAGGGAAAGGCATAGCTGATCATGTTAAATGTGTAATTACAATATTGGACGCTATGGAAGTGGCAAAGCTGCTGATGGCAGTGATATTGCTTGATGCAGAGAAATCTTTTGACCGGGTGCATGGGACATTTTTATGGCCAATTCTGCGCAAAAACAACATCGGCTCAGGGTTCATCAGGGCTATCCAGAATCTATATCGAAACCCTGTGGCCTCTATGCAAGTGGCGGGATCAAAATCGGATCCTATTTTTATTCTGAGGGGCATAAGGCAGGAGTGCCCGTGTTCACCACTGCTGTTTGCCTTATATATTGACCCATTGATTAGAAAACTGCTAAATAATGGAGTAATTAATCCACTAGAACTGGTAGGGGGAAGCACTAAATTATTGGCTTATGCTGACGACATCGCAGTTGTAACATCTGATCCAGCGGCTGCTATAATAGAGATAGAGCAAGAGACGGCACGATTTGGGAGGGTCTCTGGATAGTTGTTAAATAAGACTAAAGCCCTCACTATGACATTGGCGGTAAGTCCCGCTTACCGCCATGCTGACTGCCGCCAACATACTGCGGCGGCGGTCTACGGCTACCCATATTATGACCCACACATAGCAATCCATCACTAAACAGCCACATACTCAACTCCACCAGCCCAAAGGTCGGTGATAAACTGGCGGTAGCAAAACCCACACCATTACGCCAAAAGAACTAGGCCCACAGCTTTATGACCCACGAATCATCTCAGTGGACATTCACCCGTGGTAAACCATTGGCAGTATATACCACTGTGCTCAAAATACACACACACTGACAAAACAACACTACATTGGACAATTCAAACTACACACACCTGACACACATACACACACCACACCCACACACCCACAACACTATAAAACACACACACTACCCACAACCATTTACGACTCAAATAAATTGACAACAGAGGGAGACACCAAGAGCACCCATAGAACCAGAGCCACAGAACACCATCACCCATATACCATCCACACACCTTACAGCACACACCCCAACACATCACCCCAAACACCCTCACACACACCACACACACTACACCCATGGCACCACAAAGACACCCCAGGTTCTCAGAGGAGGAGCTATGGGTCATGGTGGAGGAAATCATCTGTGTAGAGCCACAGCTATTCTGATCACAGGTGCAGCAGACATCCATTACTAGGAAGAACGAGCTATGGCGCAGAATCGTGGACAGGGTCAACGCAGTGGGACAGCACCCAAGAAGAAGGGATGACATCAGGAAGAGGTGGAACGACCTATGGGGGAAGGTGCATTCCATGGATGCAAGACACCAGATAGCTGTACAGAGAACTAGCGGTGGATCCCCACCTCCTCCCCCACAACTAACAACATGGGAGGAGCAAGTTTTGGCAATACTGCATCCTGAGGGCCTGGCAGGAGTAGCAGGAGGACTGGACTCTGGCAAGCCAAATCTCAATTACTATCACCCCCCTCCTGCATGCCATCACATACCCACACCCCTACCCTCACCCCCATCTCCCCACCACCTCACATACTCCCCACCATCACAACCCACCCATCCCGATACCAAGCCCTGCATGCAACACCAATGCATGGACATCACTCACAGCCCTGCATTGACACCCATCACCAAAGCATGCACATTAGGGAGAATCATCTAGCCCACAAAATCACTACTCACACAAGGCAAAGCTGACAGGGCAATAACAACCATACAGGGCAACACACCCATGCACAAGATGTCAAATACAGAAACAATAACACTGCATTTACATCCCCACAGGTCCCCCATACAACGTCAACAGAGAGGAGGTGCCAGCAACATCCAGTCCCCCCACAGAAGAGGCCCACAATGATGACAGCAGCTCTGTAAGCCTGGATTACCAATCAGGGATCCCCGGACAGTCAGTTACCCAGGCACAGTCTCATACCACCACAGAGGCCCCTCCCTCAGGAAACACCACCACAGTACCCACCCAGCAGGCCCATACCTCTGTCCCCAGGACACATCAATCAGCAGTGTGTCCACCACTATGGGAACCGCAGGCAACCCCACAAACACAGGACGATCAGGGACCTGGGGTCAGTGGCAGTGGGCACACGGTTCAGGGGACAGAGGCACAGAACAACAGGGAAGCTGGGAGGACTGCTGTGTGACAGGGGGAGGACAGGCCCAGGGAACCAACTCTCCAGGAGGCACTCATCAACATCCTGGGAGCATACCACCATTCCCAGGAGACGATGGGACAGATACTGGAGACCCAGCGGCTGCAGGAGGGACAGTACCTGGGGATCAGGGAGGACCTGAAGGACGTCCACAACACCCTGGTCACCATTGCAGGGGTGCTGGCTGACATGACCAACACCATGAGAGAGGCAGTAGCACATCATGGGGCCCCTGACAATAGCCACACCAATGAACCCTCCACCTCCGCTGCCGCTAGTGGACAGGAGGCCCCGCCACAGGAACAACAGGTCACCAGCACCCCCCCGTGCAGAAGGAGAACCACCCCAAAAACGGTCCCTGCGATCCAGGCAGAAGCCAGAGAACATTGCCAAGACCCCCGCCAGGAAATAAGCCTCACCTGATTGTCACCCTTGTGTCCCAATCTGTCACCCGTCCACCTTGAGCTGCCATTGCTCCACTTCCTATGCACCCCTGGACAATGCACCTGTGATACCAATAGACTGGACTTTATACTGGACTTTCCTCCACCACCAACCCAGCCCATTCCACTGCCCCCTCTACTTCTTAGCACTTAAATAAACACCATTTAAAAAATACAAGTATGGAGTCTGTCAAATGATTGAACAAAGTATTTGTTTAACAAGCTTTAAACATTGCAATACAACTGTACAGGAACAAATACATAGGAATGACCTGTAGTAGGCTGCAGTCAACAAACCAGGTGCCTTAATGAGGCACAGATATCCAAAAATAGAAATGCCAAAGGGTACAGTAAGTGGCCATAGAATTGGGAGAATCTGCCTGCCATGTACAATGTCAAATACAAAACTGTCAATGCAAAGTGAAGTTACAGTGTCTTACCTGTCTGTCACTGGAAGTACTGTCGTATAATAGCTGTTCTGTTGTCCTCATCCTCTGCTTCCTCATCTTCACTGTCCACAGAGTCCAATACTGCCACACGCTCATCTCCAGCCTCATCATCCTGCAGAAAAGGCACCTGGCGTCTCAAGGCAAGGTTATGCAACATGCAGCATGCCATGATGATCTGGCACACATTCTTGGGTGAGTAGTACAGGGATCCATGTGTTAGATGGAGGCAACAAAATCTGGCCTTCAGGAGGCCAAATGTCCTCTCTATTATTCTTCTTGTTTGCCCATGTATCTCATTGTAACTTTCCTCTGCCCTTGTCCTGGGATTCCTCACAGGGGTCAGCAGCCATGAGAGGTTGGGGTAACCAGAGTCACCTCCAAATATCGATGGATACCTCTTAGCCAAACACTAACCCTTATCGCCAACACCATATCCATACACCAACATATATGGGGTGGGATCCATGGGCTCACCTATTAGCCATACCTGGTGCCTCTGGAGTTGAGCCATCACATATGGGATGCTTATATTCCTCAGGATACTATGACTTGACATGGGAGGTGCACAGGTCCGCCAGGCACACTATCTGCACATTTATCGAGTAAAAGCTCTTTCGATTTCTGAACACCTGTTAATTTCTATAGCGGAGAGGACAAATGCAATATGTGCACCATCAATAGCCCCAATAATGTTGGGGATATGTTCCATTGCATAGAAGTCAGCTTTCACTGAGGGCCAAATCCTCCACCTGGGGGAAAACAATGTAGCTGCGCATGTGTTAATCAGGGCAGACAACACTCTGATCAGCACTATTGAGAACATTGGCTGAGAAATTCCTGCTGCCAAGCCCACTGTCACTTGGAAGGAGCCACTTGCCAAGAAATGGAGCACTGGTAGGACTTGCACCAGAGGGGGGATTCCAGTGGGGTGACGGATAGCAGATATCAGGTCAGGCTCCAATTAGGCAAACAGCTCTGTGATTGTGGCCCTGTCCAGTCTACAGGTGAGGATAATGTGCTTGTCCTCCATTGTGGACTTGGCACGTCCACCATGGGTCTGTACATGGGGGGATGTCTCCATCTCCTATTTATCCGCAGCGGTTGTAATCTAGGGGAAAAAACAGTGAGCAGCTGGTCAGTATTCCACATTTACAAACAATATACTGCATTGCATATTTTGACTGTAAAAGTATGTCGTTGAATAGGCCCACATGGTGCCTATGTGTACTGTGCTGCAGTTAGGTGCCAAGGCTTGTCCCCACCCCTGAAGTGGTGTCCGAATGTCCTGTGTGGATGGACATGTGGAAATGAGGTAATGCCGCTGACGTTGTGTGCCGTTGAAGGAGGCGGTTGAGAACCGCCGTGCAACTCCTCATTGGTTGTTATTGGGCCCTATGGGTTACAGTGGAAAATGATGATGTACGCCGGCAGTGACGGTATGCACCGCCACGGATGTGACCGCCATTTTATATCTGTCCACTCACTTGCTACCTGACCTTCAAAAGGAGAGGACCTACACTGCAAGTGCTGCTGTGACATGTGTCTGGAACCGACCATGGCTCGTGTCACTGGGGAAAGGGCCCCTGCCTTCACCGCTGCGGAGTTGGAGAAACCAGTACCGAATGCTGTATGGGCCTCCAGACCAACAAGTGAGTACACTGTGAGCACGATGCATGGGGCATGATTGTATGGAGTGCTGTGTGTGAGGGCCACATGTATGGGGGTTGGTGGAAGGGTTATGGGCAGCATGATGCATGTATGGTGGGCAATGTCTGTGCGTAAGGGGATGTGAGGGCTATGGTGGGACATGAGTGTAACAGGCCAGATGGTATGACTGATACCTTTTTCGATGTTTCTTTTTCTACAGGTCAGCGCCCATCAGAAAAAGGGTATATGGCATGCCATCACCAAGGACGTGCAGACCCTGGGAGTCTACGACAGGCGAAACACCCACTGTTGCAAACCGTGGGAGGACCTGAGATGCTGGGCAAGGAAGACAGCGGAGGCCCAGCTGGGGATGGCCTCCTAATGAGGAAGGGGTGTCCATCGAACCCTGACCTCCCTGATGGCCCGCATACTGGTGGTGGCCTATCCGTAGCTAGATGGGTGCTTGGGGGCATCCAAGCAGCCACAAGGAGGTGAGTACAGTTTCCCAATATACTACTTGCGCATGGTGGGGTGGTCACCGGGTGGGGAATGTGGGCCTGTGGGTGCCCCTATGCCAGGCCGGATATTGCAGAGTAGGTCCCATGTTTGGCAGGTTCTGATATAAAATTCCTCCAACCAAGCTAGTAGGCATCCACTACTGGGCAGGGGTCTGTGGGTCTCAGTATGCTGCTATTGGTGTTAGGTATTCCTGTCTATGGGCTTGTGACTAGCATTGTGACTGTTAGTGCATTGCCTAGTGCGTAGGGCTGTTCCCTGTGTGTGTGTGTGTGTGTGTGTCAGGTATGCCAACGGTGTTGTTGTTGCTGCCATTGACCAAGTGTAACCTTTGTCTCTCCCCCCCCCTTTTTGTTTTGTCACCTGTCCTTATATGCATTAGCATCAACTTGCGGAGGAGCCGAGGCACCAGCAACGGTGGGAGCTACATCTCACAGGGCCCAGCAGGCCGAATCCACCGACGGTGAGGGCACCAGTGGGATGGAGGGGAGCACCACGGCAGAGACAGGTGGGGACAGTTCGGACAGTGATACCTCCTCCGATGGAAGCTCCCTGCTGGTGGCGGACACCTCTGTGCCCACGCCAACTACAGATACAGCCGCCACCACCCGTACCTGCACCACCCTCCCAGCAGCCCCTCAATGAGTTTCCCGTGCCTGATCACCCAGGAGGGTGGGCATCTCCTTCGCCCCAGGCACCTCAGGCCCTGCCCCAGTTAGCCCAGCTGCCCTGAGTGAGGAGGCTATTGATCTCCTGTGATCCATCTCTGTTGGGCAGTCAACCATAGTGAATGCCATCTAGTGGTTGGCTTGCAACAAACAAATGTATTACTGGAGGGCCTTCAGTCTGGAATGGCGGCCCAATAGAGATCAATCCAGGCTCTGGCCTCCTCCCTGATGGCAGCCATTGTCCCTGTCTCTAGCCTACCCCCTCCAACTTCCTCTACACAGTCCCATTCCCCTGAACCCTAACCTATCCCAAGCACACATTCAGACCAGCATCCACCCAAGACAACACACAGGAGTGGCTCAGGCAGACACAAGCACCACACAAACACCATCCAAATGCAGACATAGCAACATCCACTGCCTCCACTGTGTTACCCTCCTCCTCCTCGTCCACTACCCTCCAGTAGCGTCTCCACTCACACCTGCATGCACTACATCCTCATCCACTACCCCATCACCATCACCATCACGCCTATCACTACACACCCCTCACTGGCAGTCACCACCCCCACATCCATGCACACGTCCCCTGTGTCCTCTCCCACTATGTCTGTGCCCCCTCCTCCCAAAGTACACAAACGCAAGCACTCAGACACCCAACAGCCATCCATCTCACAGCAGCATCCAGCCCATGCACCAGCATCCAAACACAGCAGACAGACACCTCCTACAACCACTCCCTCTTCCTCCACTCCCAAACCTTCACCCTCTTCCCGCCCCAGTGTCCCAAAGGAGCTTTTTCACTCTGCCATTGACCTCTTACCTACCCCTCCCCCACATCCGTTAACGTCGGACCAGGGTTGTCAGAACACAGGTGGGCATCTCAGCCACCCAGTCCACGGCCACAGTAGTGTCGGCAGCTACTACAGGTGGGAGAGGCTCCAGGAGACCAGCCATCAGCACTGACAGTATGCCTGCACCAGCTGCCAAAGGGAAGGGCAAGGACGCACCACCAGCTGTTAGGGGAAGGGCAAGGAGGCACCTACAGCTGCCAAGGAGGAGGGCAAGGAGGCACCACCAGCTGCCAAGGGGAAGGGAAAGGAGGCACCACCAGCTGCAATAGGGAAGGGCAAGGGGCCTGCACCTGCAGGCAGGAAGGACAGGAGGCCCGGCACTGGGACTGATTCTAAACCCCCACCACCAACTATGGTAGTTCAGCCGTCCGAGGCTGCAGGGGAAGGGCTGGAGCCTCCCCCCACCACTGGCATCCCTGACACCAGCATCAGTGCCAGCAGCAGCCCCAGTGGGCAGCTGTCCGAGGCTGCAGTGGAAGGGCTGGAGCCTCCCCACACCACTAGCATCCCACACCAGCACCGCCAGCAGCACCACTGCCAGCACCGCTACCAGCAAAGCCACCAGCACCACTGCCAGCAGTAGCATCCCGAGTGGGCAGCCGTCCGAGTCTGTAGGGGAAGGGCTGGAGCCTCTGCCCCACCACTGACATCCCCGTCACCAGCTCTGCCACCAGCACCACTGCCAGCAGCAGCAGCCCTAGTGGGCAGCTGTCTGAGGCTGCAGGGGAAGGGTTGGAGCCTCACCCCACCGCCACCAGCACTGCCACCAGAACCACTGCCAGCAGCAGCAGCCCCAGTGGGCAGCAGTCCGAGGCTGCAGGGGAAGGGCTGGAGCCTTCCCCCACCACTGGCATCCCCGACACCAGCACCGCACCAGCACCGCACCAGCACCGCCACCAGCACCATTGCCAGCAGCATCAGCCCTAGTGGGCAGCCTTCTGAGGCTGCAGGGGAAAGGCTGGAGCCTCCCCCCACCACTGGCATCCCTGACACTAGCACCGCCACTGCCACTACTGAGCAGCCGTCACCGCCAGTGGGCAGTGTGTAATCCTGCCGCCATGAGCTGTAGTGCGTCCTGACCTTGCAAATCCTGTAGGTGTGACACCCAGGTGAGAGACTGTGACCTTGCACTCCTCAAGGGCTGCACCCCAGGGCACAAGGCCCCCTCCAGAAACAGTGAAAGATGCCATCCAAGTGTGGCACAATGGTTCGAAGAGCAGACCCTGATGCAGAGATCTGGCCTGGGACCAGTGTTCAATTCCCACCATGGTGGCTCTTGGGCTCAATTCCCTTGGAACAGATAATTCTCGCCTCGGTGTCTAATCTAATTAATGGGTCCCACTCTGTAAGTCTGGGCAATAGCTTGCTTAATCTCCACAACAGCGCTTAGATGCCTGGCTTTACCCTGGGGCTGTCCAGGAGTGGGTGCCTCACAGGGAAAAGCCAGGAGGGGTTCCACAGTGGTATGTGTACAGTGCCTTGAGACCCTAACGGGTGAGTAGTGCGCTATACAAGTGCAACATTTACAGTTTTTTTACCCCCTCCTTGCCAGGATGAAGCACACTGGGCACAAGGCCCCCTCCAGAACCAGTGGAAGAAGCCATCCACTCACCCCCTCCTTGCCAGGTTGAAGCACACTGGGCACAAGGCCCCCTCTAGAACCAGTGGAAGAAGCCATCCACTCACCCCCTCCTTGCCAGGATGAAGCACACTGTGCACAAGAACCCCTCCAGAACCAGTGGGCAAACCACCCACTTGAGAGACTGTGGCTTTGCACTCCCCAGGACCAAGCATTGGGCAAACCACCCACTTGAGAGACTGTGACCATGCACTCCCAAGGAAATCACACAGGGCATGTAGCCCCTTCCAGGACCAGTGGTGTTGTACCATCTTCCGTCTGAGGTGCCCCCGTCCCCCGTCCCCCTGAGGCACCTGTGTATTTCCGACCTGATGCCCTTGCAGTGTTCTTTCCATGCTGTTGCAGGAGTAAAGTGGGGCTTTGGCCTATGTGTAGCGGCCCTGTGGCCCATGCACATTGAGGATTGGGCAGTGTCCCTCCATTTGTATATATGTATATACTGTTTTGATTTTGTAGCACGAATTTCTACTGTTTTATCTTATTACACTCACTTTAATCTATTCCTTTTGTCCTTGCATTATTCCTGAGCGGTACGGGGTAGATATGTGATATTATTGCATCTGTTTGTGTGTATGGTGTTGGGGGTGGGGGTGTTGCGTGTTGCATGTGTGTGTCACTCTCTTTTTCCTCCCCCCTCTCTTGTGTGCTAGGTGGCAGTACTCACCGTGGTTGTCTTCGCCGGCATTGCTGTTCTTAATGCATGAAGAGGTATACAATCATGAGGAAGATATGCAACTCGGGCTCCACGGCGTTGTGGTTGTTTCCTGAGTCTCCAGAGGTGAGTCCTTTTCCTTCTATATATTGTTTCTGTTGTGCTTTTGATGTCATTGGTACTGCCCCGGAAAAGGTGGCCGATAGGCCTGTTGTAATACTGTGGGCGGTACATTGTCTTTCGCCTGGCTGTTGGAAGTTCCCGTCGTGGGTCTTGTTGCTACCGCCATTGCCGTCGGTGTGTTAAAGTGGCTGTCTGTGTGGGTGGTTTCTGCTGTGGTCATAATTCCTTTTACTTTACCAGTGCTTTATCACTGACTGCCAGGGTTGTAATGAGGGCCTTAATGTCAAATCCTGACTAAAGCCTGGATAAGCATAGAGGAGGAGGGCAAGGTTTCACAGGTTAAGAATTTAGGGGTCAGGCTGTCATCCAATTTGGATGAGGTAGTCGGAATCAATTTGGCTCCGGTTTTAGTGAACGCTAAGAAAGAACTGCGCCATATTAACAATCTACAGCTCTCACTTGTGGGGCGATGTAATTTGATTAAAATGACCCTCTTACCCTGGGTGGTGTACTTTTTTAGGACTATATCATTAAAAATAGAACAGGACTGGTTCAAACAAATGGAGGACTTGACTAACAGCTTTATATGGTCCTTTTCTTAAACACGTTGGGCTCTCCGCTATTTACCATTACCAAGAGAGAGTGGAGGGTGGGTGCTCCCCAGCTTTAAGTTATACTACTTGGCGGCGGTCTTACAATATGCTCAGATGTTATGTTCAACACAAAATCTGGGTAGAGTTCTACAAGAACTAGCTATGCACTGATCTGGGGTAAGGAGACTGATGTAGTCTTTTTAAGAATAGTGGAATCCAGTTACTTCAAGAACGTTAGATTTAAGACAATCAGGGCTGCTTTTCAAGTTTGGGTTAAGATTAAATGGAGGATGGGTATCAGGCGGGTTTGTTACTATGTGCCGCTCTGGAATACTCCAATGTTCCCAGGGATTTTTTAAGATAAATACTGTTTAAAATGGGCTAATCACGGGGTTCAGAAAGTGGGTGATTTTTTTCATGAGGGCGGCCATTTAAAGGCATTTGAGGACCTGAAAGAGTAGTTTACCCTGGATAATAAGGATTTTTTTAAATTCTTACAGATTAGGAATTTTTTATTGACCATTTCTAAGGACAATGTGTGTGGGGGATAGATCAGGCTAATGGGTGTTTTGGGAAATGTAGCATGCTGTACCATTAGCAATCTCTACCCGCTTTTGGTAGATTCGATGCAAGATGATTTGGGACACCTTGTCACGAACTGGGAATGGCGGCTAGGGGCCAGTGAAGCTATGGTCCTAGAGTCTCTAGATATGGCTCAGTGTGTGTTTTTGTCGGCTGGACCGCAAGCCCAGCACTATAAGGTATTATTTAACTTATATTAAACACCCGCCAAGATCACTAGATGGGGAAGGACAGAAGTCCTCGTGTAGGAGCTCAATGGCTGATCTATGTCATATGTTTGTCAACTGTGAAAAATTATCAGGTTTTATCAACGATATCTCTGAATTTTTTTAAAAACTGCTGAAACAGGACATTAGCCTAAAACCTCAACTGGTGCTATTAGGGGTGGATGAGACAGTATGTAGGAATCAATCACGATATTTTCTTTTTCTGGCAATGTCAGTGATTGTCAGTGGGTGTGTCACATCTGATTGGCTGAAACCTGAACCCCCTTCCTGGAATCAATTGTTTACGCGGCTTTTGTCTGTGTACCATTTGGAATCCTGTTTATATACGATCAAGGGTACCACTTCTAGGAAAAAGGGTTTGAAAATGTGGGCCCCTCTGACATCATGGCCTCAAAGGGTTTAGAGGATAGATCAGCAATTGTATGATCAATGAATTTGCACTTGCTCTATTTATTATTGATTAAATATTAATTGTTTATTGTAATTGATCACGTTTTCTCATGAAATTGTATCCTGCTGTGTGTCAAAAAAATAAAAATATTTAAAAAAAAAATGAAATGGACGGTGGTTGAAGAACAGTCAGCAGAGTGAATATGTGTCACACAAAAGAGGTCACTTGCTTGCACTGGTGGTTATCTTGACATCCGCACCTCCTGGAGTCTTTGCTGAACATCCTCGCTTGCATGGTGGGGGTGGGGGTGATCTGCTGATACAGAGGCAGGGGTATCTGGGGCTGGTTCTTCCCCTGACTGGGCCTCCCTTCCAATGGCTGGCACCGATGAAGGGTCTGGTGTTGCTGCCCAAAGGAAGGGGTAGGTTGTTGTTGACGATCCCTGATCAGGGTACTGTTAATGTTCTTCAACACTCCTGTTAGGGAGGCCATTTGGTATTGTGGGCCCCTCACTGCTCACACATATACCTACGGATGTCCCTCAGCAGGTGCTTGATCTCCTGGAGTTCTGCACATACCCGGCCCATCATGCCTTAGGACTCCTGAGAGACCCCAAAGATGTGGCTGATGGGCTCCTAGCCTGTGGCAGGTCAACCTGTTGATGTAAAACATACAATGTGACTGGTTGTATTGTGACATATACCTCCAAATGCTTACATTTTTTAAAGCGCTTGTACATAGCTGATTTACAGGTTATCCCATTGTGACAGGTGCCCATGATATTAGTTGTATTGGCCTGACATTTGTGAATCATGCCAATTCCATTTAAGTCAAGCAGCTACTGAAATACGCAGGTCATTAGCACTTGGGAGGGTGGGCTGAGAATTACATCTTGCCACCAGTGCAGCCAGAACAGTGGCTGGGCAGGATGTGGCTTTGACCATTTTGAGGCCTAGTTGATTGTCATGCAGGCAGGCCTAGAAGATTATTGCATATATGATTGGAGTCATCATGTGGTCAGTGCTTTGTGAATGTGTCTGCTGCCAATAACATTCTGGTGATGCATCTTGAGTCCTTTGGGATCCTTGTCGTACACAGAGGTAAGGTGTCCTTCCTGTCCTCAATATTTTTATCTTGAGTCAGCATGTCAAGATGGAGCTAGGCAGCAAGACACATCCCTGAGTTGAGCACAATCTGTATTTTGGTCCCTCCCAAGTGAGTAAACTTCAAGAGAGTGTTAGCAGGCAAAGGTTTTTGTACAAGTGATCTCTCTTCTGGCATTTGGATTTACTTGAACATTGCCTCCTGCAGTCAGGCTACTCTCACTACTTCCCAACACTTGACAATAGGTATCATTGTGACAAGTGGACATTAGGCTGGTGATTGGAGTTACAGGAACAGGCCCTCCTAGGGGTTGCGGCCATATATGTCCCTGTACTACACACAGTGTACAAATGTTATCCTCCCAGGTGAGTACACCTCCATTGAGAGTTAACAAACAAGTGTATTTGGGCAAGTAAACATTGGGCTTATGTTTGGAGCTGGAGAGACAGAGCCTCCTGGCCTTGGCAGTCATGTCACTCCCGGGACTTCCTACACTTGAGAAATCCCATCCCCTCCGTTGAGTAAACTTCATGTGTGAGTTCTCAAACATATTTTTTAGAGAAGAGAACCCTGAACTGATGGTTTTAGTGACAGTAAGAGAGCATCCTGCGAGTTGAAGTCATGTAACTTTATGTCCTCCACACACTCTACAAAAGGTTTCCTCCTAAGTGAGTACACATCAAGAGAGCGTTAAGACACAGGGGTCTTTGGAGAAGATAACACTGTGCTGGTGGTTGTAGTTACAGAAACTGGGTCTGCTGGGAGTTGCAGTCATGTCACTCTCTTTAGTACACACACCAAACAAATGTTATCCTCCCAGGTTAGTAAACTACAATTGGGAGTTAACAAACTGGGGAATTTGGAGAACAGGACACAGGGCTGGCTGAGTGGAGTAACATTAACAGTGCCTCCTGGGAGTTAACAAAAAAGGTATTGGAGAAGGTGGCACTGTGCTGGTGGTTTGAGTAACAGTAACAGTGACTGCTGTTGAGAGTTGTAGTCATGTCAGTGCCTGCACTGCACACATTTGACAAATGTTATCCTTCCAGGTGGGTACACTTCAATTGGGAGTTTCAAACAATGGTATTTGGAGAAGGAAACACAGGTCTGGTGTTTGGAGTTGTAGAACAGTGCCTGCTGGGAGTTGTAGTCATGTAACATCCTGTAATTCACACACTATACACAGAAGTTATCCCTCCCGATGAGTGCACTTCAAATATGAGATGCCAGACAGGTGTCTTTGGACAGGTGGACACTAGGCTGGTGAGTGGTGTGGCAGAGAAGATGGCGAAAGGTGAGGAGTTAGCATACATTACATAGCATTTTAGTGTCATTTTTTGTGTTGTGACATACCAAACTTCACTCCCCCAGGTATTCCTGACAAGCCCTCAGGATGCAGGATGGCCAAGACCTTCTCCTCCCAAAGATAGAGTTGTAATGGGGCAGTGGGAGGGCCACCCTTGTGACCAGGGAACAGATCTTTCCCACATAGTCCTTCCACCTCTTCCTGATGCCCTCCCTTGTGCGCAGGGTGGTGCCTACAGCATTCACTCCATCAACTCTGTAATATTCAATTTTCCTACTGAGAGGAGTGTGCTGGACTTTTGCTCCAAACAATTGTTGCTCTACACCTATAATTTCATCCACCATGACACTTAACTCTTCATCTGTGAAATGGGGAGTTTTGGAACATGATATGGTGGGAAAATGTTTTTTAAATTTAGAATAGTGACAGTGACGTACTAAAGAGGGGTAGTGCAAAAGGGTGGGAATTGACAAAAGTGTGTGCAGGGTGTTATACGGGATGGTGAAAATAATGGTGCCTAGTATCTGTGCAGTGTGGTAAAGGGTGCTCTGTCTTGTTGGGTCTTACAATGTAAATACAAAGGATTGCAGTGTGTGTTTGTTTTATAGTGTCCTATGCAGATGTGTCCAGTGTAGCAATGTGTGTCAGCTGTGTTGTTTTCAAATCCATCCAGTATTCTGTTGCGTATTACTTTGGTGGCCGCAAACCATTGTGGTTCGGATTTCCATTGGCTGACCTCCATAGGTCCTGCCACTGGGACTTTGGGCTTGTAATACTTTCAGTGGTTGGTCACTGTGCCTCTGGAGCTGGAGTTCGGACTACCTATTTCCGGGCCTATGCACCACTGGCGGTCTGCCTTTTTTGGTTGGTGGTTGGTGGTCCTGCCTGTGTAGCTCGTAATCCATTGATCTGTAAGACCGCCAACATGGTGGTCTTTTTTGGACCGCCAACATGGTGGACTGGAGGTCTGACCACCCAACTTGTAATGAGGCCCTAAGTTACAAATGCAATATTTGAGAAACCGGTTGATGTCGCTTCTATCAACAATAGAGACATTATCAGAATATTCAATTAAGAATTAGGAGCATAATCCACAAATATTGAGGCCTATCATTGCAATAAAGTATGTAGTACAATTTATTTGCAAGTTTGATAATAATCAAAAAAGGTTTAATGATTGCATAAATAAAGTGCTCAACTGGTGAAAAGTGCAAGCTGAATAAAAAAGTGACAAGCACATATAACTCTGACCCCGGAATTATTCAGAGTCTATATTGTGTCTGCAGTCAATGGCTTTTCAAACTCAAACTCATCCAAGGTGATCATCAGGTACGTAAGCTTGATGCCTAATTGTTATAATTTATGACTATATTGTATTCTGTACTTCACATAAGTATAAGTATATCCAACGTATGCTTTTGGTTCACCAGTTATATGTCATTTGTATTAAGCCTACTTGCGCAATGTTATAACCTATATCTCATGTTGGTACACTCCAGATGCTCTCCTTAGATTGTTGAAGGATGGAACACCCGGGGGTGCACCTCGGAATGTTGAGATGGCTGTGAGAAACTGTGGGAGGATCTGGAGAGATAAGGTGATGTGCGAGGAGTCTAACCAATAAACCAGTTATCCTACATAACTAAGGTGGCATGTTCACTTCACTAATCATCTGAAAGAAGGGACAGGCTTCTCCAGCAAAATGATATCACTGCCTGGCAGTGGTGGCTAGCACCCCAAATATTTGGGAGGACAGCCACTGACCAGCAGTGCCTGGTCAACGCCAAAGCTGTTAGTCATGACTCATTATAAACATAGTTTAGAACAAACCACAACTCAGAACGCTGGCACTGAGTGTAAAGGCAGTAGTGTGAGACTTATAGTGTATTAGTGGGTTAAAAAGAATTAAATAAAAATTTACTCACCCACTGCATGCACAGGCTTTCATTTAGTCCTCCTACTTCAGTCCCTTAGTGCTGATCCTTCCTGCAGCAGTTCTCCACGCCAATCTGAAAGCTGCTTTCATGCTTCTGATAATGTTAGCAGCATAAGAGCAGCACCAGGATTGGTCGGAACGTGCTGCCTCCCCACTCCTACAGGCACTGGGAGCCTGTGCCTCCTCTCCACCAAGCTGTCTTTAACAGCTGAGGGTAGAGATTTACACTATGCATGTCAGGCTAGCGGTCACAAGATGGCCGGCCAAAGTGACTTGTCACTGTAAATTAGTGGACTGAGCACCATTCCCCTGCTGCCAGTCAGTAGCAGTGGCCCCGCCCCCAAACACGGCTCAGGCTGAGGAAAAGTAAAATTAAAATGGTAATAAATTCAGTTTATTACCAGTTTATTTTTTACCTTTTGTGGCACTGACAGCAGGGGGCAATGCTCCTCTGCCCTAACTGAGGGGCCACCGCTGGTACTCAGGCTTGTCAGTTATTAGTGAACCTCCAGTTAGTGGTGCATTAAGAGCACACACCTATGTACGAGTCAATCCAGGTTACCTGTTTGTGTGATATTGGCACTAGTAACAAGGCAGGCAGGATATCAGTCACGTTTGTGATGGAGAACCCTGTCTACCAAACTTTAAATCCAACTCCTGTCTGCTCAATTGCAACCAACACGTTTTTTTCTAATGAAATGTGATGTAGCCTGACTGCATGGATAAAAGAGAGATTTGGAAGGCGCTTTGGGCTATGTAAGTTATCATCAATCAATACTGACACACTTGTTAGAGAACGTGCTTTGTGGCAATTCTACTACTACAAAGTTGCACCGAGTGCAATGTCCAGGAAATGTTTTACAGGACAAATGTCCCACTACTGTTTTATGTTAAAATAAAAAGAGCAAAAGCTTGGGATTAATTTATTTCAAAGGATTAATCACCTGGTGCTCAATTGTTAATCACCTGGTGCTCATTTGCTACTACAGTGAGCCAAGCAACTGTAAATGTCAGAGCTAAAGCCAGAGTCGAAAAGAAAAGGAAAATCTACGGTATTGGGTTAATGAAAATGAATAGGTGTCAAAGGAAGTAGAAGTAAGGGAATGGAAAAGTCCACATAGAGTTTACTTCTCCCCTGGTTACCCCTTGTTTTCTGGAATTCCAGTCACACTGAGGCCTTCGTTTGCAATAAAGCAGAGGAGTGAAAAGTAATGTGAAATGTGTGTGAAGTTGACTATCACATAATTAATACATTTTTGTTATTTCCATTAATGTAATCGATTACAGCTGTACTATTGCTACCTTGCTTCACAGGAAAATCATGCCCTTTATTAAAATAAATAATCTGTTTCTAACTCTTGACTATAAGTGTGGAAAAATGGATGTTACAAACAATTGCAGAGGCTATTTTCATTCGAAGCAAAATGTACTATAATACTATGTATATTGCATATGGTAACACAATTACCAATTAAGCATGCCAGGTCATGTTATCTCATGCTATCTTATGTCATCTTAAGTTCTCTTATGTTAGCAATGTTTTTATAGCACACTAATCATCGCTGAGAAAATATAGACACTCTGTAGCAGGTGTGTGAGGCCAAACTTTTGGGCTCACTAAAAACGCCTGGTCTTCAGCTTCTTGTGAAAGTCGAAAAGAGAGTAGGAGGCTCTGATAAGTTTTGGGAGGTCATTCCAGCCTTTAGGGACCAGGTACTAGAAAGTGGGGCTCCGTGCTCTGCTTTTGTGCATCTGTGGGGTGTGTGCTAGTGAGGGACTAGCAGAGCGGAGGTGTCTGGAAAGTTGTTGTAAGTGAATGTGGCTGCTCAGTGTTGTCAAGGGATTTGTAGGTGTGGGTGAGGAGTTTACAGTGTGCACCCTTTTGTATCGGAAGTCAGTGGGATTATCTAAGGTGTGGCGTGATTTGGGCTTAGCGTGGGAGATTGAGGACTAGTCTGGCTGCTGCGTTTTGTATGGTGTGCAGTCTTCTTGGTTATGTGGTTAGTATTTCATGTGTACAAGGTGTTTTCATAGCATATTCCTCTGGTGATGAGAGCTTGGGTGCTAGGTTTCCTGGTGTTGTCTGGTAGTCACTTGAAGGTTTTCTTCAGCATTCTTAGTGTGTTGAAGCAGGTAGAGCACTATGTTGACTTGGACGGTCATGTCAAGTTTGTTCTCAATTATAATTCTGAGGTTTCCCACTTTTGAGCAGGGCTTTGGTCTGTGGGCTACCCATGGAGTCGCATAGCGAGAGGTTCCTCCCAAAGACTACCACCTCTGTCTTGTCCAAGTTCAATGTGAGTCAGTTGGATTTCATCCAGATGGCTAGTTCTGTCATGCATCTTGTCACCGATGTTGGGTATTTTCTCCAAGAGGGACGTTTATGTTGTGAGTTTATATGACATTAGTCAGTGGGGTCATGTAGATTTTGAAGACTGTTGGGTTGAGAAAGGAGCCTGGCGGCACTCCACATCTAAGGTATTGTGCTTCAAAGACAAAGCTGGGCATGTTGATGGTGAGGAAGAAGTAGATCCATTCAAGAGGGAGAAGGTGTCCTAGACTGCTATTAGGTCTTGAAGGATGAGGTGCAAGGGTGTCCTGCAGTGTAGGCAACATTTTTTTCTGCAGAAAGGGGCACCTTCCTGCACAAAAACAGTCCTAGGCAGACTCCTCGTTGTGCCTCCCGCTGGGAGGCATAACGTTTTGATGTATTCCCAGGTTTGCAAGGTCTTGGAAATCTGGCGATGCATCAACATCCATAGGTGTTGAGTGAAAACACCCACCACAACGCCCTTGGAATGCCTCCCTTGTGCTGAGTAAGCCAATGATTTGGGCTAACTTGCTTTACTCCATATCTATGAGGCCATTCAAAGCCACATAAAGTGGCTTTGTGTCGCTTCATAGATATGATTTCAAGGTTTGTGCCCTCGTTACATCACAAAAAGTGGTGCAACAGTAGCACAAGGGGCTCATAACTGTGCCCCCAAATCTTTATTGTTTTTACCCAAGGTATAACTGAACATTCCTTTATAATGCTCATGTCATAATTGTGCACTGTAGTCACTATATGAGTGATATTACTGTATGCTAATATTTTTATCTTAGTCTAGATATGGATAAAAGGAGTGTTTTTGATAGCTACAATCTATTTGTTATACATGACAAACAAAGCAAGTGAGAGATGTCCCTAGTGAGCAACATGCTCAAAAGAGAGAACTGGACTAATGTTGGCACAGGACATTCTATTATTTGTAGGGGTGTGCTGTTCTGAAAAGTTGAATAGATCAAGTACTGCCCAAAAAAACTATCAACAGACTCTATGAAAGGTACTTCTGCACTATAGAGATAGCTATACATTAGAGCTTGAAAACACCTGAGTGGTGTCTATGAAAGTGAAAACCTTATTAGTGTGGTATGTTGTTTTTAGCCAAGAGTGAAGCCAGGCTATCTAGCAAAGAAAGGAGTAATTAAACATGCAGTCACATAAACATTTGCATATTTGCAGTCTTCTTACTGGCATTTTACCACAGAAATGGAACACTAAGAAATGTGATGCTTTGGATTTTCTGTATCAGTTGTGTAGACTGAGACTTTAGCATACCTTGTCTCTGGAATAATGTATTTCATCAGAACCTTTTGAATTACTTTTACCAATGCTGGTATGAATACAACTTAAACCTCGTTAGCGTAATCAATGGGAGTCGATCCTTACCTGCTAAATTATTGTTTGGGAGTGGATCAATTGCATTAATGTCCTCGTGTACTGTTGCTTGTCAGTAAATATAGCGCTTTTGAATAAGAATTCTTGAAATCTAACCCCAGGGGAGGATGCTCCACCTGATATTGCTTGCAGTACAGTTCATGAAAATCAATCATGATTGAAGGTGTATGCTCAATTTTAACGCTCTGCTTATCCTTAATCCTTTTCATTACAGGATGGAGCTAGAATGTTGGCCTGATTTATAGATTCACGTGGCAGAAGCCTGATAATCATGCAAATCATTTATTTCGAGATCAGATACAATATGAGCCTTGATAGCTTCGATTTTATCTGACATAATGATAATGACTACTTTATCACTCTGAGCAAAAGCTGAGGAGAGGATATCATGATACAATGACAATTCTTCATTTAATTAAAGCAGACACTAGTGCATAAAGCTAAAATCTGGCATAAAATGCTTCCTGAACAGTAAGTAGCTAAACTAGTAAAGCTGAAATTTGTCTAGATATGTTGATGTAGTTGACGTGGCATGAGTGCAGACTTATGAATCCTGCAACCATAATTTTCAAAAGCCCTTCACCTTGGGTACCTGTGACACAAATCAAATCTAAATTAGATAGCTTTAAATGCATGATCTGTAATAATGATATAGAATAGTGTTTAAAGGGAGCAATAAACAAGCTGAAAAAATAATTGATATGGGAGATAACCCGAGTCACGAAGAAAAAATCAGTATAGTCATGTTATTGATGTGATTGATTCTTAATTGGCTGCATGGTCATGGACAGAACTAGGGTTTTTGCTGAAAAAATATCAATCTACATTTAGATCTAACCACATCTGACTAAATGATAAATTAAAACCATTGAAATATGCTGTCTACCAGCCACAGTCCATCCTTTAGGGCGGAGGGGCCACCCCCCCACCTTTTGCCCCTCATAAAGAGTGCCTGTCAGGCTGAGCAAAGGTCAGCCTGACAGTCACTCTTCATGTTCAGATCAGGCAGCCAGGAGCGAGACATGCATGATTTGCGCAGACTCCTGGTTGCCTGAGCTGAACCTTGCTAGGCTGAAGAGGTCACAGCTCCTATGGGCGTGACCTCTTCGGCTCAGCAAAGGTGCTTTGAGGCCCTTCCCCTCAGTGACGAGGGGAAGTGTCACTGATTGACTTCCACCTCGGCACTTCTGGTTTAAGCCCTGAAGCGCCCAGGGTGAGTGTCAATCAGTGACACCTCGTCACGGAGTGGGGAGGGCTCAGCAGTCTCACTGATCCCATTCCTCTCTGTGACGAAGTTGTGACTGCTGCCTTTGCTCATTGGCAGACTTAAGGTCAGCCAGTGAGGGAAGGTAGCAGTCCCAATCCTCTTGGGACCTCCGAGCTGAAGGTAAGTGTGTGTGTGTGTGTGTGTATGTGCATGTGTGTGTTAAATGAATGTTTGGTGCGTGTGTATGTTTGAATATTTGATGAGTGTTGTGAATGTATGTGTGTGCGTGTGTGAATGAATGAGTGTGAGTGTGCTTCCCGCCCGCCCCCTCCCTCCTAACATTACAGGCCGCCACTGCTGTCTACGAAAAGCTCCACCCACACAGTGTGTTCTTCAATGGGAAGACCATACACAGAGAATAGACATAAATCGTTCCAATTGATATTGCACTAAAAATTCAGTCAGTAACCCAGCAGGTCGATAGGTCCTCATTCCACAAAGATGCAGCAAAGGAATATTAATATGAGCGAATTATCTGCCATAAATCTGATTGGAAAGTGCACACGTCTCTCTCTGGCACCATTGATGTGCAGTGTGGAAAAGTGTGGCTCACTGGAACTGTTCTCCCTTCTAATATTTAAGCGATGTTACGTACAGATATAGATTGGTCTGCACTGAGCAGATGGTGATGCTGGCATTACAATATTTAACTCAATTTTTGCTAAGTCTCCACCACCAAAAGACTTTAGGGAGACGTGTCATCCCTTAGCCACAGCATACCTTGTGTTGTGCAAGCCACAGGCATGTCTTCAGTTTGTTACCTCGTGCTAGTGGAAACCACAACTTGTTCATGTTGCTGGGATATTTTTTGTCAAATGTTGGTGGTATTCATTCAAACCTGTCTCTGTACTAGTTTTCTATCCACTTACCTTCTCATTTGTCAGTATCAAATTGCGAGGAGCCCCACAACTATATGTGTGAAAACTAAAACATATGCAACTGTATGTCAAAATATCATGTACAAAAGTATTATTTAACTTAAATATCGTGTCTTGCATATATTTTACAAAGTATTCAATTTGCTTCAATGGTGCAATATTTTTGTAGACGATATTTAGAACACAATATTTAATTCGGACACTATTCTAACAATGGTAGTCTGGTGGTGCACTACACTTGCTGATGGTATTTATGTGGCATTCAAGGGAATAGTTTGCTTTGCATTAAGGCACAGCACCTTATTATATGGCTGTACCTCCAATGAAAAGTTGAGAATTTTGCTTTTATGATGGCACCTTTTCAGCTGTCATCTGTTTGGATTACATGGCCTCTGTTGGCGCAGTAACTTGATGTTTGCTGCTTGTTTAGCTGGCAAAGTAGTTTAGCCACCTACTGAGTTTCTGAAGTGTATGTGACATGTACTATCTGGATTGTGATGTTTGTGTAGGGGATATTAGGCAGTATGTGGATTGTAGGTGCCTAGGATGCCATGGATGGTAGCTGAGTGGTAGAATCCTTGTTGATGTTGGATATATGGAATTAATTTTCTTAGAGTGATTTCCTAAGCTAACGTTGATAGAGTGGCACACAGATGGAGCTTTGGCTGTAAAACGAGGAGTTAACTATTACTTGACTGAACTGATTGCAGGCATGAATGAAGTTTGCTAAGGCTGTCAGCAAACAAAGTTTTAGATAACCTGTTCTGGTCTGAGTATTCAATGATGTGTATGTAGTTCTTGCTTGTTAGTTGAGTTTTTCAGATTATATCACGATTTGATTGTATGCAGGGGACTCGCATTGTGTAAAGAAGAGATGATGCATATTTGAAGAGTGCATTAGATGTGGCATCAAGGTTGTGTAATGGAACATAGCGTTTGCTCCTACTTGGCTGGCATTGTCATTTGTTTAGGGATGAAGAGGTTGAGTGCTTTACAGCTTTAATTGTGCTGATCAGATACATGGTAAATGTATATTTAGTTAGATGCTTTTAGGGACATTTCAATATCTAGGCTTTCAAATCTGTTGCTAGCGGTGCTTCAAAAGTTGCCTTCAACTTGCATTGTGCATGACTCATTTTATTTCTTGTCATTGCTTTACCGACTCCCCTTCTGTTACCTTAAGTTCATGTTGAAGCATTAAGAAAATTATATTCATATGTTTTCTGGATACTTGCTGAATGTCTGGCAATGCACTGGTTTTGTGAAATGAATATTCTGTAGGCACTAATTTCTCTTCTATGTGTGTGAGGCATAACTCACAGCTGTTGCCCAGTTCAGAGTCTTTTTAGGCATGTGTCCTTGGCTATGGGAGTTTGTTGATATTGGAGAGAGTAAAAGTTGTGCCAGTCTAGCAGTACCATGTGGGCATCATCTTTTTGGACACACAAATGGTGATGTAAGGAGTACTTGAAAATAGTCAAAACCACTGGCAATCACTCTGGGCAGCATCCCTACAATTATTGAGAGCAACAGCAACCAAGGCCAGTTTCAGCCTTGTTTGGTGTCACCAGAGAGGTATTTATGTAATCATTCCTCCCATCAATTTATGTGCGTCTGAAGTAAAGCTCAATGTAACAAAGTATATTAACAGACACATGCACCTTGCTCAAATGCACCAGTGGTGATGAGGGAAAGGCTGTGGCTGGGTGGGTGTGCTGCTGATTAGATTATTATGAGCCATGTGCATGCAAGTGTGTCTTCCTGAATACTTCACACAAACCTTGACATGTGGTTGTTCACTCGATTAGGACAAGTCAGCTTTGGGCCTTTTTGTGAAGATAATCTTCACGAGTGCCGCTAACGGATGCGAATCTTGTAAATCAGTTTACTTGCTCTGCCGATCAGAGCGTGGCTGAGCTCTTTCAGACAGGCCATATCCTTGACATCGAATTATACAGAAACGACGAGCCACATCTCTGCTAACACCGAGTCCTACTTGCTGAAGACTGCAGTGCTTCCTGCTAAAAGTTACAAATGTCAACTCCAGCTAGCAGTCTCTTTTGCAATTGGTTGCTTTCACAGATCTCTAGTTTTTAAAACGACCATTTAGAAAAAACAGATACAAGAAAGACATAAACTAACAGTACGTGCCAGTGGTTGATGGAGTACTAATGAAAAGGAGGGCCTGTTTTTAGCAGTGCTGTACCGAGTTTGTCATTTAGGAAGGCCCCCGTTCCCTTTATTGAGTTCCACTGTAGCAAACAATTTCTGCCTGCATCCCTCGTGTGTCCTTTTGGTTTATTATCTCTCTCTGTGAACTGAGACTCCGCCATCAGCTGGAGAGGACAGAATCCAACAGTAATTCTACCTGCTGCTTATTCATATCATGAATTCCATCCGTCCCTCCTCCCCAATCCACATCACCGCTCCCCCACCCTCCCGCCTCTCCAATCTTCTTATCAAATAAAGAATTGTGGATACGGGTTAGGTGCGGATAAACATGAGTGTAGCACTTCCAGAAAGGTTGCGACCCCCCATAAGGTGCCTCTTGTTATGCGTGACCTTCAGATTTTCATCATCGGCCCGCCTGACAACTTAATAATGCAGAGGTGCAGGATTCATTTCTCCCCTCTGAGAGAGCCAGCACGGGACGCCCTTTTCCCTGATTATTTCCCTGCACTCCCGGCTGCCCTTTATAAGCCAACCAGAACTCCATCAATCATGCTCCTCTCTCCCCTCCTGCTTTCAGCAGCCCCCAGACTTGCAAAGCTGCTCTGCTGCTTTTGTCTCATGGAGGACGCATGAATTGAATGTGTGTGCGTGCGTGTGTGTGTGTGTGTGTGTGAGCTTGAATAAAATAAAACAGAACTGTGCAATAATATAACACATGACTAGCTTATGAAAACAATCTCTTAAAGTACTGCTAAGCAGCATTCAAATGTATTGTTGTCATGCACCATCACTCTTAATGGTTTGTGCTAGAGTTTAGCACAATCTGAAAGCTTCAAAGCTATTTACGTTGCTTTGGCATTATGTTTTGATTTTAGTGTGCAGAAGTGTTTAAGTATTTAATGGGGGAGTTGCCATCACACACTCCCCATTGTTGAGGAGACAGGACTATTTACACAAAATGAAACCATGAAGTGTTTGAGAAAACTGAAGGGGGTGGGCGGTAGGGGTGGTGATGTATGAAAGGGAAGCTTGAGATCGGTGGAGGAGGGAGAGATGGGAAAGGTGGTGTTGGAGGATGTACCAGTCTCTTAAAAGAGCTGCCCCTTTTCCATGTTCTTTTAACCTTCTTCACGTTTCTTTACGGCTTCTATTCGTGAGTGCCGACAGAAGTGCACTTAGGATGGAAAAGCACTTTATACATCCAATGATGAAGAGACACATTAGATTGTATTTTGTAACAGACCCCAGAGCGTCTGCCATTCTTTCTATGACAACATAAGCATCCTAAGGCTCGGGACATTCAGGCTGGTTGTGAGAACTGGAACCACGCTGCTCACATTAAAATATTTTCTTAATGGCAGAATGTCACAGCACCATGGAGGAAGGCGCATCAATTTCAGCTTGGAAAGGATAGCTAATGTGAAGACACAGGACACACAAAACAGACTGCCAACAGGTGATATAGTATCCATAAGAAAAATGCACTGCATGCCAACGATGGTTGCTAAAAGTGAGCATCGAGCCCTAGGAATGTTGGATTATTGATTCCTAAAAGTGCTCTTTGAGTCCTAGGAATTTTCGATTGCGAAAGAAAGGTTTGAAAAAGGAAAAAAAAGTGTTAAGATATAGCTGGGTAGGTGGGCAGAGTCTGGCCGCCAACAGTGATGGCCGACATCAAGCTCCGCTGAGCTGGGAGGCTTCAGGGGAAGCAGCCCTGGCATCTAGCAATGTCCAGCAGCCTGAATGACGGAGGAGGACGCAAGACTATGATGACCTCCCTGTGCAGCTTGTAGCCCCGATCCTGAGCTCCTAAGGCCAGGAGCAGGTGCAAAAGCTCAGACCTGGGCTCGGTGGTCCTGCTCATAATGGAGGCATCCGGGGACTGAAGCGTCACGCAAAGCCGCACAATGAGCTGGCCTCACTACACATCTTCCTCTACACTTGTCTGCTGCCATAAAGGATAGGGTGAGGCACCCGAGGATTATCACGCCCCACCCCTTGCAAAGCATGCAACAGTGCAGTCACTTCCTGGCCAAAGGAGCCATATGGAGCGAGATGTGTGGTCTGCCCCACCCTGCATAACACACCGCAGCCAATCGCGGTGCACCCAAGATTGGAACCACACCTAGGGGAGCAGCTGATGTGCTTGGCACCCTTGACATTGCAGGCGGAGGGCACGTTGTGCATGCAGTGCTCCCACCCCCATCCTCATATCACCTACTCACAGCACTGAGCTTCACCCATTGCCCCTGGCAGGCCTCGACAACCTACGGAGCCCTGCTCTCCATCCAGTGATGGGGAACACACCAGTACTGAGCCTCATAACAGTGATTGCGTGGCTGGGGGGTCAGGAGATGAGAGGTTCCCCTGAGGTGAACCAGCACAGGAAAGGCAGAGATTTGGGCTGCAAGGTGAGGAGTGGGAGACCCACACATAGGAGGGACTGAAGGCCATCAGGCGCACTGGCCTTTCTCACCCCCACCACCCCACACTGGCCATCCCTCTTGCAGCAAGGAACTGCCTGATTGATCCTGGCCCTGTGTACCATTGTGACAGTGAGGCTGATTAGTGGGGACGTCGGATGCAATAGGTTGGGCCACACTGAGGAGACAACGCCATCTAACACATGACCACCTGGTCAGGGTTGGCCTGGATGCTTGGGCACCAACCAACAAACTCCTGCGGCTCCTGCTGGGGTCACTCATCAGAGGCCTCCATGGACAATCTCGTAGCTGACATGGAATGGCCTGTGAGAGGCTCAGTGATGGCCTAGACCCTGGTGGCTACTTGGCCCTCACCCTCTACCCTTTAACTCTTTCCCCTAGCTACCACATGTGTGGAGGGTGCACTCCATTTCCCTTCTTGTAGATTTTGCAATAGGTTGAGAATCAGTGAGTGCCTCCAGGGGTGCCTTCCTCAAAACCTCTATTCCCTCCTCCTCAGCGTTGTGGTACCCCCTTGGTGCACAGAGGCTTCTGCGGATCTGACTGCCCACCTCATATTTGGACACTTCCTTGGGGTCGTCATTGCCCTTCTGCAGTTCACTACCCAAACAGTCCATTCATCGAGTCGACTACAATGGCACCAGGGAAGTTGACAAGACAGCTGCTGTTCACGGAGGTAGTCAGTCCAATTCATAGCCCCTCAACCTTTCCCACCGGGTCACTTGGAGATCGCAATGGACCAGATCCTCAAAGAAATAACGTCAGTGGGGCACAGACCGGAGGTCATGGATGTGAAAATGACTGACCTCACATTGGAGACAAAATTGATCCTTGCGGAAATCACCGGCTTCCACAACAAGGTTGAGGGTCATCACTGGTCCTCCTTTGAAACCAGGGTTGATCTTCTTCCAGATGACAGGGACCAGGATTTCAGAGCCTTGCATGACAAGATTACTGATCTCCTGGATCAGAGCTGAAAAGACAAGATCTGCTTCCTTGCCGTCCAGAAATAGGCAGAGGGTGCCGATGTCTGGGGCTTCCTCTTAGACCTCTGCCCACCCACTTGAGATCACCTTTTCACCCCTACTGGAAATGCAGAGGGCCAACTAAATCCAGCCCACAGGCCCATGGCACCAATGGGTTGTGAGGCCCATCATCACATATTTCCTACACCACGAGCAAGCCCGGCAGATACTCTCACTGGCAAGGGTGCATGGGCCCTATGACTTTGAGGGACACCTGATACAAATTGTGGCTGATTTTTCCATGGAGATGAATGAGAAGAGGAGAACCTTTCTATTCCTGGAGCCATAACTGCACAAGTGGGACATCAAATTCGGCCTCTTTGAGCCAGCACAGACGTGGATCACAATGGACAGCAAATCCAAGGACTTTCTAGGGCCCGGCAGTATTGCAATCCTTCATGGATGGACTGGGAGATGGGGCCATGGATGCAGGCCAGAGCTCCCCTGACTCCTCCACTGCAGTCATTGGCCTGCTGCCACCTGGGAGTGATGACATGCAGCCTCGGGGACCCATGCATTAGGACAGGTTTCACCACATACAGAATGGCAGAGAGAAGGTGATCAAAATGGTGGCTTAGCTGACACATGACAGAGGACACCACTGAAGCCGGGGCCACCCAATTATTGACAAACCCAGAGACAAACCCAGAGACAGTCACCGTATACCAGATGCCTCATACCCTCCAGCTTGTAGGCTGAGTATGGCATGACTGCTTACTGTTGACAGTTTAAAGTTGGATGTTGAGAACTCCATGCTTTTAGTTCGTGGTGTGCCTCTGCCATGCTCCTGCCATGATCCCCACTGACACACTGCTACTCATGCTGCCTGGACCTCCCAAGACTCCCTGATGACATTCTGACCCATGCTGCAACACCCTTTACCCATCTCTCGACACAGTCCTATGAGACCGTGGAACCAAGGACAGTTGTGCTCTGCCCTGCTGCCCATGACAGTCTCATAGTTATTGATCTTACCTGCTCTTCACCCCACTGCTCCTGCACGGAACCGAGATATGGGGAGCGCTTTCTCCTCTCCCTCCCAGACTGACCCACCTCTGCTCACCAGGTTTCCACCTTTCACTCACCCACTCATGGCTGTCAATCTCCTTTGTACTCTTCCCAGGGCCACTGGCTGTTGCTCTCCCCTCCCCTGCTCTCAGGCATCTCGGCTCAGTGGCTCCACAGTTCGAGACCCACTGACTACAGTTGTAGTGAGTGTTATTGCCTTATATAGTTGGGATTTTAGTGCTGTGTTCCCCCCTACCTATCCTCATTCTTCCTCCTTCATCCTCATGATTTGCTTCTCTTACCCTTCCCTATTTTACTTCTTTCCTGACTTCCTTTCCCGCCTCCCCTCTCTGGACCCATGTAAGGCCCATTTCCTGGTCTTGCTTTAGAGGAATCTGTACACTGAGTTTGACAGGTCACACTGATCATCTTGCATTCCCTGTCTACCTCTGCCCCCCTCTGGGAACTGGTCAGCGGAACTAACGGAGTTCTAATTCTCTTCCTTCTGCTGAGTTACCTAAAAAATCCATGAGATTCTGCAGAGTTCTGCGTCTGGCGGAATGCCATTATGCCGCCCGGCCCTCGTTATAACCGCAAAGCCAGGGAACAAAAAATTACCTCAAACAGGCCTGACAGAAATGATCCGTTTTATGTAGCACCTAGTGAGATTAGCCTCTTTCCATGCGCTCCCTATTTTCGATTTACATGAAGAACCGGAGTACAATTTGATGATATGCTTAGTCCAAGATCACACGATATGGAGAAGTGGCAGAGCAAGGATTCAGACCTAGGACACGTGGTCCACGTCGAAGTTAACCGCTGCACCTGCTTGTTCCACTGAAGAGGATACATGAGGAGCCCCACAGAGGTATAGGATCGAGGGGGAGGAGGGCACCCCCATGTTTGAGGGGGCTGTGAGGGGACGTGTGTCTCCTGGTTGTGGAAAGGGACGAAGGATGGGTAACTAGCAACTTCATATTACCACCATCAGGAAGTGCTTTATGAACCACTACGAGAATAGCTGAATGAACACTTGTGGTTGGTAAGAAAAAACCTTGTAGCTTAGATGATGACACTGCCACTTACCTTATCATCATTATCAAGAACTGGTTTACCTTGAGCTGAGAATGTGTTTGTGTGTATTAATACTTTCTTTAACTCTGGGAGACCAGTCTGTGCAGAGAGAATAAACAGTAGAGCGGCCAACCAGCCCCTGACCCCGTGTCATGAGGGTCACCTGCACCCACTCCATGTTTCGCAATGGGTTGTGGGACTTGTATATTGATGTCCTCTGTAACACTGAGCTAAAGAGAAGGAACAAAAGTGAAAGTCTTAGTTTCTGTCTAGATAGTATCCTGACAGAGAGAGGGCTGAACCGAGCAAGCCCCACCATGTAGGAGAGAGTCTAGGTACCATCATAACACAACTCAATATGCATAACAAGCAAATCCATGAAGTTTCCATCATGCCCTGCAAGAACCACCCATGGGCTGGTAACAGTGGAACATGTTTTTTTCTAATTTTAAGTCGAGGTGGGAGAGTTTAAGTGAGCAAGACATGGCTGTCAAATAATTTTATGGGGCCCGGGGTTAACTATTTAATGGGGCCTGATAACCAATTTTACGCATTATATCGGGTAGATAATTAAGGTGTTTAAAGTTATTATTGCATTCATACATCATTCACTCTGGCTATTCCCTCTGTCTCTTTTTCTTTTCCATTTATCTCCACTCCTGTCCTGAACTTTTCCACTCCCACTGTAATCGCTTTGTTCTCTTTCTGTATCGCTGGCTTAAGCCCAGGCCAATTCCCAAACGCCTGTTCCCTAACACCAAGGCCCATATTTATACTTTTTCAGGCAAAACAGCGTTAGCTCAGTTTTGCGTGAAAAACTATAGCGCCAGCTAGCACCAATCAAAGGCGCCAGTCAGGCACCATATTTATGGAATGGTGCTAGCCAGCACTAATGCCCTGTTAGCGTCCTTGTAAAGGACGCTAACAGGGTGGGGGAGGCGTAGGGGAAACCAGAGCTTGTTCGCCAAATTATGGCTCTACACGTTTTAGAGGCAGAAAGACATGCAGGGGGGCCCCAAGTCAGGGCCCCTGAGCGTGAAAAAAAATACTTACCGGGACTTACCTGGGATGGGTCCCCCATCCTGTGGTGTCCCTCTGGTGTGGGTGGGGGTGTCCCTGGGGCCAAGGAAGGGCACCTCTGGGCTCTTTCCATGGTCTCTGACCATGGAAATATGTCTACAGGTCCCCTAATGCCTGCCCAAAGCCAGGCGTTAAATAATGGCGCTAAGCAAGCTTAGCGCCATTATTTAAGGCCCCCATCCCCCAGTGCTGGATTTTAGCATGGGAGGATAATTATGGCACTGAGGCCATATCGTCCTTTTCTGGACAGGAATGCATACCTTGCATCTTATTGACGCAAGGTAGGTTTTCACGTCCAGAAAATGACGTTAACTCCATAACTTTGTCGCTAGACTTGTCTAGAGCCAAAGTATAAATATGGAGTTAGGTTTGCGCTGAATTAACCTAAAAAAAAAAATGGCGCGAATTCAGCGCAAACATATACTATAAAGTATAAATATGGGCCCAAGTGTTTCTCCCCTATTCAGCCTGGAATGTAATATTTTAGTTAGAGGAGCCCCAGTGTAAGTTTTTTAGCATGCCAGGTAATATGACATTTTGAATTTGGGTGCTCTCTTCTAGCAAAGATGCTATTTTAGGCATTTATCACACTGTTGCATCCTGTTGCCAAGTGCTGGGCCCAGGGTAGTTAGCCCCGATGGAACCCCTTGGTGTCAGTAATGGCGCAAGGAAGGGTGGGTTGTTTGGGCCCCAAAGAGAATAGTTTTCCTAGATGTGTCCAGTCCAGCTAACCCTGTAGAAGTGGACACTTAGAGCAAGGAGGTGGAGGGGTAAAGGACCCAAAGAAGGCAGATGGGCGGTGTCTTTGGAGCCCAATAGCAATTTAATGGAAAACATGAGTACATCTTCTGAAGGCTGCAGAAGATGTTTAATACAAGTAAACAAAGGAGTCAGTGGAGGAAAAGTTCAAAGAAAATAAAGAAATTGTAACTTCTGCTGGAGAATTGTGGACGAGTAAACTAAAAAAAAGTACTCACTTTCGTACTGCACACTGGTATTGTATTGGGTTTGCTGGCTTGACCGAACAGTGAACAGCTTAACTCTTTATTTAGTGGCATGACGTCACTGCAGTGCGAAACCAGACTTCTTGTGCATTAGCAGCACCTCACAACTGTAAGCAGGCGAACTGACTACACATTTGCAATATGTCAGAGGCTTACAAAAGTGTGCAAATTCATTATGCAAAGCTGCGATGTCAAGGAGTGTGCAACCACACTCCTCGTACAGCAGTGGTAGCATGTCATCACAACAGTACAAAGATAAAGTCGCCTTATACGTGCATGGCACCACAGCACTGCAGAACCAACTCTTGTGCATGTATTGGCATAATAGCAGTGTGCAAGCAAACTCACTGATTGAGCATGACGTCACAACATTGCATAACTAACAAACGCTACACCAGCACAATGTAACAACAGTGCATTACAAAGTTCACTGAACACCGGCATGACGTCACCCTAAGACTTTGATAATCGTCCTCTTATCACAGCAGAGTACACCACAGCATTTGTGCACAAGCACCATCAGCTGTTTCTCTTGCACCTCTGCAGAGGGGGCTGGAGCTGCGACCAGAAAAAAAGTTTTTCTGTACAGACCCCATTTAGCGATTTGATAATCCATTACCAAAACACAAAATGTTTTTGTGAGTCACTATTAGGAAGGGGCGTGTCAAGGCAGTCCTTTTCTAATAGCAGGCCATGTAAGACTTTTATGTGACTTAGAATGCAGTCACAAAACAATAAAAGTCACTACCAACTTCAAGTTGGTGATAACCCATTCACAAATGGGAAGGGCTCCCTATCCTTTGAGAATGCAAGCGGAAATATTTTTTCAGGGCAGGTAGGAGTCCCACGGATCACTGCCTACTCTGAAAAAATGAAAAGAAAACTTGTAATTTTTTTGTTTGAAATGCATCCCATTTTCTTATGAGGAAACCAGGCTGCAATTAAAAACAAGCATTTGCAATGCAACGGGTATCGCGTTTGCTCATGTTAGAGCTGATAGCGTTGTAAACTCCTAACCTGACTTTTCACCTGTCGGCAAAAGTGTATTTATGTACGTAACCCGAAAAAGTGCAATTAACTGTGTAAAGCACTCGACTTCTGCCAAGTGAAATCGCGCTAGTAAAATAGAGAAAAAGTAGTCAACAAGCCAGACAGAAAACAGCGAGCCTCGCATTTTTTCTGTACTTGGTCGATGCGCTCGAGGAGGGCTAGCCACCAGAAAAGGCATGAAGTGTGCATGCCTTCGACTAATGAAAGCAAGCAGATTTTATCAGGCAAGCCCATGAACCAATGAAAGACACTGACGTGATGTGGACAGGGCTCCGAGCCCTTTTCTAACAACTAAAGCGTCACGCTCGACCCTAAAAAGGGCTTCATTTAAAAAGCAGTCACAGACATGGAAGTCTGCTTTCCCCAGCAGGCCACCATCACTGTGAGTGTGGCCGTTCCCAATGGGGTCACAATTTGCGACCTACCACCTGAATATTGATGAGGTAGGCTTTTGTGCCCTCATTGGGAACTGTCAAATGTGCCTGAGACCCATTTGTGCTTTAATTTTGCGAGTTTCTAAATGCGACTCACAAAAAATCTCTATTATAGACTCGCAAAATGAAATGGTCATACATCCAGTGCTATATTAAGAAGTGTGACCCAGATACTTTCCACTATGGGCTCTTATCAGTATAATTAAAGAGTCTGGAGTCCTGTATCCCTGCCCAGCCTCTTACAACAGCAGCTGCATCTGGCACTTCCTTAGCCAGGACAACCCAGCATGTCCGAGTAGCAGCACAGCCTCACACCCAGCATTCCTATTTCTTACCTTCATACTGCAAGTCAAAGAGCACAAGCAGGAAGGGAAAGAAGAAGATGATTCTGTTGGCACAGGCACTGTGAGACACCATTCTGTTGTCCGCATGGATTCACCGACCCTGATCTTTCCTCTGAAGTGCTCTAAAAATGGCACAACCACATGCCTCGACTTCCCAACCAGCTGTGCTGAGATTACCTTCAGCTGACGTAAAACCTGGTGTGTGTGGCTCCTGGAAGCAAATTCTGATGCATTAGTGTTCAGCAGCACATTTGTAGTTTAAAAAGAAAATGTGTTTTGTCAAAAAGTATGGCCAGTTCACACTGGCTGGGGCAGTGTAACGACATTGGGAGCAGAAGGAGCTAGATGCTCACCCTCATTCATGCGACATGTGCGTAATGATGAAAGTGTACAGCCTGAGTGACTCTCGAAAGTAAACTGAGACAAATACTGCTGGCTTCCATGCCGCGCTCGAGCCATCCTCTATGTACAAGCTGTGGCACTTGGGTGCCTGTGCTGTGGTGGGCACCACTGTGCCAGTAAACCCCATGCAAGTAGACAGAGTTTTTACCAAACTCCACACTCCAAGCACAGTGTGGAGTGCCAAAAAATCGGCAAACTGCTGGCAGAGTGGAGTTTACTGTGCACTCCTACTGGCACACTCATGATGCCTCCGCAGACAGCTCTGAAAGTCATCTCTTAGAACATGAATGGCATTACACACTATGTCAAACAGAAGATTCTAAGCATGCCAATATAGCCTTCCTCC
The DNA here is from genome assembly GCF_031143425.1 of Pleurodeles waltl. Taxonomy (NCBI): domain Eukaryota; kingdom Metazoa; phylum Chordata; class Amphibia; order Caudata; family Salamandridae; genus Pleurodeles; species Pleurodeles waltl. The sequence goes on from NC_090440.1 coordinate 499,731,730, forward strand.
AGGAGACGCACCTCACCATGCATTGCACTTCAGTCTTTTTGACTTACTGTATCCTTGCTGTATTCACACTCTGAACCACCTGATCTCCTGGGACGAACTCAAAACCTTTGTGACGTTGCAAGAAGAATTCGACCTACCTCCTAACTAACAGTGGTGGTACACTCAATTATGCCATTTCATGTAATGCAGGCTGGGTCCCCAACCCGGGTCTGTCCCTCTGTCTCCAGTGCTCACTTAACTTAATACATGGGAGCCGTTGAAGGGTGTGATGTCCTGGATGTATAACCTCCTGATTCACCATCTGTACTCCCTGCCGCAGGAGGGGAGCCTGAAGGCAACCTGGGAGGCTCACCCTCAGGTGGAGTATGTGGAGGAGTACTGGTCAGAGCTTCTGAAGAACCTAGGCTGGGGTGCACAGGAGACCTGGATGCAATTCAGCCTTTTCAAAATCCTACAGGGGTGCCAGTGGATGCAAATGAGGCTTCTGTCTGTGGGTCTATTGCCATACTCCACTTGCTGGAGATGCTGCCATGCTCCTTGTGACATTGTTCCTCTGCTCTATGAAAGCCCATGCATCTGTTCCTTCTGGACCAAGATGGTGTCCATGCTGAGGGAGCTCATCTCCTTGCCCATCCTGCTGCTGGGCCAGCTGGTCCTACTGCATGACCTGGAGGGCTTCTCCCAATATGATCATCATGCCTGTAGAGTGCTCACCACAGCCCTTACAGGAGCCAAAATTTGCATCTTGCATCATTGGCGATTCCCACAGCTGTTGCAACATTAGGAATGGCTCACCGTTATGTATAAAACTGCCTCTTATGAGAGGATAATCTACAACCTACTGGTCTCCTTTCTTGGGGGAGGACTGAAGCTGGGCGAAGTTGTGCACTCTGTGTCTGTGGCTTGACCTCTTGACCTGTTACCATCATGGTCCCTCCCTTATTTCCCCTGTAGTCCCCCTTTTTTGCCCCTCCACTGCCTCATCCATTCTCAGCCCCCTTTCTATTCCTTACTCTGCCTCCTCACCATCCCGTGTTCCACCCTCCTATCCCGCTTTGTCTCCTCTACTTTGATTATTGTCTGAGATGGATGCTACTTCTGCCCACTTCTCCCGATGTTCCCACTCTACCCTTCTTTTGGATTTATTTTCTTTTCTGCACTGTTCCCTTGCTCACCCAAATTGTTAGCTCCCTGCTGGATTGGTTAAGTCTGTTCAATAGGAACCCATATGCTATCATTGACATTCTTATCCATGCATAGCGCTTCAGTCTTTTTGACTTACTGTATTCTTACTGGATGTACATGGCATTGCGTTTCTTCACATTTCAAAAGCAAAACTCCAACACCAAAAATAGCGCTGTATAACCCATCCATTAGGCCTCATCCAGAGTGTTGCATCCCATTTTAGAGGCAAAATCTCAATAAGGTTAAAGGGAGAGTGAATTTGCTACATAGGGTAAACAGACTTTACAATGAAGTTTTTACCACGCAATACATTTACCACAAATCCATTACCACTCAATGCAAGTATACTTAAGGTAAGTGTGTAAGATGTCATTGGTAATGCTATAAATTATGTCATAGAGCATGTCATGAGTGATGTCATATGTGAGGCCATAAAAAGTGCATGGTGGGGGTGCAAGTTATAGTTAGTGCTGCTAACTATGTTTGGTGATTTTCTGTGTTTTTTTATTTCTATATGTATCTATATCTTATCTATCTATCTATCTATCTATCTATCTATCTATCTATCTATCTTTATAAGTATACAATTTAGGGCTAAGGGGTGGGTAAGGAAATGGGGGAGATGTAGGGGGTAAGGTTACAAGGTGGCTAAAGGGGTATATATATATATATATATATATATATATATATATATACACCTAGAAAGGTTACAAGGTGGTTAAAGGGGTATAAATATATGTATATATACATATATATATATATATATATATATATATATATATACAACTTTTTATATATATCTTTTGCTTCCTTCTTTTACCAATCATCTTCTCCATAATGTCTATATCTATCCCTATGATTGGATTTTACTAAATTATGTAGAATTTACTTACACATAGGGACTCTGAGCAACCTCTCTTTATCCATTGGTCTGTTGTGTCATTTACATTTTGATTCTGCCCACTACAGCATAAAGCATGGGGCAATGGGCAAGCCTACTTAAGCAACTGGTTAACTTCACTTTGAGTGACTGCTTTTTGCTCTCTCACAAGCCACACATCTGCACACAAGCTAGTTTCCTTCTGTGCCAGTGTTTTTTTTTTTACTTTCTAATTCGTGCTGCCTTTGTGTTTAGAGCCTGATGTGATATCAGGACACTTCTGCTTTACATTTAGGGGCCCATTTACAAAGTCACACAGAGCAGTGCAGTCACCTTGCTGTGCTGCATGACAGGGAATGTGTCATATTTAATCCAATATGACACATTCCTGCCATTTCCCTGCATTGGTGCAGTTTTGACTGCCTAGCATCAACCCAGGCACCCTTTCACCGTGGTGCAAGGGTGCCTGTGTTGTAAGTAGGATTGCCTTTGTGCAGGAATGGACACCTTCGTGCACAAAAACAATCACTTGAGGCATTTTCCTATTTCTATGTGTGCTGCAAAAAGAAAAAGAAGAAGTAATGAAGAGAAACAAAGATATTTCTCCTCATTATGCCTCACCTGGGAAACCATAGCATTTTGCCTCATTCCTAGGTCTACCACTTCTGGTAAATCTGGAAATGCGTCAAAATGTATTAGTGTTGAGTAGGAACACACATGGAATGCTTTCCTGGGGCAGAGTAACACAGCACAGCGATTTGTGTTGCATTGCATTACTCTGGATTTATCAAGCCACTCAGGGCCACACAAGGTGGCCTTGTGTGGCTTGATAATTTTCATTTTGGAGTTGCTACGTGTATGCATCATGTTGCATAGTGCAAGAGCGATGCAAACCCTCTCATAAATATGCCCCTTAATCTTTAGCAGATCCCAGCTCCAGACAATGCTGCTGTAAATTCCCTTTGGAGTGCTTTTATGACTGATGCTATTTCACAACAGTCCTGAGTGTGTCCATTTGAAACTGTTCTGTATTAAGTTACCGTATTTTTTCACTTTTTTCTGTAACTCTTTCTTTCTTTCCTTTGTTCTTAATTTCTTTCTTTTCTTTTGCTTCATTTGTTCTTCTCTCTCACTCGCTTCACTTCTCTCGTTCCCTCCCTTTGTTTCTCTTTCTTTCTTTCTTTCATTCTTGCCTTCTTTTGTTCATTTTTATTTTTCCTTTCCTTTCCTTCTTTCTTTTTCTTTCCTTCTTTCCTTATCTCTTTCTTTCTCTTTCCTTCTTTCTTGCGCTTTCCTTCTTTCCACTTCCTTCTCTAATTCTCTTGCCTTCTTTCATTCTCACCTTCTATCATATCTAATTTCCTTCCATCCTTCCTTCCTTCTCTCTTTCTTCCTTTCTCTTTCCTTTTTCTCTTTATTTCCTTTAGTTTCCTCTTTTCCTTTGTCTCATTCCTTCCCTTTTCTTCTATTTTTCTTTCTATGTGCTTCTTTCTTTCCATTGCTCTTTCTTTCTTTCTTTCTTTCTTTCTTTCTTTCTTTCTTTCTTTCTTTCTTTCTTTCTTTCTTTCTTTCTTTCTTCCCTTTCTCTTTCCCTTTTCCTTTCCTTCTCTTACCCCTGAAGTGTCTATTCTGTTTAACAGCTGGTTGATATATGCAAACGTCTACATATGTGATGATTGCAACCAATATGCATTGCTATTACATGGTATACATAAAGCAAAGGGTGGATTTGGATCGAGTAGTGGCAGAATTGTAAATAAACATCCCTGTTGCACAATTAAGCAACATATGTGTTTTTTTACAAGTCCGGAATTACTTTCCTGATCGGATTTATATCTTTCTCCTTTTTTATAGGTTAATGCTAGTCTTCAGTGTAACAGCAGTAATTACTGTCCTTATGTATCGTACACACCATAACACACTATCTCTAGGTACCAGGTAATAGGTAATAGGTATTATCAGAAACCATACAAATTGTTGTAATTTGTAGCCCAGCCAGGATAAAAGGCTACAGAAGACCTACTGGGTTTCTGACTTGGTCATCTTGTACACGGACATCCACAATGTGCTACTTTAATGGCAGCGTTTGGTCTACATTGAGCATTTCATTGTCGTGCCATTTTGTAAGTACTGCATTTCATGTATGGTGTAAATGTGTGTGGATAATATATTAGATTTAACCAATCCACAAACAAAATTACAATGTCTTCTGTTGCGTGCATTCCTTTAAAGCACTTTACAACCACATGAAGAAAATAGAAACGTATATGGTTTTTGGGCGTGCATAAAGGTCAATCACCGACAAAAATGCACACATAAGTACTTCCTCCACCATCACTAACACTTTACCAAACACAACATTCTGCCACTTTGTCGGCAAAACGACCCGTGGCCATTTCTATGCCCTTGACATATGTAAACACAAAACTGCTTGCTTATTTTGTGAATTTACACCAAACACCAGCCTCCAGCCAAATTATCCACAGGCTTATTTGCCCCGTCTCCTAATCTGCAACCCCTTAATGAATGATACAAATTGTCCCATCAGCTACCCTTTCACATGTAACCAACAGACAAACACTACATGAGACAGTTAATTGAGAGCTTTAAGTAGTAGACACGTATGAGATCCCACTAAAATGTGTCACTACACCATAAACAACGTGCTCGTGCAACTGTCCCATAACCTCTTCCGACAGGCAAATTTAATCGATGTTGCACTTCATTGGTATCACTCAGCTCTTCTCACTGGTCCCTCTATTAAAACAGATAAAAATAAATCAAATGAGCCTTGTGAGACCCAGAAGCATCCGTTAATTCTGATGGTCTCAGTAAAGGAAGCCACTGTGCCCGCCATAAACACGTTTAGTGAGAATATCGCTGGTGAGCGGTATTCAACCTGGAGTTTTCAGTTTTTTTCAAGCAGGTGAAGTCTACCAATGGAATACCTGGAAAAATTCGAGAATCAGCATATTGACTCCAGTTTCTGCATGCTATTCTCCAAAAATATATATTCATGTCCCCTTCAGAAATTCCCAATACTGCTATAAAAAAGAATTCTGAGGGGGTTCCATTCCAGGGACTATTTTGGGCTACTCATAAAGAAAGCCTAAGTATAGATCACAAATCACCAGCACACACATATATTTCCTCTGATTCCATTTCACAATTTATACTGGTCTACACTCCCTGAAGCTGGCACTCTATTTCACCTCACACTTTGCTCTAAGACAGAATTACAGACTATTGAAAAATACCAAACTTTCCCCTCTTAGCATTTGTGATAGTACTCACAATCTATATTTTACACATCTTCTCCAGTCGCCATTTGTTTTTCCTGGCACGCAAAAACGCAGTTTCCCATCTAAACACCCATATAGTGCATATGAGCTGCCCTCTACAACACTGGCGTACCTCACCTCATTTTAGCCATAACAGTTGAAAGTTAGTTCCAGATTTCAGCTTCTCTTTGTTATCCTTTATATCTCTCGACATAACTACTCCTTCCCTAGATTCCTACAGAGCAGCCACACCATAATCCTATTTTTAGGTCGAGCATTCGAGACCTCTTGTATATACTTTAGTATATACTTCTATACTTCATTGTGGGCTCTCTGCTTTATTACTGGTTAATTTCAGTGTCCTTAAAACATCCTTGCTTGCTAGTGGTCAATCCTTGCTCTTTGTCTCACCTTTTCCACAATTGTACACTCCCGTGTAGCATGGCCCCAGTACTTGTACTCTTCCACTTGTGCCAATGTAGCATGTGCTTGGGGACTACTTTTTCTGAGGCTAATAGCATTTGACCAAAGCGCTGGATGTTTCCAGTGGCTCCAGTCTGTTTTTGTTAACGGGCTCTAAATCATGTTTTTCTCTGGTTACATGTGCTGTGCATTTATAGAGGTCAAATGTTAGAGGCTGTTTTATGAGGGTGCCTATTTCTGCCCCCTGTCTCTCCGGTGCAAAGACAATCAATTTTCTTACGCACTGCTGATGCATAGAGAAAATCGCTACTGTTACAATAGTTGAAGTAAATGTGCCCAATTCAAAATGGCTGCCGCTGCATGTCATGCACGATGACTTCATTGACGTCAAGACGATACCGTCTCTTTTACTTCACCGTTGCTTGGTTATCTTTTGTGTGTGGTGTAAATTACGGTGAAAGTAAATGTTTAGTCACACGTTCTTCGCTTTTCAAACACTAGAATCCAAGAACACGAGATGCTTATGCCGTAGCATAACTAGATTGTGGTTTCCATAGCAACTGTGATTCCTAAGGTCTCTGCAAGAGTCCTTGTGCGAATGCCGTCTGTTTATATCGGAGCTCGAGGCCTGAAGGCCACCGGGTACCAGTACCCACCTTTGTTAAGCTCTAATTGGAAAATGTTGCAATCCACAGACTCACACTCCAGAAGACATCAGTAGACAGACTAATCTTGTGTTCATACACGTGGGCAAAATGGGCAAGGAAAACGAATAGAGATCAGGACTCTTTGCTTTGCTCAACTTCAAACTCTAGGCTTTGCTCATAAACAAGACCCGTGCCATATAAAATCAAATACCTTAAAAATGTGCAAGTAATTCCACGGCCTGCTGACCCAGAGTAATGTAGCCAAAGGCACCATAGGAATATGTGTAGCTCGAAAATAACCTCTCTCATTGAGACAGATGCTGATAGCTAGACGGCTATTTATTATTATCTTTGAATTTTTGGGATACACTTTTCTAGCGCTCATGCTATAAACAAGCAGCTTCAGAGCACTAAGGGCGACAGTATCAATGAAGGAGAAGAAAAGGCACTTGTGCTCCCTAAAACTAGTTCCTTTCCCTAGTTCCCCTTCTGTGTGTGTACTAGTGCTCGGTTGCCCTGGATTGGGTTGAGGAAATTATGGCACCCAGAAAATACCATTACCGCACCTATGGAAAAAGAAAAGGGCACTCGTAATAAGGGTCCAAGTTTTACTCGATCTGCACCATAGGCAGGTATGCAACTAAACTTGTAATACCCATATCTTCCCTTTGTTTCAGCGGTAGTCATGGCTATTTGAATTATGTGGTAGGGAGGACCAAATTATGCAAGAAGAGGCAAATTCTGTGGCCTAATGCAACACATTTTGAAGCAGTATTATTTGACTATTTAGCCATTTGTACACGATAACACTGTTTGGGCAAAGGTTTCATCTCATTACTAGCACTTTAACACCTATAACATGGCACTCAGGTACTGTGCTCGAAGAGTTTGTGAGCCGTTCCTGTTCTTAGCTCATAGCTTTTTGTCTTTAAAAATGCAAGTAGAATCCATTGCCATTTTTATTGCCTTCGAAATAAACTCTCGCACAGTTCAAACATGCTGCGGCTGAAATTGTTGTTTTAAAGACAGGAGAGTTTACTTTAACCAAATACAGGATCACAGTAGGCGGCTTTCTGCCATTGTACATGGTGAATAACCAGATCCATTGGCCAATGGTCTGAAAGCCCATTCACTGGCACTGTGATTAATGGAGCTACCACTGTCCTCATAGTCCCAGGACATGACCCTGCTCTTTTCCTGCAGAACTAATAATGGCCTCCAGGCACAAGGGTAAGCATGGAGACTATGGTGCCCATGAAATGTTCAGATGCACCATATGGAAGAGAAAGTGATTATACCGAGGCCTTGTCTAATATTCAGCGTAATGTATTTATTTCTTGGCGCTCTGTTAAAGCGCTGCGAGTTGCCGTGCGGCTGCGTCAGTGAGCTGACCAAATGGAGCAGGCACTTTCGTGCCCAGTCCATGAGCAGACGTCCGAGTCTATTATTTCTTAGCCTCTGCCCCCTACGAGTCGAGCAATACACAGTACGCAAAAGTTAAGAGTTGGTTAATACATCTGTCCTGTTCTCCTCTCCTGCAACTAAAATGGAATTTGCGATAGAGAGCTCATTGCAAAGCACTTGCTTTTCTGTAGACTGCCTAGAAGCAAGTAAGTTATGCTTTGTGTGCTGTAGAAACGGATCAATACAAGTTTTATCCCTGGTTTCTTTTTAAATGAATCACGTTAGGCCACGCTGCTCTTTATGTACGGACCCTGGATACGTCAATAGTGAAAAGTGTGGGTGTTAGACCGGTACAGGTAGGGTAAGGTGTGCAGAACTTCTGCTTTGTCTCAGTGCACTGTGTCAGAGTTGTGAGAACACACTTTAAAGCGTTGGAGAGTGGAGAAGTGAGCGCCCAGCTGCAGAACTCAACACACGTATCTGCAACCGACAAAACGTTAGGCCTGTCATCAATAGAAACGGGAGCAGTTGTCAAGCCACGGTTTCCTGCCTTCCATAGGCCACTCTCGGACACTTACTGCTTTTTAAAGTCACTGTGAATAGTTGTACATTACAGTCTTTTGGGCCTATAATCCCCACAGTCCAAATCTGACCTGGGGATTGTTCTTGTGGAAAAAGGATTCCACTGGTTTCAGCGCATTGAGTATATTGAAAAAATCATGCAGATTCTAGATATTAGGGTATTCTAAACAGATACTTAATATTTTGAAGTTTTCAATCTGTCTAAATTTCCATATATGGAGAATGTGCACAGAAGCATCAGGAAGGAAGGAATGACAGGAACCAGAAATGAGGCCTATGGGGCAGCTGTTAAAGGCCTTGGCACTATTGATATTGACTGAGGTGCTGACTTATTAGGTCTGTTTTAACACTGCTGCAGTTTGCAAGATCTGTTGTTGCCATTTTCTTAGGTTGAGCACAGCAGCGCGCAAGCGCTGCTTTTCGAACTGTCATCTATTCTGTGGCCTTTAACCAAGCTCATCTCATGCCCATCACTTTCATTCGTTCCTGGGCTTGCCTTTCAAAAATCCCTTGATGTCATTGGTAAATGCTTTATGTTTTTCCTGCCTTAAGGCTGTTTTGTTACGCGTTGCAGACTGACCCTGTTACATGGATTATTGCATGATTGCCGATATACTTTAGTGTGGGCAAACTACTTTTTTCTTTTGTCTCTCCCCTTCGCACTCCATGCTGGCCATGGCGCTTTGGATGTTGCATACAGCGCGAACAGTGCAAACTCGATTGGTGGTATTGGAGCGCTCATCACATTGTTCACACTGTTACGTAACAGCGCGAAGAGTGCAAACTCGATTGGTGGTATTGGAGCACTCGTCACATTGTTCACACTGTTATGTAATCGAAGTAATTTCAATTCTGCTTTTGGCTCTCCCCTTATTTCTGATAAAGGTTTCTATTGTGTTTACATGATAACTGTATATGTTTTATGAATCTCTCCTTATTGCAGTTATGACCATGATTCAGGCCAACTTAACATCCTTATTATGTTATGTTATGTTACTATGTTTTATATAGCGCCTATCTACACGGAGGCTTCGTAGCGCTAATCAGACTAAATATTAAACAAGCTGGAGGGATAGTGATGCCTCAACATAGATTAAAAGATTGCTACCTTGGAATTAAAATAGCCATGTTTTAATGGCCTTCCGAAATTCTTTCTCTTGTCTCATCAAACGGATATTAAGCGGCATAGAGTTACAAAGTCTTGCTCCCTGATACTTCAGAGATCTGCCTCCCCAAGTTATTCTTTTTACTTTAGGGAGCACAACCAAGGATTTAAAAGAGGATCTTAAAGCTCTTGTAGGTTCATAAAATGAAGCTAGTGTTTTCAATAGATGAGGTCCTCTGTTATGTAGAGCTCTATGAAAAATACACAGAGCCTTAAACTTGATTCTTTTCCTCACTGGAAGCCAATGCAGAGCGATCAAAGCTTTCTTAGCCGAAGAAAACCTAGGCATGTTAAACAATAACCTAGCAACCGCATTTTGGACTATCTGTAGTTTATTAACCACATACTCTGGGGATCCCAGGAGGAGACTGTTCCCATAGTCCAGCCTAGATAAAATGAAGGCCTGTACTGTAAGTCTTTTGGCCAGGGGTGGAAGCAAAACAATTACCTTGCGAAGTAACTTCAGTATTCTGAAACAGGTAGCTGAAAGTCTCCTGGCCTGATAGTCTGACGTTAGTTAGTCTGGAATCTAACCAGACTCCTAATGCTTTAATATGGTCTTTCAGTGGCGGTACATATTCTAAATGTATTGCTGGTGAAGTATTTTTTGCCGGATTAGACAACTTTCCTAAAAACATTATTTCAGTCTTTTCTTCATTAAGCTGAAGCCTACTCTCTGTCATTCAAGACGACAAAGCTTGCAAGCAGGCCGGTAACACTGAATTCTCCACCTCCTTACCAGAAGAAAAAGAGACTACTAACTGCGTGTCGTCTGCGTATGATACAATCGATACACCAAAAGGTTCCAACACTTCTGCCAGGGGAGCCATATAGATATTAAAAAGAGTCGGACTCAATGATGAGCCCTGTGGTACTCCACATTGAAATCTAAACTGATCTGAAAAGAAGAAGCGATCTAAAACCTGGAAAGTTCTGTTTTGAAGAAAGGAGCTCAGCCAATTAACTGTAACAAATGCGGCACTTAGGTCCAACATAATTACCGCCGTCACCAGTCCTAGATCCATTAGTTTTCTGGCTTCTTCCGTGACCTCTATCATAGCTGATTCGGTGCTGTGGGCCGGTCTAAAGCCCATTTGCGTAGAATGCAGAATATTATGTTCTTCCAGAAAACCAGATATTTGTGTATTACCATACTTGTCAATTAATTTTGCCATGATTGGAAGAAGAGAGATTAGCCTGTAGTTCTTAAGTTCGGCCCCATCTAGGTAAGGTTCCTTTAGCAGGGGCTTCACTATTGCATGCTTCCATGATACCGGTACACTGCCACTTTGTAAGGAGCTATTCAACACCTCTGTTATCAGTGGTATTATGGCTGAACCTCCCTGCCTAATTACATGAGGAGGCGCGGGGTCCAAAGGGTAGCCAGATTTCAATTTACTAAGAAGCAAGGAGGTACTTTCTTCAGAAATAGAGGGAAACCTCTGTAGAGTAATATCGCCTTCCTTATCCTCAATGGGCTGAACAGAACTTAACCCATCTTTGCCTGGAAAGTTCATATAAATATCCTCAATCTTCTTTAAGAAGAATGAGGCAAAATTGTTGCTATGTTCCACTGAAGCTACTGTTACTTCCGGACAGCTAGGGACATGAAGCAACTCCTTCAAGACCTGAAAAATTTATTTCGGAGAGCCCGCCGCCCTTTCAATTTCGTCACCACAATAGGTTGCTTGAGCTAGTCTTATCTCGTCATGATAGAGCCTAATTGCACCTTTATTCTCTTCCCTATCTACCTGCCTAAATGATTTCCTCCATTTTCTTTTGAGCCACCTACAATTCCTCTTCAATGTTGTTAGGTGAGGAGAAAACCCTGGAGACTTGTCTCCATTCCTCTGCCTAGAAGGAACCTTGTAAGGCAGCAAAATATCCAAACTATTAGAGATCCAGTCATTGAATAGAGTGGGGTCCATCTGGAGGTCCCTCATAAAATCTATTTTGCTCCTAAATAACAGATTGACCCATTCTTCTACATTAAGACTATGCCATTTCCTTACCTTCCTATTTAAAGGCTGATGAAAGCTGTGATCCTTAGACAACTTAATTTTTAACGTAATTAAAAAATGATCAGACCATGCTACGGGAGCGGGGGATTGCTAAATACCAGATCTATCGTATGTCCTCTCTCCTGTGTTGGACCACATATTAATTGATGTAGTCCCAACGCTTCTAGATCATTCACCAAACGCTTAGCTGCAATCAGTTCTAAATTGTCCACTTGGATATTGAAATCTCCTAGGACCGTTAGATTAGGTTTCCTGCAAATTAATTCCGCTATCTGCTCCGGCAATATGTTAAGGGATTCTTCATAGGGCCCTGGTGGTCGATACAGTAAAACTCCAGTAAATGTGAACGTTGGGTTAACGTTGGAAAAAGCTCATACCCTCACACCCTGCGAGGTCTAAAGGGGAGCAACTAAATAGAAGGCCTAGTTTAAAAATAACAGCTATACCCCCTCCTTTACCTTTTACTCTGTCTAATCTTGCAATGGCATACCCTTTAGGTAGAGCAAGTGCTAGCTCCGGACCAGAGCCCTCATGGAGCCAGGTTTCTGTCAGAAAAAGGGCGGCCGGTGACTGCTCGCGCAATAGAAGATTTATATCTAGCATATGTGCAGGAAGGGAGCGGCAGTTTATCAACTGAAAAATCAAACTTTGTTTAAGTTGCCCTAACTCTGAACTTCTCGGTTCTTGCATAGTCCATTCACAGGAGGGACAGGTCCAAGCCCCCATCCCAAGGTTAGGGCAGAGGTGGCAGCAATCCCATGGGCTATTCATCAACGCCCTAAGTTCCCCAGGGGTATAAGAGATAACGGAACTCACCATTTTCTCTAAGACTAAAGGGGGTAGCTCCTAGCCCCGTCCAGGTGCGGACCGGCGCAGACGGCCTCGCCCTCGGCGTGCACGCGTCCGCAGCGTGGACGCCGGGTCCGGTTTTCACTCTTCTGGGTTGCGGTCAACTAGACCGTCAACCCCCCAAGATGGCGGACCTCCAAACAGCTGCTTGTGAGAGGGAAAAATGGCTGCTCCCCTCACTAAAACCGACCCGTTAGCAAAACTCTAATATTTTAAAGTTTATTTAAAAAATTTAAAAATTAGATATGAAAATTAAAAATTAAGGCTGACCCAAAACACCACGGGTCCAGCCAAAAGTCCACACTCCCTCTGAGTACTCCACACAGTGCTTATTTCCACTTCCGATCTCCCCCACCTTCCAGCCCTTGAGCGATTTTCAGGAAAAACATAAAAATTTCCCTTCCCCACCAGAATCACACAAAAGAGAATCACAATTTGTCCCACTTGCTTGATATATTGCTCCGAAATACTGCGCGGACGCCGGGTCCTGTTTTCACTCTTCTGGGTTGCGGTCAACTAGACTGTCAACCCACCAAGATGGCGGACCTCCAAACAGCCGCTTGTGAGAGGGAAAAATGTCTGCTCCCATCACTAAAACTGACCCACTAGCAAAACTCTAATATTTTAAAGTTTATTTAAAAAATTTAAAAATTAGATATGAAAATTAAAAATGAAGGCTGACCCAAAACACCACGGGTCCAGCCAAAAATCCACACTCCCTCTGAGTACTCCACACGGTGCTTATTTCCACTTCTGATCTCCCCCACCTTCCATCCCTTGAGCGATTTTCAGGAAAAACATTAAAATTCACCTTCCCCACCAGAATCACACAAAAGAGAATCACAATTTGTCCCATTTGCTTGATATATTGTTCCAAATTTTGCTCCGAAAATTATTATTACAATATGACTGTTTGAACACTCTTGATATGTATGGGTGATCTTTCTAGTTTATTTCTCTTGTTACTCCTCCATGGCTGTCTTGTGTCTTTTTTTTTTTAATGGTGTTAGCCAGTCAGCAACTCAGATAGTGGGGTGCTGAAAGTGGTATTTTATTGGAATTAGCATGGCAGATTTAAATTAAGATGCTAAATGGGAACATTTTCATTTTTGGTTGCAGATAGAGGAAGAAGGTAAATGGAAGTGCTTTTGTTATATGCAGGGTCACTGGAATTATGTGGCTGGAAAACACCAAATTATGAGGCAGGGTTGACCAATTTAGGTGGCAAGAAAAGTCCAGTTATCAAATTACAACACCAATAGCTCTAACTCAAGCAAATGCGAGACCCATTGCATTGCAAATGCTTGTTTAATCCTGCTGTTCTCTTCAGCCCTTTAACATTGTGCCCAACAGAACCCCAACTTCTAAACAAGGCTCTGATCAAGATAGGGAAAGTTAATTCTGAAGTGTGATCGAAACCTTGGAAGCAACCTTTTTCAAAAGGGGAGTGTGAGTGTAGAATCCATGCCTAGTTTTTATTCAGTTATGGGAGTACCTTGTCAATTCTAAGTTTCATATGGAAGCACAGTCAGTGTACTCAAGCATGGAGAGAGAAACCAGTTTCCACACCATGTGCCTGAGTGATAGTGATTGAGTTCGCTGGTATTTCAGCAGTGGTGTACCAGTATGTTTCTGGAGTTAGGCTCTTTCATCCTATCAGTCATATAAATGGAGTTTGAAGGAGATGCTTTGCAGGCTGAACCTCTGACCTCGTGTCTTCCCCAGATTGAGCTGGAAAGGTCATCTTTGCTAAACGGCTTTAGCCTGAGATTTAGCCTGGGAGAGGCTTATCAATGACAAAGGGGCATGGGACTTCAGAAACCTAACTGAGGGCTTAATAGGATAGCATTAGGCTACCTTGATAAACCTGTAGTTAAAAAGAGCAAGAACAACGAATACTTCTGTGTGAACCTGAATTTTAGTTACTTGTAAATCAGCTTCTAATCCTAAAACACAGTATCAAAAGTAACCAACAGTTCACTTTACACAGGCTGTTCAGCCTACCTGGATGACCTGTATATAATTTAGAAATTGAGTCATCTTCAGCCACAGCTTAATAAAGATGTAAATTAGTCTGTGCTATAGAGCCACCGAGACATTCCACCACACATTTTACATGATTATCCTAATCTCTCCACTTATTACCTCATCATGTTGGCAGCCCCTTGTTTATGAGAATGTGTCAGTCATAAATTGTATCCTGTTTCTCCATTCATGTACCCTTGACGAGCCCGTGCCCTTTGAAGTATGTGCAATCTTTAATTTTGCAATATTTCTTACCCCACTCTACATCTAGGTCAGATACTACAAGATTTGCTGCCTGTCTGATGGCATTCCTTTTTAAGACTGTTGTGACTTAGCAAATGGAAACCAACTGTTGCGATTTATATTTGGCAGCTCTGAGTCCTTTCACAGCCAATGCACATGCACTCAAATAATCTTCTCCGAGAGCTAGCCCCCTGCTTATTTAATAATGGGATAAATGTTCCAATCATTTTCAGTTGTGTTTTCAGCTACCCACAAAATATCTTAACACTATGGAAATTGGTTGTCCATTAATTTCCTCTGGGTCATGCATGTTCAGCTTTATCCCATGACTAATCTCAATAAACTCAAAAGGATGTATGCTTGAGATCTTACGTAGCCTCCTACTACCCAGCAAAGGATATATTTGATAACGCTGCTACCAGCCACATACACATAACACAGAAAGGATAAAAGGAGTTAAGGAGGTCAAGACATTCACAAAAAGTGAAAGGAGAAATCAAATCCCAAACACCATCAATAATTAGACAGTGTTGATCCAGCTGAATGCTTTCTCCATGGCAACTACAACCACAAATCAGGGCTACAGAAATGTAGTGCAATATTGGTTCAGGCTAAAAGATTTTGCATTGGCCTCACATCTAGCAACTTGTATTTAGAAATGAATTGCAACATGGATTCCTTGATTCAGGCACCCACATTCTCTGGGCACACTAGTAGATGCTACAAAGAGAGGCTGGACTCTGATAAATCCATGTGCCAGACAAGTCAGTTAGACCAGTGAAATAGCTTGCTATGCTCATGTTATTATCAGAACCAACTTCATCTTGTAGTTCTCTGCCCAGTACTACAGAATTCCCAACACAGGACAATCCACACTCTGGGGAGGTGTTGACCAGTTGGTAAAAGTGGTTGGAGGCCTAAGGCATTCCTAATGGAGACTATCATTTTAACTTTAATCCATCCCCTCCCCTAATAATTTACTAACATTTTGCACTGTGTTTGCATCATGAAAGTGATGCAAGCAAGTACAATTTTTATTTTAATTACTTACTTTCTAGCGCAAAACTTGTTTTGCGCTGGAAATTGACTAAAAGTAATACAACATAGCGCAAAACACTGTATTGCATTACTTAGCATCACGGGGGCGCTACATGATCACTCCTTTTTGATGCAAAACCACATCTACCAAAAATGTGGGACAGGGTTTTGCGTAAAAAAAATAATGCCTTTTGAAACCAGATGTTTAAAGGAGAAATGTTTTAATTTCTCCTTTCTTTGTGCAGCACACCTGCAAAGTAAGAAAAGTCATATAAGTTATCTAGGCATAGTATTTTGTGCTGGTAGGGTAGCTTAGGACACCTATGCTAGACTCACACACACACTCTTGAACTATGGCTCAAAAGGTGTGTGCGTGGTGCATAACAACTTAAATATGCGCTGGTGCTAGGGAGAAGGGAGGAGAGAACCATATCCCTGTAGATATGGTGCTCTCCTGCTCCCTCCTTGTCACTCAGCACAGCATTTTTTGGCTGCTTCCTTGCGGTGGGTAACAGTTGAGCAAATCTATCTCCTCTCTTACCACATCTGTCACTGTATTATCTTTTGCTGTCATAGGAGTGACAACATAACCATTGGCCTTATCCCTAACCTGACATGAGAGGTGGGTATAAGGCTAGTGGAGTGCCGAATGTCACAATTAAGTGGAAGATCTGCTTGAGATTACTCTAGCTTCAGCTCCCATGGACTGTACTATTACCTCTCCAACATCAGTACTAGAATTAGTTGCAGAACTCAGACCGCAGGAAGCGAAGGAGCCCTGTCCTCCAAAAGGCTTTACTTTCCCCACTCTTGAACAGAGAGGGTTATCAAACAAGGGGTTTGTTAGTACTAGATGTGGTTCTGGCACTTTACTTTCACTCTGTTCCCTCTAACACGAATACCAGTTTGAGAACAATCTACAGATACATCAGCATGTGCTTGCTGTAGAGCCAGGTTTGACTGTGACAAGTGGTAAATATTAAGTTAAGTTCCTGATTTAGTACATGTAACATATTTCAGTACTTCATTTCTCAAAGGGACATAATTTTGAAGAATGAGCATTGTATAAAAACCCTACAGGGATTCTTGAACTTAACAACAGAATAACAATTTTTAAAGAACCATACCCTCACACCTTAAACACACACTAAAATGCATCCTACATTCTTTTTTCATTTTATTTTACAACCACTCTCCAGTCTTTCTGCAGAATTGTGTTGTCCATATTTTTTTCATCTGGGTGGGGATTGAACCTTTCACCATCACCACTGAAATAATAAGATGCCCACAATCTGCTGTAAAATGCAACAGTTGTGGTCAGGGGTAAGAGAATGCAAATGAACAAAATCTGATTGTGAAACGTTGTGCTACCTCTTGGTGTCTCAAAACCACAAAGATGCTTCTTGCCTGGATTCCTATCTGTTGGACTTGGCCCTTTCTGTGGAGTCATCCCCATACATTTTGCCTCTATTCCTCCCTCTTTGCCTAATTCATTTTTCTTGGCCTTAGGACACTGTGCACTTTACCACTGCTTACCAGTGGTGAAGTGCTTATGCCCTCTCTTTAACTGGTAGATTGGCTTATATGTAATTGATATATTTAATTTACTTGTAGGTCCCTAATAAGGTGGCACTAACTATATCCGGGGCCTGTAACTAAAAT
Organism: Pleurodeles waltl; assembly: GCF_031143425.1. Taxonomy (NCBI): domain Eukaryota; kingdom Metazoa; phylum Chordata; class Amphibia; order Caudata; family Salamandridae; genus Pleurodeles; species Pleurodeles waltl. The sequence continues at coordinate 499,749,135 of NC_090440.1, forward strand.
GCTACCAGTAAGCCTGATTGTGCCGCCCAATTAGGTAGCACGTTAAACATGTCTCAGGCCTGCCTTTGCAGCCTGTATGTGTGCAGGGTAAACTGCCATTTTGAACCTTTTGCCAGACCCATGTCTTGTTAGTGTAACACTTGTAATTCATTTTCACTCCTACAAGGCCAACTTCTCCTATAGTATAGTATAAAACTGGAGTTACCTTATTACATTCTGTAAGTGTAATTTCCAAATGTGAACCGGTAACCCCTTCATGTTTGGTGTCACTGGCGTTGTAATGAAAATGTCTAACTTATGGTGAAGTTGGATTTTGAATTGCAATTTAGAAAATGCCACTTTTAGTAGGTTGGTATGATCTTGCCTTAGCCATTTGGGGCCTGTAGCTTGTCTCTGGGTCACATGACTGGGTGTGGTTGACAGTTGGGCTTTGTGTATTCCTCTTAGACAGCCACACACAATGTAGAGCTTAGGTATGACTGAATGGGCCATGACTGGCAGGATGATAGGGAGAAGCAGGGTCCAGCCCCACTTACCCTAATATTGGCTGTGTCCTGTCTCCACACAAAGGGCTGCATACCCCCTGTGTTAGTCTGGAGCCAAAACCAGGAATGCAGGGCACCTAGGCACTTCAACGGCATGCATCTAAAAGCTTCTCCCTAGTTTGAAGGCACAACTGGGTAAAAAAAATACTGGACCTCAGACACCAACTCTTCAGTTCACTTCTGGACTTGTGGATAATCTACCATTAAGAAAAACTGCTGTGCTGCTGGAAAGGACTGTCAATTTACTGGACTGCTTCTCAGACAAACTGCTTCCCTGCTGTGCTGACCTGCTGCCTTCATGACTGGGTTAGAAAACAACTGTACTTGTAACTTAACCCTTGCACCCAGGACCCCAGAGTGAATCAAAAGGCTAGTTTTCTGGCCCTTTAATCTCAGGGACATAAAAGGCTCAGGGACATAAAAGGCTCTTCAACATCCTGCACCAGCCCCTAGACCTAGCTGCAATGAGTTTCTGAACTCCAAGGTTCTTGATGCTGCCCAAGAGGGCTGTATCCAAGCCTTCAGGCTCTTCACGATCATGAACAGGACTCTTCGCACCAAGACCTCGCTTCTCGCACTGAGATTCAACGCAAAGCTCCAACAGCTGCCTCTTTGCACTACAGCATTGACCACTAGTGGGGGACGGAGAATGCGAAACTCCAGCAGCGCCACCTGCAACTCATGGCCTGCTCTTTGTGTTATGTGAACAGCCTCCTGATACAATCTCCCTGATCATTCCGGCCTCATCCATCTAAAACGGGACCCTTGACACGGACTCGAGAATGTAAACGTCAGTAGGCCCAGCCTGATGAAACTAGCTGACCTGCGCTCCATTGCGGTCAGTCTGAAAGTGAGATTTTGACACCAAATATCCCTAGTTGGCGCTTTATGCTTTTTGGTCCTATTTTCTCTAAAATCTTTAAAAATTCATAACTCCAGGTATACTAATTACATTTTTGTTATATTAGTCATGTTTTATTTGTTAAATTTTACTCTATTTTTCTAACCTGTTATGGTGAACAATGAAAATGTGTCTAAAACAGGAGTGATAAACCTAATTTTTTCATATTCAGATCATAAACATTGTTTGGTGTATACATCAAAGGATTAAAACCCATTGTTATTTGTTTAATTTCTATATTGCCTCTTCTTCCAATATTATTTTGGAAAATGGCTTAAGGGTTGCACTGAGGAGTTATTTTCTGTCTCTATTAGGCTACTTGACCTCAAAACTTAAGTTTTGACAGCAAAATGAAGTATATAGGTCTCATGGTTCCTGAAATATTACATCATCACTGCTACACATTTTTAAAAATGTCATCCAGAAAAAATCAGCACAGATTATCAATGTCTACCCAAGCTAAATTACTTCTCTAATGATACAAAAACACAAATCAAAAATAAAATTCTCTGGACAACGATTTTCTCATGGAGATCTATCTAGAGGCCAGGACTAAGGTGCCAAAGCAAAAATCTTTCCTTTGCAGTTTTGTTTTGAGGGGTGCAATCTCAGAAGCACTTTTGGACTTACAGATTAATGAATAAAGCGAGGAGAAATGGACAGGTATAAAGATTCTAAGAGGAAGGCAGAGATGTTTATTAAGAATGGTCTATGCAGATGAAAGACAGGAGTCTGTCCACCATTTTCCAATGACAGATCCTATGCACCTCAGTAGTCAGTCTCTAAGCTGTTATTCCATCACATTCCACCCATAGTAGCTGGTGAGATGCATGCATACCTTTCATAGACGTTCCTTTTTTTATCTTTGCTTACAGTGTAACAGAATACACTATGCCAAATTTGGGGGTTGGGGCAATGATGTTAGGGAACTAGTAAAATGGTTATTGTCGACTAATACAACTTTTATGGACTGGAGAACTGGAGAAGTGAAGAAACCATTTTACCCAGCCAGCCTCTAGATAAAAAAAAAAAAGAGGTGGTTTGACTATATTATCTTGGATGCACTTGAAACTGTGATGCTTCTTGGGGTTCAAATTACCTATCTGAAGAAATAATGCGAACACATTTGGGAAAGGAAATTATCTTTACCCTTTCTCCAGAAATCAGGGTTCTTGTACTTGACACACAGTTATGTAGGGAAGGTGTTTGAAATAGGTTTCCTGGTTGGCTAGGGTAGGCACCTCAACCAGGCAGGGACACCCACTCTAGTCAGGGCAAGGGAGTTACACACCCAAAATAACCCTTGTTCACCCACTTGGTAGCTTGCCACCAGCAGTCCGGCTTATCCCTCTAGCACTGTGTAAAGCTTTTCCACAACATACACATTAGTGACACAACAAATGCACCACAAAGAAAACTGATTATATAAAAATAAACTGTATTGCGGAACAAAAACCACACATGAATCAGTAGTACTCTGCAACGCAAGCAGTTGTCAGACCATCACATGAATCACTAGTATTTTGTAATACAAACAGTTGCCAGATAATCAAATAAATCACTAGTTTTCTACAAAATAAACATTTGTCAGATTACCATTATCATGAATGCACATAGTAAGGAACATTCCCAGTTTATGTAGGTTGTAGATAAACAAACGATTGTCAGACTTACAAAGCGCAACTCTAGTGAAATATTCACAAATGCCCATGTCACATAAAACACTAGAAATCACACCTCCCTATGTGTGAAAGGCAGATCCTCAAAGTATGCCCGTCACCCCCAACAAGGCAAATACCACATGCAACAGAAATCAGGCCATAAAAATATGCAACACCACAAGGAGGGCAGAAATACAATGGATAAATATGCTTCTACAAGGATCGCGAACAACACCTTCTACACAAAGGTGGCAGCACATCTGCACTTCTTTTAGGTAGCATACAGGAAATGGAAAGCCACCACAAAGTACAGAGCCTCCTGCGCTATTTCCACACAAGGGGTGGCAAACGACAAAGCACCCTGTCCAGTACAAGAGCTCCCTCACTCCTCTTATGACCAATGCAGCGCTTTCCATAACTTTACTAGGTGGATTGTAGACCTCTGTCAAGGATCTCTACCCAGTCCGGCTATCAGCATGGTCAATGTCCCCCACAGGTAGCGGGAAAAAAGGATGCACACACCTTCTCACAGGTGGGGAGGTCTCTCCTAGCCTCCCTGTGTATGCCAATAACTGCAAGACAGCCACCCACGCTGGTGGCGAGACCGCGCTCAGTCTCCTGCATAAGATAATGCCAAGCCGCTGGGGCCGCCCCAGGCCCTCTCTCTCAGGGAAGTAGGATAAGGCTAAGCAAGCCCCCTGGCTATAGAATGCATGCACGGCATCCCTGGAAGTAGTCTTTCTTCTCCAGAGGGATGGCCACACTTGCTGGTATAGTTGCTGCCCCGCTCCTAGAGGAAATATGGTAGGCTGGTGTGAGCAACCTGGCTTGGGGTTATGGCTCCCAGCACTCTGACTTCATCAGGTCCCCACGGTGATCTCCACATGCACCCACCCTCAGCACGGACAGTTTCCACACTGAGGTGCCCCCAGCACGGGGCAGCCACTATCTGCGGTCACTTGTGCTGTCTTGGGCCCCAAGACAGGGCTTAAATAGGTGTGCCAGAAATCTGATGCACCTGATGGTTGTGCTCAGCCTGAGTGGCACCTCTGTTTGGTAGCAGTCTCCCCTAAACAGGGTTCTCTTCCTTCTGGGGGGTTTATGGCTCCACAGAGCACTCACCCCCTTCCCGCGCTGCCAACCGAATCGCTCCACACACTCCTCATTTAGGAACATGAAAAATACCAGCACACGCTACCTATTGGCTAGGGAGCACCTCTCTCCCCTTCTTCTGACCACGCTGCTTCCTCAGCGCTGGTGAGGAGCTACATGGTGCAGGGATAATTAAATCGCTCCTCAGCCCTCCAGTCTAGAAAAACAGGGGGGGGGGGGGTAAGGAGCACACCACCCAGCCCCCCGCCTTGGTTGGGGTGAACCTGAGTCACTCTCTTTAGGATCACTCCCAAGTGCCTTACCAGACCCTTTGGCTCTTGCCAGGAGGTCTACCTCCTTCATAAGCTCTCTAGGGCCAGAGAACTTACACTACAATAGGTATCAGCGTAGCCCTGGAAAACAACATTGGAACATGTGCTCTCTGACAATCAGATTGAACAACCCGTCAAAATTGTTTGCTGTGCTACACTTCACCCATCCCTTCAGTGGCTTGCAGCAATCCTCCACAAACTCCCCCAAGACTGATGAGACAGTTTCCTACTGCCCCTAAACCTCAACCTGTAGTTCTCAGGGGTGAAGCTATACCTCCTTATCAGTGCCTCCTTCATAGTGGTATACCCCTGCCTGTCACTTCCTTTCAGGGCCAGTAGGGCATCCCTTCTCTCCTCAGGAATATAGCACCCCAGGGCAGTCCTCCAATCCTTCTCAAGAATCCTGTGCACTACCAGAGCCTCCTCATATTCCTCCCCCTTTTTGAACCAAGGCACCACGTCTGTGGGCATGTGTGGGATTGTCCCTGACACTCAACATTGTTGCTACCACTGGACTCCACCTGCAGTATGGGTGAGTCTATATATTTCAAACTGCAAGGGCCAGTCTTTCCCTGGCAAAGGGCCATTCACCCTCTGCCATCCTCTCCTGGACTAAGGCCTTCTCCACTTAAGCCCTTCTCTCCTCCACAGCTAGCCTTGCCAGCTGCAACCTCAGATCCCTCTCTTCTCACTTATCTGTGAGCTCCTCAAGTGGCAGGGAATGGGAGGTGACACTGCTGCTAGAACTGGACCCAGCCATGGACCTCCTATCTATGGGGTCTTTCCACTCTACTGGTGTCTCTGCCCAGTCATCTTCTCCCTCTGCTTCAAACTCTTTGGGGTCATTGTCCTCCTGGAGTATGGACCGGGAACCCTCCCACTCAGAGTCCTCACTCATCTCGGGGTCCTCCTTAGAGTCACCTTCATAACCCCCACCACCTGGTCCTCTATTACAGTTGTTAGCCAGTGTGCCTCTTCAAAATTAAACAGGGCTTTCTGAAGGTCCCCCAAAGGGGATTCCCCACTCACAGGTATGCCCCTTAGCCTGCAGAACCCCTTTACCTCCCCCAAATTGTAACACAACAGGTTGCCAGGGTCTAAGGTAGATTCCATTTTGGCAAGGTTGAACAAAAGTGTAAAACAACAAGAGCCCTAAGTGCAAAAATCTGAAATAGAGGAAATAAATAAAAAGGAATTATTGAGAGAACAGGAGAATAAAAAACAGAACAAGTAATAGTTTACGTGCAGATCTGTAGTGCAAAATGGTATTGTGCAAGCGCAAGTCCTATCCTTGTCGTTGATCACCAATGTTACAAATGTGGTTCCTGGGACACCTCAGTCAGGCAGGGACCACCACTCTAGTCGGGGCAAGAGAGTTACACACCCAAGATAACCCCTGCTCGTCCCCTTGGTAGCTTGGCACAAGCAGTCCAGCATATCCGAGAGGCAATAGGCAAAGCATTTGCACATTACGCACAACACTAGTGACACAATAAATACACCACAAAGAAAACTCCACAACAGGTTATATAAAAATAAACTGTATTGCACAAAGCAACATTAGACGAAAAACAACATGAATCAGTAGTACTCTGGTACCCAAGCAGTTGTCGGACCATCTCATAAATCACTAGTATTCTGCAAAACAAGAAGTTCCTCAGATCATCACAAAAATCACTAGCATTCAGCAAAAAAAGTAGTTGTCAGATCACCATTATCATAAATGCACATTGTAAAGAACATTCCAGTTTGCGTAGGTCATAGCAAAGCAAACTATTGTCAGACCCACATAGTTCAACTCTAGCAAAATATTAATGAAGGCCCATGTCATATAAAACATTAGAAACCACACCCTCCCTATGTGTGAAAGGCAGACCCTGAAAGTATGCATGTCACCTCCAACAAGGCAAATACGACATGCAACAAAAATCAGGTCAATAAAAGATGCAGCACAACAAGGAGGGCAGAAATACAATGGTGAGATGCAGCTTCTACAAGGATCACCAGAAACACCTTCAATGCAAAGGTGGCAGCGCATCTGTGCTTCTTTTAGATGTTGTACGGTAAATGGAAAGCCACCACAAAGTACAGAGCAACCAGCACTCTTTCCACATGAGGGGTGGCAAACAAGAACACACCCTGTCCAGTACTAGAGCTCCCATACTCCTATTATTATCAATGCAGTGCTTTCCAAAATTTTACTACCAGGATCGGAGACCTCTGTCTAGGATCGCCATCTGCCCAGCTATCATGGTCAATGGCCTCCCACAGGTAGCGGGAAAAAAGGGGGGGCCACACACCTCAGCAGGTGGGGAGGTCTCTCCTAGCCTTCCCCCCACATGGCAAGAACAACAACACAGCCGCCCACGCTGGTGGAGGGGACCTCGCAGGGTCTCCTGCATAACATAATGCCAGGTCGCTTGGGCTGCCTCAGGCCCTCCATCTCGGGGAGGTAGGATAAGGCTAAGCAAGCCTCCTGGCTCTAGAATGCATGAGCGGCCTCCTTGAGAACAGTCTATCTTCTCCGGAGGGATGACCGTGCTTGACGGTATGGTTGCTGCCCTGCTCCTAGAGGAAATATGGTAAGGTTGGTTCCAGTCTCTTGGCTCAAGGCATGGCACCCGGAACTCTGGCTCTCTCAAGTCCCCAGTGGTGCTCTCCGCATGCACCTGCCCTCAGCTGGGACAGTTTCCACACAGGCCGCTATCTGCGGTCACTTATGCTGTCTTGAGCCCCAAGTCAGACCTTAAATGAGGGTGCCAGAAATCCACCACACCTGCCAGGCGCACTGCTGGGCGCACTGCCGGGTGCACTCAGTCTGAGTGGCTCCTCTGTTTGGTGGCAGTCTTGCCTGAATGGGGTTCCCTTCCTCCTGGGGGGTTTATGGCTCCACAGGGTACTCGCGCCCTTCTCGTGCTGCCAGCCCAATCGCTCCACACGTTCCTCATGAGGGAACAGCACGCTACCTAGTGACTGGGAAGCACCTCTTGCCCGTACATTTTCTGACCACTGCTTCTCCAGCACTGACGAGGCACTATACAGTGGAGGAATGATGAAAGTGCTCCTCACTTGCTCCGTTCTTAAAACAGGGGGGCAGGGAGCACACCACCCAGCCCCTGGAGAACAACTGGGGGGCACTCAGGGCAGGAGGGCAAGCAGCAGGCCAGCACATAAGGCAGCAGGTCACAGTGGCAGTCCCTTTTGTAGACCAGCAAACATCAGGCAGCAGACTAATGACACAAGCCCAGCAGTCCAGATGGCGGTTCCTTATAGCAGCATAACAGTTCCTGGCAAGGTGCAGCATGTAGCCACCAGCGTCTGGTTACAAGTCCCAAGCATTGTCTCTGTTCTATATTAACAAGGAGGACAACCCCTATACTTATACTTCTTTGGCCCAGCATCCAGAAGTGGGGAGTAGGTTCTAACCAGCTCAAATCGGTGCCAGGAATACCCCTTCCCCTCCACACTGGCTCCAGACATCAGTAGGGGGCAAATAAGCCCTTTGTGTGAGGCCAGGGCACAGCCTTTACAGATGCATGTGTGCCCCACCTCTACCTCTCCCAGCCCAGGAAGGCCACTCAGTATGCAGATGTAATCCTGTTACATCTCCACCCTCCCTGTGTGATGGCTGTCTGGAAAGTATGCACAAAGCCCAGCTATCAATCTACCCAGACATGGATTGGACTCAAGCTGCAAAGGCACCAGAGTAATAAGCACTGAGAAATGCCCACTTTGTAAAAGTGGTATTTCTTCAGTGGTAATACAAATCCACCTACACCAGTTAGCAGCATTTCTCACTACCATTCCAACCATGCCAAACATGCCTATGTCACCCCTCATTGACCAGGAAATACCACTTAGCCATATGACAGGATATTTCCAATGCAATCCCATGAGAAGAGCAGCACTCATAGTAGTGAGGGACTAAGTAGGCTTTTGCCACTACAAGGACATGCAACACATAAAGACATATGCCCTCCTATTTACATACACAGCACCCTGCCCATAGGGCTGTCTAGGGCCTACCGTAGGGCTGACTTATGTGTAGTAGAAAGAGAGTTTAGACCTAGGCAAGTCGTTTGACTTGCAAAGTCAGTGTGTCAGTAAGCTGTGCATGCAGGTTCTGCAATGGCGGGCCTGGAACAGGTTTGAAAGGCTACTTCTGTGGGTGGTTCAAGCTTCACTGCAGGCCCACTAGTAGCATTTAATTTATAGACCCTGGGTTTAGAGGATACCACTAGACAATGGACTTACTGGTAAATTAAATGTGCCAATCAGGTGTAAGCCAATTATACCAAATTTAGGAGGGAGAGCGCATGTACTTTAGCACCAATAAGCAGTGATAAAGTGCTCTGAGTACTCAAGCCTACAAAAAGAGGTCAGAAAAATAGGAGGAGGAAGGGGAAAAGTTTGGGGGTGACCCTGCAAAAAGGATCAGGTCTGTTAACGCTGAATTTTATTAATATATATTCATGTGTTCTGAGTGTTGAATTTGCGTATAAGAATGTATTAACGTAGAGAAAAATAATGACACGTTTGAAGGTGCGCCCTCCTGAGTGGCCATCAGTTTTTACAAAGTGTACTTATTAATAGCTAATTAATATGAAATGCTGAGCTTATGTTTGATTAATGTAGCAATATGTCATATTAAAGGTTATGCATTATGTATTAGCTTTATTAATCGTAGGCCTTAACTTAGCGATGTCTTGGCGTAGTTGCACAGCCTAATGCCAAGCTGCTTTCCTTAGGCGACTTGGATGCTTAGAGAATTAAATTGCGATTTTCCACTGTGCTGACAAGTGCTTGTAGCTGAAATTCTTTCCCATGAGAAATTGCTTGCTAGAAGATGCTGTACTAGCTAGAGATACAATGTATAATATAATATGTGAAAGAGAGACCTTCCCAGGAGAAGACAATGGAGGCACTGACTGGAGTATAAGCTGCAACAATATTGATACCTGACAAGTCGAATGATGGGAAGGGGAGAAGAGGAGCCAATCATCGACATGTCAACTGTGGATTTGAGGTTTTATTTTAATTGGACTAAGTGTAAACATGCGATTCTTTGACCAATAAGAACTCGGAAAGTAGTTTTAGGAAAGCATCTTAGCCGGACTGCACCCAGAGGAGGACACAATTTTTCAGTTTTCCACTTCGCCAATAGCGCTATCCTTTTGAACTCTCTACGGAGACTATTATCCCTTCTCCTCTTGAATGTTAAGTTATTCTCTTCCAAACTGCATGAAGAGACTTTGCTTTTCCTGAATTTTGATGCTGAAACCTGATGTCTTGCTAACCCAATGATGTCCTGTTGATGAAGACTCTCACAGCTTGCTGAACCATATTGAGGCCAGGTATAAGATGATGGTATTGATTGTTCTGTCTATTTGCTTTTGTCTCTAGATACCAACCGCTAATTTTCATAGAGCCATAGTTAGATGTTTTTCCAAATTTGTGTGCCTAAATTATTTTGCATTAAGTCCAAACATGCTATTTTAATCCGATGTTAGTTAGGCTTCTCACTGATGAAACTCGCTACATGTAATAACAGTTGATGTATTTTCTTTGCTGAATTACAAATGTATGTTATTTAGTTTGTGCAGCTATTCTTGCTATTAGTTTGTACTGTAACCTTAGAATGTGTAGTATCTCAAGCTTTGATTAGATTGTGATTCTTTTGCCACTTTGGTCAGCCAGTATTGTTTTTGCATGTTTATCATTTGATTTTGAGACTAAGTTACGTGACATTAGCATTGTTAATATAGGGAAATAAACATTCTAACTTTTACATAAAGGCATAGTTATTCATGGCCTAGAGGTCATGGTGTGTGGAAATTACTGACTCCTATTGATTATTGATGTCATTGATTGCTATGGTTATTGATTTGTATTGGTACAGGGTTCATGGTGAGAAAACTCAAAGTGCAGTCAAAAGGTCCATCGGCCTATGCGCGTCGCCCTCGTAAGTTTACTTAATAAGGTCTGACGCGCTCACAGAGATGGTAGCAGAGATTGATGGTTAGTCTCTTTAAGAGCCCCTCATGGAGGCCCTGTACATGGCTTGTCTCCTTAAGAGCCTGTCATACAGTCCAGAGAGAGGTAATAGAGTAGTTGGTCCTAGAGATAGTAAGGGAGAAATAACAGGTGTTCCCAGAGATGGTAGTAAGAACAAAATAATTCACAGATTTGGTAAAATTTATGACATTTTGTTCTTTTTAGATTTGATGATACAAAGAGGAAAGAAAATGTACCCCTGAGTACTTAAAATGACTTTCCAAGAACCTTGGAGCTTGCCAATGATTGTTTGAGGATGGTCTTGGTGTTCTAGCAAAGGTGTGAATTAAGTAGGTTTTGCTCTTGCACAGCTTTTGCAAATCGCAGGTGAATTGTGATGTTTTTGAGGGTTTAGGGAATACTCCAAATGAAATTGTAGAAGGAGTGTGCATACTCTGATGTGTGAGAGTAGGGAAGTCATCAAACTTCACATGTGTGTGGCACTTTGTGCTCAAAAATTGTCCACGTTGTTGTTGGTATACAGACCCTGCGTGATCTAAGACTCCGGAGTATATTGAAAAGTGTATGAGGCACTTGGTTTTGTTGTAGTTTGTCCGGTTTAATAGGTCGATTGTGCAAGGTCGACAAGTCAGCGTGTGAATCAAAGTGAGCAAAATAAATTTTCAACTGAGATCTGGTGAGTTTTATGGGCACCAGGACAGACCCACTGATCAGTTGAGAGTGAAGTTTGCGAGTCAAATTTTGCTGGCTAATCAGGGAAACTAAGAAAGAAGGAGTAGTTGTTAGTGCAAAACGCGGTCAGTGAAAAATCCGTAAAGCTTCTGAAGCAATTGTGCTACCCTACCTGCAGGAAACGGACAAATTGGGTTTTGATTTTGTTTAGTGCACGCAATAAATTGCATTCATTTAGTGTGAACCTGAGTTTGGGAGGACAAGCCGCAAGACTTTGTCAGCTGCTGTACGTGTGAATTTGAAGTCATTGGAGCGTGCTGGAATAGGTTGGTTAGTGAGAAGGGTCGCGCACGGATTGGCAGCCGTCTGTGAAGCGCAATTGGTCAAGAAGGTGGGTGAGGAGAATTCTGGGATTAAAAGTAACTTCCTGATTTGATTGTGAATAACATAAAGGTCGCAAAAACAATTTTTTTCAAAGCTTTAAAGAGTGCTTTAATGGGAGATACGTACATTACAATGAGTATACGGGATATTGCACCACCAGAAGGTACCCCAGCTTACATTGTAATCTAAGAACAGGGTGTTGTGCTGTGTCTTTGGCTGAAACAATGGTGCAAAGTGACAGAGAAGGGTGGAAATTTAGCATTTCCTACCCACTGAACATTTAATTTGAGGAGCCTTTAAAAAAAATGCCCCCCAGTGGACAGACCCCTGTCCAAGAGGCCGCTCCCCTTCATTGTTTACATTGAAAAACAATAAACTCACTGGTGTCTAGTGGGCACTTCTGATTACAGAAATGCTCAGAGAGACATGAAAGGAAAGGAAAAGCCTTACCTTTCATGTCTCTCCAATCTCCTCAACTCATGATCGGAAGAAAAATTAAAGCATTTCTCTTCCACTCGCGCTGGAAGCTCTGGATCAAACTCTAATGATGTCAGTGTACGATCGCGCGCTGACGTCATCAGACATCCCTGGAAGGTGTCAGGGTGGATAGGGAAGCAATTCCCCTTCCATCCCTGCCCAGGGGAGGGGGATGGGAGGCCCATGGGGAGAGTGCTAGCGCTCCCCGTGGGCTGTGTGTAGGTCGAGCTGGTTACGTCCTCAGCACACGAGCGCCGTGTCTGAGGATGTAACCAGCTTGCCCGTGGCACCCAAGGAGTTAACAGTGGTAAAATAAACAGAGCCCTATGACCAACAAAAACAAGATCTGCAAAAATAGAAGAGGTGAAAGCTAAATGTTTGGGGGAAGACCACCCCAAGGCTGATAGGTCTAACAAGGCTGTACAAGTTCCAATGATAGAGCCAGCTTTCCAAGAGATTGTGAAGAGTATAGCCACAAACCAGTCCAGGTAAGACAAGAGCGTGTCACTTGTAAGTATTGTTACCATGTTTAGGTTAGAGCTTCCACATATTGAATAAATGCAAGGCACCTCAGTGCCTGCATTCTTGGAGTTATATAGCACGGTATTGTGTTTCACAAACATGCACTTCTCTAGCAAATGCCCTTTTGTTTTTTTGCTAAATACAAAGCAGGAAATGTTGTATGTGAATACATGTGGATGCCTGAATTCCAATGGTCAGTCACTGAGATAGTCACACTCAACTGACCAGTTTGGTTTATATGCAAATGACATTGTCATCAAAGGTAAATAAGTAACCTATGAATGTTGTCCCCTGGGAAGTCCAGGGCCAATTCCACTTGTGAATTGAGATTGCGTGAATAGTAAATAAACATTATCTGAAAACCCTTGATGTAATAGGGTTTGCCTTTCATCAAGCAACAGGTTATTAAGCCGCTTACCTGACTCCTTGGTGAATGTTTAATTTCAATAGTGTAACAAATTAACTCTAGTGGTTTTAGTAAAACTTCTAAGTAGGCCTCAATGGGTCCAAAGGTATATGCTAAACCTCATCTAGAGTGACATGTAATAACATGTCAAATCAAACCTGAAAACATTGAATATGGCTTCTAGGAGAGGACAGAACCAATCCTGATGATCTGCAAAAACAGTGAGCTACTATGAACCATTGAGATCAGAAAAATGTCCACATTAGCATTCTAAAATGTGTAAACCTGCTGACAGACAGAAACAATGTGTAGTTTCATCTTGTGGTTTAGCGGTTTGTTAAAAATGTAAACAACTTTGAAAACCCTCTGGGTCTCATACTAAAAGTAGAACCCAACAATCTCCAGTTAAAAAATGCAGAAAACAAAACAAGAGAGATACCATCAATGAACTTGTTCAAACCTAACTTAGATAAACCTATGACATGCTGATCTTTAAAAAATGAGAACCAGGCCAAAGAAGTACTCAAGTGTTCCCCTTAGCAAAACCAAAAGAGAGGTGAATTACCAGAAAGTTTGAGTCGACCATGTTTTTACTCTTCTTTAAGAGGGTCTTTTAATTCAAAAGGTAATAATTAAAGATGTGGGCAAATCCCTTTTGGTCCACAGCATTCTCATTTGGTGCTTCCCTCATAGGGAAAAAAGAATTAACTACAGTGAGGCTATTCCATATCGGACATAATTGCTGACCTTCTGTATAATAGATAACAATTATTAGCATTTTACTAAATATCCCTGAATATATTCTCCTAAATGGACCAATATTTACAGATATTATGCCTTTATCAGAATCTTTGTGCCCAAAAGAAATATTCCCTCTCACATGTTACCTTCCTGTTTGTCTATTGAAGGAGCCCCAGTTGAAATTTACTGGCTTCTAATCCAACATTTCGTTTCTTGAGTCTACTTATTGTCATTGGCTTATTGAGAATGGACACAGGAGTCATAGGATGCCTGAAGCCAGAAGAACATGAATATGTTTGGTAAAACCTTAAAACTATTGATTTTGATCTTGGTTGACTGCCCTGACTACATTTGAAATCAGAGAATGAAATGAAACTGACAGCTTATGTACATAGTAGTCATATTGAAGTCAGGCTGGACTAACAAACTGAGCTGGGAGCACAGGCTTCGTGTGGGAGATTATGATAATACTACATGTACAAAGTTATTTATGAATAATAGTAACAATATCTTGTAAGAAAGAGAAGTTCTCAAGAAGGGTCAAATATTGGTGACCGTAAGGAGATAAAGTAGAGATGAAGTAAACAAGACCGGCCTTGTTTTCTTCATCCCCAGGACAGTAAGGTTTAAAGGAAATGTAGAGAACAGTCTTCCAACAGGTGCCTGTGTGTCAGCAAACTGTCTAGCACTGGCATCTCTACGAAGAATCAAACAATCAATTACAAGTGCAGAGGGCAAACTGGATAAAGTTCACAGAAAGATTCACTTAGTAGAAGTGGCGCACCATCCTAGACTGGAGATTGAGATGGAAACTAGTAACCTGCAGTTACACACAAGTTAGCAAATTTGGTCAGTGAGATTACTACCTTGATTAACCACTACAGAGTAGTAACCTCCAGAGTTGAGTTTCTAGAAAACATGGTCTGTCAGAACCATTAGGACCTAATCTTCTACATAATGAAGCTGTTTGACCATGGTGGTTAAGACAATCCAATATATGTGGACATGTGCCACATAATTAAGAGCAACAAAACAGTGGTGCATATGAGTGGGAGTATGATATAGTTTGTGAATATTATCTGGCAAATTTTCAGGACATGCCACCTCAATTCCCAAAATGTGGCTTTGTCTTTACCAAGAAGAACTTGTCACACAAAGCCAAACACCAGAGGGAAAGGGCTGTGATCTTGTGAGAGGAAGAGAGGCACACATACTGACATACAACATGCCCAGGTCTTCTGTAGCCCAGCTCTCTCAGGCGCTTCATATCTGTTTGCAGCACAGGTATACACAGAGATTCTCCCACAACAGAATGATTCATTAATCAAGAAGAGTCCATGCATCATTGTAGAACGGATGAAAAGCACAAACCATTCACAATGAGTAAATAGTAAACAGATATATCCACTGTCTTCGGAAAGGCAGAACATAATGAACCTAAGAGAAGTGTGAGTAGTGCAAGTAAGTCCAAGAATCTGGTAGCAGATCAGCAGATCACGACTTTTAGAGGCACAAAAGGGAAAAGGAGAAAACACATCCATGTGGCACAGCCAAAATGAAATTCAAAGAACAATGTCAGCACAACAAGTAAAAGGTAATATAGTTGAGGAACAGTAGAGCAGAAAAAACAGGTTGGGGAAGGGAAGAGGTAAATGAAGAAAGAGCACCTGGAAAGTCAATACAACACAGAAAGTTGACTGGCTGCTTCCTAAAGCCTTCATGTTGTGCAATATACCACTGCCCTTCGTGACCAGGAAGTCCCACCTTTAGTCTGATGCTTTCAGCACCAAAGCCACCGAAGCTGTTAAGGATGGTCCACCATAGCTTTAAAGATATATGTGGTCATTATGAACATGGCGGGAATCACCGCACCGCCGGCAGTGGCGTAACTACTGCCAACAGGCTGGCAGTCCGGACCGCCAAATAATAATGCACATGAGAAACAAGTAGCAGTCAAGCCACGCATCGCCATCAATGGAATGGCAACACGGATGGAGGAGGCCACCTGTCGAGACGGGCCACTCACCTGAAAAGCAGGATGTCTGCAGAGGTGATGGTATGCCCCCTGACCTCCACTTCCTGGTGGACACAGAAACCCCGACAGGTGTCCCAAAAGGAAAGGGGGAGTGGAAGAGAAAGAGACAAAACACTGCCACATCTTGCTGGTCCAGCCAGGCACCCTGTATCTTCGGGGGGCAGGTCGTTGTTGACAGAGTGATAGCAGAGTTAGTGCACTCAACTTCCTTGAAACTGAATCTCTCTTTCTGATATGGGCACAGGAGCGCTAGTAGAGTACCGGGATGCTCCATCACTTTTCTTGGATAATAATACCTGTTGGCACAATTACTAACACTGCATCACCAAAAACCCAAACTGAGTACCATAACAATAAGTACTGCAACACTAGGGCTGGCTTCACAGAGATTCACTGTTGCACACTACAATTAGAACTGTGGTTGCACTTATCATGCACAAGAAAGACAAACAAGGTCATAAATCATATCACATATAACTTCCCTGCATGCATAGGGTAAACTAAAAGGAACAAAAAAAATCCAAGAAATACAAATGTCCACTCTGGGTTCAAGCAGTTAGGATGGCACATTTTGGTTTGGTTTCACTCTCTGTGTGAAAAACCCTTCAAAAGGCAAATTTCTCAAACCTGAAACACAGGCATGAATGACACAATTTAAATCCAAGAGTTATTCTATTAGAGAAAGAAAAGTCACGTAAGTGCTCTTTTAAAAAATTGCACTGTCACTTTTTGTAGTACTTGAGTTCAAGCTGATTTCCTGAAGCACATTTAGGCAAGTAACTAAAATAATAATGTAGAATGTTCAGAAATGCTTTTGTCTCTTCAAGATAAGCACTCTGCCAAAATACGAGGTCTGAAATACACCAGCTGTTCTAGGAAAGCGCGGCGCTCAAAGAACAAACTCCCTGGAGAATACCAGTCACTTAGCTGCAGTCTTTTCCAATGTGCTGGAGGAATGCCTGGTGTCAGCTGGTACAGAAACGAAGAAAAGAATTGCCCCAAAAGTCCTGAATATGAGCATGACAGCAGGGGCTTTACTGCCAATTCAGATGCTGAGATCAGGAAGCAAAACAAAGCCAAGATGGGAGGCATGCTTCACTCTGCTATCTATAGACAATCAGGAAAGCAGTTGGTATGAGTCACCACGCTCAATTAGAAGCACATGTCTACACCTGCTCACATTAGCAAACAAGCATTGGTAAAACAAGCATTGATAAAACCAATTGTGTAACACAGCACATTGGGGGTCATTCTGACCTCGGCGGTAAAAGGTGCTTACCGCCGGTCAGAAGGCCGCCACAACACCGCCGCGGTCGCGGTAAACCGCCACGGTCATTCTGACCCTCAAGAGGAAAACTGCCAAAAACCCGACATCCACAAAAGTCCGCCACACCAACGGCCAGCGTTAAACTGGCGAAGACCAAACCTCCACCGTCACGCCAACAGAAATACGCCCATGCCATTACGACCCACGAATCCACGCAGCGGTCTTTCAACCATTTGTTAGACCGCCAATTGTCAGCCTATTCCATTGGCGGTACACACCGCCGCGCTCAAAATACACATACAGCTCCAAAACACAGCCACATTGGACAATTTGAAATACACACACCTGAGACACATACACACAACACTCCCACACACCCAATTAACTATAAAACACACACCCACATCACCCACAAACCCCTACGACCACAAATCAGAGACGAAGCCCAGAGAGAGACAGCACAGACTAGAGAACACCATCACACAGTGGCACACTACACCATCACACACACAACAACCACGCACAAAACACCACACACCACTACACTCACCACACTCACCACAAACACCACCCCACACCTCATCCACACCACCCCATGGCACCCCAAAGACACCCCAGGTTCTCAGATGCAGAACTCAGGGTCAAGGTGGAGGAAATAGTTCGGGTAGAGCCCCAGCTCTTCGGGACACAGGTGCAGCACACCACCATTGCCAGGAAGATGGAGCTATGGCAAAGAATAGTGGACAGGGTCAACGCTGTGGGACAGCATCCACGAAATCGGGACGACATCAGGAGGCGGTGGAACGACCTACAGGGGAAGGTGCGTTCCATGGTATCCAGGCACAACATCGCAGTGCAGCGGACTGGCGGCGAACCCCCACCTCCTCCCCCAGAATTTACAACATGGGAGGAGCAGGTCTTGAACATCCTGCATCCTGAGGGCCTCGCAGGAGTAGGCGGAGGAATGGACTCTGGTAAGTCTCATCTTCACTACTTCATCCCCCCCACCCCAGCAGCATGCCAACTCATACCCCCACCCTCCCCCCACCACCATCACACATCCTCATTGCTAATGTCTCACCATCACAACCCACCCATCCCAACACCAAACCCTGCATGCCACCACAAACCATCGACAGCCATCACCTAAGCATGCCCACTGCACATACCCATCTCCCCCACAAACCGCCGTCACAACAGCCCCCACAAAGGAATGCCAGCACTGGGGTACACGGGCACCCACCCATTGCACGCTATGGCACACACAGAAGCAATAACCATACTCTTATACCCCTGCAGGACCCGAACGCCACCACACCACCCAGGAGGGTCCAGAAATGTCCATCCCACCCCCAGAAGAGGCCCCCAGTGATGACAGCAGCTCTGTCTCCCTGCACCCAGATGACCAGCCCGGCCCATCGGGACAGTCGGTTCCCCTCAGACAGCCACAGGCTACAGCAGACCTACCCCCCTCTGGGAACACCAGCACAGCACCCACCCAGCAGGCCCATGCCTCTGTCTCCAGGACACGTCAATCAGTGGTGTGTCCACCACTACAGGGCACCCAGGTTAACCCACCACCCCAACAACAACAGGGACCTGGGGGCAGTGGTAGTGGGCACACGGTCCAGGGGACAGAGGCTCAGGGAAACAGGGGAACTGGGAGGGCTGCTGTGCGACAGGGGGGGGACAGGCCCAGGGAACCCACTCTCCACGAGGCCCTCACCTCCATCATGGGAGCATACCACCACTCCCAGGAGACGATGGCGACGGTCCTGGCCAGGTTCCAGGAGATCCAGGTACTGCAGGAGGAACAGTTTATGGGGTTCAGGGAAGAATGAGAAACATTAGTTCCGCAATGGGCACCATCGTTGTGGCTCTCAACCAGATTGTCACCACATTGCGGGACCATGTGGCACCACAAAGGGCCCCTGTCACTAGCATGGACCAGGAACAGGCTACCACCTCCGCCGGCGCTAGTGGACAGGAGGCCCCGACACAGGAACAACCGGCCACCAGAACCCCACCTCCTGCAGAAGAAGAACCACCCCGCAAGCGGGCCTGAGATCTAGGAAGAAGACAGAGTAGGATGCCAAGACCCCCGCCAGGAAAGGATACCCCCTGATGTCATCCCACTGTCCCACATTGTCACCCTGTCCAACCTTAAACTGCCCCTGCTCCACCTTCCACAGGCATATGGACAATGCACCTGTGAGACTGAGAATCTGGACTCTGCCATGGACATTCCTCCACCATCACCCATCACCGATTTTCAACCATGTCCCAAAATTGAGCACTTTAATAAACACACTTATTGCACACAAATAATCTGGAGTCTGCCTGTATTTTTGAAAATATGTATTAGACATAAACGTGCCAAAATGACCAGTTACATTGTGATGACAACATACCACTGTCACACAGCTGTAGTCCACGGGCAAACAAAGCAGAGGTCACGCAGTGGGGCCCACATCTCTGAAATTGGAAGGGAAAGTCACAACTCTGTTAGCATACACTGGGTGAAAAGGACAGACAGTAGAGAGGCAGGAGACTGGAAGTAAATGTAAAATGCCGGTGTTTATTCTTACCTGTGTGTTATTGAAAATACTGCTGTATCACTGTGTCCCTGTTGTCTGTGTCGTCCTCTTCGTCTTCCTCCTCTTCACTCTCCGCAGGCTCCACAGCTGCTACAACACCACCATCTGGACCATCCTCCTGCAGAAAAGGCACCTGGCGTCACAAAGCCAGGTTGTGAAGCATACAGCAGGCCACGATGATCTGGCACACCTTCTTTGGTGAGTACATTAGGGATCCACCTGTCATATGCAGGCACCTAAACCTGGCCTTCAGGAGGCCGAAGGTCCGCTCGATCACCCTCCTAGTATGCCCATGTGCCTCATTGTACCGTTCCTCTGCCCTTGTCCTGGGATTCCTCCCTGGGGTCAGTAACCACAACAGGTTGGGGTAACCTGAGTCACCAATTAGCCACACACGGTGTCTCTGTAGTTGTTCCATCACATAAGGGATGCTGCTATTTCGCATGATGTACGCGTCATGCACTGACCCAGGGAACTTGGCATTTACATGGGAGATGTACTGGTCAGCCAAACAGACCACCTGGACATTCATGGAATGATAACTTTTTCTGTTCCTGTACACCTGTTCACTTTCACTGGGGGGTACCAAAGCCACATGTGTCCCATCAATGGCACCAAGGATGTTGGGAATATGTCCAAGGGCATAGAAATCACCCTTCACTGTAGGCAAATCCCCCACCTCAGGGAAAACGATGTATCTCCGCATGTGTTTGAGCAGGGCAGACAACACTCTGGACAACACCTTTGAAAACATAGGCTGAGACATCCCTGATGAAATGGCCACTGTTGTTTGAAATGACCCACTTGCCAAAAAATGGAGTACTGACAGCACCTGCACTAGAGGGGGGATCCCTGTGGGTTGGCGGATGGGTGACATCAGGTCTGGCTCCAGCTGGGCACACAGTTCCTGTATAGTGGCTCGGTCAAGCCTGTATGTCAGAATGACATGTCGTTCCTCCATTGTCGACAGGTCCACCAGTGGTCTGTACACAGGAACATTCCTCCATCTCCTCGCAAGTCCCAGCGGACGGTGCCTAGGAAGGACAACAGCGAGCACAGAGTCAATCAACCCACAGGTACGTTCCCACAGCTTGCACAGTACACGATTCTCTATGCATTGAATGGCTTGTATGAGTGTCGATGCAAGGCCTAGGCATGTGTGACGCAGTAGAAATTAAGCCATGTGGGCCCTTGAAATGGCAGCTGCCTGACCTGTGAAGTGCGACAATGGGATGTGAGGTCAATGCGCTGGCGTGGCACACCGTGGCGGTAGGCGGTCGAAGACCGCAGCGCAAAGCCGCATTGGTTAACATTGAACCCTATGCGTTTCAGGAGCCAATGACGAAGTGCGCCGGCGGTCGCGGGACGCACCGCCACGGTACGCACCGCCGCGGACGTGACCGCCATTTTCTATCTGCTTAATCACTCGAGACCTGATCATCCACAGGAGAGGACCTATACTGCAAGTGCTGCTGTGACCTCGGTCTGGAAGATACAATGGCTGCTGCGACTGGGGAAAGGGCCCCTGCCTTCACTTCTGAAGAATTGGAGAAACTTGTGGATGGGGTCCTCCCCCAGTATGCGCTACTCTACGGTCCTCCAGACCAACAGGTAAGTACACTGGGAGCATGCTTTGGGGGCAATGCCTGTGTTGAGTCGGGTGGATGAAAGATGGTGGGGAGGGGAGCGATTGAGGCATGCATCAAACGACGGATGAGAGCATGTGCCACATGGCAAGGGTGGGGATGGGGGGCCACTCACATCGAGCGTGCAGAAAATTATAATAATGTTATTTCTCCCCCTGTACATGTGACATAGGTCAGCGCCCATCAGAAAATCGGCATTTGGCGTGCCATCGCCAAGGACGTCCGGACCCTGGGGGTCCACAACAGACGGGGCACCCACTGCCACAAGAGGTGGGAGGACATCCGCCGAGGGAGCAGGAAGACCGCGGAGGCTCTGCTTGGGATGGCCTCCCAACGTAGGAGGGGTGCCACTCGTCAATGGACCCCCCTGATGTCTCGGATCGTGGCGGTGGCCTACCCAGATTTGGATGGGCGCTTGAGGACATCACAGCAGACACAAGGGGGTGAGTACCAGCACATTCTGCTATATTAGCGCGCAGTGGAGGAGTCTGGGTGGGGGAGGAGGGCTGTGGGTATCCCTAGGCCAGGGAGATTTCTGTAGGCTAGGCCCCTCCGTAAGGCATGGCCCTGTGCCCCCACCCCCCACCTCTGTAGGGTGCCAAGTACAGCTATCCATGGCCCTGTGTCATCTATGTGTGCAGTTGTCGTCCATAGGCTTGTAGGCCAAGTCCCAATGATTGAGTAGTGTATCCCAAGTGCGCGGCGTAGTGCAGGGGGCTTCTGTGTCTGTCCTCTCCGCCAACTGTGTTGCCAATGCATGCACTCAACATGTCTTTATTTCCCCCCCCCCTTTTTTGCTGCTCTTCCTGTTCATGTGTGCATTAGCATCATCAGGCGGAGGAGAAGTGGCATCGGAGCACGAGGGAGCTGCATCTCACATGGCCCTGGAGGGCCATGCAACCGACTCGGAGTTCACCAGTGAGACGGAGGGCGAGGGGAGCTCCACAACGGGGACACGTGGAGACATCAGCGACACAGACACGTCCTCGGAAGGGAGCTCCCTTGTGGTGGCGGCAACATCCGTGCCCACCGCAACAACAGGTACAGCCGCCACCCAGCGCACCAGCTCCGCCCTCCAAGCAGCCCCTCAGCGTTCGCCCCGTGCCCGCTCGCACATGAAGGCGGGCATCTCCTTCGCCCCAGGCACCTCAGGCCCTGCCCCAGTTACCCCTGCTGCCCTCAGTGAGGAGGTCATTGACCTCCTCAGGACGCTCATTGTTGGTCAGTCTACCCTTTTGAATGCCATCCAGGGGGTAGAAAGGGAGGTGCACCGGAGCAATGCATACCTGGAGGGCATTCATTCGGGTCAGGCTGCCCATCAGCGATCGTTCAACGCTCTGGCCTCAGCACTGACGGCAGCCATTGTCCCTGTCTCCTGCCTCCCTCCTCCAACTTCCTCCACCCAGTCCCACTCCCCTGTTCCTCTGCCTATCCCAGACACACCTACAGACCAGCCTGCACACACCTCAACACCCAAGGGCAGCTCATCCAGACATAAGCACCACACATCACACAAGCATTCACACAAGCAACAGCCACATGCAGACATACCAACAGCCACTGCCTCCTCTGTGTCCCCCTCCTCCTCGTCTCCCTCCTCCCTCCCTGTGACGTCTCCACTCACACTTGCATGCACAACATCATCAGCCACTACGTCCATCACCAGCACACCCACCAGAACACTCCGCACACGTGCAGTCACCACCCCCACTGCCATTTACACGTCCCCTGTGTCCTCTCCCAGTGTGTCTGTCACCCCTTCTTCCAAACCACACAAACGCAGGCAGCCACCCACCCAACAGCCATCCACCTCACGACAGCCTCCGTCACAAGCACCTGCACCCAAAGACACCAGACTTGACTCTCCTACAACCACATCCTCTTCCTCCACTCCCATACCCACTGCACCTACCCTTCCCACTGCTCCTAAAAAGTTTTTCCTGTCCAAAATTAACCTCTTTCCATCACCTGACCCACCCCCTCATCTCGTAAGAGTCCAATCAGCACCTCAGCCACCACAACCCCTGGACCTACCAGGACCATAGTACAAGGATATTGGAGTCCACCACCTTCAAGGGCAGCTACATCAGCCAGCAGTAAAGGGACAGCCAGCCCACCCCCTGGGAAAAAAACCAAGAAAGGCAAGGCCTGGGGCGAGAGGCCAGAGACGGCAGCCTCCAAAGGCACTATCCTGGCACCGTCAGGAAGTGGGGTGCCACCTGACACATCTACAAAGGAAGGCAAGGGCCACAGAGAATCACGGAAGGATGGCAAGGACAGCACGGCCGACAAGTCCGGCAGCAGGCGAGCTGCCCAGGAGGGCCCCACCAGCCCCATTCCGGGTGTGAAGGAGGACACCCACGGGCCCGGGACTCCAGCACAGGAGGGCCCCGCAAGCGAGAAGTCGGATGGCGAGTGAACTCCATATATTGGCCGGATATGGTGCCCTGGAGACACATGTCAAGAACCGCTGAACAGGGCCCTTCAAGACAAGCACCGCTGAACAGGGCCCTTCAAGACAAGCACCGCTGAACAGGGCACCACCGTCTCAAGAACCGCTGAACAGGGCCCTTCAAGACCAGCACCGCTGAACAGGGCCCTTCAAGACAAGCACCGCTGAACAGGGCCCTTCAAGACAAGCACCGCTGAACAGGGCACCGCCGTCTCAAGAACCGCTGAACAGGGCCCTTCAAGACAAGCACCGCTGAACAGGGCACCGCCGTTTAAAGAACCGCTGAACAGGGCCCTTCAAGACAAGCACCGCTGAACAGGGTCCTTCAAGACAAGCACCGCTGAACAGGGCACCGCCGTCTCAAGAACCGCTGAACAGGGCCCTTCAAGACAAGCACCGCTCCGCTGGGCCCTTCATCTCAAGCACCGCTCCGCTGGGCCCTTCATCTCAAGCACCGCTCAGCTGGGCCCTTCATCTCAAGCACCGCTCCGCTGGGCACCGCCGTCTCAAGCACCGCTCCGCTGGGCCCTTCATCTCTGCACCGCTCCGCTGGGCCCTTCATCTCAAGCACCGCTCCGCTGGGCCCTTCATCTCAAGCTCCGCTCCGCTGGGCACCGCCGTCTCAAGCACCGCTCCGCTGGGCCCTTCATCTCAAGCACCGCTCCGCTGGGCACCGCCGTCTCAAGCACCGGTCCGCTGGGCCCTTCATCTCTGCACCGCTCGGCTGGGCACTTCATCTCTGCACTGCTCCGCTGGGCCCTTCATCTCAAGCACTGCTCCGCTGGGCCCTTCATCTCAAGCACCGCTCTGCTGGGCACCGCCGTCTCAAGCACCGCTCCGCTGGGCCCTTCATCTCAAGCACCGCTCCGCTGGGCCCTTCATCTCAAGCACCGCTCCGCTGGGCCCTTCATCTCAAGCACCGCTCCGCTGGGCACCGCCGTCTCAAGCACCGCTCCTCTGGGCCCTTCATCTCTGCACCGCTCCGCTGGGCCCTTCATCTCAAGCACCGCTCCGCTGGGCCCTTCATCTCTGCACCGCTCCGCTGGGCCCTTCATCTCTGCACCGCTCCGCTGGGCCCTTCATCTCAAGCACCGCTCCGCTGGGCCCTTCATCTCTGCACCGCTCCGCTGGGCCCTTCATCTCTGCACCGCTCCGCTGGGCCCTTCATCTCAAGCACCGCTCTGCTGGGCCCTTCATCTCTGCACCACTCCGCTGGGCCCTTCATCTCTGCACCGCTCCGCTGGGCCCTTCATCTCAAGCACCGCTCCGCTGGGCCCTTCATCTCAAGCACCGCTCCGCTGGGCACCGCCGTCTCAAGCACCGCTACGCTGGGCCCTTCATCTCAAGCACCACTCCGCTGGGCCCTTCATCTCAAGCACCGCTCCACTGGGCACCGCCGTCTCAAGCACCGCTCCGCTGGGCCCTTCATCCCTGCACCGCTCTGCTGGGCCCTTCATCTCAAGCACCGCTCCGCTGGGCCCTTCATCTCTGCACCGCTCCGCTGGGCCCTTCATCTCTGCACCGCTCCGCTGGGCCCTTCATCTCAAGCACCGCTCCGCTGGGCCCTTCATCTCTGCACCGCTCCGCAGGGCCCTTCATCTCTGCACCGCTCCGCTGGGCCCTTCATCTCTGCACTGCTCCGCTGAGCCCTTCATCTCAAGCACCGCTCCGCTGGGCACTGCCGTCTCAAGCTCCGCTCCGCTGGGCCCTTCATCTCAAGCACCGCTCCGCTGGGCCCTTCAAGTCAAGCACCGCTGGCCCATTGGCAGAAGGGGCAGGCCCGGATCTGTGTCGGGCAGGGCTGCACGATGCACTCTGGGCACCATGCCTCCTCCATTACCAGTGGAGTCTGTAATCCACTTGAGAGTCTGTGGCTTTGCACTCCCCAGGATGTAACAGTGGGCAAGCCACCCACTGTAGAGACTTGTGAGACTGTGGCTTTGCACTCCCCAGGATGGCACAGTGGGCAAGCCACCCACTGTAGAGACTTGTGAGACTCTGGCTTTGCACTCCCCAGGATGTAACAGTGGGCAAGCCACCCACTGTAGAGACTTGTGAGACTGTGGCTTTGCACTCCTCAGGATGGGACAGTGGCCATGGAGGCCCCTCGTGGATCTGGCGTCGTGGACTCATGTGGCTGAGGTGCCTCCCCTTCCCTTCCCACTGAGGTGCCTGTAGTTTTTCTATCTGATGCCCCTGCAGTGTTCTCTCCAATGGATTCGGGTCTCCTGTGTGGGCTTTGCCCATGTGTTGAGGCCCATTGGCCCACGTACAATGACTGAAACCCAATTTGGACAGGACAATTTACATATGTGTATATAGTTATAGATGTTGGAATTTTTTTTTTACTTAGCCTTACAATATATTTGAATTTCATGATCATTTTATTTTGTCTTGGCATTCTTCCAGTGGGTTTGGGGGGTGTCACTCTGAGTTGTTGCTCTGCATTGATGTGTAGGTAGTTGTGGGTGAGGGTGGGTGTGTCGCTTATGTGTGTGCCCGTAATCTTTTCTCCTCCCCCTCCCCTGTGTCGTAGGTGCAGTACTCACCGTTGTCTTCTGCGCCGGCGTTCGTGCTCCTGGTAGAGGAGCAGGTAGACAATAGCTGGTAGGATGTGTACTTCTGGTTCCATGCTGTCCAGATTCCTTGTGTGTAGAGTGTGTAGAGGTGAGCGTTTTCCCGTTCGTAGTCTGTTTCCGCCGTGTTTTTATCGGCGGGGCTCCCACCCCGGAAAAGGTGGCGGATTTGTGAGTTGTGATAGGGTGGGCGGTACATTGTCTCCCGCCTATTTGTTGGCGGTGACCGCCGCGCTGTTTGTTTGTCCCGCCGTGGCGGTCGGAGTGTTAAAGTGGCGGTCTGTGTTGGCGGTTTCCACCAGGGTCAGAATTCCATTTTTTTGACCGCCTGCCTGTTGGCGGGTTGGCCGCCGCTTTAACACCGACCGCCAGGGTTGGAATGACCCCCATTATGTTAACTTAGAAACATGAAGGTTTAATCAAGAACAGAGATATGATTTAACCCTAATCCCTGGGACTGCTGACAGATAACACAGGCCGCACCTTGGGGATTCTTGACAGCCACCCACAGGCCGGTGGAAAGGTCCTACCCGCCCACCAAATAATAAAGCACAAGGCCGTCATCAGTTCCGGGGCAGGAACAACCACCACACAAAGCATGGCTGAAACGAACAAAATAAAAAGGAAACACTCACCGGAGGTACACACAACACGCCGATGTAGACGTGGAAGGAGAGTTGCAAATAATGCCAGTTCTGCTCCTTGCCATATACCTCCACGACCGTGACTGCTGACGAAGACAACAACGGTAAGTACCGCAACCTAGTACACATGGGAAGAAAGGGCACAGTTACACACCCACCCCACCCACACTGCAACCATTCCCAACCTCTCACACCATCCCCCACCATTCACACCAGAACAAGATGTACTTACCCGACACAAGGCATCAAAGGCCGGCACCAAAGTACACACATGTGCACACCACACATCCACAATGAAACAATGAACAATGTCACCATATTGTGCCAACAGCACCACTGGGCACTCAAACTTTATTAGAAGTAATGTCCGAATAAGGCAATTGGCCAGTCCATACCGAGTACCCTGAAGGGCCCAAATAGGCCAGACTTGACCCCCACATGTGCACAGGGTACTCCACTGTAAAGGGACATCAATGGGGCAGCCAGGCACCTCAGGGAACAAGGGCAGAGGGTGGTGGGGTGGGGATTTATGTCTGGAAGTGGGGGGGCTTGGGCTTACGTTTGGGAGGTGGAGGGGGTTTGGGCTTGCCCTTGGAAGGTGGGGGAGTGGGCTTGGACCGGGGGGTGGCAGAGGGACCTTGGTTAACAAGGGGGTTCTTCCTACCTGGGGAACGGGCACGGGGATGGGAAGGGCGGACTGGGGCGGACTTGGGTGTGTTAGGAGTGGACTGGGCAAGGAGATGGGCACGTTTAGGGACAAGATGGGGTGGGCCAGTGGGTTCAAACAGGTCAACATGGGAGAGGAAAACTTTCTTAGGGGCAGTTGTGGTGGATTTGGTGGAAGGTGTGGGAGTGGATGTAGAGGGAGTGCTTGCACCAGGTGTAGGTGTGCCGGACGTGGATGCAGGTGCCTGAATAGTATGCTTATGTGTGGTGGATGTGTGTTGTGTGGGTGCCTGTGAACATTGAGTGTTTTGTGAGTAGGGGGTGGACACAGTAGGACAAGACAGGCTGTCAGTGTACATGCTTGTTGTCTGGGTGTCTGCAGGTCTGGTGAGTGTGCTGCATGTGTCAGTCAATGTAGTTGTGGTGAGTGCAGGTGCGGTGTCTGGTGTGGATGACTGGATGTCAGCAGTTGTGGTGACTGCAAGAATGGGGGCAAGAGCAGTGACTGTGGGTGCATGAGCTTGTGGGTGTGCATGGTGAGGTGACAGACAGGGAGGCGGGAGAGGTGGACACACTGGGGGAAGTGGATGTTGTTATGTGTGCCTTTGTATGCTGGGTGTGTGTATGCCTGTGGTGGGAAGTGTGGTGTTTGTTTTTGTCTGTGTGCTTCTTGTGTGTTGATGTGTGTGCATGGCTGTCTGGACATGTGCTTGGGATGGGAGAAGGGAGTGGGGTGCTGGAAGGGGTAGTGGTGGTTGGATGGGGGGACGGAAAGACCAGGGACACTGGCTGCCATCAAAGAGGAGGCCAGAGCCTAAAAAGATCTCTGTAGGCCAGACATAGCACAGTGAATGCCTTCCGGGTATCCATTGCTGTATCTGTGATGCTAACCCCTGGATGGCATTCACAATGTTTGTCTGCCCTACAGAGATGGTCCTCAGGAGGACAATAGCCTCCTCCGTGAGGGCAGCAGGGCTGACTGAGGCAGGGGATGAGGTGCCTGGGGCAAAGGAGACGCCCACCCTCCTGGGTAAGTGGGCACGGGCAACTGAGTGGGGAGCAACTGGGAGGGCGGAGATGGCATGGGGGTGGCAGAAGATAACAAAGAGTGGGTGGGCCCACTAGGGTCCGCCACCACCAGGGATCTCCCATCGGAGGAGGTATCAGAGTCACTACCGCCAGTGGTAGTTGCCTCCCCCCCCGGTACTCCCCTCACCCTCCAACCCACTGGTCCCCTTGGCCTCTCCCAACTTGGAACCAACTCGCTGGTGCCACTGTGAAAGGACTCAAGAGCCCAGGGGTGCGGAGACAAAACATGGGAGAAATATGTAAATTCCTGAATGAATGTGCATTTCTGGTTCCCACACACTCCCATCCAGCTCACACACCTACACATAGCACCTATAACAATAGTCATGACCGTGCCCCTGACTAGTGGCCACTACCCTAGAATACACCCCATTACCCACATGAAACACGGACCTGAGAAACTGTATGGACTACACACAGAGGGGACCATGCCCAGTCAATGCACCCACTAGTCCATGGGCCCACAAGGCATCCAAGAGTACAGGAAGGTGAACCCCCATGGGCCTACTTGGACTGTCCACACCTGTCCCACACCATTTCAGTGTCTATGGGGAGCAGGACTGCAAAACACACCTGTCAGAGTACCTGGCAATAGACAGCATACATACCACAGCACCCAAACACATCCATAAAAGTAGTATTTCACAGTGTTGGTACTCACCCCCTTGTGGCTGCTGTACTGCCTTCAAGTGCCCATCCAAATCTGGATAGGCCACTACCAGAATGCGGGCCATTAGAGGGATCAGGGTCTCGACGGGCACCCCTTCCTCTGCTGGTCCTCGCAGGTCTTCCTTGGCCAGCACCTCAGGTCTGCCCACCGCTTCCTGGAGTGAAGGCCGGTTGTAGACCCCCAGGGTCCGCACATCCTTGGCAATAGCTTGCCACAGTCCTCTCTTCTGATGGGCGCTGACCTGTATGGGACACACAAAGCAGAAATCACAGACGTCAGGATGTGGGCATCTTATACAGATAATTCCTCCAGGTGCAGGATAGCCAGTACCTTCTCCTCCTAGTCGGTATAGTTGGGGGGGTTGGTGGGGGTCCTCCTTCAGTCTTCTGTACTGCAATGTTGTGCCTGGATGACATTGACCTCACTTTCCCACGCAGGTTGTTCCATCTTTTGTGGATGTCGTCCCTTGTGCGTGGATGGTTTCCCACTGCATTGACCTTGTTGACAATCGTCTGCCATAACTCCATCTTCCTGACGATGGGTGTCTGCTGCACCTGTGCCCTAAAAAGTTGTGGCTCAACCTTGAGTTTTTCATCCACCATGGTCCTTAGCTCCCTATCTGTGAAGCATGGGTGCTTAGGGGGTGCCACTATGTGTGTTATGGGTGTGGTGTTATGGGTGTATTGGTGAGGGTGCTGTTGTGTATTTGTGCATGTGAATTTTGTTGTGTTGTGTTCAGTGAATGTGTGT